>NC_066364.1:14367733-15034608 GCF_013377495.2 Cygnus atratus | reverse complement strand
GTATTTTGTTGTATAAGATTATTTATAGAATGTGAATTGTGCTTGAGTTGAAAGTTCAGTAGATAGCATGTACTCTGGTGTATACGCTGCTTTGGGAGAGTGGGTGATGTTGTGGGGTTAGACGTTCACCCCGTTCCTGATTTACCGTGGTTATATTGAGCTGTATCTTCTGTGAACCGATAACCAAGACTGGTGCCTGGATCATGGGGCAACCTTTTGTGGCAGGAGCCTTCTCAGAGAAGAGCTCTATCTGTGTTAATGTACACTACTTCTGGCACTTACGTGTGTGTGGCTGGGAACACATATCATGGTTCTTGGTGCTGAGTAACACCAGCTTCTTCCCCACTTAACTGTGTGTACAGGGAAATTGTATTTTCAGAGAAAACTCTGGAAAAGGCAGAGTTCCTCCCTGCCCCACTCTGTGTGTGGTCTGTGTTCTCACTGCAAACTACAGAGTTTCTAGCCCAAAATGAAGTAGTGCCTCTATTCTCTCATGTTATCTGGCTGGGTAAGTGAACTTGAGATGAATATATCGTACAGCCTAAACTGGAGATTTTTCAAAGTAAACAGTAGGCATTGGGAAGGTTAAAATGTATGTAGTGCACAGATTAGTTTGTGTGGTGACAGCACTTCCTTAAAGCTAGATTTTGGGGGCTTAAAGTTGCAGTAGAAGTATTATAGCTGGCTGAGACTTTTTGAAGTTCCCATGTTCCTATATTCCAAACTTTCAGTGGGCCCTAGATGCATGCAAGGTATTGGAAATCCTACAGATCTGTCAGTGGGATATGTAAAAGGTGCTGAAAATCCCAACAGGCATATCTTGAATCCTAAGAGCTTGAAATGCCTTTTACAACATATTCCATCGATTCTTTCATCTGTCAAATGGTAGGTGATATCCTAAGGACTAATAAATATTTGAAATTCTTGGGCACCACTGTGAAAGGTGTTTTTAGGTCCTCTTATAATCTTAACAATTTAGTTAGATAAATTAATTATTTGTAGCTGAAGAGTTTTTGTGTTTGCCCCTATTCAAGGTGTATGCTACTGCAACAAATCTAAAAACCAGCAATAATGTAGATAATTAAGTTGCTAACATTCAGATGTGAAATTCACACGTTTCTAAAAACTGCTTTATGTTAGTGTAAAGTAATTATTTTCCTATGACGAATGAATTCCTGAGCAAGCTCTGCAAAACTGTCTTATGTTGAGAGAACAACGCTGTTTTGGGTATTCAGTTTATCTAGAAGAAAGTATAAATCAAACATGAAGAATTTAGACTAAACGTAGAAAGCCTTTTAACAGTGAAGGTAGCTCAGCTTTGGACCTTTGATTCACAAATGTGGATTGTTTTTTTTCCTTGTAGTTTTTAAGTCAAGATTGTATTAGTATACCAAAGTCTGGCTCGCACAGCCACAAATGCTGTGGCTCAAATAAAAATAATGGTCTCTCTTCAGGAGTTTCCAGGAGAAATTCTAGGACTTGCATTACGTAGACAGGCAGAACAAATAATTAGGATTTTTCATTTTGCCCTTGAAATCAGTGAATCATTATTTATTAATGGCTAACTTGACATCATATTATTGACTCCACCACATTAAAAATGTGCTACAAACTGATAATTTACTAATAAGTGATTAAATATTTCATATTCCAATAGGCAGCAAAACAAACAGTTAAATATTTTTCCACTGGGAAGGCTCACATTCTTTGTGCACTGCTCCTGCTGGTTTCCATAAAAACATGTGTATGAAGATAGACCTGAACAAGTCAGTAAAAGGAAGTAATCAACTGGATTCCTTAGACTAATTTATTATTTAGTCAGGGTAAAGTGTCTTGTTGATCTGAGTGAATCATTTCTGCACTTCATGTCCTTTATAACAATACTAACATCTCTTCATCTGCTGCTGCTGGTGCCATCCCCATTTCACATTCTTCTCTTCTGCACAGAAAAAAAACCCCACAAAAATCCTCATGAAATGTTCACATCCAGTGCTCTTGTCCCCTCTCCTTCTGCTTCTCAAAGCCTACTTCTGTGATGGCATTCACTAAAAAAATGACAGATGATGAGACCTCTGAGTGCCAGTCTAAGAAGATCCTGAACCGTTTGAAATGTTTTTCCATGCTTTCACACCGTCATGTGGCTGATAATAAATACAAAATACTCAATGCTTTGGGCTGGTGGATGTCAGTTTGGAAAGTGCTTAGTGCATTGCAGTTATTTTTATTTTTGCAGTATTTTTGTAATAAGAATTATTTATTTTTGTTTGTTTGTTTTTCTTCAGCCCATCAGGTTCGCGCCCTTCTACTCCTAAAAGTGATTCAGAATTAGTCAGTAAACCCACGGACAGGAGCGGACTGAAGAATAATCCACACATGCACTGGGCCTGGGGAGAGCTACCCCAAGCTACAAAGGTATCCAGTGTAATTGTTTTATTTCCTGATGGCATCTATTGGGCTTTATTAATAGGGCAAATGTGCTTATGTTATTGCTGACTCCTGAAGAGGGAATGGATCCTGTTTTGTATAAAATCGTAACATTTTATGTAAGAAAATTGCATTTTGCTCCTTAGGAGATACAGAGAAATGCTGTGTGCCATTTCACAGCACAGATGATATATGGTAGAAAATGGAAAAGTACCTGAGACCTAGTCCTGTAAAACTTAGAAGCTTAAATGAAGTATAAAAATAGAACCCAATGCCCTTTGGTAAATCACTGAAATTCATAAAGGGCCTTAGATGGAAATGAGGTGTTTGGTGTTAGCAGTTTGATTCACAAAAAATAAAATTGGCTGCTTGAATGCCTAAGTCCGGCAGCACCTGCGCTTCTGTATCTCCACATGCCCAGATGTGCAGCTCTCTTGGCTGAGCCCACTGGCTTGGTGCCTGTCTCCAGCCTGAGGCCTTTTGGCTTTTCCGAGGGCCCTGCTAGCTGGCAGGATCTGTAGCATGCCAGCAGCGTTGCCTCCCATGCTGCACAGAAGCCATGTGCAGCTTCAGGTCAGGTGTGGCTGGCTCCTTACCGCAGCTGTTGAGCCAGAGCATTCATACAGGAAAGGGGAGGTTAAAGGCTTACATCTGCCTTGGGATGAGAGGAGCAAAGATCGTCTTGAGAATCTGATATCCTTGAATTGAACAGAACAGGTAAAACTCTGGCTGTTGCATTTTTAAGAGCATTTCTTTATAGCAGTCTGTTTATTTTCCCTCACAGACCAGTTCCCTGATCAAAGCTAAGGAACCCAGCATGGTAGATGTAAATCCTTCCGAAAGCACTCACTTTCGGGTCATCCAGAGTGCTCCTGTGGAGGAGTTTAACACCGTGTCTCCTCTACCTGCCCTTGGACAAGCAGATGCAGCAACCGCTCATGAAACTGAGCCCTTGCCAGCTGAGACAAACAAGCCAGAGACAGAGTCTGCAGGAGCAGCTGTAGCACCGTTGCCTGCCAGTGAAGAAATAAAACAAGCTGCAGCTTGCTCAGCCCAAGCAGTTGACAAGACAGATTCCCCTACCAGAAAGAAAGGTAAAGCTGTTGATTCTGCACTTTTATATGTATGATTTTTGTCTTTAGATTTCATGGTGATAAAGCACCCCATTGTCATATAAATTAATCTGTGCCTTTAGGGCACTTTGAGATCTGGAAAGGAATAAACTTTAAAAGAACCATCAAAACCTAGTGGTGGAGCAGACAGCTCACAGGAACGAAGTAGTAAGACACAAGTTCTCCTTCACTGGGGATTTTTCCATATTTGATGAATTCAGAGGTTTAATTTTTGGTAGAAGCCTGTTCTACATCTGCTGATTCACCTGCTTTGACCACTTTCGGAGTTGTTCTGCAGGATGGATAGTTGTTGAACCCCTGTATTCGTGTACAAAGTAGTAATATGTATTTTGCATGAACAACAGATTTGCTGTAAATTAAGGTAGTTTTGTTTTACATAAGCAATTTCAGTAGTTGTGTTTAGTTGGTACACATCTTGTTTTGAATTTGCGAGATACAATTCTGTCTGCTTTTCTGCTTCCAAATTCCAAATTCTTGGGATCTATACCCATGTTATTTTATTCCAAATGTTAAAATTTTCACATGAAATTTACTTACAAATGTTATGTTTTAGAGCTCTAATTATTCTATAATTATGAAAGCTCTATAAAAGCCTGATTTGTGCAGATGTTTTTTTATCAGTAAACATACGAGTTTTTTAGCCTCTTCCACATGCTTTTGAATGTCTCTGAAGACAAAAAAAAAAAATTCTGATTGCTTTTGTGATGTTTCATGTTGGAAATCGTGACAGCAAGAAGCTGGGGCTTTTAGAATGAATTCCAAATGAACTTTGGCCTTATACCAGTTACCTGTCTAGACTTACCAGCAGCACCAGGACAGAGGTGGCACTGCATGTTGGTACTAGTGTAAGACAGAAGATCTGTGTTCAGCTCCATGCTGTCTCGCTTGTCTTCTGCAATGGTGCATGTGTGCAACACGTCAGCTGTATGTTTGAAAGAGTGAATTGTCTCCATCAGCATCCCAGGTATAGTCTGGTAGTGACTATAGTGATGATAGCCTGTTGCGTTGTTTCTGTTTTGCAGGGCGATATTGAAGATTAATTATGTGGAGATTAAATGCTTTGATTGACTTACAGTAATAATAGGCCTGTGGAAATGCTTATGAAAGTTTTTCTCTTTCTGTTTTCCTGTAGTGACCACTGACTTCTAATTCCCAGTGGTTTTGTCTGGAACAGTGAGGCTGCAGCATGTCTCAAATGATGTCCTATGCTGTCTTGTTTGTGTCATTGAAGCGTGAATAGTGTATGCAAGCAACTTGGTTTGAAACTTTTGGCAGTACCACTCAATGCAACTGTAGTTCACAAAGTGTTACAACTTGTCTTCTTTCTCAGTCCTAAAATGAATAGCTAAATTGCAATAACAATTCTGGCTTGTTACTCAGAAAATATTTGTTAATAGGCTTACTTATGCCATCCCTTACAGACAAACGAAGCCGGCATCTTGGTGCTGATGGTGTCTATTTAGATGACCTCACTGACATGGATCCAGAAGTTGCTGCACTTTATTTCCCCAAAAAGTATAAGTCCTTTGTTTATATTTCTACTATTTAAATAGCTCTCTTTTCCTTTCAAATTTAGATTAAACTGTTCATGCGAACTGGATGAGACCTCCTTTTTAAAGTACAAAGCTTTATTTTCCATCTGTTTTCACCTCAGCTTGTAGAAAGTATTGTATTAGAAAGTATTGTATTGTAGAAAGCTTGTATTAGAGCTTCCGGATGGCTTGGCATTAGGGCCTAAAAAGTGTGCTTAAAATTGTTTTTCCATTTTGGTCGCCTAAGCATCATATATTGATTGTGGATTATTATGTAATGTACACTGATGTTTGTGAGTGTTACTCACATGCCCTGGGAGAGCAGTTGGCCGTGGGATATATATATCCCCATGTCCTTGCTTATTACTGTGAAGAACATAGCTTACTGCTAACAGCATAAAATTATTGCTCTTACGTTGTTCTACTGTGGGTGATCGCCTATAAATATGAATGTTAGGAAATCATTTTTGAATGATGCATGACAGATTTATGTATGAAAATACTTTATACCAAACATACAACTTCCAATTTGTTTCAGTCTTTATCAGAATCTCTTTTAAAATTTCTAATCTTTCCACATCACTCTAGTCATTTGACTAAAGTCATTGAGCAACAATTAAAGCAGCTTGCATGTTTTATTTTTCTTTCTTGCTTAAACTCAGCTGTTGTAATATTAGCATTTCAATAAAACAGAGGAAGATTAGCAATATAGAGGAAAAGGCTGGATTGCAAATTCCTTTCTCAAATACATTCATATAAATGGATTGGAAAGCAGAACTTGAAGAGCCTGCACTTTGTAATAATGATCTCATCTATACACAGATTTTAAGTGGATATAATTGTGTTGTTTCTTAAATTTTTAAAGATCTTAATAGCTTATATGTAAAGTATTTTATTTATATACACATTTGACATAAATATACAAATATATACACCCTTCATTTTGGATTTAGATACCAGTTTATATAATTGATATAAATTCAAGAATAAGCTATATTTATTCTTCTTCCAATGTGAGAACAGTTCTACTAGTATAAACTCTGCTTATAGTAGTATTATTTTGTCTAATAAGCTTTTACAGTTTGTCTTATTTTTTGTCTCTCATGTAAATGAGCTATACATGACTGGTTTAGGCAAGTAAGTAGAAGCAATCTAATTTTGAAGGTTACCTGAGGCCTATGCTACTTTGTTTAAATTTTATGGCTAAAACAAGCAAATTTATTTTTCTGTATTCTTAAGTATGCATCAGATGTAAGCTGTGCATGTTGAAGGGAGAGAATTTGGGAATGGATATGTGAAGACTGAATGTGTGATTCTTCTTTTTCAGTGGGGATAATGTACAAAACAAGAACACAAATGACACAGGGCCGTGGTCTGCCAGTCAGTCTCCACAGTCTTTTGGGAGTTCAGGTGTTGACAGTGGTGTTGAAAGCACCTCAGATGGAATCAGGGATTTGCCCTCCATTGCCATTTCTCTTTGTGGAGGCCTTACTGACAACAAAGAAATAACCAAAGGTATTGAATGACCTTCTGAATTACAGGCGTGTGCTGTCAGATAAGTTTTAACATCCTTGACCGAGGAAACAGTGCCCTCCTGCGGTTGTATCTAGGAATATGTTGAGAAAATACTGTCCCTGAAACGACAAGTTTCATAAAATTTCTTAGGTTTAAAACAGTAAACTGATAAGGGACTTCTCATTTTAACATATTTTAATAACCTGCTGTATTCTAGGAATATATATATATATATATATATAGCTAGGAAGTACTCCACTGTCCATGTCAGAAATGAAAAAGATCTGTAAATGGGGACACCTGCTCTGTCTCCAGGTTCTTGTGTAATTCTTTAGATAAATCATTTAGAGTGCTCTGTGCTTGAAACTTCTAGCTGCATACTGTGAAGATAAATGGTTTAAAACATGCATATTCTGCAGTAATATGGAGGCATCAACCCACCTGATCCTGATGCTACATTGATTTCTGTTCAGAAGATAGTTATTAAAGCATTTTGAATATATTGTGATTTACGTTTGTTATTCAAATCACCTGTAAACTATGGGGATTTTGTGGAAGGAGTCACAACTAGTGGAAAGGGTGTTTGCTCACAGATGTTTTCCTTTTGCAGTAAGCCTTAGAAGTGATTATTAAGTTTTTGCCCATGGGTTTATGTATATGTAAGCCCACCTGTTCCTGTTCCTAATTTGGACAGAGGATCAGTGGAAGTGATGATAAAGTACTGCTTTACTTTGCTTAGAAGCCTGAGTTTCCTCCTCACAGTTACATCCCTAAGCTTTTACTTAGCTTGTATCATGAAGGAGGAAGACACCCAACAGCTCACAAAGAAACCCTCAGCATCTGGTGAAATTGAGAGTTTCTGAACATCTTGCTTCTATATTACTGCTGATCTCATACCCTAGTAGTCAAGGGCAGACTATGAGTGGGAAAGCTATGTGTCTGAGTTAATTTTTTAGGTTGGTTCATCCCAGGAATCTATAAATGTATGATTTACGTATGCATTTTTTTCCCCAACAGAAGAGTTCTTAGAACATGCAGTAACATATCAGCAGTTTGTGGACAATCCTGCTATCATTGATGACCCTAACCTCGTGGTTAAGATTGGAAATAAGTAAGTATAGTTCAAGAGAAATGATTCTTGCTGTCGCAGTAAAAACACTGCTTCTGGTACTTCAGTGTGTTAGATCAATTTGACCATAGCTGAAAAATAGGTTTTGTGCATTCATAGTGTAGATTCATCTAGAAAGAGTCAGCTCTCCAGTGAATTCAGGTTCTTCTTCTTCTACGTACCTTTCCTCCTTTAAACTGAAAGAGCAGCTTCAGATGACCTGTCACAGCTAACTAACACAATTTGAATTTCAAGAAGCTAGTATTAAATGCTAATAGTGTTCACACTCAGTTGATAGAGTAAAAATAAAATAGGTTGTGAACTTGCTAAGGCTTGCCTTGAGTAAATTTGAATAATTAATATTTACAGGGACATGGCAGTCTGCTTGCAGACCTTCCATACCCAGCAGGTTGTCTCTATAAGCTGAATATTTTTGCTGACGTGCCTCTATGGAGGCATTGCTTTTCAAGACTTGTCAGACTTCACCCACTCAATATGACTTCTGTTTCTGGAAGGCTGAGACGTTATTTCATACGTGTATATTGCTGGGCAGTGCAGCACTATGGCCTATGCTAGATGCAGCTCTACGGAGGGTATTTTAACTTGACAGCCCCTTGCAGCTGACATATTGTGTTTAGAGTAGAAGAGACATAATGACATTGTGCTGCAGTTAGAAGTTAGGCTACCCTTAGTTATAGACATTGCTCATAAAAATCTGATGTGTCCAGCACATCCTTATTCAGTAGTTTTTAATCACAAATGTGTTTGGTATATGATGACCTTGTCTCCTCCATCAGAGAAGGATAACTTGAGAGGTGTATAGCTGACCCTCTCTGCAGTCTGAGGTGAGTCATTTACTGCTTCCCTGCCTTAGTCCTCTGATATTTGAAGGTAGTGTTCGTGTGCCTGCTGATGTGTTGAGAAGAGAGGAGTACTCAGTGAGGATCTTAACTGTCATGTGCTGTAGACAGATGATTGATACTACTGTATTAATCCTACTGTCTGCAACGTAAGTTGAGCTGTGTTCAGCACATCATAGCAAAACCATAACCGTATAGACTCCAGTCCCTAACCTTTGTATAGAGCCTTGATGCAAAAACAGCGAAACCTGCTCGTAAAAAATGTAGCTCGTGTTGTGATAATGAAGTACAGTAAGGAATGGATGACAAATACCATTTCTACTTAAGGATCTAGCTTCTCTTGTGTTTCTTGAAAAGTATATGCCATACATACCTATGAATATACTGTGGAATAAGGTGAGACTGCTGTTGCTGGTCCAGGCCAGAGTTTGACCTGAGTTAAAGGAGCTTCATGGGTTTAACATACCAGGTGACAAATACTAGGTTGTGCATTGGAACCTTGAGATTACAAAATGCAGTAATTGTCTCTCTTGAATGCCTAGGTACTACAACTGGACAACAGCTGGTCCCCTTCTGCTGGCAATGCAGGCATTCCAGAAACCTTTGCCAAAGGTGAGATTGAATATGAAGGTTAGTCAGAGTGGAAGCTGTGACATTCTGCCATTTATTAAGTTGCATCATTTACTACGGCAGAGAAAAGGGGTGGTTTTACAAAAGCATCTGCATATCTGTTATATCTATTCACACATAATCATTCACTGAGCTTATGCTAAGAGCGAGCTCAATAAACAGGATTAAATTTGGTCTGTGAATACTTTTTATTTCCTAGGCTAAGATCATTACAACAGTGGCAGTGACTAATAGCTACGACTATGTGACAGCTGTATGGTGGCTTATATTATACACATTGAACAGTCCAATTACATTTTGGTGCCACAGAGATGCTCAGGACAGAAATACATTTTACTGTGGAAGTTTATAAAGGAGCAAGTGTCAACGTTGGCACTAATGTGTGCTATTTAGCCATGAATTTGACACATTTTGGATCCTACACTTTCCTTCTGCCGCTTGCAACCCAGCACGTTTTGTGTTTGACCTATGTGAATTCAAATTCTATCTCTATTGCTGTAAATTTAGAGTATTTTGGGTTTTGGAGAAATTTTTACTCTACCACCACGTTCTTTCTGATTTAGTGCCACATTACCTATATATGCAAGCAAGCATAGCTACACTGTAGTATCCCAATATAAAGTAAACCGATCATAGAAGTCCCAAACATCTGGTAAACCTGTTTTGAATTTCAGGATGTTGCAGAGAGAGATTTCTTTTGTGTTTTACTGCACATATTTCAGTAATCATCAAAGGTGGGATTCATCCCACCGAACTTGAGTGCCTACAGGAAGGACTATAGTTACTCTACTCTACATTTATGTTTGTTGATCACTTCCACAGAGTGATTCAGACCTTGTTAGGTGCATATTGGTCTTCACTGGCAATAAAAAGAATGTAGGGTAACTGCCTTTCTAATTCAACGTGTAGATGTCTGATCCAAATCTCTAGGCTTTTGCCTAGGAAGGATAAATGGAAACAAGTTGTAGGAAATATTTTTCCCATTGAGGGAAATAGCAATTCCTTCAATCCTACTGTTTTTCTTAACCAATTGTTTATTTGAGTTTTTGGTTTACATTAATAATGGAACTAAAGAGTTAGAATATTTAGAGACTTTAATCAAAACAGGCTTTGTGAAGTGATTGAAAACTGGAGCTATTGCAAGAATCACCCATGTTCAGAAAAATGCGCTTTAAACACATGCCTAACTGTAAGCATGTGCATGTAGCCTCACCTTGAGTACTGTGTCCAGTTTTGGACAGCACAGTATAAAAGGATATAAAACTATTAGAGAGCATCCAAATGAGGGCTACAAAGATGGTTAAGGGTCTAGAGAGCAAGATGTATGAGGAACAGCTGAGGTCCCTTGGTTTGTTCAGCCCAGGGCAGAGCAGGCTGAGGGGAGGCCTCATGGCGGCCTGCAGCTCCCTCATGAGGGGAGCAGAGGGGCAGGCTCTGAGCTCTGCTCTCTGGGGACAGCGACAGGACTCAAGGGAACAGCATGGAGCTGGGACAGAGGAGGGTCAGGCTGGGTGTTAGGGAAAGGTTCTTCACCGAAAGGGTGGTCGGGCACTGGGACAGGTTCCCCAGGGCAGTGGCCATGTCACTGAGCCTGATGGATTTCAAGAGGCATTTGGACAACGCTCTCAGATGTAGGGTCTGATTTTGGGGTGGTCCCGCGTGGAGCCAGGAGTTGGACTCTGATCATTGCGTGTCTCTTCCAACTTGGGGTATTCTATGATTCTGTGGTCTCATTAAAAGTTAATAGGACATCTGCTTGAAGTTGTCCAGATGTTTGAGAACCTCCTTAAACTGTAGCCATTGTCCTCAGTGTTATGTTCTCTGTAGCTCCATCTGCACTTTTTTTTTATACGTTTAAAAAGTTCTCAATTTACTTGCTCAGCTTCATTCACTTCTCTGTCACTTTTTTCTTTTCTAATATACTTTAGTTAGTATAGTGAAGGAGAACCTGTGGAAAAACAGAGAAAAGGGAGGCATTATATTGTCTCGTACATGAGCAAATCCTCTCTTTTAACTGCAAACATTTCTTGGAATAGTCTTTTTTTTCTTTATATCACTATCAACATTGCATTTTTATTTTGATGACTTGGTTTACAGTAGAGACTGTCATTTCATCAGAAAGCTAAGCAATTCTAGGGCATACCAAATGCTGTGGCCACTTTTATTGTAGTATTTCCCCTTTTGTATTTCGCTTGCTGTCTGGTAGAAATAATTCAACTCTCATTGCTATGCTGCACAAGGCTCCAGTCATTATGGTTATTGAAAGAAACTTTTCTCTACTGGGATCCAATTATGTAGAACCAGTAGAAAGTAGACAGGGTTTAAAAAAAATAACAAAAAACACTTCTAACACTG
Source organism: Cygnus atratus (assembly GCF_013377495.2). Classification (NCBI taxonomy): domain Eukaryota; kingdom Metazoa; phylum Chordata; class Aves; order Anseriformes; family Anatidae; genus Cygnus; species Cygnus atratus. Next base: position 15,023,051 of record NC_066364.1, on the reverse strand, counting down.
TCATTCAAGTTCATAGCATCATGCTAAACTCATAAAAGCTAGTTAGTTTTTTGCGTTTTTCTTAGCTGGTGATTAAATTTGAACCTTATAGTTATTTTTCAATGAGAATGACCATCTTGCATGCTGGTTTGTTACTGTTTTCCATGAGAGCTCTTTACGGAAGTGATCTTTTAATTTATTGATTTATTTAAATAATTAACCAAGTAACTTTAACTTAAAAACATTGGTTCTCCATTCCAGACATTAAACTAATACCTATTTATGCTTTATTTTTCTTCTTTGATTTGTGTCTCTTTTTCATTTTTCTTTTAAAAATTTCATAAGTATTCATGCTTAAGTTACTTCAAAGCAGTGCTGGATACCATTAGATTTTGCTTTAGTAGAATTTACGGTTCACAGACAGTATGTTTACTTTTATTCTATTTATTATCAGTTACAATTGTACATTTGGCACTTTTTCATTTACATATATCAGGTTGTCCTTTGTTTTGGTTTCTTTTTATTTTACCACCCATTTATCACAGGCCACTGTGGAATCTATCATGAGGGACAAGATGCCCAAAAAAGGTGGAAGGTGGTGGTTTTCCTGGCGAGGGAGAAACAGCACTATTAAAGAGGTAAGTTTGAGAAGCAAGCAGTTTCCTGTTGGGTGCAGTGGGAAGGGTGGATACCTCCATATTCATCCCTCAGAACTTTGCTTCTGGTCCTAACTCAGCACTTATTTTGAATGAGGATGTACACATTAAAAGACGTTTGAACAGGATCTGAAGTCTGACTTCAGAAAGCCTTGGATCAGATCCTACCTGGAACATTTACTTGCAGTGTTTTGGTTTTGTGTTTCTTTTCATTATACAGACATGAGACAATGTTATCTAATGGATTAAATTTGACTGGAAAGTTAGAGTTGAAGAGCTGTGCCACCAATTTTATGTTTTTGCATGTTTTGCTTACCTTCACACAGTTTTCATTGACAGTTGAGTAAAAGAGATTTCTGGCTAGAGTACACTAAAATTCAGCAAAATCTAAGGTGGAAAACTGAATATATATTAGTTTTAAAGCCTTTTTGAATTTCTTTCCTGAGCATTAGAATTTGGTGGTAATGGCCTTAAAGCTGTGAATGAACATTAAAGAACATTAAGGTGAAAAAAGCAAAACTTTGTATGAAATATTGATCTTCTGTCTAGACATATTTAATCTTTAAAGTTGGCTAATAAAACTGCTTCATATTCATTTATACTATTGAAGCTTTAGTACTTGAGGGGAGAAAATGATTTCTAATACATTTTTAAGGTTGTACCTCAGTAGCTTTACGTGAAATAACCACTGTACTGATCGGTGGATAGGGGCTTCAGAGCATGAGATTTTAGTTTCTACAGTTAACTTGAAGTTTTTAGAATTTCTTTCTGAGTGGAAGTATTTGCTTATCCATAGAGCTGTGGCAGCTATAAATTGACAATGGGAAGCGTTATTCTTTGTTTCTTTCAAAAACATTCACTATTTAAAAGCCTTTCACTTACGGCAAGAAATCGATATAGTTTAGCACCTACTCAGGGTAAAAAATAATTTGGAAAGTTTTGTTGGAGTAATGATTTTGATGATTCAAATATCTTGAAAGGTAATTTCTGTTATTTTTCCAGTGTGATATTTTGCCTTTTCAAGTGAAATCTAGCTATTTGTGGTGAATTAACTGGATGGTTATGAGGTTGATCCTAGAACTTCAACAGTGCTAGCCATGTGAAATCCGATAGTTCTGTACTTCTATGGAAAACCAAACCTTAATTCTTCTGAGTTTTATATTTGCTTTTTTTTTTTTTTTAGTCCTTTTTCACAGCCTTTATTCTTTAAGGCATCCCTAAAACTTTACTTTGCCTGCAAGTAAAGGGTTGTGTGTGTGTGTGGGGAAAAACCTCACTTGCTTTTTGCATAAGGTTTTTTTTTTTTTTTTTTTTTAAGTAGTCCATACAGGACAGAACTTGTTTTTCAGATATTCTGCCCAACTTCTCATACTTGTATTTTTGCAGGAAACAAAGGCAGAGCAAGGTATGAGTGGGAGTAGACTTACAGGAGAAGAATCTTCACAGATGAGCATGGCAAACAGGTACCCAAGAAGTTATCTGTACCTGAAATGAGCACGAGTTACAGTTTAACTGTGAAAGGAAGCTACCTCATATATTTGAACAAAGAATGCTGCATCAATGAAATATTTGGTACAAAGAAATACAAAATGAATTTAAGTGCAGATAGGAAGACATGGCAGGGTTGCAGACCTTGCAAGTGTGCTTTTTCTAGTATACGGTTTGGCTGGTAGTTCTGTCATACATCTTACAGCCCTTTGACAGCAAACAATAATTGGAGCAATTCTCTAAAACTCTCTCTCTGGAGTTTTCAAGGAAAGATCATAGATGACCCCAGGTTGTTGTCAGTTCTGACTAGCTTTATGAATATTTATGGCCTGACAGTTTAATTTCTTCCTACGTATCTTAGGAGGTTCAAGGGTCTAACACTTTCCAGACTTCTTTTCACAGGCTATTGATAGGAAAATAGCATGGTTTTCTATTACTTCTTTCAGAGATTTCAGAAATCTGTTCCTTTGTGCTCCAAAGTAATTATACCATATGACCAGATTCTCTGCCTCAGTAGGGCTTTGTAAGATGAGTCTTATCTTGCCCCAAAACTTTGGGGGGATGAGCTAGCCAGGGACAGCTCTCCTACCTTACCTCTTTGCTGACTGACTAAATCAGATCTGACTGTAAAGACAGCTCATGTGTGCTGCACTTAGAACTGAAGAGGGCCATAGCATTCAGATTTAAATATGTTTTATTCTCATTAAGTTAAGCTGTGTGGTTGGTCACCTTTGTGAAACAAGAAGGCCGTAGTTGACATTCTTTCTGGAGATCAGTAGTTACACTGCAGGAGAGTGGGCTGGAAAAGGGATTCCCTGCACTGTAGGAGACTAGCTGTTGTCTTACTTGGCTCTATTTTCTGAGTTTGTGAGATACACAGAAGGAATTGGAAAGGCTGATTTCCCTTTTGTGGATAATAAGTGACATTAAGGTCTGTTTCTCTTACACAGTTGTTTAAAGATAGGCTTTAAAGTGGGATTAGGATTTCAAGCAGACTAGATGCTGTAATTAGTGCTTGTTGTTTAACTGATCTTAAAAATCTGTTGATAAGAACTCTACTGCTTGCAAGCAGAAGAGCGCAAGTGGGATGTTGAGTAAAGCTTTTGAGATCTGATGTTAAAAAGATAATGATTTTTTTTTTTAAATATTGGTAGTCATGACACGTGGTACCTTGATACTGGGTCAAGACTTCCTGTCATCAAAGAGCATCCAGGTGTGATGGAAATAAAAGCCCAATAGCTGATTGTTTTGAAGATGATATTTGCAGGATCTGAAAGGATGTTTTTACCTTCTCTAGATGATAGATTTGTGTAATGTAGGAAAACTTTCCCTCTGAAGAAAACTGACCTTAAAAAAAAAAATCAGAAAAAAACAGTGGCAGAAAAATAAACATTTTTATGCTGATGTGTATTAGAGCAGAATACTCTAAAGGAGTTCAGTGGGGTGGCTTTTTAAAACATTTTCATCATCATATCCTGAATGGGGTAATCCTGCAAATCCTGGAAAAGAATAATCCGGTGGTCTAAAATTGCTCATTGAAAAAGGAGGAGGAGTTATTTTTGCTAATAAAATTTTCATCACCTGGATTCTTTGATTAATTGCTAAATTTCTTAAAAACAAACAAACAAGAAAACCAAATAAACCCTAGCATAACAACTCCCCTTTTATTTCTCTGAGAACGGTGAGGTTTTTATAGTTTTAGTATTTTATATATATTTACCACCATGTGTTATGCTGACTCAAAAATCTCATTAATTTACATCTGTAAAACCTAAGTGGTGAAAACTAGCATATAGACAAGTGAATGACTAGAAGAATCCAACTATGAATAATGGGGAACAAGCATGAATGAAAATTCACTCTCCATTGATATATTTAAAGCCATGATATGAATGACCTCCTGTGAGATGTTAGAAGCAGAGAATCAATAACGTATTTGGTGACTCACTGTTAATGCATTTTTAATGGTTACTGAGATGCATTTACTGACATGATAGCATCATTTTCTGTGTGTGCAATGTTCCAGAATAAAAGATGAATCTTCTTCAAGCGATGAAGACCCTAGAGCTGCCAAACAAAACCTTGGGTCATTACAAACCAACTCGAGTCATCTCTCATTATTGTCTGGAATCAGTTACAAAAAAACCCTTCGACTCACTTCTGACCAGCTTGTGAGTTAGTTTTACGTCCTTGTCCTGAAATGTCATTTCTGATAGAACAAGAACAAAACTGTTATTCAGGCTTGTAAGGTTTAATTAGTTTTTACTTCTTGCATTGAATCCCATTTCTTACTATAGTTTCAAAACAATTTTTTCCTTTCTCTTTTCAGTGTTACACATGAATGTTGTTCCTTTCAGTCTGTGTGTGTGAGAACCCACAGGTCTCTTCCCTCCCCCGCCCCTCCTTTCCTTTCCCTTCCCCTCATTCATAGACAGACAGGCACAGTTTTACATAAATACAGTTCTTGGTTAGTAACTTCTGAAAGAGCTGCTTGTGAACCTACTATGAGGCCAGGCTATTAATTTCTCCTGAGCCAATTCTCTTCCTTTGTGGCAGAGGCATTTTGACTAATGGTGACAAAACTGTTACTGTTCTGTGTTGTGCACATTCCAATTTGATTTGGAAAAATGGGCTACTTCAGAGAAATGCTTTTTGTTGTCTTTCTTATCTACAGCCAATTAATTTTCAGAAGGAAACCTATACAAGTAGTACAGCATTATGCAGCCTATTGCTCACTGCCTGAATAGTCTGCAAGAAATGTAGATTTTTTTCCCACGAGACAGATGGAATGTGTTTGTACTTTTCTGTATCAGACAGAAAGTAAGCATTATACAAACACACTGATACTTGTCTTGCAGAAATTAGCAGAACCCAGTACTACTCTTAAGTTGGTTTCTTGATGAAACAGTGGGCGAGACTCATTGATTGCCCATCAGTTCTGTATTCACACCTCCCTTTCACTTTTTAACTCATTGAACAATTGCAATGAAATATAACTAAGAACATTTAAAGTATGAAACTCCTGCAGATTTTGTGAAAATGAATGAGCCCACAAAAAGAATCAAATCAGTAGTCTTATGCCCAGTGGGTCACTAAGTGGACGGGAAGGGCAGCAGGGTGGGAAAGTTAAGGAAATTTGGTGGAGACTGAAGGGTAATAGCTCATATGGTAAGAAAGGTGGGTTACTATAGGCTAGAGATGTAGTGCCTTGGAACACAAATCCTCATGTAAGCACTCTGTCAGTTTCACCGTTCATGGCACTTCTTGTTACTCATACTTCTCCCTCCATATATTTCTTTACCACAGTATGAAAAAAATCCCCATAGATTTGTATGAGAACCTTTCAGGAAATTTTTTTTCATATCCCTTACTGTGAAACAGAAATTATTTTTTGTTTCATTCTGCTCTCTAAATCAGTGCCTCATGTACATCACACAAAGCAAATCTCTGCTAACATTACCTAGAAAATAGCTTTGCTGAAAGCAATAAGGTTCAGTGTGACCAAGGCAATGATCGTCTGTGGCTCTGTTTGCACTGTGTCCATTTCACATGCTCAGTTTGTTGATTATCTTGCTGATAATGTCTTGCAGAAAAGCTTAAAGCTCAAGAATGGCCCCAATGATGTGACCTTTAGTGTTACAACACAATATCAAGGCACTTGCCGCTGTGAAGGCACCATTTACCTATGGAATTGGGATGATAAAGTTATTATTTCTGACATTGATGGAACAATCACACGGTGAGTTCATGAACAGGGAGAGGCTTTATTTGCTTCTGTCCTTTGGACTAAAGCAAAAAGAGTAATTAACAGGGAATTTCAAGGCAAGAAATTGTTATATTCTAGTGTTTTGTGGAGTGTGTGGGTGAGTGAGTTTTTAACCTTGCTATAAAAGTACTGCAAGAATCATTGGCTAGATTCACAATTTTGTAAAGACATATGCTATATGCGCTCATTATTTGTTACCTACTATTGTTTTATGATAGTATTTACTGTAGTATTGCAGGACCTTTCACTTTTTGCTGTGTCACATTTGTAAAGTACATCAGATTCATTTAAAAAGAAGAAACACTTGCATTCTGTTGTAAAAGGCATTAGTGGGGCATTCCAGTGAGGGGCATTTTTGTCTACTAGACAAGACTTAGATTTCTTTCAAAAGTAAACTCACCTTTAGTCTTGGATTTTTTATTTTATTCTTTTTTTTTAAGTTTTGGATGAATTAAAATACTTGATTTGAACTGAAATGTCTTTTTTTTTTTTTTCCCTTGTGATTATCAGTTATAGGGCAAAATGCTTTTTTGGTGCCAACACACGTTAGTCCCTCTTCCTTTCTATTTTCTTAAGTGTCAATGAACTGAATGGGATCTACTCTTGTCTCTGTTATTGAGCTAACTGGACAGTAATTGAATCCCTTCACCTTACAATACTATTGCAAAACCATCCTAAGCCACTGCCCAGTCTTTTCTCTCTTAAGATGCAAGATACTCAGGGTGTTGGTTTCTTGCAGTGTATTTGTATAACACTTAATCAAGTGAGGTGCTCAGTTGTTTGTACTTCTAGATGTTATTATACTGTAAGTAATTATATTTCCCACTTTACATAAAAGAAAAATTTGAAAACAGTATAACTATTTCATAATACTTTACATATGACCAACTACCAGCTTATGTGGAAAAGCACATTTGTTTTAAAATAAGCTAGAATATGACTTGATGATCTCATGCTTGCAATTTCACAACACTATCTACCTTATAGGTAGATTTGGTTTATTTAGAAAACATGCAATGCAAACCTCAAAAAGTATGCTTAATATCATTTTGTCTACTCTATAGCTCTGATTGATAGCCTATGTGCTGTAACTTCCATGCTAGCTCGTTAGCTTATCCACATCCTGGGGCACAGGACTGATTAAAACAATATAGACATATCAGTCTGTGTTGAAAGAAAAGGAAATAAAATCATCCTCTTCTGATTGCAGTCAGTACCTTGCAGAAAGCCAAATTAATTAGGGGGACTTCTATTAGCCTTATATGTTATTATTTAAAAACAGTAAGCTTTTTTGGTTTTGTTTTGTTTTTTCCATTTCAATTACATTATTTTTTCTTTATTCAGGTCAGATACTTTAGGTCATATTTTGCCTACTCTTGGCAAAGACTGGACACACCAAGGGATTGCAAAGTTGTACCATAAAGTGAGCCAGTGAGTATTCAGTAAATCTGTTTATACATCTGTGGTTTGCATGTGTTTATTCATTTGAATCATTTGCATTTAAAAATTAAAATCTCTCTAGACAGTTAACCTCGCAGTTTAAAAGAAATCTCATCTGAAGCAATGAGATACTATGATGCTTACACAGTATAAACATCTGTATGCAATATCACAAAGCAGGCTTTTCTCTGGGTATCAAGAGCAAAAGCCCCCTACCAATGAGTAGTGATTGCTCTACTAACTGTTCCAAACAGATACAGTGCAGTTCCAAAAACTCTAGTAATTTGAATGAGTTGTATAGCTGCAGCAAGTGGAACTTCTTGCAAATTGGGAGTTGCAACAGCATTAACTTACAAGATGCTAATACACCTTCCCATCTCTCCATGTTGACAAAATTGCAAAATGCATAAGGACTGTGTAACGGAGGGTGGTCACTGTAGGTGGAGATCCTATTGCCAAACTTGACTTGCCTAGTAGTGTAGTTAGGTGTCTAACCTAGGCTAATTGTGTAGGTTTTTAGCAGTGGTGAGTAGAGAGACATAGGTGTGTCTTCATCTGTCATGCAAAGAAGAAACATAAAACACACAAGATGACTCAGCTTAGTGGAGTTTCTTCTCTTTCCATTGACCAGAAAGGGAGTTAGAGAAACAATGCAGACTTGAGCTGTCTAAACATTAGATTTCTAGTCAGTCAAGGGAAATCTCACCCTTAAAGCACGGCACAATGTCTTATCTTGAGTAGATGTAGTCCCTTTTCAGATACTCATTGCTTATATATACATTTCACTTGTCTAAATAGTGATGAATTTTAAAGACAGTGATGGTAGTCTTTGTGCCTGGTTATAAAATATATTTTTTATTTTTATTCTCTACATATGTATTTGCTGTTAATCCATTATTAAGTTGCAAATTTAACAGGAAGGAACAGTCTTAAAATATTTCTGTGTCATTAGTTAATTTTGATAGTAGGTGATAAGTAGACGTTGCTTAAAGTGTAATTTAAGGGCATTGAAAGTCAATGAGACCTGCTGTGATGAGCCTGAGGAACTGGCTCTTACCTGGCAACTTCATTGTGAGCTGCAATAGTATAGCTCAGTAGCTGATATGCACTGGTGCCTGTTGGTCCACAGGAATAAACATTTTCTCTGCTACTGTGGATGGAAGGACCTGGACTCATCATAGTCTCTTGTTGCTTGTACGCTCAGATACCTGAGATCTAATGATATTTTGATATAACTATTTTTCTCCATTGATTGTTGAAGAAACGTTGGGTAGTAGCAGATGAGTGGAACTTTGTCAGTTAACGTCATTAACATGGAGAGAATCCTAGTGTGACCTAGAACAATACGCTTCAAAAACTTTGGGATATTTCCCCTAATGAATATGAATAGGAGAACCTTCTGAGAGTATGGTCAATTTTGTCAATAGCGATTGAGAAAAAAGGAAGTTAGGAGAAAAATTAATTGATGGCTAAATGGGGTCAGATGAAATATCTGTTATGTTCTGATATCTGTTCATATATATGTTAAGAATTCAGATTTTTAGCTTCAACAAAAAGGTTTAGTGATTGTTGTCTGTTCAAGCTGGCACTTCTACTTTATGCAGGAAAAAAATCTTTTATTGCATTAAATTCAGCTCTTCTTATATATTCAACCTACCGCAACTGTTTGAAGAGCCTCTGGTACACATCACCACTGTCCTCGTAGTTAATCTGATTTGTTCTGTGCACTAGGGTTATGGTAAGGCTTGTTTATTGCTTTTCATTTTACATGGGTGATAAATTATAAATTATGGATGATGGAATCTAGATTATGCCAGAGACACTGGTCAATGCTTTTATTCTGTATAGGCATACAACATTACAGAAAAGACAGGGCAGCCTGTGAATTCATGTGCTGAACAGTATTTGTTTTTTGCGTGTAACTTCTGCATTACCTTTGGTGAAAACGTTAATTATTTTTTTTTAATTGCCCTTGTTATTTCTATGCCTGCCAGCACTGTCTATTGTTAGGGCTTTGGTGATCAAAAGCATTAGGGAAAAATGAATTCGAGTCATGTTGCTTTTCAAATTACTGAGTTAATTATGTAGCAGCTAGATATTACAGCTGAACACTACAGAAATGTTCAATAGTTAGATTTAATGACCATGCATGCACTGAATACGGTATTTATTTCACAAATAGTTTCTTTGTAGGACTTGCAAAAGAAAATGCTATTAAGTTGTATTAACCATGCTGTTAAGTTGCACTAATGTCATTGGACTCTGTTCCATCACGACAGAACCAAGGATAGATAGCCAGTGACTTCGTCTGAAACTTTTATTTCAGTATCAAGACAAGAAAGTGTCAAGATTGCTTCTCACACTATGGTTTGCAGTTTTAATCTGCTCAGAGTTGAAACTGCATGTTGCTGCTGCACTCATGCACGCAGACCAGTCTTCTCTTCCCTAATCTTCTTCACCCCTCTCCCCAAATCCCTCTCCAAAAGGGGCCCAAAAGGCAGGAGTGTAGCATTGTTAATTTAGCAAAGGTTAATATGCTGTTGTCCGCTTTATGGCAGTGTTTTCCTCTTGGCAAATACCATTTCAGTTAATTCTAAGGTCTATGGTTTTAGTGTGCAGGGGTGGATAGCAAACCATATGAAGCCATGAGAAGACCAGGGATAATTGAGCCCTCTCTAGGTGTAAATCATAAACCGTAGTAGAGCAAGACAGAATTTAGTTATCCAGCATTCTGAAACAAATGTTTTTATTCATTTTAAATAAGCGTAGGTTAAACATAAGTCTGTTTTAACCATTACGATTGATTTGTGCAAAAATAAACTCACAGAATTATTAATGTCAAAACACCTGCTTTATTTTTTTTTACAGTAATTTCTTCTTTCATTTCTGTTCACAGAAATGGATATAAATTTTTGTATTGCTCAGCACGTGCTATTGGAATGGCGGACATGACCAGAGGATACTTGCACTGGGTCAATGAACGAGGAACTGTGCTGCCTCAAGGGCCAGTGCTGCTGAGTCCAAGCAGCTTATTCTCAGCTTTGCACAGGTACTGCAATATCACCTTAATGCTGAAAGAAACTTGGAGGCTGAATTCTCAGCTTTTTTTTTTTTTTTCCTATTTTATGGGAGCACTTGAAATCATTCATAATGATTTTTCTTGTATACTGGTGCAAAATTTAATTAAGAAATTCTGTTAAAGAATGACCAAGATCCAACAGTCATGTTGCTTAGTTTCTCTCTTAAACACACCTCAATATGCATCTGTGTTCACTGTTTACCCAAAGTTTTTTCGTGTGTGTTGGTGGGTTTAGAAGAAATCAGTGTAAAAAAGAAATGAATATTCTATAGTTCTGACTGCATTGTGATATTCTGTGGGGATAATGTTGTCCTTTCTAGGTGTTGATTTGTAACAAGTGAATCCTAATAGCACAGATCATGAATATTGTACCTTCTTCCTAATTCAGTGAGGCATGTCAAGTGCTTACTGAAAATATTTTAAGATGTTAAAAGCTGCTGTGACAGGATTTCATTAGAATTTTTAATGGTAGGTTGTTCAGATGCTCTTCTGATTGAGTGACATGCAGCCTGTCTTACCAGTCATGTTCTAAATATAAGAGAACGTAGAGGCATACAGTGTTCTTCTTAGACTGATTAAATAATAGATGGAGTGAAAGGGTAGCTACTGTCATCTTATGTTTTCAATATCTAGCAATATATTAGAAGTGATACTCTTTTTGATATGTTCTTTAGACTAAAGAACGCCCATCTTTCAGTATCCACTGTCTTAACTTCTGTTTTGTGTAGGCAAGAAATGACTTCGTTGTTATCCATCGATTTATTAATTGTGGCTTTGAGGGCTCTGAGGTCAGGTGTATATGGGACTGGGGGAAGATGGTTGTCTTCCTCTTTTGCACATCCTCAAACTTTAATTTATATGTTGAGTTGCTATTCTGGAGGGCTGTATTATACTGCTTTGAAGCTTCTGTGCTACTTGCATCTTCCTTGGCATATGTGTTGGTGCTAGGATGTGGGATTCTGAGCTTCTTCAGTGCTTTTGTGTCATGCTGGTGTCTTCCTCTGTTATGGGAACTCCAGACTTTGCCACCTGTTCAGCTTCCTTGCCAAGAGAAGCTGTTGTGAAAGGGCTCTTGCCCAGAGATGAGACAACTCCACTATTCATTAATGAATTCTGTATTCAGTAAGGAGCAACTGAAGAGAAATGGAAGATTTCTTTATTCCTTAACTTCTGCTAATTAGCAGTGACGGATGACCCTGACTGTAGAAGGATCTTAACAGGCTGAGGTCCTTTCAGCACATATGTTAATTGTAATCCTTTAATTTAGAAGGAGAAAAAAAAAAAAGGTAAAAAAAAAAAAAAAAAAAGCCATACACAGTGAAAGCTAATATAATCTATGAATCATTCTGCAGTTCTCAGGAAATGGTTTACTTAATAACAATTTATGTCTTAAGATTTTATTTAGCCACTGCTCCCTGTAATCAACCATCTTTGCTCAGTAACCATCTTTATCACTTAGGCTTCAATAGAGGTCCCCTTGTTTCAGAGGATTTATTTACTGTGCCCATTATGTAAGCTTGGGAATGCTATTTTGTCTTCATGGGAATTGTGATTTCTAGATGAAGATTTATTGGAGAAGGGTGGGGGCTCTGTAGGAGTATCCAGCGAGGTAAAAATGTTGACTAAAGAAAGTAGAATGGTTTATGCTATATTTCACGTGTATTTATTCAGGTTCCGTGTCCTCTCACCTTTTTATTTTATTTTATTTTTGTATCATTTCAGGGAAGTGATAGAAAAGAAGCCAGAAAAATTCAAAGTTCAGTGTCTGACAGACATAAAAAATTTGTTTTATCCTAACACAGAACCCTTTTATGCTGCTTTTGGAAACAGACCTGCTGTAAGTAATAGCTGAAATTTGTGTCTTTTACAGAGAACAGAAAGGTTGCTGTTATTTCACTATTCTGTTACATTAGAACCTAGAAGCTTTAAATAGGACTTAAGAATATTTTATTAGGCCTCATACAAAGGATAGTATAAAGGTTCTTCCAGAAAGATCTCACCATGTAGGATGCAGAGGTAGAAGAGAAACAAAATAACTACATTACATCTGCATAAGTTAGCATAATAAGAAATACTGATTGAAATTCTAACTATGTAAAAAATCTTTAAGCTTGTGTGAAAACACTGATCCCATTTTAATGATCCCATTTTATCCCATGCTGATAAATTACCTGTGAACGGACACAAAATCCTTCAGATGAATATCAGTGGGACTTTAAACCCTAAGTACATTCAGAAGGATTTGGATGTCCCACTAAAATTGAACATTTGACTTTGAATTCCTTGACACTGAGAGGGAAAGTGAGGTCTCCCTCACCCATTTGAAGACTATAAAATTGGGCTGTAGGCTTTTCTTACTCTTGTTTAGGCCCAAAGGACATACATATATGCATCCACAAAAGGCAACAGTCTCAGACATGCTGAGACCTGAGGAGCATGGAATAGATCCCAGCGGTAGCTGCTCAGAACTGTAAGACCTTAGACATGTCCACTGGCAAAAACATTGATAGCCTGAGTAAATCACAAATATAAATATGGACACTAGCTATTGCCAGTGTGAAAGTGAACATTTGGAGACTGAGCATTTTTAGATGCCTAAATGTTGGACGGAAGTGTCTGGCAAGATATTTTGGCTCTGAAACTGTGGATGTTGTAGCTACATTTGGGAGAAATCAGCATGCCTTTCTGTTGGAATTTATTTCTACAAGTATCTCACATTTTTCTTAGAGTTGTTGATATTTATGAGCAGTGACAACTTTTTCAGCTTCATCTTTTAGCAAGTTACATAATTTAAAACCATTATCAGTGAGGACAGGAGGACATCACTGTCCAATTGCTGTATCTGGTTGTTATATCATACACAGCTTAATTTTGACTATCAAGATAACTTTAGACATATGATTTTGAAATAACTTTTTAGCTACTTCTGTGGTTTTGTATTATGGATAAAGCCTACCTCTAGTTTCATTTTTGTTGTTGAACCTCAGGGAAATAAAACCATTATTTTCGTACTCCTTTGATTGCTGTCAGAGTGCATCCTTCAGATGTAAAATATGCTACTGGCCTTGTGAACATTGGGATGAGAGCTTTCTCAATTTTCTGTGCTGCTTTTTGTTTGTTTTGCTTTTGCTTTTTGTTTTCTCCCCTCAAAATTAAGTGAAATTTCAGTACTCATGCACCTGTACAACATAAAAATTAAAATATTTTTCATGTCTTCATTAACCTTTCAGTCTTTTACCACTTGAATTTTTAAAACTATACCCAATGATTTACATTAGTAAAATGGAAGCTTGGTCTCATCTTTTGGGGGTTATTTTTATCTTTCCGTTGTCAAACTTTTTTTTGAGACCAGAACAAAACTTGTTCATTGCTTGCCTTAACAGTTTGAATTTCTTAAAAGATATTCTCAACCGTTACTTCTAGTTGAACGCCATAAAATAATTCCCAGAGTTGTATCTGCATTACCACCTGGGGCTCACTGCTGCAGTTATGGTGTTTATACCTTACTTTCCCTTCTCTTTCCCTTTCATTGATACACGGTCAATATATGGACATTGCACAAATCCAAACTGAGCAGCTAAGAGATGTTTCCAGGGGTGTTAATGTAAGCAGAGTTGTTATAACTTCTTTTTTTTTAACCTTGTCCATACAAACTAATCACTATTTTCTGTCAGTTATGTTTTAACCCCAGTATGTTGTTGCAAGTTATTCAGTACAATACACTCAGGAAATGAAATATCTGAAAAATGAAAGTGCAAATACTTTTATACCCAAATAACATTACTTTTTTAATATTTAATTTTATTTTTGTGTCAAGGGAAGTAACTGGAGAAAAAAAGCAAAACAAAACATGATTTTGATCAATAGTTTAATTTACAGTGACAAACTCCACACCTGCAAATCATCTGTTTCATGAGCCTTTCATTAGTCTGAATTCAAGTTTTCAACATATTTGAGGTTGAGGAATTCAGAGAATTTCAGGTGCACAATAACTAGGTAACTTTAGTACCAATAGGGAGTAAATATGTTTTGTGTAATAGATTTCAGCAAGAAGAGACGTGATTGTGCAAAGGTAGAATCATAATTCTTTTTTTTTCCTTTCTATTTAGGATGTTTATTCATACAAACAAGTGGGGGTTTCTTTAAACCGAATATTTACAGTTAACCCTAAAGGAGAACTTATACAAGAGCATGCAAAGACAAACATCTCATCGTAAGTAATCTTATCCCTAACACCTTATAAGCTAAATAATTTCCTTTTATAACTTAGAGTGCCCAAAGATGGGTTTTATTTTACTAATGAAAGATTCCTTAGAATATTCCATACAAAATATAAAACATGTAAAATAAAATACAGACTTTCTACTTTCCTTCAGTTAAACTGATAAAGACGTTATTTAGTATTTAGTTCAATATACTCCATTTACTTTAATCATGTAAAGGAGTTATAAGTGTGCAATTTAGTCTGTACAGAAATGAGATTAACTGGTTTCCTGAAGCCATCTGCCTTTTCAAAATTTCCATTTCCTGGAGCTCCTATCTAGAAGAGCCAGGAACAAATCTGAAGACAGGGCTGAGGGCTTCCATCAAGATTCTTAGGCACTGTAGCACCACATAATGAAGGGAGACAGCCTTTAGTGATGTTAAGACTGCACTTAATGGAAAGGGAGCCAAGGGGAGTGTATAAAATATGAATTACCAGTTGAGCAGGGAGCTGCTCAAACCAAACTGGACAGCAATGGAGAAACAAAATGTGGGGCTTGAATATTTTAACAGGTGATTTGGGAGGAAAATGGTATCTGTTTCTTTCTAGGTAAGTCCCTTTGCTTAGAGTGAACAGATTTCTTATCTGAACTGTGAATGCTACCTGGAAGCAAGGCACCAGAATTGTATTGAATTTTATTATTTCAAGGATGATAACTCGTTCATGTAAGAGTAGCCATGCCTTGGTGACTGGGGACTTATTTAAAAAAAAATCAAAGTAAGAAGATCTTTTTATTTATTTTTCAGCTATGTCAGACTATGTGAAGTGGTAGATCACATTTTCCCTTTGCTGAAAAGAAGCCATTCTTCAGACTTTCCTTGTTCTGATACCTACAGTCAGTTCACCTACTGGAGGGAACCTCTACCACCTTTTGAAACTCAGGATGTACATCCAGCCTCATCTTAACCGCATCTCCGAACCATCAGCCTCAGATCAAAGAATGAGTTAGCTTGTATTGCAAGGACTTCACTTGGCTTTTGCTGTTGGCAGTTCAGCTGGAATCTGTGATGTGAGCATTGTATTCCTTTGCCGTGAGCAAACTTAGAAATGCTTCTTCGTACTTAGTCACGTTTCCAGATGACAAGAGTGAGTCGTACTAGGAATGGGAATTACATTCCTAATGTTCCTTCATCCAGCAACTCAAATCGTGCCATACAGTTTCATTGCTTAAAGTCAAATAAAAGTGCAGTGATGACAGAATTGCAGTTAAACATGTCATAAGGTCATAAAGTGGTTCTGTATCTTTCTTGCATTACTGAAGATGTCTTTCATCTCAGAAACTCCTGCAAGTTAGGGAGCTGAAGGTGCTCACCATTCCTGACATCATTTTGTGATACGTGTTGCTGTCCATATGTCAAAATTCCATCCTCTGAAAGAGCGAATGATTGAGTAGGGTGGTTGGACCAGATGACCTCCAGTGGTGCCTTCCAACCTTAACCATTCTGATTCCTCTTTCCTCCTTGCTTGACCATCTGATGTTTGTTTAACGGTTCATTACTGGTATAGGTCCTCAGCTGTTGTAAATTGGTGTAGCCATCAAAGACGATGGAGCGTGTTGATTTATTTCAACCTGTTGTTTTGACCTGCTAACGCTTTTTTTTTTTGTGTGTGTGTGTGGAAATAAATGATGTGCAATGTAAATGGGAAGTAAATTAAATAAGATGGCCAGATTCTGCCAGTCTTCTTCAAGTTGGGGAGTACCATGTTTTAGAACAGCTATTTGGGTTAAGATATGTGTGAAAGTGTAAGATACAGACTGCTGTATGTAGTGCCCATCTTACTGAAGTCAGTGGTTTGACTCCGGTGATTTTTCAGTAAAAACATCTTACTAAGCAGATATGCTGAGTTTCAATATCATTGCTGAGCCAAGAAAACTGAAGATTTTGTCAAAATGGAATAGTTTTATTTAAGTGTTATTTTTGGCTTAAGTGTGAACTTTGATGCTGGTGAGTGATGCATCTCAGGTTTTTACTGAATGGATTTTTTGTTTGTTAGTTGTTTTTTGTATCATAAAGAATGGATGCTTTTAGTGTGATTTACTGTGCTCCAAGAAAACAAAATCTCCTCTTTCATCTTTTTTTTCCCCCCTCTCATTTGTTCAGACACAAGCTGTAGGTACTGTTTTTGCTACTTGCTCTCAACTGCCTTAAGGTTTAACTGTGCATCATAGAAGCAATACTGCAGATCAGTTGATGATATTTTCCAAATGATCTGCCTTTACACAATGCGGTACTTTTAAATGTATGCATCAGATGACCATATGCCAAATAATCCTCAAATGAGCTGGTAGCTAAGAAGGTGATTTTTTTCCCCTCATTTTAAAATGCATTTAAAAGTTGAATTGTTCTCTGAAACATTGAAAATGGCATAATGGGATTCCATGTATATAGTATTTCAGTATGGCTAAAACAGTGGTTCATAAGCTGTGATCTCTGCCAACTTGTGATCTGTGAGGCTATGATACATGCTTTGCAGCTGCTTTGCAGTGTTTTCAGTTAAGAGTTTAATAATAGGAAGGCAGAGTGGTCCAGGAGAAATTTTAAGATGTGATTGTGGTTGGTTAGCACCCAAAGGTTTGGGAACAGCTGCTCTGCATCACATTTGTTCTGTTTCAACAAATTCTGGTTTTGCATCTCAAAAGAGTGATAACGACATAGGTGGGATGGTAATTCTGTAACAGGGATTTTTAACTTCTTGTGCTGCAGACTTTATCTGAGATGTCAGGGGGCCAATTTATGATTTCCCTGTGCCTTCAATAGTAATTAATAAGTGCAATCCTTTATACAGCTGTAATGTGCATAGCTGCAATGTGCAGTGGTGAGCGCTTCCTAAGTCTTCCTTTTCACATGAATGTTGCTGGTTCAGGCAAGGTACACGTCCGTTTCGGAGATACTGGAATTAGTAGACAAACACAAAGAGGAAGAAATGTGTATTCAATGCCCCAGACTGATTATGCTGTCTTGAAAGTTTAAAGAAAATGCGAAATGTCAGAAAATCCGTACCATATCTCTTAAATCTGTCAGACAATCAGTGAGGATCTCAGGTTGCCAAACGGAGATGGTTGCATCTCTAAATATAGCCACACTTTAAGTATCCATTCATACTTGTCGCTAATGACTGAATTAATGGATGAATGTACCAACTGAATCCTGTGTGATTGTTTTTGTAAAGGTCTGCTTCAGTCCATTATGCAAATTAAAACCAAATCAGCCCTTCTCTTCAGTTAGAGACCATCAGGTTTTTTATTTTTCACAGTAGTTGAGATCGGCTTTCCTGAGGTACCGCATGCAGTAGCTTTCACCAGGAAAAGAAAGGTCCCAGAGAGTTCTCTGAAATTAAAGCCTAAAGCCTGTGTGTATTTATTTATGACTTAATAAATAGCCTGTCCAGGGCTGTTACTGCCATTAATATTTCAACCCAAATGATGGTGTGAATGAGTGGTCATTTAATTCCCTCAGATTTGCAAGTGTAGTGCCATGCTAGTGCAGATAGCCCTGCGATGCTGTGGAATCCCCGTTCTGGAGTTTTCCAAGACTCAGTTAAACAGAGCTGTGGCTGACTTGGCTCTCATGTTTATCAGCTGCTGTGAGCATGAAGTTGGACTAGCTGACCTCCAGGGGTCCCTTCTGACCAACATTGCTATGACTGTGAAGCTAACGCCGTACTTCTGACATACGGTATAACCCTTTGTATCTGAAAGTTTAAATATAGCCAGAAAGTGAAACAAATGTGTGTTTATATAACTCATGTTTATCAAACCTGCTCACAGAAAAGACAGTTAAGAAAATCCCAGTTTTGACCTGCTAGAAACATTGCCATACTTTTAAAGGGAGTTTAAGATACTTTTTTGTTTTGGTAGCTGAGCAATTTTATGCATAATATTTAAACTGCTGTGTTAATTCCTAATGAAGAAAAAAAGGACGGTTTAACAAATTCCTACTCTTTCTGTGAAAGAAAAAAACTTTCTCAACTTTCCTTTCAGTGTAATGCTGGTTTCTGTTACAGAAAGAATATTTGGCTAGCGTAAGTATGCAGAGACATTAAATCACTGTATATTCTATTTATATGGTACACATAAACTAGAATATGCAGCAGCGAGGAGTGACTGATGTTTATTTTCATGAAGCTGATGACCATACCCCTCCAGCTGTGTCGTGTGAGGGACAGGATACCATGATTGTTGCATTAGTTGTGTTACAGATAAAATGTTACTGCTGTAATATAGGGAGGGAGGAGAAAGAGTACTGGGTATTTTTATTTGTAGATATGGATTATTATTTCAAAGACTATTTATATACAGTATTTACTCTGTATATGTATGTGCTACTGGAATGATGAAAATCATTTTAACACCTCATTTTGATCTGCTGAATGCAATGATGATAGAACTATATATTGTAATAAAGGCAAGTGTAAATTTCTTCTGACTTTTCTATTTTTCTGTATGCTTGGATTTTGGCAAAGTGCTTTTTCAGAACTGTTGGAGCTCTGAAGTGTGGAATTTGTACATTCCTTCTCAGTTGCCTATCTCTTCCTGGGGTTATCCAGTGTAACTTCCAGCACTTGCAAAATTTTTGCTGTTTGGTTACAGAGTGTTTGATCCAGAGCTTTTTCACATGGAAGGAGCCAGGGAGGCAGGGCCAGGTTTTGGGCTCTCACCGTGCTGGGGTTTGGGGACAGCACCTGGGAGCCAAGAGTAACCAGATGGGAACTGGAGCAGCAGGACCAGTAAGAAATCTTACCATACCCCAGATTTTTCCCATTTTCCTTTTGTCTAATTCTTGGAGTGATCTGGAAAACTAGCTATCTGATTTGAATGGGATTGCTGTTATTCACAGTAATGAGACCAGATATTCTCTCTCTTAGTTCCCCTCCCAACTGTTCCCCCCCCTTTTTTTTTTTTCCCCTTCTTTGACATTGGCCATTCAGCTGGCAAGAAGCAAATAACATTTCCTCATGTCTGTGAGAATACAGAACTGCTTTTTGCTCCCTCTGCCAGGTTTGCTAAGCAAACTAACTGCAGCCGTAGCAATATTGCCGGGCTGGTGTTGGTATGAAAACAAAGATGTTTGGGGTTGATAAGGCTCTACAGCAGCTAAAGGCCTGTGTTAAAAATACAAGAGCAGCCGTATTTGGGCAGCCTGCAGTCACTGCTTCTTCAATCTTCCCTATTTTCTGTATGTCTCTGGCTTGTATAAACATTTACACTAGAGCTCTGGAGACAGGCTTTGAAATGAAGGTGCTTTTTTAATTAAAAGTCAGAGAAATGATGCTTTTGCCTCAGCAAACCAAACTTTATAAGGACATATTCATTGCTCCTGGAACATCTCATTAACACTAGACGCAGAAAAGTCAGGGGAACAAACCTCCTGAGGAGTCAAGACTTATTTTTTGATGCTGTGGAGAAGGTAAGGAACATTACCCAGAATACTGCGTTAATTGTTTCCTTTCAAATAAATAGTCTTCATTTGCATTGCAGATGCCATCAAGTACATCAGAACAGATTATTGCAAGAGGCAGAAGACTGTTGGTGCCAACAGCCTAAAAAATGTAACTTTCAACTCATCTCCGAATATGCAAAAAAGAAAGTGAAGCCCGGGGGCAATTTTATTTATTTCATTTTACTGCGTAAATGCTTGTGAAGGGAGTACATTCGCAGTGCCATCACCAAAGGTGGTCCTAATCCTTCTGCTTGGAGTAAAATCCAGCACCTCATTTCTTTCTAGAGCATGATTGAGTGATGCGAGGAGCAGACTAGTTGCAAACAAAGACAAGAGGCTAGCTCTAGTGAAAACCCAGCAGTGATACCAAAGAGATTAAGTGTTGGATGTTTTTAGGAGGAGGTCCTCATCAAGACCTTTCTAGCTACTGGAATGTGAGGGTGAGAAATAAAGACGAAATGAGAAATGACTTTCCTTCTAGGAGGAACTAGAGAAAGGGAACAAAACCAAAGTAAGTGGCCAAAAAGCAGCTTCTTGATTCCATGCCCATGTTGAACCTAGCTGTCAGGTGTTGAGCTGCTTGCCTCTTGACCAAAATCCAAGTGATGAGATGAGCAAAAATGGCCTCAAGTTGCATCAGGGAAGGTTTAGGTTGATTATTAGAAATTTCTTTACTGAAAGGGTTGTGCAGCATTGGAACAGGCTGCCCAGGGAAGTGGTTGAGTCACCATCCCTGGAGGCCTTCAAGAAATGTATAGATGTAGAACTGAGTAGTATGGTTTAGTGGTGGACTTTAGGTTAGGGGTTGGACTAGATGATCTTAGAGGTCTTTTCCAACCTCAGTGATTCTATGATTCTATTAAATCCCATGTCTCTACATTGAACAGAAGGGGAGAAGGCCATTTTGGCTTAATTTGCCAAGCAGGAGAGAATAACATTCATCAAAACGAAATCCCTGCTTAAGCATCTGAGGGCTACCACTAACAGCAAAAGAAAGCTGCAGTTACAGCTCTATTGTAAGCTTTGATAAGGACTAGGGCTGCTTTATATTTTCATGAAACTGGGGAACAAAGCTTTCACCTGCAGTATATACAGCACGCATCCTTTTTGATAAAGCTCGCTTTGGAAAATTGACACAGCCTATTTAAGCGTGTGCTTTAGTTGCAACTCCCTGCAATCAAATTTGTGCATATTCTTATCACTTTACTGGATTAAGTCAACTAATGCCAAGAAATCAAACTGGGTACTGGGGAGATACGGTTTCCAAGCTGAAGAATTGATTTCTCTTCTAATGGCTACTCTTGGACTGTTTTTTACCCTCTAGCACTGTCAGGTGTTCTGCCTGCTGCCAGCAATCTATTTATTGATACAGGAAATCCATTTTGCCTTGCCTTGCTTTTAATGAGTTTTGCAAGCAAGTGGCCCCTTCCTGTGACTCATTCTGTGTTTTCTGAGCGGGAGATTGTGGTTTTAAGTTTCACATTGGAAAGGAACCGCTGTGTCTGCTTTCCTTGTCTGCTGGAATCTCAACAAGAGGAATACATTTTGGAACAAAGAAATGTAAATGGAGCAGAAGAGTTCACATTTCTTTGTGAAATTGTATAAACATCCTTCTTTTCAGGGCAGTTAAAAAGACTAGTGCAAAATGAAAATAGGACATGTTTTAAAATAACATCTTTATCTTAGAACATTGTTGTTAGCATAGACAAAAAACACGTTTTCACTGATTTCTCCATATTTGTTGGCCTTTTGATTTATAACCAATAAATACCCAAATTTAACAGTGGAAGCCTCCTTCTGATCTTACTGACACAGGAGCAGCTCCGTGAGCATCTGGATTTACGTACAATTCCTGTCATTCCTTTTGGATACCGGAGGCCAAGAGGTAGAAGTGGATCGATTTGTTTCTTTTTCTTTTTTTTTTTCCTTCTTTTTTTTTTCTTCTTTTTTCTTTTTTAAACAAAAGTAGAGGAAGGACAGAATCCTCTGCAAGCTTGGACCGTTAGCACTGAAAACTTAGATTTACGTTAAAAGCAGCCATAAATACATCAAAACCAATGACCAGGATGGTTTCCATTCCCCATTACCAGATATGACTATTTATATTTCAGGCTCAGTGGCTATGTCCGTATAAATAAATAGCTGGCCAACAAAAGGGCAGGCACTATTCTTTGGCCTCCTGGCCAACTGCCACACTTTTGGCAAGTGTCCAAATAACTGCCTGCCAAGTACCAGTTAGCACTGGCCCACGATGACCCTCAAAATGTGTCTAGGCATTGCTTGAAAGAGCACTGTGTGGGTGATGGAGCCCTGGCACAGGTCCCCCAGAGAGCTGGTGGAGTCTCTTCCTTGGAGATCTTCAGAAGCTTGGAAAGGTGCTTTAGTTTTTCTGTAGCCTAGTTCGATCTCACTATCTGGCCCTGAACTGCTTCTGCCTCTGTCTAAGGCAAGCCCCTGCAATATTAAAGCATGACATGGAAGCTGAGACCATCTCAGCAGCTCTGCAAAATGCCAGTAAAATCTAAAAACTTTGCTAACGCAAGCTTCTTAGAGACAAAGTTTATGTGGGGAGGAAAATCATATTTGGGAGCCAATAAACACATTGGGAAATGTGAACCCCTATGAGCAAGAAACTGAGCAAAGGAGGTAGGGGAGACCTGCATGGTTGAACAAGGAACTCCTGACAGAACTTAAACATAAGCTGAAGGTGTACAGGAGGTGGAAGCAGGAACAGGCCACTTGGGATGAATACAGAGTAAGCAGAAATGCGACGAGAAAGGCCAAGGCCCATTTGGAATTAAATTTGGCTAGGTATATCAAGTACGACAAGAAGGGCTTCTTCAAACATATCAGTAACAAAAGGAAAACTAGTGAAAACGCGGGCCTGCTACTGAATTGGGTAGGGAGCCTAGTGACAGAGGACAGAGGAAAGGCAGAGCTACTGAATGTCTTCTTTGCCTCAGTCTGCTCCTGAGGAGAAATAACCCCAAGCACCAGTACAGGCTGGGGGCTGAGCTACTGGAAGGCATCTCTGTGGAGAAGGACCAGGTTAACAACAAGTTAACCATGAGCCAGCAACGTGCCCTTGTGGCCAAGAAGGCCAACAGTATCCTGAGGAGAAATTAGGAAGAGTGTTGCCAGCAGGCTGAGGGAGGTGATCGTCCTCCTGTAGTCAGCCCTGGTGAGGCCTCACCTGGAGTATTGTGTCCAGTTCTGGGCTCCCCAGTACAAGAGGGACATGGAGCTCCTGGAGCGAGTCTAGTGGAGGGCTACTAAGATGATGAAGGGATTGGAACATCTCTCATACAAGGAAAGGCTGAGGGAGCTAGTCATGTTCAGCCTGGAGAAGAGAAGGCTTCTGGGGGATTTGATCAATGTGTTTAAGTATCTGAAGGGAGGTTGTCAAGGTGATAAAGCAAGAGTCTTCTCAGTGGTGCCCAGCGATAGGACAGAAAGTAATGGGCACAAACGGCAACAGAGCAAGTTCTGTTTGAACATCAGGAAACACTTCTTTACTGTGAGGGTGACTGAGCACTGGAAGAGGATGCCCAGAGATGTTGTGGAGCCTCCTTCCCTAGAGATATTCAAAAACTGCCTGGACACAACCCTGGGTAATGTGGTCTTGGGGACCCTGTTTGATCAGAGAGGTTGGATCAGATGATCTCTAGAGGCTCCTTCCAACCTCAACCATTCTGTGATTCTGTGAAAGCAGGAATTCAACAGGTCATGTTAAAAGTGTGGCCTCTCTGTTATGCAACTCAGCTGTCAAGTTCAAGGTGTCAGGGACAACAATTGAAAGAAAAAAATGTAATAGAAATGAAAAAAAGCTTTATTGGGAAAGTACTGAGAGGAAAGATGCAGGGAGACACAACATTATCATAGTCACTTTCCTGTAAGGATCCAGATATCACATAAAAATGCAGTGCCCTGTATTGTGGACTTCATTTCTGATCCATGTACTGTGTGAAAGAAATAACACGAGAATTGTCCTTATTTCCCAAAGTAACGCGGGGTAGGGTTTTTGTTTGCTTGTTTTGTGTCGGCACCAGCTTTCACTTAGTGCAGTGACTGGTGCAGTGACTTAGGGAGCAGCTCAGATGCACACCTACATTTTCTAATGCACTCTGTGCAATGTGGGAGTCAGCACAAGCATTGCACCTCCCTGCAAGGCTCATATTTTCTCTCTCTGTGGGCTGCTCCTCTGCACGTATTATTGGCAGAGAATCACTTCCATTTTCTTTTGACCTAGCGAATTCTTTTAAACCAAGGCTGTGGTTTCATGGGCGGTTGATCTGATCTACTGGTTTGTTACTGCCTAAAGGAAAAAAAAAAATCATCACTCTCCCTGTCTCCTTTCTTGCTCCTCCTGATTCTCCACCCCACCAACAGGCTGTACTCCTGGGACAGTTTTGTTCTGCATTAGCAGAATTAAACGGGCTCAGGGAGGGATACAGTGCATACCATACAGCATAAGTGGGTGAGTGCATGGATAAGAGAAAGAGGGGAACAGGGACCTTATGCTTTTGTCTAAGTATGTCCCATGAAGCTGCAACCTAAATTTTCCTGTGTTTGACTCCATCCTATACCTGACCTCTTAATTCTTATAGTAATCCTGTAATTGAGGGCAGACCTCATAAAGGGACATGTCTAGTGCCTATTAGTGAACTTGAGAGCAAGGGCATAACCATATCCAGATGAGCCCAAGAGTGGTGATATACCACAAGTAAAGAAATCCCAGGATCAAACCCACCTGCCCAAGACAGAAGGACTGTTGGGGAAGCAAAAAGTTGGTTCCAAGACAGGAACAAGATCCATGCCCTGACAAATGTCCTGTTTTGGCTGGGCTGAATCCTTCATTGTACTTTGTGCCTTAGATCTCCACGTGCAAGATGGGGCTGAAGGCAGTTGCCTCTGTCCAAGGCATATTCTGAAGACTAGACATTAATGTCAATGAGATACTAAGATAGGAAACTCGGGGGGGCGGGGAGGGGGGTGGAGGGGTGTACAAGAAGGGTATTTGAACCACCACCAGTGGCTCAGCTTCCGAACACCTGACTGTCACATAAAGTATTGTCCTCACTGGCCTTTGGGAGGGGGAAGAAATACGATCTCCACTTAATAACAGGAAACAAAAGGTCTTAGTAGCCTGAGCAACTTTGGCCACAATTTCCTGAGCCTGATGCCAGGGTCACAGGTACCGTGTCTTTTGTGTGCTCAGTACAAGGACTGAGAGGAAGTGGGGAGCTCAGGGCATACCCCAATTTGTTAAGAAAAAGTTCCTGGTCTTCAAGCTCATGAAATGGCACTGCTTTGCTAATGGTCACTGATTTGGTGGTAGTCTCTAGGGTGTATCATCATGAACCCTGGACCTGGAGAGAAACGACTACCAGAAAAACCCCAGAACATTAAAATTGCATAAGGCTATTTGGATGTGCTGGAAATGGCCAGAGTCTGCATGATGCAGAGAAACACCACATCAGCATATGTCATCGTGACAGAGCATGGCATATACCAGGGCAGCCTGGCTTTTGTGAGCTAAGTCCAATCGACTAGCAGATTTGCTCTGGGGTCACCGCATGATGTTTGTTTGCTTGCTGGTTATGTCCCAGCTAATTTTGCAATGTGAGTCTAAATCCTTCAACCACACATCCAATTCGTAATTTAAGCCTGCATAATTTTATCTCTGCTTGCTTACACCCACTGTCTCCTGGTTTACACAAGCCATTGCTGGTTTCTGTAAGAATTGCTGCATTGATTGATATGTGAAACAGGAAGGTAGGATGTTTTAATGTGGAACGGTATTTAGAGAGATGCAGCATCTGTGTCTAAAGTGAGAGATAGTTACAGGGTTAGACAAGTAGGCCATCAATTACAGCAGACTGAGGTTAGGACCATCTGGCTGTTTGAAACAACACCAGGTGTTTGCAGAAGCAAATTTCCTGTGTTGCAACATAGGAGGAGAGTGGCAAGCAAGAAGCAGCCCTCCGGAGTGAATCTCAGCCATGAAGGAAGCCACTTCTCATTTCCTTTTTTAGTGCTATCTTGTGGGAAAAAAAGTCATTCGAAGAGAGTGACACACCTCTGTTGCCTGCTCGGTGCCACTAGTGGGGTTCTCAGGGAAGCACTGAGGACCCTCTCCTAGAGAGCTGAGCAGGACTTGTGTTCTGTCCTGGTGGGCCATGTCCTGGTAGGCCTGTCCTGGTGGGGCCTGTCCTGGTGGGCCATGTCTCCTTCACCCACTTTTTCTCTCCACTCTACACCAGTATCACGTGTGGTTCCTGGGACGGCAGCGACACTGAGCTCACCAGCACCTGACCATAGGCTGGCCTCTCTGCGGGGCCTGTGGTCATGCCACGCATCCCACAGACAGGGAGTGTCTGCTCCATCAAACTGGGCAACTTCATGTGCGTGCTCTCCATGCTGGCAGCTTAGCATGGCTCTTGAGACTTTGCTGCTAATGGTCACTGCTCTTTTGGTCTTTTCCTCAGGGCAGCAGAACCCAATACAAGGTTCATCATGGCTTTCTGGTTCCCAGACTCGGTGTGCCTTGCCCATGCAGTTGTTGTAGCCAGCTCTTCGCTTTCAGTCCTGACTACAGCTGGACCCTTGCTGATGGACCTAAGCATCAAAGTCTTGGTTTGAGTACCCAGCATCCATAGTCCTCTGGAGGCTGTCCAGAGGTACAGCGTTTTTGTTGCGTACTCCAATGTACAAGGTGTCTACAGCCACATGCAGCCCTGCCTCAGTTTCCCTTCCCTCCCCTAACTGTCTCCTACACCCAAGGGAGAGGCAGCCATAGAGGGACTGGTTGCTGGCAGAGAGGGTCAGGAAGTGTACCAAGATCACTGTCACCCTTAATCTGCTCAGCATAGGACTGTGCTCTGACAGCCATTGTCAACCATTCAGGCCTACTGGGATGTATTTTGTAAAAGTCAAGGGTTGATGCATGTGGAAAATATTGTTGCATTACCTATTTGTACATTGCTAAATTCAAATGTCTCCTATGCAGTTATGCTAGTTCAAATCTTCTCATTTACACTTGATAATATTTAATTTTTATGATTTACATTAAAAAGAGGAATAAGCCTTAATGCTGAAATTGGCCCAGCCTAAAAGTTTAACCAGTATACATAAGTTAGGAAACAATCACATCTCCCACTGAAATTGTTCTGACTCTGCTAAACTCCAGCTCAGCTAGGACTTCACAGAGCCTCTGGCAAGAGGTGATATCCGAGACCTTCCAGGCAAGCCCCAGCTCAGCAGCAGCCTTTTACAATGAGCAGACAAGAGGTTAAAAATTAGGTAAACGCAATCTCAGTAACTGGCAGCAGGGCCTTAGATCAGTTTTTCCTAGTTTCTATTTCTCTCAGTGAGAAATAGCCCTCACGGGTTTATTTTAAATTTTAATTATTTTACTTTAATTATCTGGTGACAGAGGGAAAAGACTTTGGTTTGGTTATAAATTCCCAACTTAGATGAATTCCTCTATAAAACACTTCATTTAGGAAATACAGCAAAGGTTGCTAAGTGACAACAATGCAGTTATGTGTCAGAGCCCTTCCAAACCCTGACCGCCAAGAAGAAAATGAATAGCTGCAGGCAGCAGCACGTAAGCAGGGTGGGGAGACGAAAGGGCCATGGCTCACGAGCAAGCCTGTGCCGATGAGTTCCCAGCCACCTATTAGGTGCAGGTTAATTTACAGAAGCTCTGAGCACTTACAGCACCCAGTGAATAATGGAAACCTGTGAGGTGTCCAGAGTACTGTTGTCAACGTAGTTTTGTGCAAAGGGATAACATGGTATAAACTCAGCCTGGATTTGAAACCATTGGCCAATATACAAATTGGAAGGGCTCACACTGTTTATTAAAATTCAGCTTGATGAGTGTCGGCCCACGGATGACATTCTCAAAACGGACTGGTGACAAACACAGAGGTAGAGTTTTGGCTAATCTGGATTTCTATACATTCCCTTTGAAAATTAAATATTTGATGTGGATTACTGCAGATAATACCAATAGCCATTCCTGAAAATAATGCTGTGATTGCAATTCTTACTAAAAATTGACTCTGAGATGGGGTTTCATTAGGCCTGACCCTGTCCGTATGCTCACCCACTTCTCTTTTGTCAACAGGCTAGGCTGTAGGGTTGTGGCAGAAACAAAATGATTGTGGCACCAATGCTTTCTGCAAGGATTTCACAAGAACTTTATTTATTCTTTAAAACTGCAGGCTTTGCCACACCTAAATCAACCTTCAGCCTAGTAGAGCAACCAGTTTTAGCTAGCAGCAACAATGGAAGGGGGTTGTGCAGAAAAAAAAATGTATAGTATCACTTATAAAAATGCTGCAAATGACCTTTGCAAGGTCCTCATCTAGGCGCCAGATGAGTGGCTCCGTGTGCAGCTCTAGGCTGGCTTTGCGCATACTTTCAGCCCCATGTAAGAGCATTCTTGCTTGTCCCCAGACAACAAAAATTTTGTGGTGAGACAAGTGGAGCTCAGCTCAGCGTAGGCTTAATTTGGGGCTTATCTAAGCTGCAGGGTGATGGCTCTGGCACAGGCCTGCTGCGCAAGATGAAACATGGACCTTCTCAAGCGATCAGGAGAACTTTGCTTTTCTGTTTCAGTCAAGCACTGGTGCTTGCTGGCTATTCAAGGCTGAAACTTTTGAATCTGAAAAAGCCAGACCCATCTGCCAAATGGCTCCTCTACTTGATCAGGTCTGTGCATGCATGCAGTAGGTTGGCTGACAGGGGGTAGCTCCATGGTAAAACGGGCCTGGCCAGCTGGAATACAATGCTGGCATACCACAGAACTGCAGAATCACAGCATGGCTGAGGTAGGCAGGGACCTGAGGAGGTCCCCGGCCCAGCCCCTGCTCCAGCAGGGCCACTCAGAGCAGGGTGTCCAGGACCACGTCCAGGTGACTGGTACCCCAGGATGGTTAAGTACCCCAAGCCGAGAGTGGTGTTGGGGATAATTTTGACCCCTGATTGTTGAGTTGATTGTTGTGGCTTTTGGGCCAGGTGACTGTTTCAGGTACAGCCATGGGCAGATGCCTAAGCAGCAGCTCTGCAAGCAATCCTAGGGGACACAGTGCATACACATGCTTACTCCTGGCTTTTTGCTCTGAAAAACAGGATAGAAAAACTGATGCTCAGATCTGCAATACCACTGCCTTGTCTTAGGCTTGGCAGGAGAAACCAAAAGAAACAAGAAAGGAAAAACAACACAAGTGACTTTGATCTGACTGAGAAATACACTCTGAAGAATAATATGTGAGAAAGGCATCCAAATTTTTGCCTGCTTAAAATTTCCCATTGTCTTTTAAGGAGCAAATACTTTGGTGTATGTTTTGTTTAGCTGGATTCTTTTGCTATGATGGTCTGTCTATGCTAACTAAATTCTTGTAGTAACGGCTCCGCGATGCTGCATTTAAAGATTATAATTCACTTATAGCCCACTGATTAAAAAAAAAAAAAAAAAAAAAAAGCTGTATATAAAACAGGTATTAGCTATTATTAAATAAAAATAATTTACAGCTTACTACGGCCACAATGAATGAGATTGACTCAGCCATGGGATTTGGGACATTTTTTTCTAGTTTTTGTTTTATGAGACTGTACATGAAGGATGTTAGCTCAGTTGGAGATTTTCTCTTTTACTCTATGCCAAGATTTTCAGAAGTGACTAATGACTTTGGGTGCCTAACTGGAAACATTGTAATAAGGCCTGAATTTCAGAATGGCAGAGCACCCATCATCTGAAATGTAAGTCCATTTATGGTCTTTTAAATTCAGCTCTCAGGACTGAGATCCTCTAATTCATCAGTACCTCTTGAAAAGCTTGGAAGTTCTGGAAATATATTAAAATCTAAGATGCAATTTCCTCCTTAAAAACCTCTCCATGTCCAATTTTCCATGTCCCAACATGTGTAGACTCAGAAAAAAAGTAACTAGCAATTACTGAATGCAATGTGCTTTGATTTTATGATAAAGAATACATTGTGCTCATTTCCTTACTATGATGGGTTTTCCCTGCTTTCTGATAAATTGTAATGTCCATAATCTTGTTTTTAAAGTGTTGTGTCAGTTTTCTACATCTTCAGTATAAATTAGTGAAGTGTTTGGTGCTGTACAAGCTGAGAATTCAGTCTTTGTTTTGGGATGGTAGAGACAAGTCAGTTGTCTTTATATAGGGAGGAATGATTCACGGGATGTAGCAAGCACAAAAGGCTTGGGATACCTAGGGATGAAAGTCCCTGTAATACTCTTTATTTAATAGACTTCCTGGCGCTGTGCTGCCACAACCCACAGTTATGTAGTGGATGGGTATTACATTTCACTACCACTGCCTTTGCAGTTACCGAGTCACATCTTTCTTTGATATCTACTGGTGCAAACTGCCACCAGCTAAATTATGCCATTTGACATCAGGTGGGCTTAGCATTTCAGTGCTCACTGGGAGGTAAAGTCTTCCCCTAGATAACTGGAGAGTTCTGTCTGATTATCTCATAAAATTGGCTATTGCATCAAGAGCAGAATAGGAGGAAGTTGGTCTCTTAAACGGATTGTAACTGGAAGCTTTTACTCTGTCTAGCCGGGCTGTTACCCACAGCTTAGATTAGATCTGATCTTTTTATGCTTCCCTACAGGTTTGCTTTGATTGTCTCCCCATTTTCCAATAAACACTTGAAGATACCACTGGGCAATTATCGAGGCGGTCCCTGGGAACGGTTCCCAGCCGGTCTGATAGGAGGCACGCTAGACGCAAGGCACTTGCCCTGGATTGATCCCAGATGCATAGGGCACATGGATGGCTGTTCCCAAAAGAGGATGCAAAGAAACAAGCTAATGAGGGGCATGGGAACAGCCTTGTGACTGCAGCGGAAGGTAGCGATGGGAGACCCAAGTGTTCCAACTGGACTGTGAGAAATGAAGGCATGTGTGTGGTTTTGTGAGAGGTGAAGTGAGAAAATCGAGTACATGTCTAAAGCTAACAGGCATCACCGAGCACCCAGTTTTACAGTGAGTGTCACACACAAGTGCCGTGAATCCCTTCCAAATTGACCACTTCATCATCTGGATGGTGAAGTCACCCTTGATCCAGGGAAGGACAGAAGAGTTAGTTTACCTTTGGCATCTTCTACTCTCCTTTTATTAAAGGGTTGTATTGTGTATTATTTCCTCTGACTGCTGCACCATGTACTACCTCTCTGAACCTAGAGAGCGATCCTACATTCATTCCTGTATCAGCTGCTTACCTTCCCAGCCTGTCTTCATATCACCCAAGTGTGTCCTCTCCTTGGCTGTGGCCAGATGAACCACTAGCTCTGTGGAGGACACAACAGAGCCAGCAGCCCCTCGCACCTTTTATTGTAATTGTTTATTTTATTTCTTCTTCTTCAGATGAGCCTGTTCCAAGCCCCAGTATTAAAAGCCAGCCATACTCATGGGAATCCCCAAGTGTGCAACCCCAGACGTGGTCAGGATCTCCAGGACGTCAATACCCACATCCATCCCACCTGTTGAGCAGGCTTCACTCCTCTCCCCCTGTGTGGGCTGTGGAGCCCCTGGGACACTCAGGCACAAAGCCTGGCCAAGAGCAGCTAGTTTGTCTGTGCAGTGAGAGCTGCACCATCCATACTTGGAACATGACAGCCTCTTTTCTACTGTCCTGTATCCTCTGAATTGTCAGCCTGGCAGCAGAAGTCCTCAGCAAGGCACCTAGGGCAGGATAATGCCCTCTCCCTCTCCCTTTGCACAGTGTGTTGAGCTGGAAGGGTTTCAGGAAAGGCCATAGAAGATGAGGGTGAGGAAACCTGTCTGCCTTGAGCTTCTGCTGCTGCTGAGCAACAATCTGGCCAGCCTGAACTATTAGATATGCCCAAGTGCCCAGAAACTTCTGTTCATGGTACCTATGGCATTGCCCTTCAGCTAAACAGTGTGACTTTTGTTTTCCAACAAGCAGAATAACAAGACATATCTCAGACATCAAAGGGCTTGGGACTTGTGAGTTTGCAGGTGTAAAATGGAACAGATTATTATTATTATTATTATTATTATTATTATTAATTTTTTTTTTTGGTGAGTCCAAGAGTTTGTACAACAGCATTGCACAGGACAGGGTGAAATCCACACTACTTATACTTGGGCATATGCACAGAGCTAGTGCCTGGAGTGGGTAGAAGAGAGAGGGCAAAGAGGGTCTGAGAGACAGCACTGGAGGCATAACCAAACCTGCAGTCTGTTGCCTGGCTCATCACCAAGGAATAAAGTTTACCTGGCTTATAGAGAAATGAACAGGATATGACCTCTAAACTGGATATTACCCTTATGCCTCCAAGGCCTCCATGTCCTCCACTCACACGGAAGCAGGGCTTGCCCTGGCAGTGCAGTGTTTGTAAACATCTTGCTGTTACAGCCACAATGGCAAACCCCAGGGCAGCAAAGTTCCCGAGCTGAGGTGCAGCTGAAGGGAACATGCCTGCCACCGCAATCATGTCCCCTCCTGCAACACTTTTGCTGGCAGAGTGATTTTGATAATGTTTCTGAGTTGTTTCTTGCAGACAGCTCTGGGGGCTGACCTTCATGACACAGACTAGGACTCGCAGATGTTCTCGTGTTTACTTGGCTACCAGTTTTAGAGGGATGTCTGCGTGCCTCCACATGCTGTATAGTACCGATTGTGTTTTCATGGCATAAGGCCACGTTGGGGGTCACCCTCAGTGCTTTCCTACAATAAAAACACATGGAAATGTCAGTCACACAATCTGTGCCTTCCCTCTGCCTTCAGCAGTTGTCCCTGGCTGGTGGCCATAAGCAGGGTGCAGGTTTGTGGGATGTTCCCTGGAGGTGCCTCAGCAGCGGACACTGCATCGCACAGCTCTAGAAGCAGAAATAAAATGTGGCATATCCAAAGCAGCCTAAAGAGGTTAATGATCACATCAATGGGAAACAGTGTCCTCATGCCTCTGACTTCTTTAATAAATTTCAGCGTAAGTCATAAAACGCATGGATGCCTGCATCCAATATATAAACCACATTTCTGTCTCATAAAATACGCCTAAAGTTAAAATGTATTTTACTCTGAAATTACCTAGGAAGACGTAACTGATATCAAGTCCTGGTGACTTAATGAGATACCAGTTTACTGCTGTCAGCACCAGCAAATCTGGTGAGATACCAGTTTACAACCACCAGCAAATCTGGAGGTGGTGGTTCAAATCGATCTCCTTTTGGACCATAAAATTCAAAGATGTATCTTAGTCTCTGGAAAATACAGTATAATCAAACAAAAATCAGAAATATACTTTGTTCTCTCTGTAATGCCTGCTGTTTTCTCCTTCTCAGTCTGGAGACTGCTCCAGGTCAGTTTTGCCTCAGTTTCTACCAGCAAGACTGACCTTCAGGAATCCCAGGTCCCAGAGGCCAGGCTGAAAGGCTGGAGCAAGGAAGATGTACCTTTGGTGGAAGACCATCAGGTCAGGGAATACTTGAGCAACCTGGACATTTGCAAGTCCAAGGACAGTGATGGGACACACCCATGAGTGCTGAGGGAGTTCACAGGTATGATTGTGAGGTCACTCTCTATAATCTTTGTTCAGTCATGGCAACTGGGAGAAGTGTTTAAAGACTGGGGGAAAGCAAATGTCGCTGCTATCTTCAAGAAGGGCAAGAAAGAGGACCCGGGGAGCTAAGGGCCAGCCAGTCTCACCTCGGAAGGTGATGGAACAGCTAATCCTGGAAACCACTGCCAGGCACATGAAGGAGAAGAAAATCATCAGGAGTAGTCAACATGGATTTACCACGGGGAAGTCATGCGTGACCAACCTGATAAGCTTCTATAATGAAATCACCAGCCCGATGGATGAGGGCAGGAGCAGTAGATATTTTCTTCCTGGACTTCGGTAAGGCTTTTTACTCTGTCCCCCATAAGATCCTCGTAGAGAAGCTGTCAAAGTATGGGCTGGATGGGCAGTCAGTGAGGTGGATTAAAAACTGGCTGAATGACCAGATCCAGAGGGTAGTGGTCAGCGGTGCAGTCTATTCAGAGGCCAGTAACAAGTGAAGCACCCCAGGGGTCGATGCCGGGTCAAGAAGTCCTGTTTAACATCTTCATTAATGAGCTGGACGATGGGGTAGAGTGCCCTCTCAGTAAATTCGTGGATGACATTAAACTGGGTGGAGTGGCTGATTGACCAGAGGGCTGTGCAGCCATCCAGAGGGACATTGACACGCTGGAGAGGTGGGCTGACCCATTCTGAGGTGGGCTTACAAAGTTCAGTGAGGGAAAGTGCAGAGTTCTGCACCTGGGGAGGAGCAACCCCAGGCACCAGGACATGCTGGGGGTACCCAGCTGGACAGCAACTGCAGAAAAGACCTAGGAGTCCTGGTAGACACCAAGTTGAAAATGATTATCAGAAATGTGCCCTTGATGCTAAGAAGGCTAATGCTGTATTTGCCTGAATAAGGCAAAGTATCACCAGCAGGTCGAGGAAAGAAATCCTTCCCTTTTACTCAGCATTGGTGAGGTCTCACCTGGAGTAGTGTGCCCAGTTCTGGGTCCCCAGTATGAGAGGGACCTGAACATAGTGGAAAAAATACAACAGAAGGCCAACAAGATGATCAAGGCACTGAAGCACCTGTCTGAGGAGAGGCTGAGAACACTGGGACTGCTCAGCCTGGAGAAGAGGATGTTCACGTGGGATCCTGTCATATTCCTATCCAATAAATACCTGAAGGGAGGGTGCCAAGAAGATGGAGCTAGGCTCTTATCAGTGGTGCCCAGTGCTAGGACAAGAGGCAATGAGCACAAACTGGAACCCAAGAGTTTCCATCTAGACATCAGGAAACACTTCGATGCTCTGTGGGTGACTGAGCACAGGCTGCCCAGAGAGGCTGTGGGGTCTGCCTCCTTGTAGATCTTCAAAAGTCACCTGGACGTTGTCCTGGGCAACCTGCTCTAGGTGTCCCTGCTTGAGCAGGGGCTGGACCAGATGACCTCCAAAGGCTGTGCCCAGCCTGAGCCTCTCTGTGATTCTGTGGCTATATCATTCTGTCATACTGTCATTCTGTCAGTCTGTCCAGCTGTGGCCGTGCCTATGAGCAGCACAACAGTATCTGCTAGTCACCCCTGTGGATCTGATGTTCTTGAAACATCTCCCCGAGCTCCATCCTGCCCCAGTGCAGCACCACCTCCTTCAGACACCCCTCTCTGCCACTCAGGCCCCTGTGTTTAATTGAGGCAGCACCTGGTTTTAATAGGAAGTCTGAACAGTAATTTTTTTTTTTTTAGATCCTAAATTGTTTTCAAAGGGCTGGTGCATCATTCTCA
Organism: Cygnus atratus; assembly: GCF_013377495.2. NCBI lineage: Eukaryota > Metazoa > Chordata > Aves > Anseriformes > Anatidae > Cygnus > Cygnus atratus. Next base: position 14,987,601 of record NC_066364.1, on the reverse strand, counting down.
CCCCCCTCCAGCCCATCCAGTACTGCTCAAGGAGCGACTGGGACAGTCTTTGCAGCCTCCAGAAGATGGTGCCCTGCTGTTAGGAAACAATGGTGCAAGCAGCAGTCATTCCAGTTCACTGGCACAATGTCACACAAAACGGTTTGTGTCTGTCAGCACATTCCTGGAAGGTCACAGTGAATGATGAATGCTCCTGTGTAGGAGCTGAAGAGTTTTTTTTTTTCTTTTCTCTTTCTTTTTTTCTTTTTTTTTTTTTTTTCCATGAATTGCATCACTTGGCGGCCTCTTGGCTTCATTCATTTGACTCCTGTGGTTACAAACCTTTCCCAATTGTTGTGAGCCTGCTTCCTCCACAGCCCCTCTGTGGCCAAAGCAGGATATTCATGACTGACTGGCCTGGGGAAGCTGGATAACTTCCAGCTACTTTCCACAGCAGAGTTGCTCACTTCCCTCCCCCCGAGGTCTGAAATATCCTGTGGTTCTGGTTAGCTTTCTCTCCGGATGCACATCAGCTAAAGCATATGCATCATCATGTGATACCCAAGGTTGTTTCGGCGCAGCTAATTGTGACAGAGGCTTTATTTAGATGCCATGTATAAAAAGATGAGTAAAGCACTCCAATGTGAAGCCAGGAGGATATTAGACTTGATCCTGAATGAAAAGCTGATTTTCACTGGCATGTAGCACTGGAGTTCTCCACTGAGCTTTGCACATATGTCTAAGATGTTTAAATAATTCCAATAAACTATGATGTCATCTTTGCAGCTCCGCTGCCATTTCCTATGATTTGGTTCATGATTTTTTTCCCCTCTGAGTTACTAATTGCTCATGAAGCTTGTGCAACTGAATGGGGCTCTTCTATTTTTTCACCGCCCCCCCCCCCCCCATCATTCACAAAACACAGACCTTCTAGTTTTAATTGGAGAAAAACACCTACAGCCAACTTCAGCATTACTTCTCAATGGGAATTTAGCGGCACCTAAGTAGCAGTAGTCACTCAGCACAAGTTAACCAGCCACACTGAATGGTATTTTGCTGATATGGGGAGTGTCTGGATATGGAGGAATGGTCAGCAAAACCCATGGCAGAGTAAAATCAAAAGAGGAACACCCACATGTGCAAACAATGTTCATGGGGTTGTTCATGTGGGCACACGTCCTTCAGAAGCATGCAGACACGTTCAGTGGTCAGGGCTGATTAACAAGTATGTGTTTTTTTTCTTTTTCCTTTTTTTTTTTTTTTTTTTTCTTCTTTCTGCTTTTGGTTGCACAAATGCTGCAGGGCAGAGGTTCTGGGAGAGGAGTGCTGGGAGCCCAGCACTATGTCTGCCCTGAATGGTGCCAGGTCTTGTTCTCTACCTGAAACCATCTGGCAATGTCCATGCTGTTAAAGTCTCTTTGCCTTCAAGACACGGTAGCTGCATCAAATCTGGCTAGCAAGTAGTTCCTGGTCTAGTCTAGCCCCTGCACTATGTGACCTCTCTAGAAGTGCCCAGGAACTGATTGAAGGTTGCTGGCTGTGACACTGGCCAGGCTCAGAAATGTTCCTGGCACTGCTGTAAGCATTTATCAGTTCAGATGATGGGGTTCTGTTACTGTGCCCTGGCTCTACTCAGTCTGCTACTATGGATGTGGCTGGACAGACTCCTGTAGGCTATGCAGGATTCACCTGTAGGGCTGTTCATCTTTATTTTGGATAGAAGAAAACCATTCTCGGGGAGGAGAAACTGTACTGGGACATGGTGGGATGGAGAAGATGTAAGGTAAATCCTCAGTGACAAGGATAAAAATGTCTGGAATTCAGTAGGAGCCTAAATAAATCCAAAGAGAAATAAATTCAAAGGCCAGACGAGTCCTTAGGAGGCAAAATTTGTGAACTTAACAAAGTAGGAGATATTTTCCAGAAAGATGCAAGGATCCACATGCTGCCAGATTATTGACACATAGGGAGAAACAGTTGAAACTTCAAGATTATTATTATTTTTTTTTTTTCTCAGCAGCAGCAAATAAGGACATTTTGTAAAAGCTTTGGTGAACACAAGCAAATTGCAAACTGCTATCTGATAATGGCTACATGTTGCAAGAAGTGAGGTGAAAGGAAAAGATCTGTGAAATCTGAGGACATTTCATGCTTTATACATTTCCAGAGATTTCATCAGATCTTTCAAGTTGTCAAAGAAATGTCAGGAAATGGAGAACCAGAGGTTTTATGCAACTTGTGGGGATTTTTTTTTTTTTTTTTTAAATTACTAGATTCGGAGAAAGTAATTGGAACTTGTTTGGTTTTACTTAGATTTCATGAAATCCCTTGGTGTAATTGTTTCTCCTAGACCAAGGCCTGCATTTACAGGCTTAGATTTATTTGACACTTGCCTTTATACAGTCCAAGGGCTGTTCCATCTACAGGCACACAACTAATGTCAAAACCTTCTTTGAGCAAAGGTCATTTCAGATCAAGTGAGCTCTTTGTCAGCATCACTAAGAGCTTGATAACAATATGTGGAAACAGGTTTGCCAAGAGACCTAACAGGATAGAAGTCACTTTTTTTTTTTTTCTTTTCTTTTCTTTCCACTGTAGCATTGCTTGGTGCTGCTAAAGGGAGTTGCTAGCAGCAACCTTATCCTGTGTTTTTTTGTATCCAGCCATGGTGGATTGCCCTGTGTGGGACTTGTGAACAGCACAAGGAAATAATGATGTCTACAGGGTTTTGGATGGCCTGCAGTGTGTTGTAGAGGTGTGATGTAGATCCATGCAGATGTGCTGTAACCAGCTGGAACAGCTCAGTTGTGTCCATGCAACCTTTGCCACATGCACACACATGGCTGCTGGGTTTGTAGTTGGTGTCTGTAATTCCCATGCTTCTCACAAGTCATCTGTAGCTCTGTTCTGCCCATCTGAGGACAGGAGATCCTCAGATCTTGCCACACAGACACCATACTCTCAGTGGCCCTCAGGAGGAGATGCCACTTGGCAAAGAGCAATAAGAAGGGCAATGGTGCTGTCTGCATCTTGTCTCTTTTGGGTGGTTCCTGTCTCCAACGGCTCTAACAGAACTATCTGTATGCTTAGAGATAAGGACTACAGCTCATATGACTGCACAGGATAGGAAAGCTCCTCAAACCTTCATTTTGTGTCTGTTAAAGAACAAACTTCAGAGTGCCCTTATGCAGCCAGAGGAGCCTGTAACAGAGAAGATAAGGAAAAGCAGCCTCCTATCTTTCTCAGTGCAACACAGCCTGAGTACTTGCAAGTCATAGTGTGCTCTCAGCCCTGACTCAAGGAAAATGCCTGCTGACGTGTCACAGGAACCTGGGAGAAGTTACTAAGGGCTCTGAGGATCTTCTCAAGATATATTATGACATGCACACTGCATCTTTTGAGCATGAAGGACAACAAAACTTACCCAGCATCAGTTGAGTGACATCAATATGCACTAAGCATTAGGCTGGAGGGAAAGAAGGGGTTTAGCACATGCACCCACACATACGAGTAACAAATAAAACTCCTGAAATTCTTCAAAGATGTTGATTTGTTGTGAACTCTGAGAATTGATCCATGCAAATAAAATCTCAGGTTTTTTTTTGATTCTCAGCAAAACACTCACACACCAAGGTGCTGAGCACTTAGAGTTATTAAAGACGGAGGCCTCAGCTCCTACAGACAGTGCAACTGGAGTTTCACTGGCTGTCACAATCAACAGGGGCAGCAGAACTACTGCAGGATGATATAGGATGGTTTCCTCTGCCATGGACCATAAGCATTGCTGGCAGAGGAAGACAGTCTGTGGCTGTGTCCTCAGCTGTATTCCCAGACAAAACCCATGCTTTGCTTTAGCTTTGTTCTTCTGAGACCCCTGAGAGGGAAAGACCAGGACACCGTGGGATGTATGTGAAAACGGTCAAACATAATTCTCAGTAACCAGTACTGTAAGTCTACACACATTCAGCATTGAAGTCAATAGGGGTCTTTTTAATGGCTTCAGTTGGGCTAAGATTTTTACTCTAATTGTGTGCCTATTCAGGGTTTGAAGATTGGGATTCATCCACCTAAATATAGGCATCTGATTAAGGTGTCCAGGGTAGATCAGTACAAAGAGACAGATGCAGTCAGATTGTGGGTCAGACTATCCCATCCCACACAGCTAACTGTTAAGAGTCATTAGCAAGATTAATCTTCTAATTTGATGCCTTGAATAGTGCCTAAAGTTAGTGGGCAGAACAGGTTGAAGCACCTAAGCACCCAACTGAAACAATGGGAATATTATTGCATAATTTGCCTGTGCAAGATTTACTTAGATTAGGGTGGAAATATGCACATGCTGCTGGATCTGCTGGAGAGGTGAAGAAAGAAAATGATGAATTAGAAAAATCAAAATTAAAATAAACTTTTATTTTTATGCTTTATACTAACGTATCTAGAATGTTAAGAATTTATCACCTGAGATAAAAGACTTAATCATTACTAAACCCTTTGGCAATTGTTTTAATAACATTAATCAAGATGAGCTCATTTAGTGCTAATGGGGGTGTTTTAACTACTTTTATAGGATTTTCACTGAAATTCAGAATTAAATAATTGGGCCATTATTCTAAAGTGTTTTCATCATCCCTTAGGGAAGTCCCCAGTTTCTTTGCTTTCATCTGCTTGGTTTTATTTCCTGTCAAGCATTAATTCTGATTGCCCTTGACAGTTTGGGAGCACCCCCTCCCAGTTATTAGTCTGACCCTCTTCTGGGCAGTCTAAGGTTGGTTGCCCCTGATAATCTATTTTGTAAATGCAGTCATGGGCAGGAAAGATTTAAAAAGACACTAAATGAGTGTGGTGTTGGATGATGAGACAGGGAGGATGGAGACTGCCGTTGGCTAAAGGCTCCAGTGAGTTGAGTTTTCCCAACATCCAGACTGGATGTGCAGTTGGTTAATTAATTGTCCATTTCTGCATACAATATTACCTTAAGCATGCTTAGCTCTTATTAGGGGCTGGGGTCTTTGCAATCTGGAATGCAGGGGCACTTGCTGAAGGCTTTATGGAAGGAAGGGAAGGAGTTATGGACTCTAATTCAGTTGCCTGAATTTATCCTCTTAGTGACAGATGATATGCCAAAACGTGTCTAAAACATCCCTTAACAATCAGAATTGTAATGCAGAATGTACAGTAGACCCTTGCTTTCCTTGAAAAGCGGTTAGATGTCTTAGTTGTCTGAAACAACACTAAATGTTTAGGCAGTTGCATTGAACCCTAGGCTTAGGAATCCATTTGAGATTAGGACACTCCATGTGCTCATGTATACCCATCTACACGCAAGCTAGGTATCTAGACTCACATTAGAGTTAGTGGAGATCTAGTTAATGCACTCATTGAAATCTAGCGAGCAATTTGGCTGCTTAGCCACTAGCTGTCTATCGTCAGGCAATTTGAATCACCCTGCAGACCCTGGTGACTGTACGGAGTAGATCTCTGCTAAATACAGCAAGAACTTGGATGCCTTAGGCTCAGTTCAGCTGACTAACTATCGATGCCTAGTGCCACGGTAGCTGCTTTACAGTTTCCTGGCTGGCCTCCAGCTGTATCTTCAGAAGAGGCAGGTCATATCTGCCAGCCTGATGTGGTTGTCTCAGACATCAGATGACACCTGAAAAAATTGCAAGAAGGTTATATGTGGGCACCAAAGCACTGCCTTTTTTCACAGATAATAGGATACAATACGTGAAATCACTTCAATACAAAAGCTAAATTTCTCTGAATCATCCATATAATGATATGTTCATTTAGATGACAGCTGTATTAAAAGGTTTTATTTAACCTGGTAGGAAAGCCTGCATCAATCATTCCTAGTGTTGATAATCACAGGAGACATTGCCATTTCAAACTCACCCTGCTGAATTGTCAGGTCATATTTGACCAGCTTGTTTGGTACTTCACATGTCTAAGCCCAAAAATGACAGCAAAAGGTAACTGTAACACATTTAAACATGAAATAATGCATATTTTTTCATATTCAACTAACTTTATGCACTGCTGTTTTCTATTTTTCTCACAGAAAAAATGAAAGTTTCTTGTCTCTTACTCCATTATGGTGATTCAAAATAGTACAGGCTGGTAGATAGATAAGTATGAGGCAAAAAAGAGAAAGAATAATCTCTTGAAAAATAATCTCTGAAAACTTCTTTGTTTTAAAAGATTGTTCTCAGTGTAAAGATCTTACTCAAACCATTGTATTAAGAGCAATAAACAACCTACATTACATACAGCAGAACTTCACTTCTGTAAGTCCCATTTTCCAAGACATCATGTGATAATGCAGATCATATTTTGTAACCACAGCATTTATCTCTTTCAGCTTGTACATTTTGTATGATTTTAACTATTGGTAAATTACTTAACATTTCAGATAAATTTAAAATTCCTGTTTTTTATTCACAGAAAGAAGTCGAACAATTACACTGAGGAACTAATGACTGAGAAGAGTTATTTTCAGGGTAGCTTAATCATTGGGTAGGGTTGTTAAGATGTCATCTTTTAACTGTGCCATGGAGGCATCTCTATTTTTGTCCACTTCATGTTCCCACAGATGGGTCTCAGGTTTTGCAACATGCATTGGGCATGGCTTATGGCCATGCCAAATATATAATGAGTGTGGGATCCAGGTAAAAATATATGCCATGTATCCTGTTTACTCTTACACAATTATAATAATTCAATCCTCTCCACAGGAATGATGCAACAGGGTTTCCATTCCAGGACATTAAGCTCTGCCCACGTGTGATGTATGCCCTTTGTTATTATTCAGGGTCTCGCTATTACAGGCTGCAGCTGGCAGACACTTCCATGTCTGCACTGCAGCTGGATGCTACAAGTCTAACAATGCTTACTGCATCCAGTCCTTTGTGGGGACACATTCATGTCTTCTTCAGGTCTAACATGATTCAAGCTTTAGCTCAGCCAGAACCAAATAAGGATTTCAGGATTTCAGTTATGGAAGATAACCAATGTGAAAAATGAAACTGAAAGATTGACACTTCTGGCATTGTTAATTCATAGCAGTATTGCACCAAACACTAGTCAAAATGGCCATAAAGAATCGTGTCTTGAGAGGCCAATTTTTCATGACTAACCCTGTGGGTTAGAGCAGAGGAAAAGCAGCTTGATTAATTGTAACATTTGTTTTCATTTAATAGATTCATAGATTTCAAGGCCAAAAGGGAGCACTCTGATTATCTAGTCTGACCTCATGCAGAAGAGAGGCCACCGAGTTTCACCCAGTGATTCTTGCACAGGCTGTGTGGTTCTTCCATGGTCCATAAGGAAACCCTCCAGCCAGCTATAGGGGTAAGCATTACCTCATGCAGTATACCGGGCTGTATCCTGAGCTCATTTTACCAGCTTGTAAATCCTGAGGAGTTTCCTTTGCCAGCTCAGGGCTTACATGGGTGGAAGTGAAATCAGAATTTGGCTCACTACTCCTCACAGTGTGGTAGATGGTGAAAAGCTTTCTTTAGTACACTGAATAAAAAAAAGTATAAGATTTGTATTTATGATACCTATTGAACTGTACTTTTTTGACTGAATATGGGTTCAGTAGAGGTAATGGCCCCTTTGGTCCTATCATGAATTTTGGATCTGTTTAGCTGACAAGGAAGAATCTTGAATACTTGTACTGCAGTTTATAGGTGTCTCTGACCTTCTGCCTTGTACACATCAGATTCACCCCTAATCCTGCACGGAATCCAGCACTTCTTATGGTATCAGAGCAAATAATCCAAAAGATTTCATTTAAGAACCTACCACATCCTTAAGCAGCTCTTTTCAAGCACTTTTAGAAGCTATGTGCCTACCTCTAGAGAAGAAAATGTGAAAAGAATGACATTATGCACTGAAAATCCCTGAGAGTAGTCAAATTACATATTTATCTTTACTGTTAAAAGCAAACCCAGCATATTTTAAACACAGCTCAATCTAATGTGACAAGAAATGAAACAACTCAAGTACAGTCACCGTTCAAGGTAGTATTCTGCTGCTCAGAAATATTCTGCATCTGTGCATCTACTTATAGCTAAATAGCAGACAAATATTGTTATACCGTAGTCACTGGAGAAAAAAGGGGCCAGGACAGCTATGCTTGTCAAGCAGGCTATTGGTAGCTAAATCTGGGTTTCTGCCAGCGAAACTTTCCAAAGCCTCTGTTTGGCTGAGACCATCCAGTTTCTTTGATATGCACAATTTTCTGTCCCTATATTCTGTATGTTGTGCATTATACCACAGTCTTTTTCAGAAGAAAAGGACACAGTGCCTTTAAGCACTAAGACTAAAGTGAATATATGGAAATGATTGCATTAACAACACTTCCCAAGTGATACTCTCTAATATCAGAAAAAATTGTTGCCATGGTGACTGGCCTGACCTGAAACAGTTCAGCTGATGCTGAGCTTCCTTTTCCTTCCCCCCAAACGATACCAAATATAATATTTCAGAAAGAAAATTCTTTTGATTAGGTAATAGCAATCTCTTACAGCCTGTTGTTGGTACCACATTGGCTTATTAACACTATCAGTTAGAAAAAAAGGACAGTTTAACAAAAAGTGGGTTTAAAAGTGGGTTCCAATTTTATCTGAAAATTATCTTTACAATAGGAAGTTTTGGCCACCCATTTCAGGACACCATCTAATCTAACATCAGATGAATGGAAGTGGAGAGTTCAAACGTTCGTTAAAAATGCAGTAATTCCAGTAATGGATGAGTTTAACTTTACCTGCCCGCAGATAAGCTGGACAGTGGCATGTTAAAGCTTTCTTTGATCCTTAAAAACTTAGTTAATTGGCCTCATCATTAACAGGCATTTTACTTTAATCCTCTACTGGATTAAAAGGTGATCTTCTCATGATCCTTAAGTGATAACAATTTTGTTGAAAATTTTCTTTTCTTTGAAAGGGATGCTGAGAAGAAGGAAATGTCAAAGAGTGACATCCCTCACGCTGCTTCAGCTGCCTGCTAGAGCATGTTGCATTAATGGCTAAACAAGGGCTGAAATCTACAAAAGGTCACAGGTTCCTAAGCAAATGTTTAAAGGCCAAGAATGAAAATCACAAGGCCCACACTCAGCATGAACTATGCTTTCACTGGTTAAGTCTTCTAGGCATTTAAGGAAAGACTCCAACTATTTTCTGTGATCCAGCTGCCTAAGGCGTGTGCCTGGGTTTCCTAAGGGCTGTAAATTGAAGCAGCCTAGGTATGTAACCTGCAGGTGCGGGCAATCTGTATGGAAAAAGTCGGCCACACTTCTTCCCAGGTAATCAGACTTACCATAAGGATTCATCTATTTTGGACCTAGGTGTTAAGCTCTGCATCTCTGAACAAGGAAAGGAGGGACTGAAAACGGCATAGTGGGCTTCACTTCAGCGATGTGTTCCCATGCCTTTTTGTGGCACATGGGGTATATTTATGGCAGGAGAAACAAATAACTTGCTCTGTGTTCTTGGTAAGTTGTCTCATCTCTCTAGGGTCTCCATTCACCAGTAATGATAAGAGGGGATTCATTAGGAGCTGCTCAGAATACTTCATTGAAACAATGCAAAATTAGGTTCTTGGCTAATTGAGCAAAGGAACTGGCGAAGAACTTCTGCATTCCTTTTTATTTTACCCTTTTTGGTTGAAAAAAAAAATTAAAGTTGGCTTTCAGCCATGTTTATCTTACAATACCTCTGCTTTGCTATTTTTTTTTTTCCTGGAAAATGTCATTCTGAGCAGCAATATTTATATAAGACATTTCAGAAACTAGCAACAAAAGATGATCTTGAAGTGCAATAAGCAGTAGTGTTATAACTCGGGACACCAGAGAGACAAGAGCTTAGGGAGAGTAGTGTCTTTCAGTATATCAACTATATAATTCAGAAAAAAAAAAAAAAAAAAAAAAAAAAAAAAGACCTTCCTCAGATCTCACTAACTTACAGAAAGGTCCTTGCTTGTAGTAAAGGACAAACAAGTATGTCTTCAACTTTTCCAGAATTGCTCTCCAGAGTCTGTAATTACTCTCTTTCACACACACATACATACACAAACAAGTTTAAAAACCACTTATCTTGCACCAGTCTGCATCTGCCAAATACCATGTTCTCTGAAAGGTTACAAAGAAACATGGGATTCCTCTTACTTCAACAAGCTAACTGACTTTGACAGCTAAATTTCCCCCTAAATATGTTTAGAACTTCCTTTATATAGAAGTGTGAGTCATTCTGACAGGTTTAATTTGTACTGAAAAATGAATGTGTTAAACTTATTAGCCATTCAGGTTAGAAAGACTGTAAACAGTAGATTGATGACATTTGTACTTCATGTACTATACACTATGTGCCTACAAAGTGAGAATACAAGAGACAGGGAAAGGCATGCTGAAGATTTGATAGAAATTGTGTTCTAATCCTTTTCTTCTCTTGACTTAATGTTTTCTTGCTCTTTCATTTTCTATAATGAGGAGAACATGTATGAAAAGATGGACCTATTTTAACTGCATCATATTTATGGCAAACATATGCATATTTCCAGCAGAACTAAACAACTAAGAATAAATATAGTGGTTCAGTGGAATTAATAAAACACTGCATGATATACCAAAAAAAAAAAAAAAGACTCCCCCCCCCAGAAAAAACAACAACAATGGAGTCTGAAGACCCATCAATTGATTCTAAGGAGATGTTGAAGTTCAAGCCTTTGTTCAGCAGCCTTGAGGATATCTGGGTCTGAACTTCTCTGGCTTGGTTTCTGTGTTAAAATATGCCTGACTTGTAAATAAGACAGACAATGAAAGAGAAGGGACAATCACAAAGTCAAGTGTGATTTAGTTGGGAAATATTCCAACCTCTCTCTTCTTAGTGGTTAAAAGAAAAAAAAAAAAGCTTTCTAGAAGGTGATTCAGAGGTGAAGCCTGACTCAGTTGCTCATAAGCCTCCTGTGTATTGTCAGATGAGCTCTGGGCATGAACTGACACCTGAGCCCAACCTGCACACACCTCTATGACAACCTGTTTGGGGAGTGAGAGCAGTTTCCCCAAGTAGGGAAAGTCAGGCAGCAGAATTCATGAGCTATCTCCAGACTTTGAGACTACTGGCCATATGTGTGCATCAGCCTCTTGGGTCTCAACCATAGCTACCAAGGGTGGTGCAGGTCTCATCTCAGAAAATGAAAGTCATTTTTTTGCTTTGAACGGTTTTCTAAATGAATAGATCTCTTTCACAGTTTACTACTGGGAACATGTAAAACTGGTAAGTTAATTTAGATGTTGGAAGTATGAATAATGGTAGGAATTACTACTGTCATAATCGGACAGTGGATAAAGCCATGCAGTTTGAGAAGACTCACTTGCTTATTACGCTATGATCTTGGCTCTCTTTATGAACTGAATGATGGAGCTTTGGGTCCAAAGCAGCCCCTTGGCAGGCTAGGCTCAGGTTGCGAGGTAGTAGCTAAAGTTGAGGCTGGTCTTGTCAGTACAGTCCTTTCCCTGTCTACAATTCTTTGGCAAGTAGCTCTTCAAGGAGTGTCAAGAAACCTAGCCATATCACATAAGGCCCAATATTTCAATGTCATTGTTTATTATACAGAGAATTTTCTATAGCCATATACTTAAAGATTCAATGGTAGTATGAGGAGGCAGTCTCTATTTTAAAGACATTTTGAGGATTTGCTTAGAAATCATAACCTTGTCATCAGTACTTGAAAAATCTTTGTAGCTCATCGCATCCAGTGAGTACATCTGTAGTCAGGAAGAAAATGTCTTCTGAGGTTATTTTCTATTGCTATCCAATCCCCCTGCCTCTGTTTGGAGTGTATTGTGAGTGTGGAAGAGACGATAATGAGAATGCAGAATCCTCAACCAAATAATAGTCCATGAGAACAAAAGCATATTAGAGGTGTATGAATCTAAACATTCATCTGATCTGAATGTGCCAGTTCTATGAACTCATGCATGACTGACAGCTTCGGTGTGATGTCCTTTGCAGAGAACATGGTTTTGCTTCCTTTGCAGAGAAATTTTCTGCTGGGAATCTATTGCGTTGTTATCTTCCACAGCAAATGCTGGCAGCCCAGTGGAATAGATAATGAACGTGTGACTCATCTGGGGCATTGTAACCTGTGTGTGTGTGTGTGTGTGTGTGGATGCTTTGCATAACAAATCTAGCCTGAATTGAACATACAAAGTGCTAGATCTATTCCATGGGCTGTGCCACAGGGTCGGACTGCAGATCTCCAAAGTCTTCAAAGATTAGAGCTCCTGTAAAAGCACACATCAGAAAAGGATATGATTGTATGTACACAGCCAGTACAAGCACAGTGAGTACACATAAAAGTACGAATTCAGGATAACGTAGGTCTTCTGGGTGTTTTTTGCATAGGACCGCAGTAAGTCTGGGGTTTCACATTTTTGACTATAGTGAATCAGAAAAGAGAAACCCAAGTATATCTCTTCATGCTCTTGTTGCTCTGGGATTATAAAGCTGATTATATGTGTTAGTGAAAGCTAGACTGTACCAGAAAACAAAACAAAGAAACCCACCCAACAGCTAACGACTTAAAAACAGAACAAAACAAAATTTCTACATTTGCAGAGGCAAAGATTTAAAAATTAACAAAATACCAGAATTATTGTTGTCTGTGATTTTTCATTCAGTTCCTTAGGTTACAGTCTTGAATTAAATAATCACACATGATTTTTTCCACTCTGCCACGGGTATGAATCAGAATTGTGCTGTGAAGGCATCTGTTGTCTGTTAAGTCCCCTGACTCATTTGTTACACAAGTTGGAAGATGTGAAATGAATGAGGCAGGGGACAGAAGGGAGAAAGCGGGTTGTCTTGTGGCTGAGGTAGATGAATGTCACTCAGGAGAGCTGGATTTCATCCCTGTCTCTGACACAAAGATCATATGAGAAGCTGCGCAAATCATTTAAACCAGGGTTGTTATTTCCAGTTATGAACAAGTGGAAATTATACCCTGTGCTTGGATATTGATTTCAACTCCTTCGTGGACCTCTTCATTACAACCAAATACTTTCTGGCCCTCCTGTTTTGTCCTTCCTCTGGTGAGCCCATGAGAGAGCTGAGTCCCCCTCGTCCCAAAGGAACCATGTAATTACTTTGCCTTGGTAAGGAACCTTGGTAATTACCTGCCAGGCTCTGTGGCTCCTCCAAAGCTCTTGAATGGAGGCTGGGACATGAAGATAACTCAGGAAAGGGAGGAAAAGTGTCCTAGGAGAGGTGGTCACATGGAGTGTACAATACTACCAGTCTAGCACCATCTCTCCCTCTATCCTCATGATGTTTTTCCCTTGCCAGTTATGAGAACCAAAGAATAAAAGGTTTTGTTCATATTAAATTGTTTGGAGCTGACCTTCTCCTCTTAGCAATTCCCAAGTGCTGTCCCACACAGATATAGTGCTGCTCAAAAGCAACACTGTAGCTGGCAGAGCTTGGCTGCTTGATCTAATGGAGATGCTGCAGACCTCACACAGGTACACAGGCAGGGCATTAGTACAGGCACAGAACTGAGCTGAAAGATTTTGGGCTGTTTCCAGTTCTAAGGAGGGTTGTGTTCCACTTTTCTGCCCCTTAAACATAACTATTGGGCTGTCTGTACATTCTTGTTCCAGTCCCATTCTGGTCTCATCCCAATGCTATGCTTAGTACTTCATTAACCTGTGCAGAAATGTCCCATTTAGTGATTCTCACCACATTGTCTCTCTTTTTCTTTCCCCAAACTCCTTTTCCCTCACCAAATTTTGTCAGTCTTGATGAATCCTCTTCATTTATTTATTTATTTATTTATTTATTTTCCCCCTGTTAGTGTTATTCCTCTCCCCCAGCACTCAGTCTCTGCCCATGAGAACCTCATCCCATTCCTTGTGCACTCCTGAGCACAGTTTCTTTGCAAGCACACAGTCCTTCCTCTTCCCTCAGTACAGCCATGCCCACTGCTTGCACCTATACTGCACCTTGCCATTCCCAAGCTTTACCTCCTATCCCACTTTGAGGTTTTTCCAAACTGCTGGGTCCCTGTCCTATTTCAGTCCAAGTTTATATCCCTTGATGGCATCTGGACCTAGTTTTCTCCTTCAGAAAGTCCACATATTTCTACATACTTCATCTTCCTTACAGCCTTTGATCTACCTCCTTGTCCTTCCCCAAAGGACGTAGGCAGCTCTCTCCTCTGCCATGCTCGTGTTTAGCAGTGGGTGGACTGGGAATGCAAGAGAGCCACATCCAGTGCACAGGATGCCCAAGGCACGCGGGGACAACCATTACAGAGGAAAACAGATTTATTTCCTATAGCTCTACGCTGCAGAATACTTTTGTTGTTATTATTATTATTTTATTTTTCCGGTGGCTGTGAAGCATGTACAGTTCAGCCACATACAGAGTTTGTAAGGAGCAGGAACATGCTCAGTGAAGAGAGACTGCCTGGGGATTTCAGCTATTAAACTCTGGCAAGTCTTTACAAGGTTTGTGTAAACTACTACTTGTCAGACACTTGTGCATTTTTAGGATGTGGATGTATTTCACAGGGAATAAAAAAGAGTAAACAAGGTTTATCCTTAACAAAAGCTCAACTCTTTCTTCACAAAAGGTTTCTGCAAAACATAGAGCTTCTAAGCTTTGCAACTACTTTTTTTTTTTTTTTTAAATCATTGTTTAACTGTTTTTTTTGTTGTTGTTGTTGCTTGTTTGCTTTTTTCTTCCACTCTTTGTTCCTGAAAAGGTCTTAGATATTTTTTAAAAATTAGGTAAGACAAACGTGAAAGCTCAGCCTCCAATAATGAAAGTTTCTCCAAGCGGTAAATGGAAACACGGCTATACAATAAGAGATGTCAGACATTCTTAGCTGGAATGAAAGGGTAGACTCCAAGGTCAAGTACAAATGGACCTCCTGTGTATGTCCATATCCACATTTTATTTAGCCAAATGTTTTCTTAGGTGTCAATTAGATTATCTCTAGCCTTTGTATTTGAGGACTAAGACTAGAACCATACAGGCATGTAGATACAAAGCAATGCCTTTCCTCATCCTTCATTGTCTTTTTTAGGGGCCAGATCCAGACTCCCTTTTTCACTGAGTAGTAACCACATTACAAGATATGGAGAAAGTGAATATCAGAGAATCATAAAATCACAGAATCATAGAATGGTTTGGGTTGGAAAGGACCCTTATAAATCATCTAGTCCAACTGACCACCATGGGCGGGGACACCTCCCACCAGACCAGGTTGCCCAAAGCCACATCCAACCTGGCCTTGAACTCCTCCAGGGATGGGGCATCCACAGCTTCTCTGGGCAACATGTGCCAGTGCCCCACCGCCCTCTGAGTGATGAATTTCTGCCTTATATCCAATATACTGAAACCTGCTGAATTCACTGGGCTGTGGCAGGGAGCAGAAGTTTCACAGTCTCTGGAAAGCAGCACCTGGCCTCGTGCATCCCTGCCGAGGAGTGGGGCTGCCTCCCTGGCACGTGCAGCTGAGTGCTGGGAAGCCACAAACGGGGCCATTTGTGTCCACTTTGGCTGTGAAGCTCATCTGCAGGGAGGGGTGTGGGAGCTCTACCGCTGAGTAATTTTTGTTATGGAAACATATTTTTAATATGTTCCATATGAATCTCGGGAAAATGAACCACTCGAGCAGTTTATCATAATTCTGGTCTAGATAAACAGCTCAATAAAGAATGGAAAATATGCATTTTGTCAGAAGGCACCACTAAAAAATGTTCACATATGGCAATGATTTCCTCAGTATTCAACAAAGGATTGGCCCAGGAGTCTTCTCCTGTAGATAGAGATCAGATTTATCACTGTGGTAATGTCACCTGACTTGTACAATGTTTAAGTTGTGAGTCAGCAGAGAAGAGGGATGGAGTTCTCCAGCATGTACAGTATTTATCCTGTCCTTTTCCACTCCCTGGCTCTGATTTTGTTTTTAACATTATTGAGGAGTGATTCTTCCTAGTTAAAGTTACAACTGAGTTTGTCTGAAAAGTTTGTGTTGGCTTCTCTCTCTATGAACTGCCCTGCCTCGCCCCTGCAGCAGGACCTCAGAGCTTGGTAATCCAAGCTGAGAACAAGATAATGCATCTTTTCTGAATGTGAAACAAGCAGAAAGAAGGTTTGCTGTATTATGGCGATCAGAGAATAAAAGTGCTCACATGTCAGAAAAAAGAATCCTCTCTATTTTGCTTCTTTGTTGACCGCCTTCTAGAAATTAGCAGAGAAATGCTTTATTTTTCTATGGGATGTTCTAGATATTTCCCCATCATCCTGTAAAGATGGCTTCTGTTGGACTCATCACAATTTAAGGAGACAGACAGTGGTCAGAATAAGAAAAACAAACCAGCAAACAAACAAACAAACAAAAAAAACCACAAGAAATGTGCATATCAGTGTTAGCTCTGTGATGAGCTGAACAGGCTATGGACTTGAGTGCTTGATGTCTGCAGGACAGTGATGTAGATTTAGATGCAGAATTTTTAAGATCTAAATGAAGATTATGTACCTAAAAAAAAGTGACTTAACTGAATAAAAAAGGTAAACCTGGGGCCACTGAAGTTGCATACACCTCTGTTATGCTGGTGTGCCCCTGTGTGTGTTGTGTTCCCCTGCGCTCATCATGATTCCCGCTCAAATCATCTGAGAGCTGGGGGGAGAGGGGAAATCAGCACCCAAACCCCACAAGGAAAAACTGTTTCTGTCTGAGGCTTTGAGGTGCCTCTGTGCTGAGGGAGGTCTGGAGTTTAAAACCGTTTCAATCTCTCTTCCTTGTTTTGCTTTGTATTTCTTTTCAGCTGGCACTGCCATTAGTAGGAAATTGGGAAGGCAATTCTTTTTTATAGGAATTGCAAGAACCTAATGTAAGTAAATTCCACCCTGTGTGCCATGTACCTAAAAACTGGGTGTTATAGTACCTGATACATAGTGATTATTTTTTTTTTTAACTGGATTTATCCCTGGACACCTCTCCCTGAACAACAACGCAGAACCTAAAAAATCAGTTCGATGCTCAAATACTTTTGGTTTAGGTTAGTATATTGTTGTTATTAGCTGCAGCAACTAATGAGTTGCAAAGAGTGGGGTTCTCATATCCGAGGGTTGCTCAGTCAGTGCAACTCTCACATGCTCCCACAACACTTGCTCTATTAATCTGACAGGCCTGGGCCGTATCTCACTTACCAGGCATGCAGTCCACAGACAGCTTGTGCATAAAGTCATGGAGGAACAGGGCTGAAAGGATCTCAGAAAATTATATGTTCCATCTCTTAGTCCAGGGTAGATCAGCGATGTCTGTTTGACTTCTGTGATTTGTTAGGGTAGTCTGTTCCTAAAGATGCCCTGCAGTGTTCCCAGGTAACCTGTTACACCAGGCTCACCATGTCTTCCTTGCTTCGTCCTTGTACTGTCATTTAAGCTCATTATGCTTTTTTCTTATCTGCTCCCATACATGGAGAATAGAATACTCTTTTTGTCTTTATAGCTGCTTTGTGTGTGTGTGTGTGTGTGTGTGTGTGTGTCTGAACACTGCTCTGAGTCTCCTCACTCTTCTCCTTTCTAGCTTTCTAGCACTTTTCTTTCATTTTTGCTGGTAAGCCATGTAGATGGGGTCTGGCACATCCAGACTTTTGTTGGTAGCAGGTCTGAAGTAGGTTTGATGAAAGGCTTTGGATTCTGATAACACGGCAACACCATTGTGATGGGATCAGAAAAATTCATTTTTTTGTGTGCAGTTGGCAGAATCATTCCAGGTGCAGAGCTGGAAAGTAATGGAGGATTTTAAGTACTCAGATCTTAGCTGGAAAGAAAATTGCAAGGTGGTATAAATCTTAGATATTTAACAGTCAACTGACTGAATCTAAGCTGGTTACCTCTACTTTGTTTGTCAAAAGAGAAAAACTAGTTTGCTGTACAGGTATTTTGAGGTACTTGTTTTAGAAACCTGTCTTTAGGTGAGATGAATTGTCCTTTGGAGGTGTTCCTTTCCTTTGAGAACAAAAATAATTTAGGTTGACTACTTTAGATTGAACTACTGATATGGCTTTAAATGGGGCATCACAAACGTTTAACACAGAAAAATCCCACCGTAGGAGGGTTCCCTTTACAGCTGTGGGCAGTGGATATTTACATCAGCTATAGAGCTGAAACCAGTATAGCTGAAACCATACCATGAGACGGGCCATCTGAAGGCATGTGACAGGCTTAAAATAGTGAGCTTTAGAAATGAGGAAACATTATTAACTATTTTTACTTGTCTTTGGTTTATGAGCCTGTAGGGGTAACGTTATAACATTTCCAAGTTTTCTCCTGGAAGCCTCTGTGAAAGACTAAAAACTGAGATACTTGGCTAATCACTTGGCTCTAGAAATAGAGGCTTTGGGAGAACACCAAATGTTGTAATTACATTACTAGAATAGGCGTCATAACATTTTGCTTCTTTTTGTGTGGAAAATGAGAGAACTGCGGTTGTTGACGAGTTCTTGGATAAGAAAAAGGTGATTCACACAGGAGTCCATGCAGCCATTTCTCTAACATCAAGCTTGATTCATCCCTACTCTTCACTGTGAAAGATTTCAGAGTGTTCTGACAATTGTTTGACATGAAGAGATTTCAGATAGGGTCACATTGCAACTCCCTGTGCCATATATAGCCGGCCCAGGGGCACCTTAAAGATTTGTCTGGACATCATCTCAGCAGAATCCGACCTTAGCTGACACATCACATGAAAATGAACCATCTGAGGTATGTTTGGGTTTATCATTCGCTTTTACCAAGTTCACCATGAGATGTAAGAACCATCAATATTTAATATGCAAAACATCAGATAACGCTTAGAATTTGTGGGCATATACACTGACATATCAGATTGCTGTAGCACTAACTCTAAGAGATGTTTTGCTTTCTATTGATTAGAATTTAGAGGAGGGAGAAATATTTAAACTCAAGATAGAGCTACAATTATGTGATGGATCTCAAAGCAGTTCAAATATTTACTTAATACATGATAATTTAAATGAATTAGACATTAGTTTACAATTGCAATCAAAATGTGTTTTCCCTAAGACTTTAGCTGTTCTAATGATTCTTTAAGTGTAAAGAAAAGCCTGCTGCTTGATTGAAACATGTCCAAAAGGCATCACAGCTGACAGGAACTTGAATTGGTCTTCTGCATTCATTTCTGATAGCAGCGGCAACATAATCTGACAGCAGATGTTAAGCAGGCAACATTTCTCTTTTGCTCCTAAGAGCAGCTGACAAGGATCTGTAGCCTAACTTAAAACAAACAAACAAACAAAACTGCCAACAACAAAGTTGTTCAATTAAAACCGGGTTACCTCCTGGGACAGAAACACCATTTACATAACAACAGGTTAATTAACAGGTCCTGATTATTTGTAGAAGGGAGTAGTTCATAGATTTTGCATCGTTTGACTGATTTTAATGTTTCTGATCTCTCTGATTTTCTTGCTGACCATTCTGTTTTACTGTTGCAGACTGATCTACATTTCCTGAAACTAAGGAACCCTGACAATGTTTTTGCTTGTTAGGCAGGACTATATGATCCTTATTTACTTCCAGAGCCTCCTGAACTTTTCTTTGAGCTTGAATCTAAATCTCTTATTTATCTCTCAGTTGTCCAATGATTTCTAATTTAGGCTTTGTAAAATGTATGTATGTTCTGGAGGAGCAGCAGCAGTGGCAGGAGACCATGTAGATAGCAGTGTATGCCTCTGGGCAAATTAGTTGAACATGGAGGAAGGGACCTATTGCCAAGGCATAGGTACTCACTGCTTTTTGAGACATCCCTTGCCATTCGAGGAATTTTGGGGGATCACAGATGTGATGAAGTACTTGTGGGAGACTTGCATCCTTCTGGAGTAGCACCTATGGCTTTGAGGTATTCTCAGACTTCTAACATGCCACTAGATGTTCAGGAAATGGATTCCTAGCTTGAGACCTGCTGAGTCCCATTGTAATCGCAACATGGAGAAGAGAGAACTGTAGCCAAGCACCCCAGGCCCAAGGTGAATGTAGTTGTTGCAGAATTAGTAAAAGAATGTTGGCTGAAGTCCTCCTCTTTATGTAGCTTGGCTTTTTATCATAGAGGTAACATAGGTATTTTTCTAATTGCCATGAACCCAGAGTATAGAACCTCAGCCCTAGGAAGGTCTTACACACCCTTCTCAGCATATCCCACAGAAATGTTTGAGGTGGCTCCTGTTCAGAGAGAGCTTTTTGTAAAGCCTTTTCTTAAACAACATCTCTCTTCATCAGCTGTGTAGAGCACAGAGGAGTCTGAGCACTGGGCCTCCCATAATGAGAGTTATGAAAAGTAAGGGTTTTGTCTATTTATTCATTGGTTTGGATGTAGCTTGATCTTTCTGGTGTCCCAAGCACAGCACAGAATCTGCTCTAAAGTGGGAGATCCTGCAAAGGAAATGGCTCTCAGCAGAGAACCCCACCGTTAACTGTTATGGATTGAAGCAAACATAGGAGTTGAGCCATGATGAGCTTGTATATGAAATGAAGCATCCTTCCAGGAATAGAAAAGAATTCAGAACTGGTTTCTGAGTCTGTATCACCAGTGATGCTTATTTCATTTAAAGTAGATTAACCATCTTACTCTGGTTAATGTTTCATTATTATAAAGACCTGCTCATGGGACCCTGGGTATCTTTTGATCTTTTGCAGAGATTTCATTAGCAATTAGTTCATTAGTCAAGTCTAGGTTAAGTAACAATGGTTACAGGAAACAGGAAGCTTTCCTTATACCTCTTTCAATTGTGAAGGCACAGAAAGAGTCTTTGCCTCTGCACCTCTGCCTTTGCCCCATAATTCTTGGGCTTGATATAACACTTTTAGAACATGAGTTTCCTCTTGCAGCTAAAAGTATTTGAAAAGCTTATTATTATCTTTATATTATTATTATTATTATGGATTGTAATTAAAACAAAATATTTCTATTTAGGAAAAATCAAACATTACAAGTGGTTCAAAAAAAGATTTCTCCCAGATTTTCAGTTCACTTTAAATGAAAACAAAACAAAACAAACCCACAAACAAACTGGTATATGTCCTAAAATCTTGAAATCCATTATACTCTTCCTCCAGTTCCTAAGCAAAAGAAAAATTATGCTCTGTCCTAGCTCTCCCTACAACTTTTTAAGATGTCTGCACTTTCTTGTCCCTTCTGCTGCTATAAATGACCGCCTGAGTCTCTGAGCAGTACTGAACCATAGCCAGGGTCCTTAACGACTCTGCCTGTGCTAGAAATCTTCCTTTGTGCATTGGATGCAATAATGACAGAGCACAGAGTAGCCAGGGGAGTACATGCTGCAGTCTGCAAAATCCTTCAGTTATGGGTTTGTGCTTCTGTCCTCAGTGATGCCTTTAGGCTTAGCTCCTGTACGGGTTCATGCTGGAGCACTAGACCATTACATTTCCTCTTAGCCAAGCCTGTGCCTTAAAGCCACAATTTACAGTCCATAATGCCTGCACTTTGGTAATGGAATGACCCAGACGTGTTAAATATTATCATTATTACTGTAGAGTACATGACCATATGAAAGAACTCAAAAAACACCCTCTTCATTTTATAGTGACACATCATACATTTTTTGGTGATTTCTGCATCCTAAAATAATTGTCTATATAAAAATTTTGATGGCCATGATCATCAATAGCCATCCAGTGAGCTATTCATTAAAATGTTTTGCTTCATTACTCCATTACGCCTTCAAGAAACTCCACTTAAAACAACCAAAAAACAAGCCCCCAAACAAGGGTTGCACCCAAACCAGCAAAGGCTGTTTAAAATCTATGGCTTGGAGTACATCCTCAGTGCAATTTCTGGATGGTATTCATGCTTTGTTTAGTTCTGCATTTTGTTTTCCAGCAGCTTTTAATGAACATATTCCGATTTAACAATTTCTTTTCCAAAAGGGAACAACTTCAAGATACGAAAATGTTATTCACAGACACATGTACACACAAAAACAAACAAACAGCCCCACAAGCTGGCCTTCTTTTTTAAGAAGAAAGTGTCATACTATTTTCTTGATAATATCGCTATTCTTGAAGTAAAGAAATCAATCTGTAGTAGACTGCAATATGGAAAAAAATATTTCCCAGATCTGTTTGGTGCTAATATATGAGCACTAGCTATCACAATTGCAAGTCGTAATTATAAAATTCTTTTAGGACTCTAGTCTGAAAAAACAGGGGCATTCCATTGTTCTACATCCCTTCTTTGTCTGTAGAGCCAGTACTGCCCAATGGTTTATTTCATTAAGCCTGTTGAAGGCATTATTAGAGATGACAAAGTTGCATACATTTTAGTTTAGCACACTCTGCACATACAAAGAATAATACCTATAGTAACCAACATTGCTCATCAAATGAGCAGTGAGTGTTGTCAGCCCTCATTCACTTGGTAAGCCTGAACAAAACAGACAGGAATTTATCTATTTTGAGGGTGAATTACCTTGGTCAAATAAATGTACGTGCACATATATAAATTAGTAATCCTCTCCTTTTGATATTAGCCATCTAAAGAAAAAATTTCTATCATCAACAACTAAATGAAGTTCTGCTCCTCTAATTATCATCACAGGCTTTTTGTGGAGAAGCTTAATTCAGTACTTTTAGGAAAATATACAGACTGCTAAATGACTTAAACCCAACCCCATCCACCCCAACCTTTTTTTCTTCAAATGTACATCCAGAATTATCTTCGGTTAGATGTTCAAATGAAATATGAATAAGAAAATGGCCAGAGCACCTGATAAAATTACCAATAGCTCTTCAATGTCTTTATTCAGATTAACTGACTGGTGAAAATCTCTTTTAGGGCCTATCAGACAACACTATGTATGCATGAGAGTGGTGAAAAAAACAAAACAAAACAAAACAACAAACACACCACAAAACAAACAAACAAACAAAAATAAAAACAAAACCCAACAAAACAACCAAGGAATTAAAGTCTGATTTAAGCAATATTCTTAAATAAAATGTCAATAGTAATAATCCTGAGTCTAAGGTTACACATTTTCATGCATCTGGTTGAAACAGGACTTTGAGTTTATATTTATAAGACTGAACTTTTCCCCCCGATAAGTTTCTGTACGGAGGTAAACAGCTGTTCAAATTGATATTCTCTGCAGTCTCCCTACAAATGCCAAAATATTCTTCTTGTAGACTACAGAGAACTCATGGATGTTAAGAAGTCACCCAAATCGTAAATGATATACAAACCAAATGTCAGTGAAACTACTAGTGATCAGGCACCTAATTGCATTTGTTGTTATGGTCCATGCAATTGCCTTTGTGGCATATCACTTGCATGCATGGTTTTCTAAGAACTACTCCCTGTGTAGCCAAATGAGATGACCATCTGATACTAATTATTGTTCTGCATAGGTAAGTGGATCTTACATGCTCAGATTCCATCGCTGTGCAAGCACAGCTGATAATACTCAAAAACAGTGCAGACAGTGACAGAGGATAATTTTCAGAATGCTCTCCTTTGGCAAGGCAAATGCATTTTTGGTTTTATTTTTATTCTTTTCACATCTATCATCTCAGTAAAGATGATGCGGCCGAAGAAATATTCCTATCCATTTAACTTCTGACCATGACTCCTTGGCTAATCCCTACAGCAAGGGACTCCCAGCTAGTCTCTCAAGGAAGAACAAAACTATTTAGTTGCTGTGATGAGACAAGAAAAAGTACATTCAGTCTGGCATAGCCATAGGCAAAATAATATGAAAAGCAAGAGAATAACTAAGATTTGGAAACTGAAAAAACTCCACTAGCACTTGGACAGTCAAAACATTCAGGATTCCATGATTTAGCATGTTTAAAATCATGCTCAGGCCTTCTTGTTACTGCAGAACACTTTTCCTAATGTAAATTTTACTTGAATATGTTTCTAACCTAAAGCAGCAATAGAGAATCTACTAGATTAGATATGCTCATGGTTTTCTCACTGGTTCAATCATTTGGGCTTTTTCCATTCTGGAAAATCCCACCTGCAGGAAATCACTGACTTGATTTGATTTTCATGCCATGCCCACCTCCAATTCTCCAGCTGGATTGATTTTTCATCACTATACACGGAAGATAGAATGGACTTATCTCCTAGTTCCAAGTCCACATTACTAGTGACCAATGCCTTACAAAATGGGATGGCTAGCTGAGATCTCAGAAAATATATTCACATCATCAGTACTACCCCTTTAAAAGCGTCAACCTTCCTGACAGAGTGGCAAAGGATTGGGTGTATATTCAAGCGTATGTTATTCCTTGCTGGTATTGGGTAGCCAAGCAATACAGCCTTAATTAAGTAGGATACCAAGAGTCAGAAGAGACTAAGATCATCAGGGTATCCCTGTCTCTTCCTTTGATAAGTTACTTCTTTGGATAAAACTGTGTGGTGAAGCAAAACAGCTACTGGTTCAAAATGTCACACTCTACAAAAATTACAGGAATGTTCTTTACATGCAAAAGAGTTTGGTTTGATGACTGACTGCAGGGATGTTCCTCCAAGCCCTCTCTGGTATAGAGACAGCCTGTTCAGCCAGTGGCTTGCAGCCTCCCAGGGCACCTACAACCTAGTCTCCTTAACCTGTACAACTCAGCTTCTCCAGAAATCCAGTTTTCTGCAGTGGCTCCCTCTTTGAAGTGAGAGGGAAATGACAAAAATAAATAAATAAATAAAAATAATAAAAAAAATTAGAACATAATTTTTACCCTGCTTATTTGATCCATCCTCCTGTCCATAATTTGACAACAACATAAATTTTAAGAACAACAGCTCAACAGCAACAAACCAATAAAAACAGAATGGGGGCTGAAAGGAGGAAAGGCTAGGGAAGAGGAGATACTGACAGTTAAAGAGACATTCTCCCTGTAATTATTTTCTAAAGCTCTGACATACTTTGTGAAATGATGGGCATCATCCCACGCTTTAGAGAAAGAACCATGAAGACAGTTTAGTAGATGATCAGAAGTATGGTATAGAAGAGAGATGATAAGGAGAAATGTACTGATCATGATGCATCTTTCCTCTTGATGGAAGCTGGCTATTCATACCAAACAGACATATGTCTGAATAAATGGTTAGCACCAGAACATTTCACTAGTATTAAATTGACATATCATTATATGGAGTTCTTTTTATATTTCTGTCTCTGTTATTATGGATAGTTCTTCTTGGAAAGAATTTCTGTTTTTCTTAGTGTTACTTTTAAAAATAGGGGAGAGACGAGTCATTTGGCACCTTAACCTTTTCCAAATACATGAACAGCTCAGCCTTCCCATTCAACCAGGGAGATAGAGGAGGAGAAGGAGAAGGGAAAGTTACAAGGCAGAAAGTGGAAAGCTGGCAAGGGTGGAAAAAATGACAGCTTAGCTGATGTGGTAGGAAAGAGAAAGAGAAGAATTTCTCTAAAAAAGGGGAGAAGCAAAAGGTTTTAAATAATCTGATGTTAGAATTTTCTATTATAATTTTTATAAGGTATTCAGATACCATGGTGATGAGCACAGCTGAAATATCTGAGTGCTCTGGGATGAAATATATTCAAACAAAAAGGATAATTAAAATAGTGCTTATTTAGATGAGGGATAATGTCTCAGTTCCTATGCAAATGAGCTTAGTTAAAGGATCACTTGCCTTTTTATGAAAATGAATACTGAAAGTTTGATGAGAAACTCGGGAGAGAAACATTCTGGAAGTCAAAGCAAATGCAATCTCTATATGCAAATGAAATCAATTAATTTTAGCAGCCATGTATGAGTGTAAATGAGAAAATCAATGATTTTCAAAATCTAGTAATTTGATAGCCATTAGTCTCATTAGATTTTCTTTTTAAAGCTTAATTATTCAAAAATACAACCCTATTGAAGTGTGGTTTAGAGAGGACACATTCTGAAATTAATTACAGTAGCGATAGAATGAAGGTACAGTACCAGTTTTGTAGATAGAAATATGATGTTGTTCTGGAGCTGGAACTTTATTTTGGTACAGAGCCCACCAAGCTTCTGCAGCTCACCTAAATGCTGATGTAGAAACATGAGTAGTCCCATGGAAGCCCATGGAGGACATACTGTTTGTACCTCTTATGGGTCCAGCCCTTGATTTTTAGGAATATGCACAGATTGCAATCAAGACTATCTCCTCAGCCTCTTCCACATCTCATGCCTGAACGAAGAGTCCAAGCTGAGCAGAGAGGGAGACCATGAGCAGAGAGCCAGCCAAACAGCATGTCACCCCCATGGCTGTGATGCCTCACTTCCAGAGGGCTCACACTTCCTGAACTGTCTCTGCAGGAGGAATTTCTTCAAAATAACCTCCTGGCTGCAGCTCTTATCCAGGAAATGGTGTGCTAAGATTTGAGTTCTCTGTCAATCTGGAGGATATTTAAATGTATTATGAATAAAAGTGGATTTATTTATTTATTTATTTATTTATTTTCTGAGAGCTGTCTGCAAGCTCAGCAAGCTATAAAGATATCTCTTGTCCTGAAAAGCACAGTGTCCCTTCAGGATGGGACACACTGGCTTCATAGCTTACACCTATAAACAGAATGGTACCAGGTGCTCTTTTCTGAGCGTGAGGTCCTTGTGTGGCTTAGCAGAGTTCATGCTACTGAACTCAGTTATCATCTGAAACAGGTGGTTTCATCCAGACTGCCTGTTGGGAAAGGGCCCTGGCCTTTGCTAACACCAAAACTATGCCAGTTCCCAATTGGGAATTGTTCAGAATTCTCCCCAGCTCAGGCCAAAACTGTGCCAAAAGCCATTCTCAAAATGCATCAGCATAGACAACTAAGTTCATATCCTAGGGATACACCATGGCATAGTTTCATTTACTAGTATTAATGACCTTTACTGACAAGGTGATTCCAAAACATTTTTCATCCCTTCCTGGTAGGAAGAGTTGGGGTTACCTGGATTCTTGGTTGCATTTCTTTCCTGTCTGAGGCTCTGCCTTATGGCATCTGAGGAAAATGTTGACATAGCTCACTCCACTTGCCTACTGCTACTCCTCCTTCCTCCTCTCCCAGTCCTTGCAGCTCTGCCCCTCACTTCTCTCCTTCTCTCCTCCCCTCTCACCTCCTATTCAAAATAATCAACATGTAAAGGAGATGTACTTTCAGAGGACCAATTAAGCTCAGCAGGGCACCAGCTGAGATGCGGAGCTGCAGTGAGTGAATTTAAATCAAGCTGCAGTTTCTGAAAGGCGATCTCTGTGCCGTCATTAGAATATCTGTTTACAGTGGCAAGGGCTTCAGGCAGGTCTGCACATCACCAGGGAAAGGTAAACCTTAGTCTGCAGCATCATGTGAGCCAGAAACGTAGGAGAAAAAAAAAAGAGTTAAATTATTAGTATTAAACATGGCTGCAAAAATTTATACTAAGCCCTCCCCGGTGACAGGCAAATGAGGAGCAAAAGAAAAAGAGACACAGTCAAGTAAATGACAATATTAGCATACATTTATATAACATGTGATTGTAATGGCTGAGGATTGCAGAGGATTTTGAAAAGGATTCTCCTTTATTTAAGGAGGCTACTTTTCTGCAGTGGGATTACCACTGCATCACTGTACTCTCTGCTTGGCAAAGAGGTCTTTCAGACATGGCTCCACTGAAGGAGGACCACTTAAAAAGGGAGGAATCAGCACAATCCAATGGATTTTTGACTCACCACAGCTTCAAACACACCCCAAAACTTAAGCCCATGCTGTGGAGCAACTCCTCTCGCCCCACCTTGCCATTCTTCCCCTGCCAAGTCCTCGGTCCCCCATGGCTCAGGCCAGCCCCAGCCCTCAGCAGACGGCAAGCTGAATGGTCCTGCATGCCCTGTGCTGCTGTCACAGCGCCCGATCCCCCGCTGCCTTTGGCCCCTGGCCAAAGATCCTGCTCTAATCTGCCCATGGCATTCAGGGTGGAGGCAGCAGCTGTGCGGCAGTGCTCTTGGATGGCTCAGGATAGGAAGTAAATGATTTGCCCAGCTGTCCCTGCAGCATGAAGCTAGGAAAAAAAATTGTCTTATTTTTCTGAATAGTTAGAGGTTAGGTTGCCAGGTCAGTCAGAAAACCCTTGAAAACCTTCAAGGGCTTTCATGATTGCCATTGAGAGCAGTGGGAATTTTGCTTTTGTCTTCTGTGCAAGTCAGCTGAGAGAAAGGACAGGGGTAGGGTGCTCTGAGTTAGCATCTTAATTTATACTTTGTTTGACTCTGTCTTGTCATTGTCAAATGTCTGCTGTGTGTTACTTGTGCTGGGCTGCCCATATAGAAAAATAATTGCTCCATGCCTCAGCTGAGACATTGGCTTGTTTGGGCAAACAAGGGAAAACAAAACTGGAACAAAATCTCTTTTCCTGTCTTTTGTGATGCTCGAAGGGATAACACCACTGGACT
Source organism: Cygnus atratus (assembly GCF_013377495.2). NCBI lineage: Eukaryota > Metazoa > Chordata > Aves > Anseriformes > Anatidae > Cygnus > Cygnus atratus. The sequence continues at coordinate 14,959,155 of NC_066364.1, read as the reverse complement.
ATATTTCTGGAGTGTGGAATGACCCAGAGCTCCATGTGTAGATGCCATGAAGAGGTTCTGCTGAAGCAGGAGAGGAGCCACGGCAGGATGCTTTTGATCAGCCATAACAGAGCAACAGAGAGCTTTGCAGTGTCCTAAAGACCACGCATGGCAGTGCCCTACCCAGCAGCACCAGCCGGGAGAGTTCAGTGATCAGCCTTTTTCCACAGGTCTGTCCTTAATAAATGTTTAAACTCTTGCTTAATGATAAGTGCCAGTGGAATTTAAATGGGTTCCTGTCCTCAAGCTTGACTTTTCTTCTTCTGCCTTTTGGAAGCAGAGCTTAAGAGAGGCTAATAAATCCTGAAGAAAGGCAACTGTGACTAATTCTTAGCCACAGTTATGGGGATGAGAGAGGGAAGGCATAAGGGGCAAGAAGGGTTTTCTTGAGCATTCAGGCTGGCCCAGCTTCTGTCTGCCAAGCCTGTTGAGACCAGACAAAGTGACTTCATGGCCCATTCAGACTAGGTCTGTGGAGAACCCCAGGTACATGGCCTGATAGCTATATAAACTAATAATATAAATCATAAAATTAAATAGCATGATTTCATTCTGCAAATGATTTGGGGACATAGTTTACAGGAAAGACACAACACAAAGGAAAATTGTGCTGCATGGTATAATTCTTTATGACTTTTTTTGTACTTTAATATGATATAAAATTCATATTAATAGGTGCCATTTTTATGGAGAAATTTATAGCCAAAATATGGCAACTTTTTAGCTGCAAGAGTTACATGGAGAAAATTAAATTTGACCATTGCTCTTTTTTTTTTTTTTTTTTTTTTTTTTTTGTAAAGAGAGTTTGGTGTGAAGCGGTGAATTGTTTAAACTTGAGAACTTTTATATTATATGCTTTTTATTAGCCACTTTGTTCATGATCAGCTTTTCTGTGGCATCAGTAAAAAAAATATGGGAGCTGTCCATGGGCCAAAATGACATCTGTACTTTTTCATTTGCATCACTTGAAGAATGCGTAGCCTAGAGACACAATTAATGCTAGGCTGGCCTCTTCCCCAAATTAGTGGTCTCCTATGCATAGGTTTATGTGCCATATGTGAAGGGCCAAATTAGTCCCACTTGGGTCACGCTTTCCTTGATCACTTCAAGAACTAACTCCACAACAGTGGCTGTTTGTATAGATGTAATTTTCCATGGCTGAACTGGTATTTACCTGCAGAGGGATTTTTCCATTAAACATTCTGTATGAGATGTTGGGCCATAAAACACCCCGAGATATATTTATTAATGAAATTCTATCAAGATTAAATGCCTTTTCTGAGACAAAAAAAAAAAAAAATCTATGTGTAAAGGCTATTTTCCTTCTTTGGCTGACGCTGTAAAAAAAACCCTACACTGCATACAGATGGGGGCAGTCACCTGCTTGCTTCACTGTGTCTTCAACATGGTTCCTCAAGGACAAAAGCACAGGTCCATTACCCAGCCTAAAGGGCCAGTCCCAGGACATAACCAAATGCATGAGAAATTAAGTATGCAAAGATTGTTGGGAATATGGTGAATACTGATGACTGGCTGGCTAAGGGCTGATTTCCATTCCTGGCACTGCTACCCTTGGCAGCCCTGTTAAGGGACCAAGAATTGGAAAGTAGGGGAATGTGCTGGGCCATTAGATAAAGCTTGAAACATGCGGGCATGTTGCTATACATCCACAAAAGAGAATTTTATAGGACATAGAGGAAAATGGGAGTTAGGAGTTTCCTAACTTGTGCAATGCAACTTAATTTGTGCTGTCTTCCTCTTCCACTTAGTCTCTGAGCCAGAATTCATGGCTGCCTCTGATTTGCTGTCATTATAAGAGAGCTGGTAACAGTGGAAGGAACTGATACCAATGTTTAGGCTGTGTGCTTTTGCATATGAATTAGGAGGCACAGATTTTCCTGCTATTCACATAAGAATGCGAACACAATGCTTTGATGAAACAATTAGGTACACTATTTAGATTTCAAAGATAGTTCAGAAAACATTTAGAAATAAATACAAAAGAGACAAGAAATGTTACCATTTTTATCTTCTGTCTTTAAAGCAAGTAATCTAGATTATATATTATGCATGGTATTAACATTTACAACTATACTGGAGAACAAAAATATATATATATTTTAAATGAATTTATCTTTAAAATGCTTTAATGAAGGGCCATAAATATAAATAAACAAGTCCATGTTCATAATTACTTGCTTGTTTATTACAGGGTGCAGATGGATAGTGTGGCTATTGTTTAGTGCCTATACTAAACAATTCCATCCCTTAAAGACTGTATTTTTTTTTTCCAGAAGAACATTATTTCTTGACTACTCAACATAGAGATAATTGCAACATATATCGAACACTTTTTATTCTAAATGATTGACGAATACACAATCTTAAGGTAGTTTTTGCTTGATAATATCTCTGTGTGTTTATATAGACATTTATGACACATTTCTTCAGCTTGTCATTCAAACGTTATTACAAAGGAACAATAATTTGAAGACCTCTGTCATGTGTCAAAACCCCATAATTTTCATAAGCTCTTTTAAGCACTGCACACTAGTGGAGCACTACCATGTTTGGAACATTAACTGATATCCTCACAATATGCAACTAGAAAACTAGAAGTAAAACCAGGAGGATGGTAGAAAACAAGAAAGAGTGAGAGAAAGAGCAAGGATATAGAAGTGAAGGTTATTCCTGTTAGGTCTCTCATCTAGAACAGATCTCTTAATGTTAGAGAGAAAACAGCAAAAGCCTCTCTCCAAAATTCATAGGAAGAAATATGAACGTTTTTGTCATTGTGTAACATCCATGTCCTTAGCCATTAAAATTAAACGACTTTGTCTCGAGGGGGAGAAAGGTAGTTATATGATCAAATCACTGCCTTATGCTCTTGTTTTTTTTTCCACGATCAGTTCAATCATGTATTTATTCACCAAACTCATTAGAATTGCAATGGTAATCAGAAAAAGGAAATGGTCTCCATCTATCATCCTGCTTCTAACAAGAAGAGGTAACAGACCATTTTAGTTACAGTGCATTAATGCTCATTACTGCCCTAATGAAGATTTGTGTTGCTGTTCCAAGAACCTTCAAGCTAATCTTTGATTTCCTCCTTTCAAAGAAACACCAGTTCTCACATGACTTCAGCCCATTGGAGCAAACAAAGAGATATTAGTCTCACCATTATGAAACATAGTTTCATAAATAAAGGAAATTAATATGAAAAACACAAAGTAACATCTAGTTATTTAATTACTGTGGCTAAATGCTGGGAGTTGGGTAAACACTGATTGGCTCGATCTCTGTGCCCAGACTGTTCTAGCACTCTAGTGCTTCACATATGGCTAGTATTAAACTACTACCCATTAGTCTAGTATCTGATCTAGATTTCTAGGTAACTGGATCAGTATCTTTTCAAGCACATACATTTTTACAGTGAAGTGTTCAGGCTGTATTGGGAAATCCAAAATGTTCTTGCCTGATGACTTTTCTTGATGTGTCACATGCCATTACAAAAACCTAAACCAAACAGCTCGTAGTGAATACTGCTTGGGAACTAGCTTTGCTCTGGGAGGTGTTTGCTGTGTTTATCATGTCCCTGTGGGATTAAGTTCCAAAAGAGAGTCATGTGCATGCAGGGACTATTGCAGGTCACAAAAAGAAAGGCATGCTGCAAAACCTGCTTTTCTGGTGCTCCATGGGTGCTGTCTCTGGGTTTGACACATTTTGCAAACAGATATGAGACTGTACTTTCGCTTACTAATTGGGCATTAGCACGTGTCCTCTGTAAAGCTCTGGCTCCAGGTTTTCACTGTTTTTGCATCCACTGGAACTGGGTGTTTGCTCAAGCTGAGCACCTGTTTAAATACCTTGCTATATCAGACCTCAAATGTCTGAAGCACCTAAAACATGAGGAGTTACTTTCCTGAGCTTTGTATTAAGGATCTGTTGGAACATGTTCATCCGTAGTAATTGACATTTGGACACAAAGAATTTGAAAGAAAGGAAGTACCTTACTGGGCTTAGGAACATTTAAATATATTCTAAGGAAAGACCAACTTGAGTGTTGTTTGAAGAGTTTTAATTTCATTGGCAGGGCTACTGGGAACTAAGACAGCCCTTTACACTTGGAAACAAGCTTGCCAAACCATTTCCTTTGCGTATCTTGTTCTGCAGCAGTAACAGAATATTCCATTCCTGCATATTTTAATAATGCCAAGGGAAAAGGTGTATGTAGAGTCAAGGAAAGCAGCTTTCTGACCAGGCTGTTGCTGTCTGTTCCCATGGTTTATGCGTAATAGTGGTGACACACAGTTCCTTCTTCCTGTGGAAAAGAGATCTGTCACAAAGAGAAGTTCTGCTGCTCTCTGAAAGATTGACCTTTTTGTGGGTAACAACTTGGCAGGTGTTTGTTTTAGTTTTTAGATATGCAACTTGCAAAAATTAAAATGGGCTCTAGGGATGTGACTATCATTCTATTTTACATCTGCTTTCATCAGCACAGCTCCATTGCCTTGATTCATGTTGGTGCAAATGAGAGGAAAATTAGGCTCTGAGTTTCCATTTTTTACTATGCCGGAAAACTAACATTATTATAAAGCGAAGCAGTTCAAGGATACTGTGGAGTATGTCTATATGGAGATATAGATCACTGACTTGGATTATATATAGCAGTCATTTCTGTGCCCAGTAGTAGGTATTTGAAGAATAAAGACCTTAATTGTGAACAGCTGTTTCCACATACTTAATAAAGTGTGCATGGCCAGTTCAAGCTCTATAAATTGTTAAACATAGTTTTATAAAACACACACTGGGGCTATGCACATTTTTCAGAGTGCATCAGCCATTCTGATTTTTAAGTCCTGTCTATCCTTCTATTTCAGAGACAGATCCCTAAAAATATTTTTTCCTGGGATAATTCCCTTATATTTTTTTAAAAAAATCAACAACAACAAAACAACAAAACAAAACATGGCAACTCTTAGGCAAAAGGAGAACTAAGTTATTATCTGAGCTGTCTTTCTACCTCAACTCTCCTGTCTGGTGATGTTAAAATGAGGAAAGGATAGTGGCTTTCAGGATGGTTATATTCCTTTTTGGCTTTTTGGCTTTAGAACTATCAGGAATGTCAGCATTCCAGGAGAGGTGTTAGGGATCAGTAATGAATCGTATCTATTTAATCTGCAATGTCTGAGTGGGAACTTAGAGCCCAGATATGACCCATAGCTGTTATTCATCCAGTCTAGTGGAGATCAGCTCTCGGCCTGCAGCATGGACACATAGGCTTCTTGCTTTCCATATGAGTGCCACTGATGCAATAGGTTAAAACTGCAAGCAGATACACAATTTTGTACCACTTTTTGAATCCCAGTTGGTTCCAAGGAGCAGGAATTATTCTGAGTTTATGCAGGTTCTGGGAAGAAGTGGAGGAACTCCACAATGGGTTAAGCAATTGTGGTAAGACAGCTGGGTGAGAGCAGACAGTTTCAACAAACAGGTTGTGTGACAAGTTTTAAAGGCATTTTGAGAATTGCTGTGATTTAGCAGAGGTCTGACTGTATCAGACTAAACCAAATCTCAGCAATAAGTCTAATACCGGGAATTTGCACCTGTTGAAATACACCCTGTGTAGCGAGGACCTTCCTTAAAGTTTCCACATTGCTACCCGAAATGCATAAACATTAGTTTGAAAGTATGCATTTCTGTACTGGACATAAATGCACAGTATTCTGCAAATTAGCACCAAGTTTGTACAAGTAACACTAAATCCAAATACAAAATCATCCAAACTGCATGGCCAAAATGAAGATCAAAGGACTATTAAACAGTCTATAAATCTCTTCCCTCCACTGCCCAGTTTCCATGCTCCTGTTGCTTCAGTTGGCCATTAAGCCTTGAAGGAGAATAAGCTTTCACATCCAATATAAATACATGTATAAACAAAGTGAGAAAGTTGTTTGTTTGCTTGTTTTAGTTGGAGCCTCTCTCTCACTCACATCTCATTCAATGTCTGTGAAAAAACAACAACAACAAAAAAAAGCAAAAACCTGAATGAACATCAGTAATCCCAGGTACAGTCTGATAAAGTACACAATGTTCACAGTAGTGAATTACATTTACCTGCTGACATTTTCTTAAATAGTCGAGTGCATGGCTCTTTACACTCATCTATATCTATTTTAGTATTTTTGATGAAATGTATTATGTTTACTTTTAATGAAGAGGGAAAAAGGTCTCTGAGTTTCCTGCTCTTGATCCCTTTATGCAGGTTATCAAGAAGCCTTGGCTTTTCAGACCTCTTTGCTGGTGTGCTCAAATGACTGGTAGGTGTCACGCGTCCCCTGAGAGGACGTGGCACTAGGGGGCGATGGAGACATGCTCTTTTGCTACCGTGTCTCAACAATTATTTTAGCAAAAGCAGAGGAATAAGACGTTAATTAGCAAGTTCTTGAAACAAGGGTGTGCTGCGGCTCTACCATCCCCATTACCTCCTGCTCTCATATGTTCACTCTGGATTCTCTCTATTAAACTGGGGGGCCCTAACTCCTACGGTAGGTCTCTCCATTCCTGCCTTCACTTTATTACCACCTTCTGCCCTTTAGAGATGATGCTCTCTCTATCTTTTTTCATGTGATCTGAATCCTGTCTCCAACTCCAGACCAAATACGTCCTCCTCAATAGTTGTTTTCCTCTTTACCACATCTTTGCTTCTGCCTCTGGTCTTTCTCTGGTTCTATTCTTTTTCCAACCATCTTTCTGTCGATTCTGCCCCTTCCTCAAGGAATCTCTCCCATCCCATATCCTGTCTGTGGCCTACACTCAAAAATCCCAAAGCTGTGGGGATAGAAAAATGAGAGGTAAGAAGATGTTTCATCATCTGTGCTAGTGGTTAAGGCACTGGAAAAAGAGAGATAGGTCATGCTCTTTGTGCATAAATTGTCCATCAATTTTATGTTACACAAATAATTGTAGTAACCTGACCTAGTCACCACTAGCTAGGCTTTCTTGTAATCTGGTTAAGAGTTGCTGTCACTAAATTTCAGTGCAGTGTAGCACAGCCTTATCAAGAGGAGCAAAGAGTATCTTTAACTAGTTCAGTGGTGGTCTAAGGGGCAGGCAAAAGCATCTTGACTTTTTTCTAAGAGAATGGTTGAAGCCTGGAACTTTCCCCACCTAGCTGAGGGCTCCAGGTTGGTTTATGAAATTGGATGGGGCTCCAGGACACTGCAGAGACAGTCACCTCCTGGACTGGCAGTGAGCAGAGGGCCTGAGCTCCAGAGAAGACATGAGGAGGCCCTGTGTGGGCCTTCCCCATCCATTAGCTCAAAGCTGGCCTGTTTTCACCTGGACAGCAGCATTCAGTGCTGTGTGCCAGGGCAGACAGTGCAGATTGTCTCCACTGCTGCGTGCAGGTAGCTGCAAGAAGTATGTTTGTCAGGTTTGTGTCTGTGACTGGGGCGGGAAGGTGCACCCCTGGCTCTGCTGGACATGCTCTGCTGCTCGCAGGCTTCTCCCTTCGAAGCTGTCAGCTTTCCTATTTTCGTAAGCACCACATCCCTTCAGAAATGTTGAGAACTCTGCAGGTGACCAGATTAGGGTGTGTGCAAGCAGAGTTAAACTGCTCTCAAGGAAAATATTTTCCTGGAGCTCTCATGACACACATCTAGGGAGAACAATAGCTGTCATTCAGAGTTGCCAGCTCCAATCCATGCTGCTTTTATTGTCCCCTCATTGCTTCTCAAACCTAGGACTTGAAAGTCTTGGGAATATTTCCTGGAGCTGTTGATCATCTTTTTTCTTTTTACATCAGTCTCAGGATTATTCCAAGGAACAGGCAGTCTGTCCATAGATCTGTCATCCCACATACAATATTCTTTTTCTAGTAGCAAATATACCATACATCCCCCAGAGCTGACTCCAGGCCATACATTGTCTTTATGCTCAAAGCTTCATAAAGCCACTTGAAAGAGTGTAAGAGGGAAAAATAGAATAACAAAAGGAGTGGGGGAAGAGTTGTATCCAAGCTGCCATAATTTTTCTAGAAGAGCATACTGAAAATTGGAGTGATGGCCAGCACTGGCTCCCGCAAATAGGTGATTCATCTTCTATTTATTTTATTTTATTTTTTTTGTATCTGCATATCATGCAGTGTCATTTCGCTTCCTCATGTTGTGTCCCCCTCCATGAGCCTGGTGGGCACATTCTCAGTTGCCATGAAGATGAAAGTCACCAATGCAAATGGCACAAGCTCAATGAAACTGTGACACAGACAGCTCTCGAAAACATCACTTTTTAAGTTATTAAGGTGACAAATATTCCTTCCCCCTCCAGAAAAAAAAAAGCAATCTCTCACTTCATCACTGCAAGATGTGATTTGAACTGTATTTCCCTGGAAATGACATGATGACAAGAGGTTATGTGATTGAGAGTGAGAAAGTATTATACAGACTCACATTCAAATTTATTATCAGGCAGTGAGACTGATGACTCAGAGCTAGAAAAAAAATAAATGAAACAACCAAAGATTGTGTCTCAGTCAGTGCTCATAACAAACTTGAATTCCCATTTGCACAGCTCATATACATGGGAATTACATCGCATGCTTCAAATCAATTTGCATATGCTGTTTCTACTCAGTCACACAACAAATAATGTATTAGGGGTGCATTTTAATGCACTGTGTTATCATACAGCTTGAAATGCTGTCTTCTGTCAATGTACTTTTCAAGAGTGTGTGCATGTATGTGTGCTTGTTCCCGTTTACTCTTTCCCTCACTGTTCCTGTTAGAGCTAGGAGGTCTTCTACCTGAGGGGTCAGATTAGAAAGAAGTCCACTTGGGAATCTAGGACTCTGGTAAAATTAACAGATAGATAGACATATTTTAAACTGAATGTTTAAATTCCTTCTTTGGCACTGGAGAATTATCTAATATGCAAGCAGATTTCAGAATCTGGGCCAGAGTCCCTGCCAAGGCAGCCTCACGTGGTCTCCATCTGGCCTCATTATCCCAAGAGATCAGAACCTTCATTAACTGCAGAACTATGATCTCAGAGTCAATCAGCCTGAGTGGACTTGCTTTGACAATGTAGTGCTTTTGCTGTGATGATTCACTAGTTCTGTAGCTTGCTAAGTACCCAAGAATCCCAGAATGTGCTGCATCATTAGCTGTTTCTTTTTTTTTTTTTTTTGATCACTGATAGTAAAAACAAAAAATTGCAAAAATATCTTCATTTTCAGTGATCTGAAAAGTAAAGCTCCCCCCTCCTCCTGCCCCCAACCCAGTAACTAAAAATTAAGTCAGCAGATTAAACCAAAAAAACCTGCGTTTTTAATTCCAGTCTTTGTCTGTTTGGTGGGAAACCTGGGTGTCATGGAGGGGGATAAGAGCGAGTCCTTGCTGCTCACCTGTTTTCAATCGCTATTTTTCATTCTCTTCTGCAGCATGCTCAGAATAAATATTGGCTGATGTGTCTGAAGAGAGGTTGTGTGAGTTGTGCAGGCTTTCTGAGCTGTGAGCAGCCGAGTAAGTGATGGTGGTGGTCTCTCTCACCGTCTTGCTGAGCAAGTGCTCCTGGTGTTAGTCCTTCAGGGATGGTCTCCCCAGCACTGTGTTGTTATCTTACTCCTTCACCCCCTGGTGATGGAGGGTGAATTTACACAGACACTCCCACACGCATGTCTTTCACTGTTTTCTCTTATTGCTGTGTATCAAGCTTTCCAGGTGGCTCAGAGGTAAATGTAAGTAAACTGATCTTCAGGTATTTAAACAAAACAATATCAAGACCTGCTTTTTAGCTTGTAGTCCAACCATTATTGTTGTTATTATTACTATTATTATTATTATTATTATTAATTTTGCCACATCCATGACATTTACATGTCTTAATGTATGAAACAAGATGTGCTGTATGCTCCATCCACTGAGAATGATGCCTGGTCTGTGCTAACTCCTGAAATGAATCTGGCTGATCTAAGCCAAAATCACACCAGGGAATGTATTTGTGGGCAGTTAAGTGCTCTCTGATACTCTTTAAATTTAGACATTTAAATGTAGACTGAGGATCAATTTTTGATTCGCTCAGTGTTACTTTCCCTTTGGTTTTCTCTAGCATCTTTAGATTATGAAGAACAAAAGGATAGCCACTATTGGTCTGCTGATTCTGCTCTCCACACATGCAGTCTGTACGTCTCAGCTAAGCCCGTGTTTCAGTCTCTTTGCTTTTGGTCACGAAGGCATTTAATTTGGTCACTTCAGAACTTGATTACATGTTCCTCCACAGTGTCTGTTAAATAACATTAGGCTACATATGGATCCTAACATTTATTCCACCATCCATGTGTTACTAATGATCAGAACTGACGTGCTAAAAGAAATGATGGGTTTCATTAAGATTGTACTATATTAGTGTTTACAACACAGAAACTTTAGATCATTGTCTCTCTTAATGGCTTTGCATGAATGGTTTTGAAGTCTTTTAATTGTTTTTAGATATTTAATGAATGCTTGAAAAATGCAAAGGGGGCCACACCAAGGAAGAACAGAAAAACTTGGGTATTCCGAAGATAACAGTCAATACTGATATTTTCGAAAAGCTAGTAGCACTTTAAAAAAGTGGCAGTGTCCATTTTTTTTTTTTTTTGGACAGTGAAATACTATTTTATTTTACCTTCTACAATCTTTAAATCAAAAGCAGGCTTGAAAAAAACAAACCAAAAAACTACCATGTGTTTTTACTGAGAACGTGGATGTCACAGCTTAAATTTCCAAATGCTCTTTTCCATGTTATTTTTATAATTTATGTTAGTTTTGCTAGTTCCAAGACATACAGGGAAAGGTAACTGTTGGACACACTGGAATTACAACTTCACTGTAATATCTGCCTGCAGCCAAAATCATGCCCTGAAAGATAACTGAGTCCTGAGCTTAAGGACATCACTCCTTAAAATTTTACCCATGGAAACAGCAACAGTCAGGGGTTAATTTTAATTCACCTTTAGCTTTCTTGAACAGAGCATAGTTTACTTATTGGGTATGTCAACCAGCTCCCTACTGTAATGTAGTCTCACTACTTATGCTCTTTTCATAGGGAAGGTGCTAGGTTATCAGTGCATTACATGGTGCATGGTTCTAGAACAAGAGGACTTAAACATCATCCCAAGGGTAAAGAATTAAATTATGTCATCTGCTACTTAGTTGTGCTAAATTCCACAATATACAACAGCAAAATAACCTTCAGAAAGAGGACATGAAAACATTACATGTTAAATCAGATGACACACACTGACTGTAGAGTCCATGTACGTCCCTTTTCCTCTTGTGTACTGGTTCCTCTTTCGGTGGAATTTTCATATCACAGTGTCACATACTACCCCTGAATTTTAGGACCAAAATTTTATTTAAACATGGTTGGTGGATTTTCTTGAATACATCAAGAATGATGAGTATTAAATCTCACTGGAAAATCCATTTCAATGCATTAAAGACAAACTTACATGAGAAATAACCTGTTGATTGCGTATATAATATTTTCTTTCCCACAGACTGAAGCATATGGGGTTTAACAGCTACACTAGGAACAACACATCCATACTGCACATATGGCACAATGATGTGAGCAACACAGAGCTAGGACACCATCAAGGAAGATGAAGAGCGGTTTCATTTAATCATGAACACATAGAGACATGAACAGCAGGGCTGAAATATAAGATGTTTGTGTAGAAACTTCTGTCGGAATGCAGTATCTTTGCTGGTCCTCACTGCATTAAATAGAGGATGAGGAGAAAGGACACTGGTGGGATTTCTGTGGATGCTGACCAAGACAGCTCTCATTTTTGAATGACTGGAGAAAAAAACACCAAAAGCGGATGCAAAGCAAAGCTCACTCTGAATATTGTTGCAATTACTACTTTACTAAGATGTTGAATTCAGGCCTGCAATTCTGGCAATAGTGGTATGGCCTATTTGTTCTCCCACGACAACATATGCAAACAAGAGGGCTTGCTGGCCTCTGGGCAGGCGGGGAAGGGAAGGGAAGGGAAGGGAAGGGAAGGGAAGGGAAGGGAAGGGAAGGGAAGGGAAGGGAAGGGAAGGGAAATCCAGCTGTTTTCACACTTAGAACAAAACACACATGAAAGACAGCCCAACCAAAAACCTTTTGACTTTTCCTTTAAATAATGAAATAAAGTAAGATTTTATTTTTTTTATTTTTTTCCCCCAAAACCTAATTGTGCCAATATCTCCTTTGCAGCCATGCAGTTGATTGAATGTGTAATGTGTGGAATATGCTTAAATAGTGTTAACTTAAGTATCTAAGTGACCTGAAATGTATTTGCATTTATTTATTTATTTTCTTGCCCAGGCATGCATATGCAAAGGAAAATAGTTTGATTTATTTAAAGTAGCCCAGAAGAGTTCTTGGAAGACTGATAACTTTTAACAGAAATCTCAAAATTTCTCAGGTTTTCTCTCATGTAACTGCAGATTGTCGGTGTAAAGATGCTCAAGGCCAATTCTTAATGACCATACTGATTCATCATCAAATGCTTGTTTACCTACCCATAGAAGAAAGAGATTGTCTTCTGTTTTAGGCAAGTCCTTTCACTTTAACACGGATTTTACTTTCCTTCTCCAAATTTACCACACCTTTAATGAGATATTAATCAGAAATCGGTGGACTAGTATAAGACTGTGGAAGATGAGATGAAGATCTGTGGAGACACCTTTTATCCTATTTTATTCCTTTTATGGGGCCTCAGCTTCTTTTATAACAGTGCACTATTTAATAACCACTGTTACTTTAGCCTGCGAGTTCAAAAAACCTATAAATTGCTTGACACAGCTTATCTGTCATGAAGCAGGAATGCTACAATAAAATATGATAATAAATTAATGATCAATAACAGCTGACAAGGTTCCTTCATGATCTCCCCTGTGAGATGGCCTGAGCAGTTGGACCATGCAAGGGTTTGTGTTTCATGTCAGGGGACTGTGAGGAGGAACTGGAGTTTCTGGGATGTCTCCTAAACTGTTACTGCAAAGACATTTTTTCATGGCACAAACTGTTATTTCACAGCTGTAACTTCTCTGTAGCCAGACTCAAATGAGAAGACCTAAGAAGGTGAGAACACTCTCTCTCTCTCTCTTTTTTTTTTTTTTTTTTTTTTTAAATTCGGCTGTTAATTCTGGAACTTGGTTACAAATGCTTGAACACCAAAACTATTCATGGCTGCCACTATTATTACTTTAATTGACATGACTTTTAGCCAATCTGCAGCCAATTAATTGTTTTTTTTATGAGTGATGGGGTATTTTTCCTCAGGAGGAAATGAAAAGACATCTCAGCACATTCTCTTTTAATCTCCCCCAGATGTGCAATAGGTTAGTGATTTCTGATCATCCTTCAGCTTTCAGGTACCTTCCATTTTGTGTATGGACGTAAGGAGTGTCCACTCCTGATCATGGTGGGCACTCAGATATGAATGATTTTCTCTTTGAATTTCTTTTCTCAAGGACTTAGTGGTACGCTGGATACTCCATTGCAAGGTACCTTGGAGCCTTCTCTTAAGCGAAAGAGTGATAGGTGTGGGAGCTCAAGCCACTAGGGAAGAGACTGTAAATAATCTGAGCTTTAAAGACTGGATCCACAGAAGGGTTTGTTGCAGTGACGCACAGCATTTTCAGGTTTATCTACTAGGCTGCTGGATTGTAGAGTGGAATTTGTAACCATGGATTAGGCAGTATTAGGTGGAGATTTGTCCCTCAGAATGGGATTCCCAGCTGCCAGTCTTTAATGGGTGAGAAGAAAGAATGAAAAATGAAGAAGTGTGGGCAAGATTTTTTTTAGACACCTACATCTTAAGTGCTCATCTTGACTTAATTTATAGTTAATGGGGAGAAGCTGGGACCTCACTTTGTCCTACAGCAGATGTGTAAAATAGGTCAGAAGATTCTTAGAAATGCCTATTACTTGATAAAAGCAGCTAAATTTTGGACATCCACCTACTATGGAGATATCTAAGATGGACAAGGTGAATTGTACTTTGCGTGTCTGGATTCATGCCTGCCTGACTTAAAGAAGGGTATGAACTTGGAAACCACAGCCTACTGCCCTCTTCTTCCAACAGTGTCCCTCTAGATACAGACAACTCTCATGTTTTGTATTTAAAGTAATGAAGGTTGGGTGTTACCCACTTTTCATGTATTATGGATAAGAAGTTAAAATTCACAACGCATAGGGCTTCATTTGTGTTCTTTCAGGATGTTAAGTTTTAAATCCATATCTCCCAAAGCCTTTGAGAGGGAGAACTCTTCACAGCTAATGTTGAAGATTAGCAGCAATGAAGAAATGAATGACAGAGTTTTGGGATTACAGAGATCACAAGTAAGTGAAGAAATCATTGAAGTAATTGAAAAGTTAATAAAAAAACAAACAAACAAACAACACCAAAACCAAACTAAACCAAAACAACAACAACAACTAAAACAATCAAAACAAAACAAAACAGAAGATGTTCATTCAGGCTGGGGAGCATTCTGTTAGGCTCTGCTGATTGCAGTTCAGGGGAACTTGTAAATATCATTGGTAAAAGATGAATTGGCTATGTTTCCTCAGCAACTAGACAGGACTGTGCATTATGCTGAATTACCCTGAACTGAATTCTACCATTGAGCTTTTGTTTCAGACTTTGAGGTGCTGGAAGGCATTGGACCCTTTCTTTTTATTTGTTTTTAGATTTATGAAGCTGTATACAATGAGAGTTTCACTGAATCACTCCAGCGCTTGTTGGAAGGAACCCTTCATTCCTAGGAGAGGATAACACCATGCACTCTTGATCTGCCTCAACAAATCCCTGGAGTTCCTTTGTCTTTCACTTTGAAAGAATCTGCATGAATAGTGATGATAAAGCCAGAAAATTTCTGGTCTCCACATTCAAAGAATGAGAATGAGTAATACTTGTTAGTGGAAAAATTGCTTTAGTGTATCTTGATTACTAAAAATACCTAGAAAGATTCAGCATGACTCTTCTTCCCCAGTTACAATACGCAGTCTTTCCTCCTTAGCCTCATACCCCATACAAGTTATGTAGTATTGCCTCTCACTCTCTCCCAGACCCTCAGAGCTGCAGATCTGGGTGGGCCGGGGAGGACCAGTCCTGCCTGCAAAGCTCTCTTCATCTTCCCTGAACCCTAGAAGACACAGCCTGCCAGGGCTGCCACCACCATGTCTCCGAATGAGAAATACTGCTGTTTTCCAGCAGGTGTAGGGGCAGCACTTTGGGTCTTTAGGGGTGGGACAAAGAATTATGAAAGCCAGCTAGCAGTTTTCGGGACCCTCTCTACCTCTTTCAGGCTCCCACAGTTGCCTTATACCAAAAGAGGAACAGTGGTTGATTTAACTTTGCCTTGTCTTTAATGTTATGTTTCATGAAATCTGAGTGATTTCCATGGCTGAATTCAAGCGCATCACTGGAAGAACTGGAAAGCAGAATGGGTCTGTGGAAACCTTTTGCTGCAAGGTTTGAAATATCTTATTTACTGCCTTACAACACCACTCTTTAATGAAATTATCTGAATGACAAAGCAGGCACTGAGCAGTGTCTTCTGGCTATTTCCTTCAGAGTGCTCAGGTTCCAGGACAATCAGTGAAAGGTTCCTGTCCAGATGGAGCCTACATTGTTCTGCATACGGAGAGCAGCATCTCCCAGTCTATTGGTCTAACAAAAAGGACTGCTGTTGCTGGAGGAGGTGACCTAAGCCAAATGACTGTGGTTGTTTCTGCTTATAAGTAGGAGCTACAAGCCTGTCAAAAGTGATACCTGTGGTTATGAGTGGGATTAAAGCTGGGACAAGCTTGGAGATATGTCTGGTGCCAAGAGAAGTTCATGGTGGGTGGTAAAGCATAATGATGATGTAAAAAACAAACTGCTGTTTGCATTTGCTCTCCCTATATTAAAACCAGAACTTAAATCTTGAGAGAATCTTTTGAAAAGTCGAGAGCAGAGTACAAGAATATGTTAGAAGTGAGTGACTCTGAAGATTCAAGCAATGATAAGGTCATGGGTTGCTAAATTTAAGTAGTGCTCTGCTTTTAGATTACTTATTCAATTAAAATGTTAGCCTGCATGATACAGTTTGTTCAAGCCATTTTTTCGGAGTTAATAAAATCTTTAGCTTTATTATAATAATTAATTCAAAGAAAAGACTTATTATTGCGTTGAACATGTTCTCCTGCACTGGGAATACTTAACAGGTAATTAATTAATATCACTGCTATTAAGAACTCGTTGGTATTATCAAATTGCCGTACATTGGTTTCTGATCGAAGCTTTCTGTGCTCACAGAGAAGTGGAGGGAACTGCAGACACCACGTGGTGCTCCTCAGCTTTAGGAAATCAAGGTGTGCACCTCGCTGCCTAATCCAAGTGAGTGTCCAGTGAAATACTTGAACTCCAAACTGAATACTGCAGATGCCCTGCATGGAGAGAGCTGGATACTTTAAACTCCTCCAGAGAGAGTGAGAATCTCTGTGCTTGTTCAGGCACCTAAGATGAGACACAAGCTAATAAAGTGAGAAGAGCCTGAGCTTGTTCTCCAGCTCTACAGCCATGTGAGCCAAATTAGCAATGGCCACATCACTAAAGTCTCTCATGCCTTTTCTTCCTCCCTCTGAAAGAACAGACTGGCTACTCTCACCTACGGAAGGGTCCCTGGTCCATGCCAGCTCTTGGGTACTTAGAAGACCACTAACCAGCCTTGGCTGAAAACATGCCAGAATCATGCCAACAAAAAAGCAGTGCAGATGGCTGGATTCCAGCATTCAAGCCCATGCCCTAGTACTACATTTTTTTTTTTCACTTTGTTTAGCGCTCCACAGCTTGACTTAGGAAGAGTAAATCCCATCTGAGAGTAACAAAATGCATCTCACCTCTCCAAAGTTGATCTACAATACATTGCAAGTCCCAGAGTGTTACAGTCAATTGTTTTGACTCCCAGAAAATTAAAATAGTGGTTGCATGTGCTGGAGCTGTACTGGTAGCTGAATACAATAACCACAAGTAACTGATGGTTTTAGAATGCTACTGCTCCTACAGAGCAGGAAGAGCTCACTCCTACACTGTCTTTGGCTATTTTTCCCACAAGTGACTCTGAGACTTATAATATGTTGCCTTCTCTGTTTGGTTTAAACTTTACTATGAATTATGAAGCATTATGAAGCTTCATTCTCCTCATTTTAATTTCACCTGATGCATTTTTTTTTTTTCTTCCAGGTCACCTTCCAAAAAAAAGTCCCAAGAAAACTCCTGATGTTTTTAAAAAAGGAAACAAATAAAATGTTCTGGCTTATTTATGACTGTTCAATCTCTGTGTTGGTCCATTGCCATTCCTTGCAGAGTTGTGTGTGAATTAAACAGTACACTCTTCAAGACCAGTATATTTAGACGACTACTCACCCTGTGTAAAACTCGCAGCTGTAATGTTAGAGTCTGGGTTGAAGCCACACAGAGAATTTGGCCCTTAACACTGTTTTAGAGTGAAAGATGTTGTTTGGAGAGCAACACTGGGACATTAGACTCCCTTCTATATATCCAAAACCCAGTTTTACAAACTACAGAAACTTTTATTATTTGAAATTACTCCAGCCAAGAGCTACATTATTGATGACATAACTTCAACACAGACAGTGGCTTGAACATTCCCAGCTGGAACTCCTACTCCTAGCAGTCAGACGTGAGGCTTATGTAAAGATGATAATCACCTCCTGACTGCCTACTTTCCCTGCCCACTTAGTAAAGTATGTCCCTGCAGGGTCTGAGCTAAAAGCCATGTGAAGTTTACGGGACACTAAATGCACCAATGACTGTGAATGTTGCATCACTTCAGACCTCTTTTTTTTATTTTATTTTTATATTTTTTAATCCCAGGCAATCTTAAAGAACCTTTTATAACTAATCATCAAGAGCTTTTACTTACAGCTACAGTTGGGATGAGAGAAGAAGCCAAATAACCACAATTACATACTTTGTACCACTGACTACGAGTACTGCTTTGGCCATAGGTCATGACTCATTTGAGTCATGTGAAACCTGCCACAGTGTGTAAAGCTTACCACAAGTAAGAGTACCTCAGGTTTTTTAACTTTTTGGCTAACAGGCTGTGGCCGCTCCCACAGTGAGATCCACGGTGTCCAGTGGAACCTTGGAAATCTCAGCATCCAAGTCAGCTCTTCCAGGAATCAAACAAATTGTTCCAGAGAGTCTAAGTATTTGACCATGAAACCAGTCCCACTCTTCACTTAACTGAGGCTAGACGTTCAGATTGTTTGTACCTTTTGACTATGTTCCACATAATAGTCCATAATAAGCAGCCAGCTTACTGCTTTGAAAAATTTTCCTTCTGAAGTCTGACTGTGTTTTGAGATGCTCTTTATACAGTCCCTTTATGGCAAAGCAATAACACAGGAGAATACAACCCTGCAAAATATAAGTCAAATGAATTGCATCCAGATTGCCTAATGCCTTTGAGAAGTCACTATAGAGGAAATAATGCATTTATGGCTAGTGAAAGAGATCATAAAGGAAAACACATTGCTCATGTTTTACATGCTGTCTATCATATTACATGACAATCTTTAGTTTAGGAACAAATATGAAAATTTTCCTTTAGTCACAGTAGCCTTCATTCATCCTGCCTAACTTCCAGCAGCCAGCTGAAGTACACAAGAAAGTGTCTTAATCATGGTACACTTGTTTATATAACACGGTATTAGGCCTGGTATGTATCATGGCATATCTGTTTTAGGGTGAAATTGTATATCAGTACTGGACAACTGCTCCATAAAAAGATGAATAGACAAACATCTCAAAAAGCACACCGCTTGACTGAAATGACCATGTTGCTTTCATTTTGATTGCTGCATAGCACTACATACTGTATCCAGTACTCTTCCCCTTACCTTTTCAGTCAGTGTTTTTGAGATGTGTTTTCTACTAGGTTTTGTTTGTATAACAGTGCTATAATGCCAGTTCTAAGTAAGACTGAGAGATTCTTTCACAGTCATTTTAGTGTAAGACAAGATTTTGAACCAGCAATCCTTGGGTTCATCTGGAATTGTGGGACCAAAGTTCTTGTCCTCAGTAGAACATCTGCAGTCACAGGGCAGCTATGAACATTTTAATCATACTGGATGGATTCATCTCACCTGTGCGAGGGCCATGCTGAAATTATAAGTACATCATCTAAGCTAGTTATATAAGCTATATCTATTCCAGTAAATTAAATGAGATATGGTCCATTCTTTTGTCATTGTTGGGAAGAGTCCCTGGCCAGTGCTAGCTCCTGAAATATGTCCAGACTGTTTTGGAGAGTGCTAGTTGACCAAGGCCAAAACTACACCAGGGAGCATGCTAACAATTAAATGGTACAGACAATTGCATACCAGAGGCTGAACGTGTATATGCTTTAATTACTTCATTAACTGAAACATAGCCATAGCCTTTGGAGAGAGTTAACTTCCAGAATTTAATGCATTGCACCCACTGATAATCATGTACAACAGATGTGATGAATCTCTTATTGGAGGTACCTGCCTTGACTGTGGTGAGACCCTATGGATACATTGAAGGAGCTTAAATTTCAGGTTTAACATAAAAACCTAGATCTTTGTCCATTGTTTCCCATGCACAGATGGAGTATTTAATGCTGTTTGAGATGTGCCCAAGACATCTGCTCAAGTTAGACAAATATGGAACTTGATCAGCAGAGCTCCACACTGTTCTGCAACAGCATCTGCCAGCCAAGCAACAGAGCTCCAATGGCTCTAGATGCCTATTTTGGACAAGGGACTAATGCTTCTCATATAAACAGCAGTTACTTCGTGAGATGAGGCCTGCACTTGGTAGCAGCCCTACAATAAACATATGTGCAACACACAGGTTGATGAAGAGCAGGAAAGGAACTGCTATAAAGAAAACAAGAAGCATTAGTTAGATTCAGGCTTCCAATCTGATATCATAATATGCTAACAGAAAAATTGCAGAATTGATCTAAAATGATGGAGACTGGGATAGCATGACTGCATAGAATGTGTGCAAAAAATTTACTTTCTTGGTGTAAATGTGCTTTATTTCACTTTTGGTGAATTGCATGTGGATATCTGCATTGTATAATTTACTCATGTGTTTTGCATTCCTCAATGATATCAAGTAAATTCTTTGGTCAACTCCTATAAACAGTGCTTAAATCATAAATGAATCAGACATCTCAGATGGCCATTAAGCTTGTGCCTGTGGAAATATGAACGTTTTATATTTGCTGGCATGTGGAAAAGGTCATAATTTATTCTTCCTAGCCAGCTAGATGTATGAAATTTTACTTGCTGGAATGATTCCTTGGCATTTCCTAACATCATGGAACATGCTAAATATTATTTTTTTTAACAGAAGACAAAAAGGGAATATGAATGTGTTGCAAATGTTAGTTGGAAACAATTTGAAATAGAGAACTAAATGTCCATGTTTATCCAGGAAAGGTAGATGGAAACTTGGAACCACAAAGGTATTTTCAACTCAGGAGGTCTGCATGAACCATTAAGTACTACTGCATTATTCTCTCAAAAGTCTGGGGCCTCATCTTCTTCCTCTGGAAGTTAGTGGCAAAACTCCTACTAACTTCAGTGGGAATAGAATCACGCTGTAAGTCCAAAACTCTCATCCTTCTCAGGTATCTAAGAAGATCTAAATGACCAAAGATTTGTTTCTAATCCTTCCAAAACTGATTTTAATGTAAGTAGGAGGTTAGAGAGCGGTTTTCCATGAGGTTGACTTCAGTGGGCAGACCTGTTGATAAAAACTGATTTAAAACTGAGTTTTGATCGTGGCTGTCCAGGGAATAAAGGATTCCTTGGGAGTCATATTTTAAAGGAAATATTTTGGAATTTGGTGCTTTCTGCTTGTGAGTGGGTGAATATAATGATAAACAGCCCGAACAACACTGGAAGCCTCGAGAGCCACAACATCCGTTACTGAATATTTCACTAGATATTGTTAGGGATAGTCTTGTTGAAGCACAAGACTTATTTTTGCAGAAGGGGCTCTGTGGTAATAGATTTTAATGTAGTTGCAGGGTATTGGGAATTGATTTGGATTTTAGCTGGGTTTAGCTCTGTAAAAGCTTTTTATTTCCCATTGAGGAGGCAAGGATCCTGGAAAGATGATGAGTCTTAATTTAGGTGCTTGTTAGGAGTTCAAACTTTGGTGGAATAAAAAACTGTATTGATGTCATCTGATAAATTAAAAAACAAAAAAGTGATGAATTGTAATTTATTGGATTAATTATAACATGATTTCGTCATCCATTTTATGCATTGATCTTCAGACCCTTCTGTTTCCCAGCCTCTTGCTGGTTATTTCTGCGTGCTTGAGGCTCTGGTAGAGTGGAGCAATCCAGGTATGAACATGACAGCCTGCTTGCTAGGATATAAGATATCACAGGCCAAGTGCATGCCCAGTATGTGAAAGATAGCTGTGCTGTACTGTGGCTGAGGTGCATACCAGCAGTTCTAGCACCTTTCAAGGTGGAGTCTTATATATTTATTCCACTGACCAGCAGTGCCTGGTGAATTAGGTAGGCTATTTGGGCAGGAAGAAGGCCACAGCATTACACCACAGTCTAGTAGGACATAATTTATAAGTGGCTTAGCTTAAAAAAAAATATATATAAAAAAATCTATATTTTTTTCTTGTAATCATGGAGGATGTTAGGCTGGGATTTATAAAGTTTAAGGGTAGAAAGAATTACTAGGAACTTGTTTCTTGGCTTCCCTAATAGTGCAGCTTGGAGGACCACACAGCAATTTCTTCATCTGTCTCATACTTTTAAGAAGGTATATCTAATCTTAATTAAATGCAGCAACTGTGGATCATTTTGATAGGGCAATTCTATTCACTGAGTAATGTGTCTTAAGAGGTAAAAACAAAGGCACAGAAATGTGATTCGTGATCTTGTTTTTGAATTGGCATAACTTTTTCCTTTGTACTTATAAATCTGACTGTGAACTTAGATATTTCTAAGACAAAATCTTGGTGTTAGTTGTAACACTGCTACAGCCACGCTGTACAACAGCTTAGGTAAATAGGAACTCTGATGTTCAAATAATGAGAGTAAAATTAATTAGCTTGTTCATAAACTAAATTTAAACTTGCAAAGATTTGAGAGTATTATTGAAGTACTTATGAGTACTATTTTAAAAGTTAAATAGTGGAAAAATACACATTTCATTTTGAAATGGTGAGAGAATTAATCACATGCAAAAATACATTGCTCTTTGTGTGTGTTTAGTCAAAGGATAACCACAAGTACTCCTCTGAGACTTTTTTGTTATGTTCCTGTGTCTGATTTACCTATTATTTTTCAACATCTGATATGAACATTAAGTTATATAACTTTTACATGCTTTTACTGTATATAACCCAAGTTACATAAATTCCAGGCCTTCTGACTGTTTGAAATCTTTAAAATGTAATGAGCTGAAAGATTAGCTTTGAGCCCTGGGGCCGGATTGATGTTTTGCTTAACCATTCAGCTGAGAACAGCTTTTAGAGGGATAACTTGTGCTGCATCACATCAATAATAAAACTAAAGACCTAGATCCAAGCAGCTATGAATGGGAATTTAGTCTCTCAGAATGTTATAAACTTAAATGAAACAAGTCTTAAACAGAAGGCAGCTGCAGGCACTGGATCTAAACTGCATTAAGATGACATAATATTCTTTTGGAAACAATAAGGCTTCCATTGACGTGTTCTATAAGACAATCCCTCAATGGAAATGAATAACTAAATTAACATACTGTGATGAAATATGACTCATACTGAAATACAAGTCTCAGTGGGGTTTCAGCATCTGAGAAACAGATTCGTAAGTAAGACTGTCAAACTGAATGCTCAGTTTCAGGGATATTCTCTGATTAGCTACCATTCAGAGAAATACAGAGGAAAGAGTAAGATTTTCCACTGGTGGTGGTAGAAGTAGGACAGGCAGAAGAGGAGAAGGCTGATAATGCTAATATTGAAAATGGTTCTCTTGTATTCAGGTTCACATGTCCAGAACTGATAATACTGGTCTTCTATTCTACCAGGACAAACTCTTACAACTCTGGTAAGACTCTTGGTGTGATAATTCCTTCCAGCACTGCAGCATGAGATGTCATTAACATGTGTCAACTGTCATTCCTGCTGCCTTGGTTTTGCCCTTAACATGCATTACTCTGTGTCAGTGTTGCGATTTTTTTTTTTTTTTTTGTGTGTGTTGAAGGAGCAGCTGTTTTGAGCAAGAAAAACCTTGAAGGCAGAGATCTGTTTGCGTGGGACCAGCTTTGTCTGGATGCATTTACAGCATGCCTATGAAATATTTAAAGATGATAGGAGATTGTTTTGTTTCTAAAATCCATTTTGGGCCTGAGAGCACATGACAATAGAGGCATCATGATGCAGAGATGTGCCAAAACAAAGACGCTTCCTGGCCTGTGCTGAAGAGGAGTGCTATGTGCCCGGGTAACCTCTGTGTTAAAAGATAAGGTGCATTGGACTGACACCTTCGCAGCTGGGCAACAACAGAGAAAACTTTTTTTTTTTTTTTCTTTTTAAAGGAAATCTGAAAGAAGAGAGCACAAAATACTTCATTCTTCATCATGCCCAGTACAGAGTGTTTACAACCATTGCATTTAGAAAGGCTATAAATTCCAAGTATGCCAGGGTCCTGGTGACCACAGGGAATGGTATATGGATGTAGCAGCAGGGTTCAAAAGTCGAATAGGTGGAACTCTTGTTGTCCAGAATGAACCATCTATTATTATGACTACTATCATCTACTACTACTGTTACCAGTGGGTTGGTATTCTTTTTCCTCAGGGCAAAAACCTTGCTGTGGTAAGGGTGCCTCTCTGCATTGTGAACTCCTGATTTCTGTCCTTTTTTCCCTGAATCATGCAGCCTAACAGATCAGTGCCCTGCCTACAGCAACTTCATTTAGTTGCTTAATTTTTGCAGGAAGAACATAAATGTGTCTTGTTGTTTCACTATGACACAGCATGCACTCATGGACAGGATCCAGGTCAGTTCATCCAAGGTGGTTACATTGTTGAATAGTTTTGAATCCTCTACAGCTTGTGCAAGGACTTGGCAAACATTTTCTACCACACAGTGAGCCGGACAGCTGAGTCCTAACAGGGCATATTGGTGAAGCCAGCTCTACTGTAAGCAGTAGGTCTCATTCCCAGGATGAGCAATCAGTGCAAGGAGACACCAAGGCTTAGAGATGATTGAGGATATATGAACTGGGAGGACCATCCCTGATGCTTTTGATGTGTTCAGGACTCATTGTCCACCCTTCATACAGGAGTGCCCATTCTGGTGCATAGTCATAACATGACTAGAGGGGTGGAAGGTGGATAGACCACACAGCATTTATTTCTTACGGTTAAAGAAGAACTGACAGGGGACATGAAGGTCAAGGGTGTCCTTGGCTGTGGCAACTGTGAAAGTGGGAGATTTAAAATCAATGTTGATGTGCAGGAAGACAAGCAGGTGTGGCAGAAGACCAGTGAAGATGAACAAGGAATACCTAACTGAGCCATAAAGGAAAAAAAAAGTGAGTGCAGTGAAGACTGAAGCAAGGAGGAGCCACGTGGAAGGAATGTACAGACACAGTCTGAGTGCACAGGGATGGAGTTATGAAAGCAACTCCTAGGTGGAAGTGCAAATGGCAAAGGATATGAAAGGCAAAATGAATGGTTTCTGTAAATACATTGGCATCAAAAGGAAGCCTAAGGAAAATGTCGGTACACTGCCACAACAGAGGGTTGAATAAGAAGCACAGAAACAAATTGGGCATACACGAGTCCACAGAGCAAGAGTGATGGGGAAGCTGGCTTGACATCATTGTAAGGCTGTTCTGTGTCATTCTGAGAAGACTGTGATGATTGGAAGAGGCTGATGATGACTGGAAAAAGCCACCAGTTGACTGAAATGACAAATTTTACCCTAGGTTCCTGTGGAAAATATGTCTCCAATTATTACCTCTGCATTACATTCAGGGTGTGAAAGAAGGTATTTCTGCATTCCTATCACCAGTGTACTAGGGAAATTAGCCAACACCCTTGGATAAGGATTACTCTCTGTGGTCTGGTTTGCAAAAGAAATTGGAGTTATTAACGCTAAAATGTGAAGAGAGACAGTAACAAGAGTTTCATTTTATATTCACAGAATACACTGCTGCATAGGACTTAAACTTTTTTTTTTTTTTTTTTTTTAATTCTTACTGGAAATAGTGTGAAAACTGCAGCTGGCACAAAAAGTCTCTTGAACAAACACCACGAGAATATTTTCAGTAGGAGAACAATGAGGTGTCAAGTACAGCTGTGCTTTATATTCAGGTCTGCATAAAACTGAACCAAATTTACTTTCTTTCAATATCCTTGTAAGTGAATATAAGGGAAAACTCAGATGCTATCCTGAATGCAAATCAGATTTGAATGCATGCTACATATGAAAGGCAGAGAAGTAGTTCTTTCTTTGCAGATCTGTGGCCTTTTGATCTGGAGGATATCACTGCTGTGAGGCCCAGCAATTCTCCTTTTGAACTATGGGAAATACTATAAGGATTTCCTAAGAAGTTTATTACTGCAATCACATCAACTTCCACTGCAATTTACAATGGGTGCTGTATAGAAAGCCACCATTAACAACAGTTTTGATCATTTGGTTTATAGCTTTTGCTGTCATTTATCAAATATTTCAGTCTGTGAAACAATCAGCCAACAACAACAAAAAAATAATAAAAAAAAGTCCTGATTTGGGAATACTTCAAAACACACAAAGCAGACTTGATTGTACTAAGAATGCTTCAACTGCAACAACATTTCTTGCAATTCTTTCATAGATTTTTCTTCCGTCTCTGAATTTTAACATCAACAAACTTTGTGAAGACAAAATGTAGCATTTTGTATGATGACAAAACTCTGCAGCTGTTGAAAAAAAAGACAAAATCACTGTTGATCTTTGCATGCAAATGTCTGCATTCCCAGTTCACCATAGCTGTTTGGTTGGTTAGTGTTTCATAAGTAGCGAACTGTCAAAGATTTTACTTTGACTGGAATTAAAGGTAGAACAGATAATTGCTTATTATAAAACTGAAGTATGCTAAGTTGCATCTTTCAACTGTATTTTGGCATATGACAGTTTGCTGTATGATAGAAAGCAATTTAAGCTGTCATTACTCTTTAGCTCTAGGTCACTGGATCAAATATGACCTAATCAGTAAAGACTGCGAGTCATTTCCATCTGATGAATGTTTACTGGCTTTTTATAAAATGCACTGGTAGACATAGTGAAGTTTATCGGGTAAAGGTGCCCACATCAAAAAATCCAATAGCACAAGTCAGCAGGTCTGCTTCTGCTCTCAGAAGCTCTCAGAAGGAAGAATGGAATTGGGCCAGAGGCAATTGTGTATTTATCAGATAGAAAACTTACCAAATTAACATGATGTAAGATGGAAGCACATTTCGTCTTGAGACTGAGGGATTGTTAGGGACTTAGGATGTGCAAATCTGATTAGTTTCCAACATGGACCTACTGCATGATGGAGAACCAGTCATTTCTATGATGCTTTCCATCTAACCTTAAATATACAACTGATCTACAAACAAGATCTTCAAGACAGACAATTTGATTTGTATATGTTCTTATGATCAGATACAGTATAATATTTAAGACATGAGAACACGAACCATGAGAACACGAATTATTGAAGATAATCTAATATTGATATTTTATGTGGCAAGAAAAATAACTATATACTTCAATTCCTTGCTCTGAATCTTGTAATTTCCATGCCTCCCTTACTGATAGGATTTCCTTATAAATAAACAAATATTAGATTTTCTAGCAGCATATACCATTAAAATCTTGGCATTTATCACCTTCTGCAGTTGAATTTGCAATGGTACTTCCATGACTGAATATACTCTAAAACCTGGAGGTATGATGAAGACTATTTTAGCTATAGTGGGGAGATATTCAGCCATTAGGTTTGCTTTCTTTAAATTCCTTGATTGAGAAATTGCCTTCTCCTGTGTTTTACATGAACGTTCTATTTTTTCAAGATGTGTCTTTGTCAGCACCGAATACCTTGGCTCTGCACAGATTCCAAACTGAGTAATATTGTGGTCAGATCATTGCTCCCAAAGCAATCACACTGAAGTATGATCTTCATCTCTTCCTCTGCACAAAAGCATCGAAATGAGAACAGTTTTCAATTTCTTCTCAAATATATTAATTTAAAAGCACTTTCTCAATAAGAAAGGCTTGAATCACCAAATACCTTGGTACCACATGGGAGACATAGTAATTGAACATTATATTGAACCAATCTTAGGCTTCTTCAGAGTATAGACAAAATTGAATTTTGTCATCTTGATGGATAATGCTTCTGTAGTGGGTTGGCCTTGGCTTGTAGCCAAGCACCCACACAGCCACTCACACACTCTCTGCACCCAGAAGGATAGGCTGGATAATACAGGAAAGAAGAGAGAGAAGAGTTGTGGACTGAAGTAAAAACTAGGACGTCACTGTCACAAACAGAATCAACTTTGCAGAATTTAACTTAATTTATTGCCAATCAATATACATATTTGAGTGCTGATTGGGAAAGAAAGAGTATTGGGAAAGAAAGACAAAAAGAAACAAACTTTTATACACTTAAGGATTCTCTCTTTTGTCTACATTCCACTGCAGTATGGTACCAGAGCTCCTCTGTTTCTCTTCCAAATCTTGCAGGTTGGTTGGTTTAGAGGCAAACAGAGTGGAGACAGGAGAAGGTGCTCTGGCCATTTCAATTCATTGACTTTCAAAGGAAGTAACTAAATGTGTCAAAGCCCAGAGACACCCCACTATCATATCTTTCAGTTTGAGCCATTTTAGAAGTTAGCTTATGACATTTTATGACAGTCAAATCATTCATTGATATTAAGTTAAACAGAAACCTATTTGTGTTACATTGCTTATCTGTTCCCTCTCCATATATATTTTAGAAAGTAATCAGTATAAGGCACAGCACTAAGCACCCTTGCTCTGGGCAAAAGATAAAGATTTCAGAAATAAATTGCTATTTATCCACCAGTGTTGTCTTGTTAAAGACTTATAAACCACTGGACTCCATCTGACTTAATTATATTCCATCATCCATCTCTTTATAAGAAGTTTGTCCAAGCAGACGGAGTAGATTTATTTTTTTAATCTTGATGGGACTTTCCCTCCACCTGTTTTATTCCTTTTTTTTCCTGTTTAATTCCAGACATTCTAACGCTCTTGACAATTCAGCTTTTGGTTTTCTGCTGCACTTATCAGGACTTTCACTCTAGGCCCATTGAAATCAGTACTAAAGTTCTTCCAGGCCTCAGTGGGACAGAGGGCATACTTCTGTTCCTCTTTTTTGTTAGTTTCATTCAATTTGCTTAAAGAAAAGAAAGCTATTGCTCCTGTTCATAGATCCATGGATTCATTGTAAGTTGACTGAGACATTTCATTGGGAATGGGAATGACCGAGCAGTACACAAAAGTCTTTACTCACCAAAACAAAAGAGCTCATGCTGAACTCACATTGTTCTATTACCATTTAAAAATAACGTTATTAAAAAGAGCTTATTCTGTGACTCACTAACCACTGTCCTTTTGGTGTTAATGGAGCTCACCTCTATTCAGCAAAACTCCTAGGCCTGGTTACATTCTAAGCAAGTGTTTAAGTTTTGCTGGAGATATGAGGCTACCTGCTTTATTGAAGGACAACAATGTAGAGCTTGTGTGTATTTTATGAGTGAAGAAGAGTATTTTGTTAGGTACTTCACCTGAAACTAACCCAATGTATGCCATGTATAATATTTCTTCTTTCTACTAGGAAAACTAACAAAATTTCTTGCACAGCGGCAGATGAAGATTAAAATATAACCAATTAGAGCCATCAGGAAAATAAAGATTTGAAGGAAAAGTGGCAGCTGATTTGAGAAAGTGAAAAAAAAGTTCATCCACTTTGCAAGAAGAACGGATGCCACAGGAAGAATGTCTTTAGGCAATTTTACTCTGTCCTGCGGCAGTCAGTTCCTATGACACTTTAAAACACAAAAGAAATCTTATGTCAAAATATTTTTAAAGACAAATTAAATTTTTTTGAAGACAATGTCTCAACAAAATGTTACTATTTTTATTGATTAAAGTGATGTATAGTGGTAATTATTGAGCTTCCATTTAGCTGTGTGGTTTATTTTGGGTACCACATGTGCCTATAAGCCTTAAGGCTTTGTGCTTGCCATGCTAGATGGCACTTCCCATGGGGCAGCATGGCTTCCCTTCTCACTGCTTTGCTTCAGGACACTATGGGAAGTGAAGTCCAGTTGGGTAGTCTGATTTAGAGGGAAGAATGATGTAGATGCCTGTACGGTGTCTGTGATCAGCCTCATTGTGATTTCTGCCCCAGACTTGTTTGAATTATCCCTGTAGTGGCCACTCAGGTTGTAACTATTTTAGTGTATTAAACAGTGCCACTATCCAACTGCAAGCACTGAAATTTGATAATATCTTAACTTGTTAACAGAGTATTCGATTTGCTTTCTGCAGGGGCCATGTGAGAGTCTCCCAAACAGTTCTCAGTTGTGGTCTGGGAGTTAACATGGTCAAAACCCAATTCTGGAATGAGAGATTGGATATGACAACTTATTTTGGATTTTGAATACACAGACAAGGCGAAACTGTACTGGAAGTTCTCCAACTGGCCAGAGTATTCATGGTAATAACATTTAATTTTTTTCATGTATATGTAGCCTTACCCTGCTATGCCTCAGCCATGACAATCCTACAGTATGCATTTTTGCAATGATCTTTCTTGAATTCACATCCTTATGTAAAGGAGAAAGGAAGGAATGGCTGAGGGAGATTGAGGGGGATTTACTTCTTTTAATAACAGCTCTGGGCCCTTGCATGTCAGCAGCACGTGCTTTATTTCTTGCTATCTACTTCATAACAGGATGCCTTTCAGGGATAGTACAGAAGCTCAGACAAGCTAAAAATATGCTCCTTAAGGGTTTCTGGGACATAAAACTGATAACGTCTGTACTCTAGGGGTCAGAAAATTCTTCTCTTCCTAGAATTTGGTCTGTAACTAAATGCTGAACAAAAGAGCCCTTGAATTATATTGGATATTTTGACACTGCTGCACACTGAATCCCTGAAAATTTGGGGTTGAAGAGACAAAGCTTTAAGCTAAACTAGCTCCCATAAAACACAGAACTTGAAGTGCCGTCCTCAGCTGAGAGGCATTGCTGCTGACCTCATTTAAATTCCCAACAGATCTTGTTGAACCTTACAGCAGGATGAGGGTGGGGAAAATAATGGCAGTAGAGAGGAAGCCAGAAAAGGAAGCCGTTTCCTGACTCTTTGTAGTTCCCTCCAAACCTACATACTACTACATTTAAGTAGACTCACTCAAAATACATGGATGTCTCCTACAGGAAAAGTTCATCTGTGAAATGGATTCATTTGAGATCCGAAGAGGTGATCAGGTGTCTGCATATGGGCAGGGTAGGAAGTTTCCTAGAAGACTGTGAAAAACAACAAAAAGCTCTGTCTTTGCTTCCTGCTTTGTGGGTACCCAAGCCCTGAGAAGCCAGGTTTGATCTTGCTTCTGTTGCTAAGGACATATGATGGTGTGGCTCAAGGCCAGGCTCTACCAGAAGAAGCAGTCCCTATGTTCCCCTTTCTTTTCCAAACCCAGATTTTTCACAGCAGCAGGGAGCAGAGTGCAAGGTATTTCACAGCAGCAGGGAGCAGAGTACCTTGCTCTCAAGTCATTTTGTTTGATCTTTGCACCACTCTTGCCCCTTTCTACTCCTTTACTCCATCTCAAGGTAGGATAAGTGCTGTTCCAGAAGGTTTTTTCCATCTTCCTTAGGTTGACATAACTCTTTTTTTCTTTTCTTTTCTTTTTTCTTTTCTTTTCTTTTCTTTTCTTTTCTTTTCTTTTCTTTTCTTTTCTTTTCTTTTCTTTTCTTTTCTTTTCTTTTCTTTTCTTTTCTTTTCTTTTCTTTTCTTTTCTTTTCTTTTCTTTTCCTTTCCTTTCCTTTCCTTTCCTTTCCTTTCCTTTCCTTTCCTTTCCTTTCCTTTCCTTTCCTTTCCTTTCCTTTCCTTTCCTTTCCTTTCCTTTCCTTTCCTTTCCTTTCCTTTCCTTTCCTTTCCTTTCCTTTCCTTTCCTTTCCTTTCCTTTCCTTTCCTTTCCTTTTTTTAATGAATTAATTTATTTTTAAGTCCTGAAAGTCCTTAATATGGGGCTGCTGAAACATTTCTTTTCTCTGAGCCTTGGCAATACTTCCCTGACAATGGACAGAGCTAGTGGTTTTCCTAGCTTTATGTTGCAGTGGTGTTCCTAGGTTAATGTTGTAGACTGAGCAAGGGGTCCATTCAGTGTACTTTTTCAGTCACACTATTTTCCCCTATCCTTACCTCATGTCATTTGTGATCTTAAAAGAATAAACAATTGCTATCCTGATACAGATGTGGTTTAATCTGTTCAGCTGTTCAGGGGCCATCTCAGTCAAACAATGGAAGCATAATTTCAAAGGCATAATTAATTCCTCTTCTGTGTTAGAATAAGAGTGTAGTGGCACAGCTGGCCTGAGCATTCAGGAAATCCACATGTTTGGGAAAGGAGATGAGGTGCTTTACCTATAACATTGTAATAAGAGGGCATACCTCCTCTGAGTAAACCGATCCTTAGAGTGTTCTGTGTTTAATCTCTAATTTTCAGTCTGATTTTCCTTTCTGAGGCTCTTTTAAATTGGTCATAAATTTTTTGTTCCCACAAAAATAGTATACAAGTTCTATGACTAAAAATTAGAACCTTTGATTCCTTTGTGTTATATAGAAAAACATACAAAGAAGAACCCCAAAAGATCCTGGCTGAGTGTGGAGCATGATGCTGAGGAAGAAAGAATGATATAAGATATATAGCATTTTCTGGAAGAGAAAAAGCAAGAAGGCAACCTTATCATTCCATACGTGACTGAAAACAGACTTCCAAATCATGTGAATATGGGGAGCCGTTAGATGGTTAAAAGACAGGGAAGCACTTGGAATTATATCAAATCCATTTGTGCCAAGGATTTAAAACTAGATTGTGCAAGAGACAGTTGTAAAACTAGTGATCAGGAATGAAGGACTGAGGAAATGGAGAATAATATCTGTTTATAGTCGGTATAACAAACGAGTTCCAAACATGGCAGGGATTCTCAAATATTCCTATCCAGTAAAATCCACCAGCATGGTCATGGCTTTAAAAACAACGTGTTATATCAACATTGCCTATCAGGAATACTTTCCTGAGACAATTTCTACTCTGTTCAACCTCATTTCTGTCCCCTTGAATATAATCTGTTTGTATTAGGAAGAGAGCCCACTGTCTGGTGAATGTTTTTTAAGCTGCAAACGAGTGTCTTGTTCCAGATCCCTCCATGCAAGCAGACGTAGCTTTTGGGTCTTTGGTCTTGACTTTCTTTAAATCCTCCTTTTGCTACCCTCAAAGAAACCTGTCCCATGCAAGTTCCTTAATCTGTCTCAGTCAAAATGAGGTTAGCCCGACTAGGCTTTTGATAAGTTTTTTTATCTTGACTGCAGCAGGTACAGTAGTTTCCCCTTCAGCAGCTCTGCTGTAGGATTGGATAACCTTTGTAATGAGGGCATGATAAGCAGTTGGTGGCAGGCTGAGGATGGTAACTTATTCCACCAACACAGGGCTTTTTCTGCATAATCCCCATCTGCTTATATCTCTATTTGTTTCCTACGGTTACCATTTACAGCCAGCACTTGTGGTATGAGTTCTGTTCAGTATTCTGGGAACAAATATGAAAGTACGTGGCAAATACAAGCCATGACAATGAATGATTTCATGAAACAGGCAGGGATTCATTGCAATAATTTAGTTTACACTTTTGTTTTGTGGCAATGGGAGGTTTCATTTTTCCATTATTACCTTTATCATTTCTTTAATAATTTAAGTGAGACACTTAGCTCACTGTTGATGTAGACCCAGGAAATGTGTTCTTATTCACAGGAGGAGATTTTCAGTGTTTTTAGGAAGCTCAGCTGCAGGTTTCTACAGTAGACTATTTTTTTCCTCTTTGTGGTAAGGGAGATATGTATAAAATCTTTAGGCGATGTTGAAAATCTCGTTGGCTGAAATCTTTTTAATTTGGTTCATCTACATAAACAGACCTTGTAAGCAAGGTTGCTCGGAAATTATTTCCATGGAATAAGACTCACATTCTTCCACTTAAAAGCTCAAAAGAAAATATTTCTATTGCATTCAGAATGAGTCTTCTCAGAAAACCTCCTAGAGATAACAAAAGAAAAAACAGAAATCTGAAACATTTGGAAATACAATTATATAAAACTTCAGGAGAGTACTCAAAGCACTTCACTACCATTTCAGTATCCAATATGCCATTTCCTTACCCTGTTCTTAATGGCGCCAGCAAAATTTTACAGTGATGTATCTCTGTATTGTAAATTTGCTTTGTTTCCGTACACTTTCATCTGCCTTTTGAATTTCCATGCTTACGGTCTGTTTATTTATGGAAACACAGGGTTGGGTGAACCACAGAAGGTTTAGGTTTGGCTCTGAATTTAGGAATGATCCCATGTGTATTTATATCCCAAACTTCAGTATTCAAGAGAAAAAAACCTATCATTCTTCTATCTCTTGAAAATCAGCTTTAGTTTGGTTTGGAGTGTTTGAATTGCCTGTGGGAAGAGTGTAGATTTTCCAGTATTATTCATCAAAATCTGTAAGTCTCCTCTGTTCAACACTATTTATTTAGCCTGAAATGTAGTCTTAGAACAATATACAGAGATAAAGAAAAACAAATGGAGTTGGTTTGACAGAAAAATATTCAGAAAATAGAATCAAATTGCAGTTAATTTGCATTTACAACTTTAAAATAATCTATAATTTAACTGCTCATTTACAGGGGCCTGAGTGGGTAGCACAGTGTTTCTAAGAAAAAGAAAGCATCTTTCTGGTCTGTGAGGCTGAGTAGTCAGAAAGAAAAATACAAGCAAAAAAATCAAGGGTACTGAAAGCAGCTTAGTGCTTGGAGGAGCTTGGCCTGACCTGTTTTTGCTAAGCACTGGTTAGAGTTTTTTCTAAAATCACAAGCCAGTCCCGCTTTTTCCACAGTACTCTTAAAAAAATAGTTCCTTTCTAATAAAATAGACTTTTTCTAATAAAATACTTATCTTCTGATTTGTTTAAAAATTTATCTTGTCATGATTGAAAACCCCACACAGTTCTCTACATGACTGTATCCTTAGCAGTTAGAGTAATTCTCTGTTTCAGTTGTGCTAGGGAGAGTGAAAAATGCCCTGGTCTACGGCTGTTTGTCACTAATCAGCTTCTAAGCTCCCAAAGGAAATGTATTTCATTGCATTCAAGATGCTGTGCTCCAGATGTGGACCCTTCAAATTCCTGCATTCTAAGCATGGGGTATTCATTCAAGTCTGGTGGGAGTCCACGATGCCTAATCTGTTGCTACATGGGATGCAGGTGGTGTGGAGGGGGGCAAGAATGTCAGACTGGGCTCCACAGAGTCACTCCCCTGCTGGCAACCTAGTGGACTTGCTAGATGTCTAGCTGAACTACAGTTGGACACCTTAATTAGAACTGAATTTATTGTAACCCAAAGTGAAGTAAAGGAACAGGTTGTTTCAGAGGTAACAGATGACTGACATCTGTAAGTAGTTTAGTCCACTGGTTTCCAAAGTAAAAAAATGTAATGAAACAAAACTTAACAGTAATATATATATATATATATATATATATTTTCTTATGTAGATAGCAAAATTTGAGAAACCAAAGCTTGGTATTCCATAATTTATCCAGTCCTTATGCCTTACAGGCACTTTACACAGATGTTTATGGTTTGGGAGTAAGAGATTTTAGCAACCAAAAGATGTATCTCCAAAGGATGTGTCTGAACCAAACACTCAGTTGCCAAAGTTCACATTTCAGCAGTACAGGAAAAATATGGGCAAGGATAAGCCGTTATCAAGGAGTGTGAATGGCACAGCTAATTTTACATTGCTTTTCATTTTCCTTTCTGCACAGAAAACAAATAAAGAGCAAGTTCCATGAAATACTAGTCCTGTTTAACTGGCCAGGGCATGAAGAGAGTCTAAGGGTTTTCTCGTGTGTAGTGCTTTTGATGTTATTACTGGTTGTTGCCTTGTATTAGATATATCTGGCCACGGATTAGTCAGGTAGCCACAGGTACCACCTATTGGAAATGTGTCCCAACCCTGGTAAGAAACCCTTTCTAAGTTATGACGATAGTATATAGGAAGTTCCTTCCACCACTCAAAGCATACAGTTTGAGACTTATGAGAGCCAGTCTTATCAAATGTTTTGTGTTGAGCAATTTTCTAATACAGGAATGGTCAAAGAAGTTCTGGATGGGAAAATGAGAAGTAAATAAATGCACAAATATGTAAGAGGTTCTTACAGAGCTTATAAGGTTTCTTGCATAGCTTTAGGCTAAAATTCCTAACTATGAGTGGCCAAAGACAATTGCCTTAAGTGAGATTTATATAAAAGTTTGCATAAGACTAAATACCAAAGCTGTTTACATAGAAAGAGAGCTGTTCTCAGAGAGCTGATGAGAGAGCTGAGAGCTGATCTCAGAGAGCACATTCGCTCTCAGGTTTCCATTATCATCCACATTATCTGCAACCTTGGTGCAGACCTTATGTCTCTGACCTCTTTCTCAAATTTCACATTTCTGAGCTACCACCTAAAGAAAGAAATGCATTTACGCAGATGCTAAGTTGTCTGGAGTTCCGTGACTTAGAGAAGGAAGCCACTCATATATATTCTAAATTAATGAGACTTGTAGGAAGGTGAAAATAAAATGGGGAAATAGGAAGAAGGAACCAGAAATCTCTTTCCCCAATTTTCTTCAACCCCTCTGTGAGCCAAGCAGGGATGTGCTTAGCAGAAGCCAAGAACCCAAGCCCTTGAAATGGGTGGCCTTGCCCTGTTTTAAGCAGCAAAACTAAAAGACCAGCTTTTAAGCAGCTGGTAAGCTGTAACCCACTCAACAGGGATGAGCACTGATCCTGTGCATCAGAGTGCCTTGGGAGGCTGTAGGCTGCCCCATTTTGGGTATCAAGGACAGGCATCATCCACTAAACACCACTGTGCCTACAAGCAGGAAGGAGCCCTTTCAGAAGAATTGACCTGGAAGTTGTGAGGGAGAACTTGGTGTTACTTAAAGCATTTGAGAGCCCGAATTCTTTGGAAAAATAAGCAGCATATTAATGTATAATAGTCCCAGAGTGTACAATCAGCTCCTTGGATTAACTAATGCAAGACAATTCACTTTGTGTATGTTTTTTCCCAGAGCTCCACGTCAGAAATGGTCTTCCTAAAATTTATTTAGGGCCAAATGGAGTATTCATTCATGTAACCAGATGCAAATGTAGGGTTCTTGAGCCTCACAAAAATATCTGAAGGGCTAAAATTTCCCATCTCCACTCTCTCTGTGCAGTAACTCACTCTTTGAGTAATTCCACTGAAACCAATGGAACAACTTTGAAATTAAGTGTGAGTGAAATTCTGACCCCAAATGACTTGCCAAGATCACACGGAGTCTGTGGCACCCAGCCCAGGTTTTTCAGAGGATAACAGGGAAAACTGGATGAGCAGTGAAGGGCTTGCAAGATGACAAAGAATCGAGAAAAACTACACGGGGACTCATTGTTGCAACATATCAAGCTTGCAAATCTGCAAACACACACCATTTTTAGAAAAGCTGGTTGTGTCAATTAAACTAGCCCTTGGGCAGGTCTATGTTTCAAGGCTAGCACTTGTGTACTTGGTAACGTGAGCTGACACTGACTTGGGTAGCACTGCAGGGATAACATTTGGGTAATAATGTATGATTCATGAATGGTTCCTTTAATCTAACATGCACATGCATGCTTCTCTCTAACAGCCAGAACTAGCTCCTCTCTCTTTACTAAACAAACATCTTTGTTATGATCATTGAAAGGAAATTTCCATTCCATTTCTGTGTTTCAAGAGCTCTTCCATGTCACTGAAAAGGCAAATGACAATTAGCAGAAGCAAGAGCTTTCCCAGATCACAACATTTTCAGGGGAGAGGAATGGATGGTGCTAATCTTCAGAGCTTATTTGTATCATGAATAGAATTAGAAGTTGAGCTAGCTCCTATATTTTCAAGGGGATGGCATTTGCAATCTGAAAATACCTTAAATTACTCTCTGTTATGATGCTGTATCCACTTCTAAGTATAAAACACAATCAAGTTGGAATGGGAAATTGCTTTCGAGGCACTCTGTGAGGTGACAAATAATGTTGAAAGGCTCAAGGCTCTGAAGAGCATATCCCATAGCCTGACTTTGAATTTTCCTGTCACATGGTGACCTGAACTGTATATTCACACAAAAAGTGAAAGACTTCTGAGCTGTCCAGACTGTGAATTGGGAAGTGTGAAAGTGACTGGGCACTGGGAAAAAACAAATGTTACAATTCACTGCTCATAAAAGCCTGATGCACAGTAGCAGTTCCAATTAGTGATGTGAGAAAAACAACATCTCTGTTTTATGAAGGAATTTGTGATAAGAATGATGATATTTCCAACTAAAGTGAGCATAGACTTTAGAAGGGTGATATCTGATGTGCTAACCCAGAGTGACCAGCCATGGGGCTGATAACTTCTTGCTACAATGAGCTGGATTTATAAATGATGGTGGCCTGGGAGTTCAGACTGATGAGAAGCAATGATGATGGAAGCCAGATGCTTGTCCTTTTGTTAATTAGGAACCTGGAAGCTGCAGGAGCTATACAGAGTAGCCCCAAATACAGGCTGTGGAGCACCTGAGAGCTGAGGAGTTGAAATCCAGGATTCCCACTATCTCAATTTTCTACCAGTGCCTTGTGTGCATTGCTGAGAGAGCAGGTGAGCTGGCCAGAACCTGCTCAGGTTGAAATCCTGCCTGGTAGGCTGGCTCCCAAGGGAACTGGGTTTTCATGATGTATTGAAAGGCCTCCAAATAACATTTTAAATTTCTATGAAACAATATTTGCTGGCATAAACATATTTTGCTGGAAAATTCCTAACCAGCTCAGGTCACATTGTTTTATTTAAATGCTTTTGAACTGATGTAATTTATATGTCTCTTATTTTCCAAGGCTAGATCTAAAGTCACAATCTAATTATAACACTTTTGTAAATTAGGAGCAATTTCGATGAAGTCAATAGAATTGCATTAATGGGAACCTGTTATGGTAAGACTCAAACTCTGTGATTTCAAAACTTCTGCAAATTATGACGTCAGACTGAATTTCAGGGGGACTGCATACCATTATGTGGAAGACAAAGAGAACTATCAGAATCCCAGAGTGCCACTGAATAGTCTAATTCCTACTCAAAATTCCAGACTGCAATATCATTTCAAGTAACACATAGTGACATACTGATGTACTGATGAAAATCTATTGTTTAAATAAATGAAAATATACTCCTAAGAAACTTTGGAAAGCTTATTTCTAACACTTTTTCAAAACTAAATGGCATCAAGAATAAAAGACTTTAAGGATATGGTGATAATTAGAAATTAAAAAATGATTTATTAATACAAACTGAAAATATGTTAACTACAGTTTGTAGTAATTAGCCAAATTGCTGAGCTCGATAGTAATGAATGCAAATAATTATAATTATTTATAGACGGACAGAAGTCTAATCATTAAACATGCCATGGATATTGGACACCGAAGAGTAATTTAACTGGATCCATCCTACTTTATACTTACTCTCCATTATATTTATTAGTCACTAGAACAGTGTTTAAAATTATTTATGAAAGCATTTTAGTCATATAATTAGGATTAATATAGAAAGTCACAATAACTGCTCAAGCAAAGTAAGAATAAGAGTGCTATGCTACTGTACTTGCAGAACTAAACAGCAACCTTAGCTGTTGCTCTGCCAATGTAAAACATCACAATTAGCACTTCAAGCATAATGATATTTTATTTTATTTTATTTTATTTTTCCTTTGGCTGCCAAAGTGGAGGTGAGGACAGGCAATTCTGGCTGCAGGGTCCAAATGTAAATCTGTTTGGGATTCTCACCTAAACCCCCTCAACATATTGCATTTGCTTTGCCACACAGCACGATATTCAAGTTGAAACTAAATGTTTCATTTACTTGCAAGAAATGCAGAGGAAATGAAGGATACACTTGCAAAGCTGCTAGAAACTGCTACTGCTTTTTACAGTTCCCTCCTATTTACTGCTTTGGCAGCTGGGATGAAGGAGATCCAGCAGCAGGGTTGTAGGTAACACCAGAGTGCAGGTATGGAGGGAAGGGTTGGGATGAATTTTGCTGATAACTGCTCATCTGCTTGACAGCAATAAAGACCTGCTGAAGCAGGATGGAAGGAGTTGTTCAAAGTACTGTCAGGCTGCTGAGTGTATAAATCATCCAAGAGGTACACTCACTAATAAATTTTCTGTCTGATTTTGGGAAGGGAACTGAATTCAAGTGACTGTTCTAATAACTAGGCACTAGCAACTTCTACTTCAAAGTGGCATACTCCAGCTCTGAGAAAGAGAAAAAATATATCTCTACATTAATAATGAGGCCACTTGTCAGGCAAGTGGATAATCCAGGAACTTGTTACAATGCTCATGAATGTTTAACAATTACTATGTAAAGCAACCTCAAACCAAGGTTTTGTGAGCATCTCTTGCTCACCCTCTGCAGTCAGGGATATGTAGGTGGTACGTGAATACAAGAGCAGGAAAATACACTCTCATCAACCTCCATTAGCCCTTTGCTATATGGTAGTGGGGACAATGACTTGACAGTTGTCAGTTAGGTGACCCCAGCCTTGTGAAAAAAATGTTCGCAGTTGCAACGGTTAATACTTACTGAACCCAAATCTAAACTAATTTTGAGATAACCTGAACTGTATTTATAGTGAAGGCAATATTTCTCAGAAATAAATACACTGTCCAAATGCAGCTGAAACATTTTAACATCTGTGGGCTTATATACATAACAATCATTAATCTAACATCACAAAATAAAATCATTTCCACAGACACAGAATAATGACGAAATGCTTTCCTGTTATTTTAAAGAACTCCTATCCTTCTTTTCTTTTGCCTTTTTCAAATTCATATTTTATTTATTATGTGAATTGCATATACTGATTTCTTAGTGTCCACAGATTTTTTTGCCCCATTTACACTGATTAATTTTCTTAGGTGTTTGTAAAATCTTGCTGAAGTTAACAGGAGTCCACCTGCATGGTATTGTCTGCAAAATCAGCATCTTTAGTTCAGATTGCGTTTTGTCTGACTTGATCATAAACAGCTTTGTTTTTTTTGGAAGAGGACAGGGTGATTTTTTATTTTTTTATTTTTATTTTAACAGATTTTCTTTTTAATGTGGTTGGGCTGTTCTCTATCTAGTTTCATTATTTTTTTCCCCATGTGAAATGTATACATTTTTAAACTACAATTTTAACTACCACAGTGAATTTGAGTTAGAACAAATAGATGAAGTGAGATGATAAAACATTATCACAAGAGAAATTGAACCACTTTCTTTCACTTTAATGGTTAATTCCTCTTTTCAATGAGATCCTACATGTTTAAGTAGTAAGTAGTTTAGGCAGTAAAGGCAGAGTGATAGAGATGGCTGTGTCCTCAAAAAGAGAAACAGGCAAATTTATAAGCTGTGGTCCTTTGGCAAGTTGCTGCTGATGCACTGATGCTTCCTTTCCTTGCAGAGCTGCAGAGACCTTTCTGTGTGATTCACATTGAAAGTGATGAATGTTAGCCATGCTCTGATCTCCACAGCTTGTGCTTTTTTTTTTTTTTTTTTTTTTTTCTGTAGATGGCTATATCTCTCATTGTTCACTTTCTGACTTTTGCTTGTGTAGTATGGAGATGATTTACAATCTCATGGTGTTAGACACAATATTTCAGCTTCAGCTGAGGTGTGTCACCTACCAGTCACTTCAAATCTCCCCATCAGGAAGCCATCTAAGACGAGGCCTGGTGCCTTCTCTGTGAACTTATACTAGGTGGCAGCTGGTGGCCTGGACCTCAGCATCTGGATCTTGCCATGATGTAAGTAGTAAATGCAACTGATAATGTCCAGCTTTGAAAGGCAGGTCATTGCAGCATAGCTTTGCTGGGCTAATCATTTGATTGCAAA
Source organism: Cygnus atratus (assembly GCF_013377495.2). NCBI lineage: Eukaryota > Metazoa > Chordata > Aves > Anseriformes > Anatidae > Cygnus > Cygnus atratus. The sequence continues at coordinate 14,917,768 of NC_066364.1, read as the reverse complement.
GGGAAAGGGACAGTGACATGAGGTAAGTGCTGGTAATCCTCATCATCCCAAGCATGCTGTCCTCCAGCATGTAGCTCCCCTGCTTTGCATTGTTGGCATGTTAAATAACCATATATTTTGCACAAATGCATTTAAGGCCTAACTTTGGACCACCCCCCTTTTCCCATGGAAAAGCTCTCCAGAAAGAGAGGCAAATACTGCTAATAGCACTTCGCACTTCAGTTACTATTGAGTTGGCACAGGCATTTTTTTCCCCTTTTCCTATTTAACCTGGGTATCACTCATGAATGTTTACTCTGCGACTCATGTTGGTGTGGTTTACATTCAGACATTAATACTTCAAAGAAACTTGAATCTATTTTCACTTCCCATTTACATCGTGGAAAGAGCAACGTACCCCACAGGGGATTTTCTGCTCCTCACCATGTGTACACTTTTTTTTTTTTTTTTTTTCTTTTTGGAAAAACCACCACACAACAGAGGATGTGGAAATGGTTCTGTAAAAGGAAACCAACAAAATAAGCAGTTCCTTCTACTTCATTGCTGCAATTATAGACTGTGCATGTAGGCCTTCCTACATTTACAGAGTAAGTGAAAATAGAAGGTAGTATAAAATGTAAAGCTAGTTTTTTATACAAGTTCAATGTTACTTTTCCATTAGCAGCAAAGCATCTGAAGAGGTTGATCTCAAACCCTGACTCAAAAAAAATTCCAAATGAAATGCTTTGATTCAGAATCTTTTATGCCTTCCACATGTTATGTTGGATATTAGTGCTTAAAAATGTGCTGGACTGGAGTTTCTGAATATATCTGATATCCACAGATAGCATCAGATTCAGGGTGGTTATATCTGACTTTTATTTGCAGGACACCTTTCCACCAAGACATGCTAACAACTGATATGAAATATATCTGAAATTCTAACAACACAAAGTCTAAAAACAGTCCAGTGCCAGATATTAAGTAAAGAGAGTATTTCTTCAAGGTTGGGCTTATGAGCAGGGAAGAAAAAGCAGAAAGTCTCAGATCAGAGGCCAGGGCATTCCAGAGAGCAGCAAAAATAAAGGCAACACCTGTTGTGCCTAAACCCCTCCAGCATGGCCTCCTCCCTGGCTGTGGGTTTGGACTCCCAGAGAGATATGTGGGCCCTAATCCAGGAAGCTCACAGATGTAGCACAAGGAGTTGGCAGTAAAATAGATGGTCAAACATTTGTGATTGCAATAACTTTCCTAAAGCTTTTCCTGGCTTCCTTAAACTTATTTTTATTTGCTAAGTAGATATATTGTACAGTGCTAACCCAAGTAAAGTAAATATTGATTCCAGTCACTGAAATATTCATCAGAACTTCCTATTGTGGACTGTTCCCTCCCCACATAATTCACTTTCTAATTAATTCCAACCTAATATTGACATTTCTTAGTTATACCTAAATTAACGCCTATGAAAATTAACATTCCTTCTATGTCCATAAGGCACTAAGATTTTTTATCTATTTATTTTTTTTTTCTGGTACAAGAAGCTTGAAATGTATTCTTTTTGGCATAAAATCGAAAAAAAAATCCAAACAGGATATCACATCTCATAAAGAAACTATGCATATTACACAAGGCTTCAAATGTAGAAACAAATACTTACAGACCTTGTGTCTCAAAATGTAACAGAAGCATTTCAAAACAGTAGCAGCTGCATGCACCCAATTTGTGTTTCCTCAACATCATCCAGAGGCAGATTTCTACAGAACTGGCTGTAGTGTTTGCAAAAAAAAGTGTGTGCATTGCGTGCCTATAACTTGCTCCTAGTTAGTTACTGTTAGATACTGAAAAGCTATATAATTGGTATTTAACTCAAAAGATGAGACCTTCACACAACCTTCAGGTGCTATAGTGATAATTTTTACATGCCCAGTTCATTCAAGCAAAATCTGCTACAGTGCTGGAAGTCACCAGATGGTGCTGTTAAAGATAGCCAGGCAAGTTCTGCTCTGAGGAACAAGTAGTCAGTCATGCCTTGGAAGAAATACTACATTAGGAACGGTGAGGGTTTTTAACCACTGTTGCCCAGCAGTTGACCTAACTCCTGATTTCTGTCTGGCTGTAGTCCACATCCCAGGTATACAACAGCAGTAGCAACATGTTATTGCTGTGCTATCAAAATGCATTGAAGAACGCATTTGCAGAAGTGTTTCGAGGATAGGAATACTTGGTGGCCCATGCATTTGCCAGGGCATCCCAGAGAGGGCTCTGGTTATTTGGACCCAGTCCAGATGGACAACTTCAGGAAGGAAGCCGACTTAACACTCATTCCTTGATGTTCAATCTCACTGCTAGCACTGCAAACAAAGGGGTTAAGTTCCAGTAGCTCTGACACTACTACTTTTTTTTTTTTTTTTTTTTTTGTGGTGCGAAACTAGCGAAGACCACAAGACCATTTTATATAGACCACTGTACTGGCTCTGATAGCAAGGACTTTTAGACCATATGACTGGCTCATATTTAAACTGTTGGCCTACAGTAGAAATACTTCACAGTTCACCACCAGTTCTTTGAGCTCTCCATTCCTTAAACCACTTAAAAAAAGTTATAAAAGGCAGTTCACAGTTTATTCCTGCTGGTGAACGCTTATATCAACCTCTGAACTTCCTTATTTCTGGACTGAGAAAAATGGGTGCACTGTTTCTTCTCATAAACAAGTTGTTCCCATGTTCTGTGGGAATGTTTATATCTAAGAACGCTCCATGTGCAGGTGGTGATCTGCAAGAGTAAAATACTTCCCACTGCACCAGAACTGACCTTTCACATGTTAGCTACACCCAGCTTCAAACTGGGATTTGTGTTTTCTTTTTTTTTTCTTTTTTTTTTTTTTTTGGTTGAATGATATTTCTAGTAGTCCAGTAATTTCTGAGCGATTTCTGAGTGATACTCAGCATTTGAAACAAGGTTTTTGTCTGCTCCAACACTGGCAGAAGTGACATTTACAGACCTACTTTTGTTCTGAATTGGCTTGTTTATAGTAGATATGGCCTGAAGTCTTGGGGTCTTATGGTGAAAGTACTATGCAATTTCTGTGCTACTGTTATCTAATAAATTCAAATTGTTTAATAAAAATAATAGCAGAATTATCATATCTTATAAAATAAATTTTCACTTTAGTCTTCAATTTAGCAGTGTGTAAAGTGAGGACATGCCATGTTAAGAATTATGAAGAGAAATGAGAAATCCCAATAACCTGAAGAGTCTTGATTATCAAAACTTTTCTCTAACCAATATCTATTACTGGAATCAGCTTTCATATAGAATTCTGATTGCTGCAGGAAAGCAATTTATTTTTAGCAGAAAGCAAGCCATTAGATTTTTTCCTTATCCCCTTTGTTGTAAGAAGTGGTAAATAGACTTTACATTTTTGTTAATGAATTTTACTAAGTGTTTTGCAAATGATTGGGCACAAAGGGGGATGTGGAACACATAGAACCAAGAACAACTCCCGTATTCCCAGAAGTGAAAGTTTGAAAAGATTAAGCTTTTTACTCTGTGTATGTCAGAGAAAAATGAGTCAAGTCCCATTTCAACATGATAAAGGATCTAGATGGGCCTTTAAGATCTGGTACCGTACCTGGAAAGAACATTGTTATATCAATATAAAATTGAATTTAATAGTCTGTGTCAAAGGGAAGGAAATTGAGCTTCAGTTGTTGTTGGTAGGGTGGATAGCTGACTGAACATGGTTACACCAGAATGCAAGTATTATGTATTAAATGGATCATAGTAGATTAAGTTCATTTGCAGAAAAGGTAGTATGTATCCTTGAAAGACAGCAGGCATTTAGGAAATTAACTATGACAGTTCAAGAGTTGTTCTGTACCAACTGATCCTGTATGTAACATCTAATAGTCAGATTTCTTTGGAAAATTGATTTTTTTTATTTATTTTTTTTTTCTGGATAATTTTTTTCCTCCAATAAATAGATAGAGGTATGCAGAGTATCCATTTAAAAATACTTAATGCTATACTGATTCATGGCTCAATAAATGCTAATAGAAGCAATGATTCATCCATGGTTAATTTATGTTTTATTTATTTATTTATTTTCCTCCCAATATTTGTACAACTATAGTTTAAAATTGCTATTTATCTGAATTATGGTAACAGCTAAATATTACTCTGAGGATCTAAGTGCTGCTGTGGTATCCTTTGTGTCAGACATAGCTCTTTCAATCTACTGTAGTGCAAAAGGAAAAGACAGTTTGAATCATGCTGTGTCTATATCATAACGAATTAGGGATGGAACAAGTTGCCCAGAGAACTTATGTATGCTTCATTCCTAGAAGTGTTTAAGGCCAGGTTGGATGGGGTTTTGGTCTAGTGGGAGGTGTCCCTGCCCACGGCTGAGTATTGGAATTAGATAATCCTTAAGGTCTCTTCCAATCCAAACCATTCCTCAATTCTATGACTTGCATCCACTTAAACCCTCTTTCCCACCAAAACCAGAATCATCCATACTGGGGATAGTCCCTGGCTCATGTCGAACCCTGACCTCAGTCTGGCTGTTGTGTGAGAGAATGCTATTTGGCTTTAGGAGAAAACCACATATGGGAATGTGCCAGCCATGTAACAGCATCGATCAGGTGCCAGGGCTCAAACCTAGTCTGGACTAAGTTTAGTTTGTTAGTACAGCTCCAGCCAAATAGGCCAGTTCTGTAATGATAGGCAGCTAAGTTGTTGAGTGATGGAAAGTTATGAGCTCCTTCCCAGTTTGTCGGCTCAGGTGGAATAGCAAGGACATTAAGAACTTGCTGCATAGGAAGTTTGCATAAACTTGTTTCTTTCTTCATAAAATGAAAATATCCTTCCCAAGGCTTGTTTTTGCACAATGTCTTCCCTTTCTTCTCAGTCTGTGAGAAAATTTTTAGTCTTGGTCACCTAGAGGAGGTTGATTTTTTTGCAGGGTTGCCTGTGAATTTGGCTATGGTCCTGAGATTTCTGAAGACAGATCAGTTCACTTGAGTTTTGGTATTTCTGTGCCAGAAGTAGTATATGTAAAACAAATTGCATTCAGGATGTACCTTGAGTCTGTACTGAAGATTTTTTCCCCACTGGAAATCAGAAGTGTAAGATCTTCCACATTAAGTATTCTCACTTGAGAAATGAGTAGTGCTGGTATCAGAAGTAACAGTAGTATCCAAAGGCAGGATAACAATTCATTGTCATAGTCTGCTTTAAATGTAGGTATATAACTTTTTAACATTTGTGGGAACACTATATGCAGGATGCTGTGAGAATATAGTCTGGAGCTGTGCAGAGAGAAAGGAGAACATATATTTCCTTTTTGCTGACAGAGATACTTCATCTGGCTGCTTAACATTCAAAAAGCTAAAGAGGTTTTTCAGAGTCGAGTCTTAAGACTAAAGATGTCCTGAAGCCAAAATAAGAATGCAGTCATGAATTAGCCACTACATTGACCATCACTAAAATCACTGCAAGACATTTAACAAACTGCAGAGCAAAGTCACTTTTACACCAAGGAACTTGGAACAGCTCTGACAACGTAGTGTCAAGCTCATTTTTCAGTGCCTGAAAAGGGATCACTGTAATCAGTTCAAGGAACATGATTGTGGCTGTCAATACTCATCTTGCAAACTTATATAGAAATAACAATGTCAATGGCTGTTTTCATCAAGCCCAAAATTTAGGTTCCAGGTTATTAGCAGATATGCTATATCTTTTTCAAACTAAAGGTAGGATACATGACACAGAGAAATGCCATTCTGCTCTCCTGCTTCTTTGATGGCATGGTGAGGGCTGTATGAACATGCAGTAAGCAATGTTCGATAGAAAGTATGAATTTATTCATGTGTAATAACAGAAGAAGGGTGGCCATGGCATTGTACAGGTGCCCTGCTGTGCCCAAGCTTTCTACAAATATAGTACTTACCTTTCAAAAATTACATCCACACAGCTGTGTGCTCTAGATCTGCATACAAAACGTCCATACTAGGATTTTTACTTTCAAATATTTCTTCACAAGTGTAATTTCTGCATATATTTCTTCATTCATATATGCACAGTCAGACGTGCATGAAATATGACGTTTCTTGAAATTATTATTTATTTTTATTTATTTTTTATTTTTCTTTCTGTATCAAGCTGGCCATTTAGATTATTGATTCACAGGGACAGGGACTGTATATTACTACATGACTTTATAATACTAAGGAGAAAGAAGCTCAGTCTCAGTTAAGCTCTTTGGACAAGAACAGAATACATATTTAAACCATTAAGAAGCTATCCCAAGCTTACCACTTCAGAGAATGCTATATTGTAATGTGGCCAAAGGGCACAGCCATGGAGAAGGACCTGTAGAGATACTTTAAAATGTGGGTGCTGCCCCCAAAAGTTCAGAGATTATAAAGAGCAAAAATATCACTGGCAGGCTTTCCTTGTTTCCCTTATATAAGGAAACTGCATCTTTGGTGTAAGGGCTGATCACTGACTGATTCATGGTGGGGATAGAGAGTGCTGGTCTTGTGTGACAGTGAGAGTATCCGATGATTCAACTTTATTTTCTGCCTTGTGTAACAGAAAGCTCTGCCCTAACTAGGTCAAGCACAGTCAGCCCTGCATAATGGTTCACAATATTGGCTTAAAGGGACAACATCCTATGACATTCAGCAGGATTATTTGAAGGGTAAAATTTAAAGGTACATTAAATCAATAATAAATCACTAGAAGAGATTTGAAGTTCAGAGCCCTCAAAAAAAAATAAATTAAAAGTCCAGAAGATAAAAACAGGACTAGCTAAATGGAGATAAGCTCACTTTCACATTTTTTTTCTACCTGTGAACTATGTTTGACCTGGAGGATTTGTGACATAAGACTAAAATCTCCTTTAGGCAACGATTTACACCTTGCATACCAATAACTCGCTTACAGTTTATAGTGTTGACATGCAATATGTTCTGTCCTTATCCCTGGCATCCGATGATGTGCTGAAATGTGACATGCAGGCTCCAAAAGTTAGCTGGAAGCTATGATTCCCATCAAGCAGAGAGGTTAAAGGAGGAAACCAGATGGAAGTTCTTCAGGTTAACCATGGGCGTAAATGAACTAAGATCCTAAGCAGCAGTGATGGTCCATTTTGGTTCTGTGCTTTTTACAAAACAAGCACAACAAGAGTAAGACTGCTGCTTGCACTCATGTAACTGCACTTTAATACCACTTCTGTTGGGATTTAAATGGCACTAGCAATGGGACAATCATTCTTTTCAACCATGTGACACAGATGTGAACTCTGCCTGAAGAAGCTCAATATCTGAGAACATGTTAATACAGTTTTTCCATAGAGGAGGGAGAAATAAGAGCCCTGTGTTGCCATTTTTTAGAGGCCAGGGCAGTTTTACTTCCTCTTGCAGGGCAAACTTCTAGATCATCTCCCTGAGCACTCATGGTCAAATTTCATGGACATGGGCTACATTTGACTACCCTTGAATATTACTGGAGAAACCCCACATGGTTTCAAGATTTCCTGAAATTACCGTACAGTTTGACAATGGCTTTATATGCATACATTTGCATTTTTGTGTGCACTGTTCAACAGCCTCAGTACCCCAAAGCCACAGATTTAAGTGTAAAATTAAAATAGAGAAAGTAACCTGCCTGAATCTGTATTTATTGAAGTACAAGGGTGGAAACTGACTTGTGCTCTTGGGTTTTTAAGAGAGTAAAAACACAAAAAATGTTCTGTAAACACATACTCAAAGGTAGTTGCAATATTTCTACAGCTGCTAACTCCAAACGACTGGAGAAAGAAAGCCTCTTTACCATTCTGGCTGGTGCTGTGAATTTGATGCTGATGGACGTGCAGGGTACATGCTCAAAACAGTCCCCTGCAACACATTTGAAAGAACCCTAGGCTACCTCAAAAGAGGGCATTCTCCTTTAGCAACTATATTTATACCTCCTTCCCCTCAGGCATAGCTTTGGCTTCAGAAGGTACAAAAAGAAAATGAGAAAATGACAGTAGTGTAATGATACCATAGCTTATGATTCTTGTCTGAATCTCTGTAGTCATATCTGTAATGTTTGAGGAAGGTGAAGGATTCAGAGACTTTTTGAGTTCTTTTTTGCTGGATTCCTAAAGTCTGCAAAAGTACTCGATTACAGGTAAGGGCATATATTCAAAAGAATTTCAGCACTGAGTAGCTTATGGTGACTCATTTGACATAATTTCCATGTGGCTGAATTTTCCTCTGGAGGCATCTCTCTCAATCCACTGATTATGGAGGTGACTTTGCTCCTGTGGTAAATGGTAGAGATGAGGCTTGAAGCTCTTCTGAAAGCTACAGAGATCTTGGTGAACTCTCCTCAATGTTAATACATGACTTTCATAGATATAGTGCCTTTCGGTTTCTTAGATGGGTTCCTCCTGTAATATTCCCTTTGTGATGTGCTCCCTTAAGAGGCCGCCAGCTCCTAAAGAAATACGCTTACTATGCTTTTGCTTTGCTAATAGTTTGATGTTTTCTCTAGGAAGCAGAATATATTAGCTATTAGCAAGTATTGAATTCCTTACAGGTTTCTGTTGTTGTTCTACAGTGGAAGTCTGATTTAATTGATTTCTTTATGATGTTCCAGTGGGTCTCCATTTAGTTCGACTGTCACACAAGATGGAGTAACAATTAGATTTGCAGTTAAGAGCTTCCGAGTGGTTTCTTTTTTAGCCTTGTTTTCTTGCATAAAATCAACTTTAAAGATCACTTTCAAAACAGCGATATCCTCTTGAAAGGCTTGTTAGAACAATATCCTGAACTTGATTTTGTGCAAATTAAATAGGCAATTCACTTACTGCACGTGAGAAGTCCTGTTGATTTAAACTCCTCAGTTGTATCTATTCCCTGAAGAATTCAATCCAAAAAAATCCAGACTCAGGTTGACAGAGACTCTGTCAGAGACAGTAGCTTTCCTGAACAACTCCACCAGTAACTGAAATACTTCAATCAAGACTTATTGCCAATTAAAAACAATGCATTTTCATTGGAGAATATTGCTCAATTTTTTATTTATTTATATTTTTTTCCTAACGAAAAAACCTAAAACAGTACTTCTTTAGATTGTCAAATAAGTTTTAGTCAATTTGCCTTTTGGAAAGACAAAATCAATTTTCAACTGGAAAAGAGGAAAAAAAGGAGAAAAGATTAATTAAATTCAAAATTTTGAAATGTATAACCAAATCACTTTAAAAGCCACAGTCCTGGGTGTGGAAGAGGAAGAGGTCTCCAGTTTTTATATGTTTATTGTATGTGTCTTATGGAACTTGAGAGATCCAGGTGAGGACACGGGAACTTTGATCAGGTGGAGCCTTAAAATGAAGTGTCCAGGTTTTGGGGCAGAGCTGAAGCAAGAGGTTTGAAACAGGCTTTCCAGATTCTGCAGAGCACAGAAGGAAAACTAATATGAGGAGTATCTTATCACAGAATGGGTGAGGTTAGAACAGACCTCTGGAGGCCATCTGGTCCAAATCCCATGCTCAAGCAGGGACACAGAGTAAGGGCTAAGGGCCACGTCCAGACAGCTTTTGAATATCTCCAGGGAGGGAGACTCCACAGCCTGTTCCCTTGCTTGGACACGCATACTGCAAAAAGGTGCTTCTTGATGTTCAGACAGAACCTCTTGTCTTCCAGTTTGTGCCCATTGCCTCTTGTTCTGTCCTGGGACAGGAATCACAGAATCACAGAATCATCTAGGTTGGAAGAGACCTTCAAGATCACCGAGTCCAACCTCTGACCTAACACTAACAGCCTTTCTCTGTCCTCTTTGCACCCTCCCATTAGGCATTCATATAAATTGATAAGATCCCTCAAGCCTTCTCTTCTCTGGGCTAATGAACCTTTCATGAATTCATCATGTAGCAATGTCAGAGAAGTCCATTTTGAATGGAAAATACCAGCCAGCTCTTACATTGCACTTACTCTGTCTCACAGATAGGGACCCATAGTGAGGCAACAGCAAAAAAAAAAAGAAAAAAAGAAAAAAAAGAAGAAGCATTTGCATCAGGAGGTAGCTATTTAGATTTAGTTTTATTTGGAACAGACTTATGGCCTATTTTGCAAATTCTTTTATTGTCAGACCTACCTTTCTGCCTATGCCTGAGAGTTTTTAGTGATTGCACAGTGATCATGCAAATGGTTTTAACACGTAGAGTTGCAAAATGAGTTACAGAAACAAAGGGAATACACAAACCTCAAAAGATCAGAAGAGGATTGTTGCTGTGTGTCCATCTTTCTGGTTTTAGTAAATATCTCAATGCAGAAGTGAAAGAGAATGATCTGATCAAAGACAGAAAGACAATGTGACAGAAATATAACTGCCCTGACCACAAAGCAGTTGCTCTCTAGCAGTTGTTTAACCAGGTTCATGCTAGTGAAGTCCATACAAGAGTTTGCAAGTTTTCTAGGCGATACACTTTAAATGAATAAAGAACAGAAATAGAATGCTTCCAACGCACTTAAACAAAAATTCAGAAGAAAAACACCCCAAAATAATGGAATTAGTTTTGCACAGCATGTTATGCTGCAGCTCAGAAACAGCATATGCTCTTAACTGCTGTGTCCTGAATTTGGTGACCCAAAATATGACAGCAAAGCCAATATGTTTTCCAGAATGGCTGATAGGGAACCCACTTTTTTTTTTTTTTTTTTTCTTTTCTTCCAGGGAAGGAGGGGAGGGGTGTGTGTGACATGGACAGATTAATCAGATAAATTGTATCATTTTCATATTTTTAAAGCATCTGATCAAACACTTTGCAAATATATATTAAAGAATTAAATAAGGGATAGAGTCTGTCTCACATGTTGACCAGTATAGCCTTCAATATATAAGGAGAGAATTGGACTGAAGATTGAGCAGGACAATTAGTACTCCAAAAAGCAACCAGTCCAGGCCCAAAGAGAAGGTAGAGTTTGCTGAGAGTGAAAGCTGGAACTGTTTTTTTCAGCATCAAAAGAGGTCTTTGTGCTAACAGTCTCATTGTACTTTGCCTGGACTTTCGTGACATCTTCAGTCACAAGAGTGATAGAAGTAATTTAGGTGTTGATCTATTAAAAAAATTCTTTATGGATTTTATCCTTATTATTTTATCCTTATTATTTTATCCTTATTATTATTATTATTATTATTATTATTATTTATTTAATCTTTTTGAGAAAAATTCTAGATACTGCAGACTTTTTCCCAAGGGCACTTTTGTGTAGCTGTACTAAAGCATTGAACATTCAAGGCTGATTTCTATATAACTCTTGCATGGGAGAGCAATGATATTTGCTAGAATTGTCCATCTCTTTTCAAGTGTAAACCTAATCTAGGTGTATTTGCAGTGTCTTTGCTCCCTTCACACACCCAGATCTGTCAACTCTGCTGGTCTGTGAATGAGACTTGCTCGGTTGCTTCACTTTCATTATCAATATTTTTCATTATCGCATATGTGAGGTATTACAGGGAGCATCTTTTTTGGTCCCACATCAGATAACATCTGTTTTGACTTCTGGGGTACAGAAGTGAAGGAGATGTCACGCACACTGCCTAGAGTTCCAGCTCAATGGAACACTTGTGAGAAATGCATGTTCCCAGCTGTGGATTATGTTTGTGGCACATTTCTGGTTCCATACCCCTAAGATCTAATTGATCCTGCACCAAAATCCCCCACATAGCAGTATCTCATGTGAGATGGAGGTCCATGGAAAGTCTGTGAACCTGCAGAGCCCTTTGGAGTTACTGGTCTGAAGAGAGACCTCATGTTGTGGTATTCTTTGCAGGGATTACAGCAGACTAGCTTCTCTTTTGCTCCAAAAAGCACCTTGCATTGACTAGCTGACATTCTTAGGCTTATTGCTTCCTTTTGTCAATATGTGTCTGTACAGATATATACCTGTATCTTGATGCTACAGCCTCCCCTTTGATGTATAGATGACTCTAGATTTATGTATATAAGTGTCTGGTGTATACAAGAGCATGGTGAGCAGATAAGATATGTGACAGGATTCTGGTGTGCTTGACCTGGGTTCACATCAGTACACTTCATTAAACCACCACACAATCCAGCATGAGGACATTTCCAGTGTGGGAAAGGTGGAAAATCAGAAAAATGTGAGGGTTGGAGACATGAGGTGTCATGGAGATCTGAACTGAAAAACTGAAGACTAGTCTGTTATCAGTAATTTTAACTTGTGCTGTCAATTTATTAATTTGATGGCAGCTCAGAGTTACCCCAAACTTAAAAAGAAAACGGAATCTTTGCTCAATGAGTCAGAACTCTTTTCTGTTTTTCCTGATCACCACCTATGTGGGTTAGACCACACAGCTCATGAACAACTTTGAATAGAAACAGTAGATGTGTTTTCACCCATAAGTGAGCCAATGAATAACTGTAATTCCAGGAACAGTACATATAAGGAGTTGGTGTTTTGTATCGTTTAGTTTATACATTGCTAGATAAAGTGTATTTTTCACATTTTTTACATTTTTTAAAAAACTCTCTTTAATGAGATATACATATGAATATGTGTGTAAATCTGTGCATTGAAGTACAGAACATGATAATACAAAACCACACATACAGGTAAAAATATATAGTCACAAAGAGTTCCCTCTGACTGAAAAAACACATGAAAATTTCAGAACAAGAACTTCCTTGATGGATTTGAACGGAAACTCTCCAGTCCAATGCTTTGCTTCAGCAGAGGACAGAAGCGAGAGTCTGAATGACCATAGAACTACTATGCAACAAAAGCTAAAATGGTGTAATCATCTGTTAGTTTGGCCCCCATAACTTCATGTAGTGTCCATGATACCCCATCAGATGATGTGACACCATCCTTAACTTTTTACTGGTCTCTGTAGCCTCACACAGAATCATAGAATCATAGAATCATCAAGGTTGGAAAAGACCTCCTAGATCATCTGGTCCAATCATCCCCCTACCACCAGTGTCACCCACTAAACCATGTCCCTAAGCACCATGTCCAGCCTTTCCTTAAACAACACCAGAGATGGTGACTCCACCACCTCCCTGGGCAACCCATTCCAATGCTTAACCACTCTTTCTGAGAAGAAATGTCTCCTAATTTCCAACCTGAACCTCCCCTGGCACAACTTGAGGCCACTCCCTCTAGTCCTATCGTTAGTTACTTGTGAGAAGAGGCTGAACCCCAGCTCCCTACAACTCCCTTTCAGGTAGTTGTAGAGAGCAATAAGGTCTCCTCTGAGCCTCCTCTTCTCCAGACTAAACAACTCCAGTTCTCTCAGCTGCTTCTTGTAGGACTTGTGCTCCAGGTCCTTCACCAGCTTTGTAGCCCTTCTCTGGACACGCTCCAGGGCCTCGATGTCCTTCTTGTACAGAGAGACCCAAGACTGAACACAGTACTTGAGGTGTGGCCTCACCAGAGTATAATTCTCTTTCACCGTATGGCCAACAGATAAGAAAAAAAAATCTGACCATTTTAAACACATAGTCTGTGTCATGAACTTGCCTTAGCCAAATGTGAAGCAATGTTTGATAAATTGTTAGCCATTCTCCAGGCTGTTTCAAGAGTACCAAAGATGGCTGCTAGAGCAAGCTATAGTGAATGATACAAGTAATTATAGAATTCCCTACATCTCTCAAGATTGAGATGGTTAACCATAGAATATGGATACCAACAGTTGCCACAAATCTGAGCTTACTGTGGTTTGTGCTTGCCTAAATTCAATTTCAGATTTGAGGCATCTTCTCCTGTTCTTGCAAGTTTCTGTTGCCGAGTCTTACTTATAGTACCATTCTTTTTAATTAGGTATGGCACAGCTTTTCCTCACAATAGACCATTGTAAATGGTGTGTTCTAATTCAAACTCCTAAACTTTGCACAACTAAGCACTGAAGATTGCTGAATGAGTGAAAGGTTGCAGATTTGCTCATCTCTGTGAGATAATGAAACATCAAAATAGCGCTTGTAAAATAACAGCTCACTGGCTGTTTATGAGATACATAATTTACCACTCACAGTTCATTCTGCAGATTAGCACGTTATTCATTTTAGTTTTTGCTAGGAGGCCTGTAAGAATTTGGTGCTTTAGAAGAACAAATAATACATTTACTGCATCTCTAAACCTGTGGTTCTGTTTTCAAAACTTCCCTACAGTGCAAAGGTCAAATTTTGAGGAAGTGCTGAAACTGAAGCAGTGAGAATTTGACTTTCAGTACTCACTCCTATGCGTGATGAAATGTAACTGTACAATCCCTTGAACATATTTCAGTGCCAATCATTGATTACCGACTCTTAGCTTTCCTGACTGTCCTGAGGATGAAGTCCCTGGGAACATCACAACAGGCAAACAGGGCGCTATTAACAGTAGATGTGAGTCTGCTGTCTCTATTACCATTTTGTACAGTATGCAAGAAAGTGAAATCCACTCTATTAAGGGGTCCATCTTGTTTCCTACATAAATGTCTGGACTGAGAATCATCTAAAGCAACTCACCAGACCTCCATCTAGTTTCTTTCATATATATATATATGTATATATATACACGTATATACATACACATTTATTTATTAATTTATTTCCCCAAAAGAAAATCAGTAATTAGCAAAACACATAGCTGTATCCAAATGACTAGTTCCTCACCTCAGAAACAGAAAAGTTACAGGGAATGATGAAGGTTTTGCTCATGATGGTGAAGGCTCAATTCAGTTCCCTAAGGAGATGTCTAGACTGACTTGAGAGGCCCTGAAGAATCTTAGACAACCAGCTAAGGCAGAGAGAGGATCTACAGAAAGCATGTTCCCCTTGGATAACCAGCTGAAGTGTAGATGGGATAACACAGAGAGTTTAAAAGACCATAGAGGGCTATGTTTAGGCAACATGGCTGCCTGATGTTGACCCTGGACCCTCTATTACCTGGTTTCTCTGCCTATCTAAGGTCCGGAGCTTGTAGGGTAGTAACATTCAAACAGGACACAATGACCCAAGGCCCATGTTTAACACTAAGCAGACAATATTGTGATTGCAGGATATGGAGCACCCCTGAAAAAGCACGGGAATGAATAATTGAAGATGCACCAAATTAGTGAGTTCTCTACGTGAATTCTCTAATTGCCTAGTTTTAGAACACTTTAGCAATTAAATGAAATTTGCACACCAGTGTGTTCTGAAAATAGTACTCTAATTGCTAAGTGTCAATATGCTGAATGTTAATCCTAAAATCTTTGATTCCCATTTTTGTATTCAGAGTGATGGACTGTAATTCTTAGATAACTTTAACACTTCATCTGAACTACTCTAAAACATGCCTAAAACAGCAGCAGAAATATCAATTTCTGTACTCAATGATAATATATTTTTTCTGTTACTACATGGGTTATGACCTTCTTTTCTAAGTTTCCAGCTTTTTTTTTTTTTCTTTTTTTTTTTCCTATGAGATCTAATTGATAGATAATAGCTATTTTCTTCTCCACAGCCTTGATAGCTTGTAAGTGGTTTTACTTTTGAGAAACTCTCTTACCTGTTCCAGCGCTAGAAATTTGCAAGCTTCTAAATCCCAGCTGCTTCTCTCTACGCTATGCTAACAACAAGAAGTAAAAAAGATAATTTTGATGATAATGTATTCACTTCACTTATTGTTTCTTTCACCTGGACTGAGATCAAGAATAAAGCACACGGAGAAGTTAGCAAGACATAAATGATGATATTTTTATTGCTTTGTCAAACGTGAGCCAGATTTTCAATGGACTTGTTTTACTAGAATTTGGCTATTTCACTTGCAGTAGCACAAGTAAATTACTGTTTGCATCTGTTGAATATTTTCAATCATAGTTGCACATAAAACGTTCAGCTATTTCAGCTTTATCAATAACATGAGCCTTTTGGAAGGTATGTGCAAAGAAAACTAAATCAGAAGATTTCAAACAGAAACATCTAGGACTGTAACAGGGGCTGTGGCCTTAAGTGCTAGGCCGATTAGTAGCCAGGGTGGCTTATGTCCACTCTGCAGCTGTGCTGGTGTGTTACCTACACCAGCTGGAGGCAGCTCTGCTTTTTCTTTCAGGGCCCCAAGGGCACTTCCAACCCTGACTCTCCCTGACCAGCCCACCCAGGGCTCCCCTCACTCTGTCCATGGCCCAGGACCCCATTTCAGACCCCAGGGCTGCACACCTCTGCCCCAGTGATAACACAACAAGGATAGTATCCAGCTCCTGATAGCCCTGCCCTGCCCGATCATGGGTAGAGTGGGGCCCACCTACAGGCCTATATCCCCTGTGTGGCCTTGGCCTGTCCTTTTCCCTGTCCCCAGTGAGATGTCCACTGCCCTGCCAGCCCTGCTCCTGTCTGGGGTGGTGAGAAGGACCCAGGTACTGGCTGTGAGGATCTGACAAAGCCTCGTGTCAGCCAGGAGCCATGATAAGAAGAAACAGCCCTAACTCACAGGGTTATTTCTTCCCCCTGGTTTATTGGTTTGTTAAAAGGTTTTATGAGATGAGTGGGACAATAGCTGTAGCATAGTACTCTGAAATTGGAGAAATATCTAAAGACAATAAGGGCACAACTGTGCAGTGATCTTGTACAGTGAGCCTATTTTATAAATACTGCAGACTTTGAAATCACTATTTGTCTACCCCAGAGTATGCGTGCCAGAACTGGGGACGCAGTTCTGTGTTTATGATTAGATGACACCAACAGGAAGCTAGTGGCTATCTCATCTCTCCTGATACCACAGTGGGAGCTTGTGTTCCCTTTAAACCACTTTTCTGAGAAAATGTTGTGACTGGCTGAAGTTTTTACGTATGTAGCGTGCTATGAGGCAAAACGTCCAGCAGTCTTTGGACATGCACAGCTAGGTTTGTAGCCCAGCAGCTTGGGGAGATGCATGCTCTTCTGTAGGATTGCTTTTAACCTTGATGTCTGGAAGACTGCTGTGAGAAACATCTCCTGCCAAATATATGTCTCTGCCAGAAAAAAAAAAAAAAAAAAAAAGAAAAACAGTCCCTTTTGGACTGTAGTTGACAGCTCCTGGTTCTGACATGCATTCTCCTCCCTGTTAGAATGCTACTACTCCTCATGCTACAGGGCTGTTGGTCTTTTCTGTAAGGCAGAGGGGCTCCTTCTGCTGTCCTATGAGCCTGTCCTGTGCCTCAGTATCCTGAAAAAATGTTCCTAACTGTGCCAAGGCTGTTTGTTCCCTTCCCTTCCCTTCCCTTCCCTTCCCTTCCCTTCCCTTCCCTTCCCTTCCCTTCCCTTCCCTTCCCTTCCCTTCCCTTCCCTTCCCTTCCCTTCCCTTCCCTTCCCTTCCCTTCCCTTCCCTTCCCTTCCCTTCCCTTCCCTTCCCTTCCCTTCCCTTCCCTTCCCTTCCCTTCCCTTCCCTTCCCTTCCCTTCCCTTCCCTTCCCTTCCCTTCCCTTCCCTTCCCTTCCCTTTTTCCTTTTTTCCTTTCCTTCCTTTCCTTCCTTTCCTTCCTTTCCTTCCTTTCCTTCCTTTCCTTCCTTTCCTTCCTTTCCTTCCTTTCCTTCCTTTCCTTCCCTTACTGTTTTTCTAAGACTGATCTATGTTGTACTACATTAATTGGCAATATGAAATTACATGCAGTCTGAATTCACTCAGTTCATGTCTGTTTCACCATAATGAGAAAAAATGCATCACACTGTAATGTGGCAATGATTGCATTACACCTTGGAGCCCTTGGCACACCAGGAGACCCTGTAGCTTGGATATTAGGACATACACCTAGGTGTAGGACTCTAGTTCTCATGGCCTTGGCATAAAGGCTGTATGTGGATCTTTTGTATCATTGAATATTTCTATGTCTCACTCTTTCTTGGAGCAATTATTGACAGACTCTCGCTGGCAAATAGGCTATAGGATTGTGGTCTCTCTTTGATGCATGTTAAAAATGGTTAAGCATTGTAACCCTTTTCAGACAAGTGAAGGATGAAAAATACAATAATTTTATCGGAACCTTTCTAGGATTAATGGCTTAGTTGCAGGCATTTTAATTTGCAAAACAAATAACATCTCATCAATGAAAATGAGCAAAGCATGAAAAGGACTGGGTAAAAAATCCCAAACAAACAGATCCCTAGGAGCTGATATTAATAGGAACAAAGAGAGAGAGGTAATGAATAATTCATATGATCGTTTTGGAAAGTATTTTTAAAAAGAAACTTGATATGTGAGGAAAAGTTTTATTTCTCAGTCTTTTTCTTGTCGACTGCTTAGAGGCAGAAGTATAGGGAAGAGAAGTGAGGAAATTAAAAACTCATAAATGTGCATGTGCATGTCTGCGGGGAGTCCTTTCAAAACTACTGTAACATCTATCTAGCTAAACTGCGACATATCATTCATCTCTGTCATGTTTGAATCGCTCACATTTATTACAGTCTTTCTGAGTCAGAAAACAATTAGCAGATGGAAATGCTCAGATGTTGGATCTAACCTTTTAGTGCAAGACTAACCTTTCTCACATGCTAAAAAAATTGTGGGGAGAAAACATGGCAAGCTACTAACCCCATGGCTCTCCTACGAGCAGTGCTTGGCTCAGGCTGAGGTTGTGGCATTACATCTCATCTTGGAAATTTGCTTTCAGTGACTCAGTGACCACTTTTTTTTTTTTTTTTTTTTTTTTAGTTTCTTCTAAGAACACCATCCTGTTATGACTGGTTTGTATGGATTTTGTCTTTCTTGATGTACCGAAACAATGAGAACAATGAGAGAGACAAAAAGGGACAAGTTTTTTCATCTAACAAATTTTAGGCATCTGAAAGTTGTGCAGTTCATCTAAGTACCTGTAAAGTCATTGAAGATAGATGAGCACTTTCAGAGAGACATTCACCCCATGCTTTTTATGTGTAATCTGTAGATGGATTGATTTCTTTGCTTCTCTCTCTACTAACCACACATCAAATTTAGATGACCATCTAATATTAGATGCATAAAATTGAATGAGATGAATCCAGGACTTTGCTAATTCCAGTTTGGAAGTTAGAAATTGTGTTCCACCATGTGAGGACATTTCTTAGTGTCATTTAAAATCTATTTGATTTTCAGTTGAATTAAAATACCTAGAGAAATTTCTTCTGTCCTTGCAGGATCCATATTAATTAATTGTTCCAATAAAATGAATTTGCTGCTCTATGATTTATAACTTGGGATTGCTCAGATTCATATTTCTGAAAGGATTCCCCTACACTCTGTGGCCAGAAGGTTAGTTAATAATGTTTTCTCCATCACTAATGTGTGCTCAGGCTTTTAGTCAAATACTGCAAGATCAGAAATTGGCTCTACATTTCTAATGGTGCGTGCAGAACAGGAGATGTTGTTAATTGCTGTGCTGGAGGTAAGACAAAACCACAGGATATAGATTCCTTTAGCTCTGACATAAATATCGGTCAATAGTTTTTTAATTTTGCAGTATTGCATAGGATATGATTTGTCATATTAAATCATACTGTAAATCTGTCAAGTCATGTACTCTGAATCTTTCAGTAGTCAGATGTTTTGAAGAAAGCTTCAAGATAAAGGCAAACACTTCCAGGCAACAGGGGAGTTGGAGGGAATTGCTCAGGCTGCAAGAAGAAAGAGACAAGGAGGTATCAGGAAGTCTGTCACACATGGCTGGGTGCTTCAAAGCTTGCTCATAATTAAGAACCACCGAACTTCTGAAACACAGAGTTCTTTCATATTACTGGTCAGCACATAATAGATGAACAGTCTGGGTTTGAAAAAATCCTTCATAAAAATTGGTCTTCAAAGCCATTCTGCCAATAAAGTTAACCGCAACATTTAAAGCCATGCTTTAAAGCCAGCATTAAGAGTCTTCCTTTAGAAAATATGTCTGCAAAAATCTGCATGGTCATCTCAAAGGAAGGTGGCTCCAAAGTAGCATGTGCAGCTACATAAACAGTCGTCTTATGTAAAATTTTTTGCAGGCAGTTGACATCTGGGGGAGTAACCACAACATCCAGCTTTTGAAATGTAATCTAGATGGGTATTTCAGCTACCTAATCCGCACAGGCTTTCTGGGTAGTCAATAGAGGGAGATAAATTCTCCCAAGAGCCACCTGGAGTTCCTAACTTTGTCTCTTGTCTTCAGCTGGACTCTGAAGAGTCTCCACCTTTGTCTATAGAAAAGCTGGAGAAACTAGCCATAACATATCAAGATAAATTCAGCACTTGATGACATCAGTGCATGAGCTTTTCATATTAATTTCAGACAGAGACTTCATATTGTGCTCTTGTTAACATATTTTCCTTTGTTCCTTTTGTTTTCATATGTGGCCCGAACTAGAACTAGAAGCTACATAGACCAAGAGCGTTTGATTACTCTGTTATAGTTGGCTTTACGTACCATTTTCAGACTCTTTATGATATCCATTTACACAACTGGTTTGTTATTATTTAATACATTTATTGTACTTTTAAATGTGCTATATTACCTCTAGAATTCACATATTAATTAGGCATGTCCTTACTTTTAATGATCCCTACATTACAATATTCTTTATAACAGCTAGCTGCGATGTTGCTTGTTAACAATTCATTACTAATATATGTTGTACAATACGTTCTCAAATAAGTTAGTAATGAATTTAGCTATACCTAGTAATATTTCATAAATATTAAAAAAGTGCATGCACACACACATGCACACACTAGCTTGATAAAAAACAATTTTGTGTAGCTAATGATCCCTTATCATGCTCTCATCAGTTAAATTTATGGTTATTATGTTTTCATGTTTGGTGAGAATATAAAACAAAAACTATTTTACAATATTGTCATTCACTGAGAGTGGCATAGAAATCCATCCAGTTTTCTTCCATAAATTGAAACAAATAGTTCTTGATTTATAGTAAAAATCTCTCAAATCTACTTCATGGAGTGCAAAGGACCAAATAACAGATAACTCATGCTACAGAATAATAAAAAAACCAGCACCAATATTTCTTCACTCACGAGGAGAACCCTTTCATTACTTGGCAAGCCAGTTTAGCTTCTGATCTTTTACCTCCTCTGCATGGACTGTAGAATTCGTGACATAAATACCACTAGTTCACAAGGTGCCTGTTAGTTATCTGCACTACAGTGCAAACAAAATTCAAGAGTGTCATCTTGACAGTGTTCCACCGCCCTGGACTTTCAGCCACCAGCATGATGATATCAACTGGAGTATGCAACAGCTTCTTCCCTGCTCATTTGGCTGGCTTGCCTCCTAGTGAGAACCACACCAAGCTGGAACTGGATGTAAGAGAGGGAGAAATGCCGGTCCATATCTTACCCAGGGGCTGGCCATAGTTCAGATGTAGACTTTGCCATGTAAATAGACTGAATATATAAAAGTAAGAGAGGAAACAACTGCATGAAAAGAACTAAATGATTTATTCAGTGCTGCAGCTATGGACACTAATATATGTGGCAGTGCTATCCTGAACCTGAGTCCCAGACTTGTGGCTCCTCTGAGCCATTCAGAATAACTGCCATTTCACTACTATACAAAGTAGGACAAATCTTAATTTCATAGGAGTATATAGTCAAGGACTGAATGCTGGGTGATTCACAAGTAAAGATATTTTCTGTGGAAACAGAAAAAACATAAACAGAAAACAGAACAGAAAACATAAACAGAAACAAAACATAAACAGAAAACAGGAAACAGAAACAGTGGAAAATTAATGCATAAAGGAATAATTCATGCTTTAATTTTGAATACTGGGGGCAGTTCCTCAAATTCTCCTCAGCCAGAAAGCTGTGCAGATTTTAGTTCCATAGATTAGAGAATGGATAAGAGGCAGAAGTTGCTCTGTATTTTGTATGATGGGAAGTGAGGTCAGACCCAAGGAAATTAATATTGAGCTATTTTTCTCCTTCTGTTTTTGATGTGGTAAAATTTTAGCACTCTGGTCATGCAGAGCAATTTTAATCATTTAATGTTTTCTTTTTTTTTTTTTTTTTTTGACAATGAACCATTCTATTACACTTCATATTGCCTGTATTGGTAATATTGTGAAAGAACAAGGCATCTACTATCAGATCATGAAAAAAAAGAAAAAAAAAAAAAAGCCCAAGCAAAGAGAATTAAACATGTCATAAAAATTATTAATGGCATTATTAATAGCCAGGTCCTTGTCAAAACACATTATAACATTTCCTTTGGAGACATTAAAATGTATCATGGGGAATGGACAAGATGACCTAATAGATCTTTTCTACCTCTTTTCTCACATAATCACGTCAATCAGCACTAGAGAGTCATAGTAATTTATACCTTCCATCTCTTCCAGACTAAATTGTAATCCAGTTCTGTTACATAGATCTAAAATCTCCTACTACAGCATCACTGTGTTTGTTTCACCTGGAGGCACTGTCAGCAGAGCTGCTATAAATGTAGGGACCAGTTTTGCCTAATATTGATGGCAGAAATGGTTGACCTAACCTTGAACTAAGGGTAGTAGAACAGGCCACTTTTCAAAGCTGTGCAGGACACAGAAGCCTACACAATGGATATTTTCCACATGTTATTATTCATCTTTCCTGGGCTGATCATCTTTCCTGGTTGGAAATAATATACAAACGTATGTATATCTTAAGGGTTGTGATTTGGAAATGCTATCTTTTTTAGTAAATATAGTATTGAAATATATACCTCTGTTGCTTCCAGTGTACAAACTGGTCACATCAAGCTTCAATTTTCTGTTTAAATGCTACCTATCATTGGTTGCAGTACATTTCAATTCAACTTTGTATAAAAAATAAGAATAAAAATCATAATGATATTTACTCATACAATTGAAATTAATTTGAAGGTCATTTTTAACAGGATTAGTATTATTTAGAATCCTGCAGTCTTTCCAAGGTTTTTTTTTTTTTTTTTTTTTTTGTCATATATATGGAATTTGTTCTTTCGGTCCTACATTTTAATTAATAAAGGACATAAAATTTCTTTGAGTTTTAAAGGCTTGGGAAAACTACGACCAAGAGAGAGTCTCGACTTTTCCCAGGTATAAGAGTTCTTGATCTTTTGCAGTGCACCCATTGGATCTTTTGCTAAATAACATTTTCTATGCAGATAAATCACATAAAGCCATTTGAAAATTTTCAGAATTTTAGGGATGCTGATAATTTCCTGAAATGTCAACATTTTGTACAGAAAGCAGATGAATCATGTTGGAGTTATTCTATTAGCTAAAATAAACAGCAAGCAAAATATGAAGTCAGGTATTGGAGGGCATTTGAAGGTAAACTGGTGCTACATGGAGAAATTTCTATTCCCGTGATTCCACACTGAAAAAACAAATCTCTCACCATTCTAAAACTTTCTTTACAAGAGATAAAATGTCTGAAAATCTATTATGCAAATTGAAAGAGTTAATGATGATTTATCTATAGAGCACTTTCTTACAGTAAGCAATATTTGTCCTAATGCAGTAGCTGGAGGCAAATATTCTAATTTTCAATTAGTCTGTGGACAGAATTGTATCTTCCAATGTTACCATTAGCAGCTGCAAATGATGATACACTGTTAAAATTCAAACTATTTAATTACAGAATATATTCAAATATTCCTAATAGAGTTTAATTATGCAGACAACGTCTATGTCATCTTACGGCTTTGTAGTACCAAAAAAAATGGTCAGGAAAATGTTCTTATTGCTATAGTTTGAAGCATCTATGATCATAGAGAAAACTGTGCCCTTTCCGAAACAAATTATGTTTTCTGAGTTAGAAAAGAAGACATCTTGTTCACAGTAAACAGCTTTTCTTCTACAAAACTGGATAATTTCAGTCATGTTTGAGTTCTGACAGTCTTGTTCAATTTCCTGTCAGAATTAAGTGATGTGACTGAATATGAATTGTAATAGGGTACAATTTTGTTAGTTCTTCACAATTATTTTGTCACTTCTACTATTTTCACATTTTTAGTGAGGAGAAAACAAAAACAAAAACAAAAACAAAAACAAGATATTTGTTCTTAGAAGATCTACTATGATCTATATGGCCTATTTGTCCTGCATGCTGTCTTACTTGTGAGAAGACATGAAGAAACACTACAAAATATCTTTTATATAACCTACAGTGGCTATTATGGAGATGGTTTTCTTGCTCTGTGTAGGAGTGGGCCTTGGATAATTGAAAGTACAGAAATCCTGCTTAGGCTGTATCTTAGAGCAAGGTCACTCTGTCCTTTCTTAACTGGTGCAGATGGAGGTAGGGAAGTTAAAGGATAACAGAGGCACAATGACACACAACCACATGGAGATTTAAGCCAGAAATTGGGAGATTTCTGAATATCACAAACGAAAACTTGATGCATTACAGCCAGACCCTATACTCTGGGCTGAACATGGCATTTCACTGAAAAGCAGGTGCCAAAGCACAAAGAAGAATTGCAGCTCAGTGAGAATTCAGAAGGGCATCTTGACTCAGTCCTGGGAAGTTCTCCTGCACTCAGAAATGCCCTGAGCACATGTAGGGCAGTGATGAGCTGTGTAAAACACGGCATCCAGAGGAAGAGCCTGGCAGTGATCATAGGAAGAAGTGAGAAATGACATATTTGTCATATATTGGAGCTTTCAGTTGGGGGTGACTGAAATCTAGATCTCCTTCTCTCCTTAATCTAGTGATCCTGTGACTAGCTTGACAGGGCTTTGTCACCCAGCAGTGCACAAATTGTAGTAAAGGCTCATGATTCTGGTTGGAGCATGCTGCTGGAAAGAGAGAGGACTGGGTGCCAGTCCCTCTTTTCCGGACTGCTCATATGGTTTGTAATAAGGAATATTGTGTGGCAGGAATTAACCCATTCACAAATTTGTAATCCCACTGTTACATAACCTGTGTCTAGTATCCACCAATGCCCAGAATATTTCTCTGGCACCACAGACAATCGGAAAGAGAGGTTTGTGTCCATGGTATTTACCTTATACAATAGGGTGGCTGTGTCTAAAATACCTAATGGGAATAGTCCATGGTTGGAACTCAAACTAAGCTCAGAAGCTGTGTAGGAAAGCAATGCCATGGCATGCATGGGACAGGCTGAGCAACTGATTAGTGTAAGTAAACAAATTCCAGCATTCAGAGAGCTCTCTGCCACTTTTTGTCTTCTTGAATATATATGTAGCCATGGAGCCAGCTTTGATAGTTACAAAAATGTGTACCTTGTCCATGGGTGAAGCAAGCAGCCACGCTCAAGTAGTGAGTACTGTTTGTAATCAACAAAGAAGCTTTTTTTTTCTTTTTTTTTTTTCCCTTTTTATTTATGTATTTATTTTAAATAACAAACCTGAATATTTCTAGGATTATTCTTATTTTTGACTTGTTTATTTATAGACACGTACAATAGACTACTTGAATATACAATGGCCTTTATGAATTTATCAGCTTATGAAGTTTTATGAAATTGTTAAGAACTTACTTTATTAAAAAAAAAAAAAAGCACAAAAAAGTTACATATAACCAAAAATGAGTGGGTTTCTACCTGTATTTGTTCAGATTTTAAAGGTCTTCAGGTGAAAAGAACCAGACAAGAACCCGTGAGATTTTCAGAGGGTTCTCGATGCTTAACTGTATTTTGTTTCACACTTGATAAAGATCCAATGAGGCTTCCATCTTTTTGATGTTTAGATCTAAATACTTTTGCAAATCTGATCCCTTAGCACTTTCACATGTATTGTTTAGTGTCTTTTAACACTTAAAAAACACCCATATCTTTTGCATTCAGGTCTTACCTGACATCTTTTATTCAGCAAGGAATCAACCCTGAAATATGATGACTGTTAAAACGAAAACTTACCCATTTGATGTCATCTGTTTATTGAAAATACTGGTCATCATTCATTAATACTAAAGTTCTTTTCAGATTCTTATTTCCCGTCTCTTTCTGTTGAATGTCTCATGCAGTGTCTATTTACTTGTATCCTTAAGAAAAGTTTAATCCTCTCTGTATTAAATTAGCTATACTAATGCTTGGGTAATTATAATTGAAAAACATTTAAAGCTATGTTTTAATAATCTAGAGGAAATTAATTTTTCAACCTTCCACCTACTAACACTGACACTTCTAAGTCAAATTTCTGTACTGCTTTGTTGCGTTTAGGCAATTCCTCACTTGCCCAGTTTAGTATCAGGCATGGAAGGCTGTATTGAGTCACTGCTCATTTGAGTGTTAAAATTCAATTTACAGTTGCGCAGATGTTCTGAGATCCTTTGAATTTAATGAGGATGACTCACACAGATGAGTAAAGAGGATGGACTTTGAGTCCTCTAATGCTTTCTGAGATCAATGCATTCCAGATGAAAATCATTCAGCTCAATCCATGCTATCATCCTGCACTGCCCATTATCTTCTCTGTCCTGTTTGCTTGTCTTGCTGCTTAAAATAGGTATATTTTGAAATAACGGGTTTTAGTGACCATTACCTGACTTGCAATAACGACATGACATCATTTCCTACCTTATTTCTACATTCTCCTACTAATGACCTGTATCAGTCCTTGAAGAGGCTTTTTTTTTTTTTTTTTAATATGAAGCTATTCTTCACATGGAGATGGCAATGCAATATGCCTGTAATGCTACTTTGTTAGCAAAATTACATTATTTTCAAATTTAGCATTAATAATTTTATTTTTTTAAGAACAATTGAAATAACTTTGAATTATTCATGCATAGAAATTTGCAAACGCTACAAAATATTAACACAAATGTATACAATCCACATTAGTGTTGTAATCTAACATGAATTAAAGTTATGGTAAGGAGTTTAGAAATTGCTTGACAAACATTTATATGAACAGAGACTGAAAAATTTGGAATTATTTGGAAAGCAGAATAATAAGGGAAAACAATAAAATGTATCAAATTACATGAAATACAAATTTGGAAAGAAGTAGAATCAATACTTTCTGTCTCACCATCAAAAAATGGACAGATCAGCTATGAATTTAATGAAATCTGAAGAGCAAGTAGAATAGGAAGGAATGCGTTTAGGGTGCAATGTAACTGTAATCTTTGAAACTCATCGTCTCAGGATAGTTTTAAGGCCAAGAATTTTACAAGTGGTGAAGAGGAACCAAGAATCTAACAAGAATTTTTAGAGTTGTAAAAATTAGTGCTACAAAGTTTTGGAAAAGAAAATTATCCTTCAGGGTATCATCCAAATTTCAGCTATCGTGCTGTTAAAGAGATGTGGAGGGATTAGGGTATGCTTTCATTATCCCACATTAATCTAGTCTAATATCTAAATATCTAAGTACTAAATATCCAGTGCTTGTTATTGCCAGAGACAGGATCTTGGACTAGATAGACATTCATGTTTGAAAAAGAATAGCAAATCCAATGCCCAGTTTCATAACAGCCATTTCCAGGTACTGTAAACAGTCTTTGAGCACCTCTTTCATGCCTCATCCCTCCCCATGGGGAAATTTTTGCATTTCTCTGGAGGTATGGAGTTACCTTGACAGCAAAGCTGCATAGCTGCACTGCCAGGAGAGGCAGGAAGATATACCTAAGGAAATGTACAGCATCCCCCAGGGTGAACTGAAGCATGCAAGTAGGAAAAGGAAGAACGAGAAGAGTAGGGCCAGATGGATCTCTTTTTCCATCTCTTCTCTTGAGTCAAGGGACCTTCTTGTTTCAAACATAAGTGTGTGTGTGAGTAGAAGGGGAGAGGGCTGGTACTTTGTGACTGGATATAACCTTGGGAAACAGTTTTATTATAATCATAGTCTCAAAAAGCAGTTTATATTCCATTCCCATTTTGGCAGGGGTATCACTTGTTCCCTAGAAGTATTTGTTTTCTGGCATATTTAAAGTGATACAAAGTGAGCTGAAATCAATCCAGACTAAAACCAAACAAGGCAAAACCAATAATCTGAATGAGGATGATTCTATTTATTTAAAGTCTTCTCAGAAAGGGAAGGGAAACCTTCACTAGCATATGGATTAAGGTCCTCTTTTCCTAGCTACGGCTTTGCATTACCAGCATTTATTGCAGTGTCTTATTCCTGCCTGTTTCATTCTGGCTGGTGTCCAAGGTAGTCTAAAAATAAATTTTAGCTGGCTGTATTTCAGCCTCAGGTTGATGAAGGATTTATTGATATTCCAGCTTGTGCCACAACTTATTGTCACTGTGATGTGATGTGTATCTGTGAGTGAGAGAGTGACAGAGAAAAAGAGAGAGAGAGAGGTGTGTGTTTTTTTGCCATCTTAGACATCCTGAGGTAACCTTGCTTCTTTTTCTTCTGTCTCAGAGTCCCTTATGACCTGGCTTTCTCATTATGGCTTCACTGCAAGCGAGTAGGTTAGAGAGTCATTTCTGCCAGCCAGCTGAATTTGCACTCAGATTTTGAGAAGAATTCTGGGTCAAAAGAGCAAGACACCTTTGACGAGTGCAAGAATGTTCAGAATGTGCCCATAAAGGGTGTGGTGAAGTTTGATCATTTCAAGCCATTTTATAGTTGTACCCCAGAGTGAACTGAGGAAAAATTGGCTCACCCGTGGGTCAAAGCTGTTGTGAAATATATTTGCATTTGTAGAAGGTTCTTTGGAAGGATCTGTTTGCTGTCCAGGAGCCCAGAATCCTCGTTGGTCTCTGATGTGTCAGAGCACACACTTCCCAGCAGTGCTCCTCTTCTTCCCCACGTAGCAAGCAAGCAGAATAATGCACATCAGTATGCCCTGTACTGCTTCTGTGAGCATCCACTTATTCTCCACGAGATTCTTGCTGCTCTCATACCAAAGCACAGCCACTTGCTTGGCCAAAACAGGGTTTATATTCTACCTTCTGGGTGTATTAACCATATGTACTAGAATAATGAATGCTGAGCCTTCTTAAAATATTAATGTTAATTATGCTGGTCTTATAATGACCATGGGGTTAAACAGAAACCTGAGTCATTGTGCTGTTTAGTTTAGGATGTCTTAGGCTACTGAAACAAAATGACAACCATGAAATAAACAGTTATGTTATTCTGAGAAGGTTGGTAGGTTTTAACTGTAGTCCAAAAATCAGTTTGAGAATTTCATATACAGTCTTAAGGAAAATGAATGGCTAGTTTATTAATGATTTTATTAATACTAATATATATATTATTAGGCTGCTACTCAAAAATAAATATATATTATTCTTTATTAAACAAGACAAAAGAAACTTTTTATTTTTTATTATTTATTTATTTATTTATTAACACAGTATTTTTATGGTGTAAGCAACCTCTTTTACTTCTCCCATTGGGACCAAATGTGATAGTGTTCTAAATTCAGGTTGTTGTTATATTCTCCTGGGTTCTCTTTTTTTCCTAGGGCTTTGATAACATGAGTCATTCTTGGCTCATACAGTCTGAGTATTTCAAGTCTGAAAGGCACTACCTGTCTCTTAAGAGTTCAAAAGAACATCAGACTCACTCAGCATACTTCAGAAAGAACAGAGTTCACCTCAGCATTGGCACCAGTGGTTTATCATTTATTATTTTGGTTCTGGATTTCACTGGTTTTGTGACAATTAAACATTTATTTATCTATCTATCTATCTATCTATTTATTTATTTATTTAATTTTAGTGTTTACTATATAGAAGCTCTTCAATAGCTGCTCTTCAAAGAGTCTAGGTGCTTTCTAACATTTCTCACTGAAGTACTGATGCTAGCAGCTTAATTCTGGGGCCCAGGCCCTGTCTGTATACTCATAGCATGTTTCCCAGCACAATTTTGGCCTGGGCCTACTAGTGTTCTTCCAAACAATTCCCAGAGGCCAGCACAGGATGGGGACAGTTTCCAGCAGGCTGTCTGGAGGCAGCTGCCCTCTTTGGAAGCATAGCATGGGCATGTCTGGGACATAGTGCTGGGTTCAGAGCCAGAGAAAGGGTTCTGACACTGTTAAATTTAGCAGTCTAGATGTAGTGTCTGCAACCAAGAGTATGGAATCCACATGCCCCAATAATCCTAACCTAATAGCTCATAAAATCACTTGGGATGGTTCCAGGTGCACAGTTTACTTCAGATTGAAAAAGTAATAATTGCATGAGATTGGATAAATTTGCCCCCTCTCCTTTATGTGCCTGACCTACTAGCCTGTGAGGGAAGGTTATCTCTTGGCTGCTCTCTGTCTGTCCCCATGACTACAGTATATGAGTTTCAGCAGTGTGCACTTAGTGCCTTGCAGAGATGCTAGCTGGGGTCCTGGAAAGAGGAGAGCTGCGTCAGCAGGGCATGGTGCCCAGGCTGATTAGTTCTGCCATGTTGCTGCAGCTATGCCGCTTCCTGTTCCACGGTGAGGACATTTAGAGACATCTGAGATATTGTTGCATTGCATAGACATAAGGACAATCAGGCTGCTCCTCAAAAATGCAAATCTGCACAGCATGGAGAATAAAGTTATACATATCCTAGTTTTACATTTACACACATTGTGCTTATGTTTTGGAGCACAAAGGGAGTGCCAGAAATGGCTGTTGCACACAGTGCCACTTGCCTAAATCACTGAAATTCATTTCAAAGCAATATATTTTTATCTACAATAATCTGACTATTTGCTTTATCTGTCAGAGTTACTCACACTACACAATAATAAGATGCTTGTTAGTGTTCACCTTCCCACCTGTATTACAGATCCTAACAAAACAAAGGCTTTAGACTCTATTTCCAAAGAAGCCATCTTACTCTGCATTCTGCAGTCCATTAAGGTACCCTTAATGTTCTGATGCTACAATTCCAGTTGAAATTTTTCTCCCTGACAACATTGACCCATCAAGCCAGAAGGTAAGGACCAGTCTATCTGCCCTAGCAGCAGATGAAGACAGCTGTTTATGACAACTTGGTGTGTCAGTTTGTTGCAGCTGTGTTAGAGATGATGGTTCTTTCATCCCAGCTCCTGGCTGTGCTGTGGGATCATTCCTTGCAATACTCAATCCTGTGCTTTCTGGCTTGGTCCTTTCAGTAGCTGTTAATTGTACCTTATCTGGTTTTGTTTATTTAAGATGGTGAGCAGGTCATTTTTATGGTCATTTTAATTGTGTTTTGAAAGGTTTCTGTAGAATCTGACAGCTTGTTTCTGCCCTCTTTATTTAGAATTCAGATACAAAACAAATTCTCAGTCATTTATCACAAGTAAGGGGACTGAAACCATCTGTAGTGGATGTGGAGGAAGAAGGGGTAGAAGAAGGAGGGCATCAGATGCTGGTATTGTAGAAAATTCCTTTGCTGGCAGTAGGTCCATGCTAGAAGAATTTCTGCTTCTCTAGACAGTTACTTTCACCTTCGCAGGATATTTCTTGCCAAACCAGATGCTATTCTAATTATAGAAAATTTTTACTGTATTTTTTTTTCCCATCAAAAATGATTACGTATTTCTTAGGAAAAATTAGCAATCTTATTTCAACTTTTGCCTTCCTAAACTATGCTAATTATCTCTTTCTTTCCAGTCCATTTTTAGCCACAGGTTTAGCCTGTCTGTATGCTTCCAAATCCTTCAGATTCTAAGACTCAGATAGCCCAGCGTGAGTGCTCCACCTGCATGCTTGAGGAAACTTTTGACTTGCCCACCTTTCCCAATGCTGTGTAGTATTTCAGTGGCTGAACTGGGGACAGAAGAGGTTGCTCTCCCTTTTCTTCTGAACCTGTCTTGCTTTTCTCCTGTTATTTTCTATGTTTTAAAATAAACTCAGAACCATAAGACCATGCAGTGACTCAGATTTATGATACATGGTGAGTTCCATTTAACTCGGGTAGCTGAGCACAGCTGGAACCATGCAATGGGACTGGACATGTTTGTAAGTGTTTTCAGAAGGAGAATTGTTTTAAAAATGAAGGAAGAAGCTATATTATATTGCATTTGGCTTGTCAGGATTCATTTTTAGAGTATCTGTCAAAAGCTCCACATTATTTCATAGAAACCAGGGAAACAGCAAGAGTGGGAGAGGAAGGGGAGTAAAAAGAAATCAAATTGGCTATTCCACACAGTATTGCAGATCCAGCTTAAAGTTATATTGTCTCAATGCCTGAGACTTCAGATAATTCCATTAACCTCCAAACTGTTTTTGTCTCTGGAATTTTCATTTGAGATAACCTGCACTGAGATTTTACAGTTCGCTGATTATTAGAAGTCAAAGCTGTTACGGTATTATATTTGAGTGAGATAACTTGATTTGCAGCATATGTGAGGTGTACCCCAAAGGACTGTCCTGGTGCTAGTAGCAAGATTAAGGTACTAAGGGCTAGTGAAACTTTTATTAAAGGAACAGTGTTGGAAATAGATCCATCATTTTGCTGTATGTAGGCGAAATTCAGCTATTAAAAAAAATCTAAAACAACAAAGAGAGTAAAATTCTCATTTTAATTAAAATAGAGTAAATCTAAACCAGCTTCAGCACACAAATAAACTGTCTGAATTTACATTTCCATTAACTGATATGAGAGTCTTGCTTAGCATATGAATTTACTTCAACATTTGAACTAAGTTTACACTTTGCTGTTGTCTTTTTTTTCAGGACAAGAATGTACTTTCTTGTGAATCACTGGCCATGAGACCTCACTCCTTAGAGACATCTGCCCATAGAGATTTCACTTTACTGTTGCAATGACTAAGTGAGGAACAGGAACCCCAAGGTGAGCACACTGAACATGTGTTTACCCCAGGGAAATCATCAGAATGTAATCACCAGAATGGCTAAAAATCATTTGCTAAACAGAAAAATAATTTTCTTAAAAATCTTTTCCCATTCTCTCACACATTTTTTTTTCCTGTTGTAGTTAGAGGGCACTGTTTTCCTTCAAAGCTTTTAGGCTGCTAGTAGATAACATTATAAAGGTAATGTGACTATGCTGCACAGTAGAATGGGATTGATTGGCATGAAACATAAACCTATCAAAAGAGAAAATCAAGCAGGCTGATAGCTCTGCTGTCAGGGCAGATTTATCTTTCATTGCAGCCTTGGCGGTCCCACTGCCTGGGATTAAAAAGCTAAAATCCTGTTGTGATCATTGCAATGACCTTGAGTCAGTGTGAAAATTTTCCATTAAAAGTTATTTTGAATAACAGCTGAATTTTTGAAAACCCATAACTTTTATTCATTCTCTTTGAAAATGTTGGAGATTTTCATAAAAAGTGAGAATATTTGTTTCTTTAACCTGTGCCCAATAAAATCCCTCCAGTGTTTCCCAAACATCGCTATCAACATCGCTATGTATTTCGTACATGAATGTTAAATCTCTTTATTCACTTTTCACACTACTGTAGTCTCCTCTTGACTTACGCCCCACAATGAAATAGGAACTGTACTTTTGTCGTTAAAAAATGTTCCCTCTGGCTTCCACCTTTCATGGATAAGCTCTAGGATTTTAAGTTTTTCAATATGTCTTTCAGGTTGAGATGTCTTTTCCTCTTTTACCCATTTTGTACAGGTACCCTGCCTACAGACTCTACAGGTAGGGTAGACATACAGTTTTTCCTCAGCATATTAGGATGTTCTACAGCAATTGGATCAAGTTCTGTATATACGGATTGCTTAAGCTCCTTTCAAGCTTCCAGAAATGCTATAAAATGATTAACGTCTATCCATAGCTTGCCTAAAACTGAAATGGCAACACTGAGACACCATTCAAGACCAAAGTTGTGGCTATCCACCTAGCCCTGCTGGAATGCGAAAATGTGCCATGCCCTTGAATGAAATTCAGAATCAAAAGTCTGAATCAAAAATCTTTAGAGAAATTGCTTTTCAAACTGGCCAATCTTCTGCGTAACTCCCAATATCACTTCCAGAGGGATAAAAGTGGGGGCCTAGAACCAAACCAGCCAAAGACAGGGTATGCATATGGGAGTGTGTGCTCCAGATGTATACACTCCACTGGAGATTCCTGATACCCTTCTCTTATCTAATCATTAATTTATTAATGTGGGCAGCAGACATTCTCCTTGTATGAAGATGTAGCAGGGACACTGGGGCAGGGGAAAGGCAGTTTAAATTACAGATCATAGAATCCCGAAAGAAAAAAAGTAGCTCAGCAAATAGCTACTATTGTTCCATTGTTCTTAAGCGATAGTATTGAGATGTTAAAGAATAATGTTTTGTTTCCCCCCATATCAGGGGGGAGGAGCCCCCATAGGGGGAGCTCCTCAGGAGGAGCCTGAGCCCAGAGGAGGAGCCCCTCAGAGGGGGGGCTCAGGGCAGGAGGTTAGACTTCAACCTCTAGACTGAAAATAACAATTTCACATCAACAATATAAAATTTCCCAAAAGATTTTTTACTAAATAATTTTTAAACAATATTTTTTTCCTTAAGTGCCTATTATTTTAAAATATTCTGTGTATATTTAGAATCATAGAATCATAGAATATCCTGAGTTGGAAGGGACCCATAAGGAACATCGAGTCCAACTCCTGGCACCACACAGGTCTACCCAAAATTTTAGACCATGTGACTAAATGCACAGTCCAAATGCTTCTTAAATTCAGACAGGCTTAGTGCAGTGACTACTTTAGTCTCCTTTACTGCTAAGATCATCAGGAAGCCATGCTGGTAATCCATTGTGGTGGCAGAGATGGAGGTAACTGAGTTCTTAGCAGTAAAATACTGACTGGTATCTAGGCAGGCATAATGTACAACAATGAAATGCATAATGAAATGCAAAATGTGGGTCAAGTATTTTGTACTTTAACCCCATGCTGGGACAAAATTTAAGATCTTTTTGAAAGTATACCTATGTAGACCTAGTTACTAACAGGCAAAGCACAATGTAATTTGATTGGTTATGGCAATGAGATAGGAAATGCTGAATTTTGGATTGATGTCATGCCTCTTATTTCATGCTTGCTGTATTTCAAAATTGAAAAAAATCTTGAAGTTAAGGAAAGGGAAAACAATAGATTTTTGTAAAAAAAAAAAAAAGAAAAAAAAAGAGACAAAAAGTCATACTTTATCATCCTTCAGCAACTCTGAAATATAGCAAGGAATATCAAACAGAAATCTAGTGAATACAGAAAAGAGTGGTTCGGGAGCTGGAGGTGGGGTTTTCAGTTGAATTTGTCAAATATCGATTTACTCTTTTCAGAGTCTCATTTTTAAAGCCAAAGATCACATCTGCTTCTTAACCATAGCAAGATTTTGACTACTTCAATTGCCTTCCGAACCTAAAAGAAAGCTTGTGTTTGAGATAAGTCCTAGAAATAAACAGTGGATAACAGTTCTAAGCAGTTTTTCTAAACTGTTCTGACATCTGTGTATTTGTTAGATGTTATTAGGAACCTAGTTAGGTGAGAGATATACAATTCCTCTGCAGCATCTGCTATCCACTTTAATGAATCTGTGGTTAGATATGACCAATGTGTCAGAGTCTCAGCTGGTGTATGCACAATGGTGTATATTCATGAACTCTGATGAAACTGTAATATTTTATACCAACTGGGAATCTGAACATAACATTACATGGCATTATATATCTCTGCATATCTTGCTTTAGGTTTGGTCATTTACAATAAAGTGCACCCTGCTAAAGATCCACAAAACTTACTGCCTTTGCTATTTCTGCCTATACATAATCTTC
Source organism: Cygnus atratus (assembly GCF_013377495.2). Taxonomy (NCBI): domain Eukaryota; kingdom Metazoa; phylum Chordata; class Aves; order Anseriformes; family Anatidae; genus Cygnus; species Cygnus atratus. The sequence continues at coordinate 14,882,228 of NC_066364.1, read as the reverse complement.
ATTTTATTTTTATTATTTGTATTTTATTATTTTTTATTGTATTTTATTATTTGTATTTTGTATTGTATATGTATATACAGTATATAATACTGTAATGTATTTTGCATGTACACTTTGGTCTAAGAATTTCTCAAAATAATGGAGGAAAGCAATTTTAAAACCACATCTTCCTACAGCCCACTCTTGATAATAATATAGAACAAGACAGATAGAAATGTCAAGAAAGAGAAATGATGAAGGCCAAGGACAATGCTCAAAACTCTAACTTTTGCCATGTAGCTATATGCCCTCAATCATTATTGTGGAGGAAAGCATATCTCCATTTAAAAACAGCTTGGTTGGGGTCCTCCTTTCTGTGGTTAGAACAGATTCTTCTATATTACCCTTTTCTATATCCTCACCCCTGGAAGCAATTTGAAGTTGTGCTGACCTGTTTTCCATCTCGACAGATTTGTTAAAACTGACCTTTCCTTCCTATTATTCTTCAGAATTCTTTGTAGCTTCTTCTTTCTTTTTCTTTCTCTCTTTCTCTCTTTCTTTCTCTCTTTCTTTCTTTCTTTCTTTCTTTCTTTCTTTCTTTCTTTCTTTCTTTCTTTCTTTTTCTTTTTCTTTCTTTCTTTCTTTTTCTTTCTTCCTTTCTTCCTTTCTTTCCGTCTTTCCGTCTTTCTTTCCTTCTTTTTTCCTTCTTTCTTTCCTTCTTTCTTTCCTTCTTTCCTTCTTTCTTTCCTTCTTTCTTTCCTTCTTTCCCTTTCCTTCCTTCCTTCTTTCTTGCTTTCTTTCTTTTTCCTTTCCTTTCCTTTCCTTTCCTTTCCTTTCCTTTCCTTTCCTTTCCTTTCCTTTCCTTTCCTTTCCTTTCCTTTCCTTTCCTTTCCTTTCCTTTCCTTTCCTTTCCTTTCCTTTCCTTTCCTTTCCTTTCCTTTCCTTTCCTTTCCTTTCCTTTTTTCCTGATCTCAGTCCTGACTGTATGAATGGCTACTCAGACTCCTCAAAGCAAGGCAGTCAATCACATGTTTAAACAATACACCTGGTTCTTCTAGAGAAGTACCTGGGACCAGTAAGATAGCCTTGGGAACAGTTCTACAGCTGTGATTACTCTGTGTTACAATACATGCAACAATTTTCCTGTGCTGGTAAGAGCACATTATCAAGAACAGGTCCTGAATTATGCATGTGAGCTGGGTTTTGGGAAGCACTGCTGGTAGAATCTTTGCCCTCTGAAAATACCAGTCACAAAAGCCTTAGATTTTTCCTTGACTTTTAAATTATACCTACTGAAACAGATGCTATATATGCAATATTGTAATACGATTCTTTCTTAGTAGCAGACAGTCTTCTTTAGTGATCTCTAGTCAATATATCCATTAAGTAGTTGAGGGAAGCTCTGTTTAAAATTAAGAGGCAATGCATTTTTCATGGAACATTCAAGCCTCTCCAGCACTGCTGAGTTCTTTTTTAATGGGAATCGCTGTTGAAATGAGTACTTACAGGTTTTACAGTAACTGCACAGGAATATAGGTCCAGAATATCTTAGGGTTTTACTTCAGGAGAAGTTGATATACTGAGCTGTTACTAATGTTGTATAAGAAGTTAACAAATATTTTTGTACTTGGTTATACAGTTCTTCTTAATTTTCTTGCTCTGAGTTCTGCTGTAAATTCTGATTTCAGTTTCTCATTCAGGATGTAATTTTGCAAGAATCTGATCCCTCTTATATGATATAGTGGGGCATGTCAATACCTGATTAACTTAGGTATGTAAGGAACTCATTAAAATACATGGAATACTTACATGTTTAAACTGAAAGGGAAAATCTAGTTAACCAGCTTGGGATGTGGACCATCTGCCACAACTGGGAGGGTATCACAAAGAATGTTCAAGGATTAGAAAATATGATGTCCAAAGAAATGGCGAAAAGTCTACTCAGAAAGAAGAAGTTGTAAGAGAGACTTTAAAAATGGCTGCTGCAAAGAATAAGACAATAAACTGTTCTCCATTCCTATATGGGTTATGTTATGGATTAAAGTTGTAGAAAGACTTATGTCAAGCTAAGGAAAAAGCTTAGGAAAGCTTTCTATATAGGGGATAGTGATGCAGTGGAATTGTCGACAGACTGGAATTTTTATTAAAGGAGTTATTTTGAGAAACGGGTTAAAGAAATATCATGTATCAGTGGCAGAGGCGTGAACGATGCTGTCCTGGGACAGCAGCATAGTTTAAGTAACCTCAGATCTCCTTAGGCCATGTTTTGTATATTTTTCTATGTGACAGATAGGAGAAGCAGACTTTAGATACCTGCATTCTTTAATTCACCTGCCTTTTTTCTTCTTTAAAGGAGAATATAAGCATTTGCCCAACCACTTAGGCATTCTGTGAGGGTAAATGCAATACAGATTGTTAACCAGTCAGATGCAGTGTCACTAAGTAGAGAACTTGAAACAACAGATAGCACAGGCTGAAAAACTTCAGTAGATTTGGCCAGAGTGCTTGGACTGGAACTCAGTTATCAGCATCCCTGGGCCTGCCAAGCTTTCAGTGGCAGCAGAATTTAAATACTCATTTCATTGACTGCTGACTCAGTTCTATGTGAATTGAATAGGCAGTTTCTAGACCAAGAAACAAAATGTAAAAAGGTCCCTATCCTGCTATTACTTACGCATGAAGCTTAATCTACTAGAGTAAAACCATTACATGTAGCTATTCTGATGGATAAAGACAATGATGAATGTAACTGTTTGCAGTCCAGAAGCCTCTACAAGTAGTATCCAAAGCATCCTGCAATTAAGTGGTAGTTTTTGATCCTCAAAACTGGCTTATTTATCTTTTTTAATAAATAAATAAAAACAAACAAACAAAAAAACATACTATGTGGAGCACGCTGGTAGACTTCTGGTGTACGTTACAGCACCTTCACAGATCCAGCAAAGCTAGAAATAGCTTTATATCATGATGTCTATTAAAGCTCCATATTGTATGTTTTTGTACTTGGCATGTAAAACCAAGACACCTATTCCTTAACTATCGATATTAACTTGTCTGTTAAAATACCTGTAGATGATAAACTGTGTAGACTTCATGTTGTTTGATAATGGGCTAATTTTGTCAGCCAAGAAAAGTACCATTTGAATACATCTATTTGCATTAAAGAGGTGAACTGTAGAATTTATTTGTCCTTTGTGAGACATATGAAAGTTAGATAGCTATGTTTGAATGAGTCACTCATAGGCAAGGGAGAAAAATGAGGGAGGTCAATGAACTGTTCAGCTAATTCTAAGACAAGTCAAGTGAAATCTCCTGTCTTATTGACAAGATCATATTGGATTTTCAAGCAAGTACAACCACAGAATTGTGTATCTGTTTTGCAAGTTATAATCAACTGGGATTAAAAAAAAAAATGTTTTGTATATTTTTGCCAGATTTTAACTTTGTCCTTTGAAAATTTTGAAGAAGGGATTATCCTGTGAATATATTTGTGTATGGGTTTCCACTGTGTTTCCCACTGAGCTGACCTCTCTGCAGTGTTTGAATAAAGAAGTTAACACAGACATTTCTGAAAATGCACATCAGGTATGTAAGTGTGCACATCTGGCAGTTGTATATGCAAGTGAGATGAGCTTTTGTGTAAGAAGTTGCACATGAATGTTTTTGAACTTAGACATTTAAGGTCAATGACTGTGGAAGATTTTGCACACAGCTGGCTTGAAATAAAAATCCCAGGTAATTGTTAATGGGCAGGTTTAAGGACAAGTCAATTTTGGTCCCAGTGTCTACTGAAAGTTGTTAGGGTATGAAGGATTTGAAAGAAGAGACTCTGGCTTTAATAAGGGTTTGTCTGGAAAATATCAACTACCTTTCTGCTTTCTGATTCTGAAAGTCTTAAAATGTTATTCTTCCTTCCCTTCCTGGCACATCACAGGATACTGCCTATAGGTTGTATTCTTGCAAGTTCCAATTTCAGGCAGTGATTAGAATTTATGAATGCTGAAAAGAATTTCTAAATTGAAAGGTTTTTGGACTACCGTTTTGTTATAGACTGTATGGGACTTTGATCTTTTTCTCACTTTTTCTCACTTTTTTTTTTTTTTTAAATGAAATAAAACAAAGTACTCTCGCAACATTTATAGAACAGAACAGTGAAATCCAAGCTGGCTACTTCAAGCAAGGCTGAAGAAATAAGGATACAAACTTTCAAATACAGTTTCATAAATTTATAATATGGAGGATATCAACAAAGTTGACCTCTGGATCTCGATTTTATGCTTTGCTTAACATTTACAGTGCACTGACACTTAATCTATAATGTAATTTATTATTTCTGTACAATAAAAATCCGTTATATTTTGTAGACTGCTTTGCTAGATGAAGTGAAAAAGAATTGCTGATTTTTGATACTTTTGAAAAATTAGACTAGTCACTAAGTGAATAAATATAATCTGAATGAGTGACCAAATTAGAGAACCCATTTTAGAAATTTAGTGCACACCATATTTACTGCTTTTGGCTTTTCAGATTATCTGCATTAGGTACCGAAGTCTGGAGTTCTTATGTGAGAAATTCAATCCTATACTTAAAGCATTTTAATTATGGAATTTGTTATAGGCACACGTTGTAACTAAGTATATAATTTTAAAGTCATTACAGTATATAATTACAATATAGTTAGTGTATCCAGAGTTTAAAAATGCACATTCTAGGTATGAGATTGATATTAAGTAATTACACAGGAAGTTAATGTACAGTCTACATTAATTAGTGATATTTACTTGTATAAAACATGAAGTAGTTTCATTAAATTGTAATTTCAGTATAAAACTATATTTGTACCTGAATTATCATCATTATCATTTTTAATAATAAGTGGTTTGAATCTATTCTACTTTGGTCATGCTCATTGTGCCACCAACATAGTGTTCAGAATCTCTATCTGTTTTCTTTCTTCTCTCCAGTGTAATCACTTCAGTCTGAGTACACTGCCTAGTCCAGTTTTAGCCTCTGTTAAAGGATGGATGATATAAGGTTTCAAAAACTATGTACAAAATCCCATCTATAGTTATTCTAATTAAATTTAAGCTCTTTTCTACTACCAGAAATGTTGAAGGTTTTTTTGCTCCTTCTTAAGGAATAAAGCTGTAGGCATTGTCTAAACTAACATGTATTTCCTGATAATACAAATAGCATTTGCTGCCACAGGAATCCTTTCCTGCCAATGCCAATGTCAAATGCCTCTAGCATGGGATATAGTCAACATACAACAATTTCTAGTTGCTCAACCTTCACCTGGTTAGTGTATCACCCGGTTTTGAACACAGCTTCAAATCTTTTTTTTTTTTTTTTTTTGTACCCTTTGTTTAGGGATCTCTGAATCAAATGGAAGTTTCATACAAAAAATATGACAGCAGATATGCTGTGAATGCAGTGTAGTCTCCATGTGTGTCATAAGGATGCTGTATTGGTTGTAAGCGAGGTCTGCAGAAAAGGCATGATTCCAAGCTCCAGCACATCATTTAGGTCTAGTGAGGGGAGAACAACACATAACTTTGTCCAAATATGCAGTGGTCATTTTCCTCAGTATGTCAGATGTTCAGAAATCTCTGAAAAAAAAAATATGCTGCACCTGCGGTTAGTGATGGAAGAGGCTAAAATCCCCTTATCATTCCTGACTTTCCCCTTCTTGATAAATGTCTGGCAGATGCTTACCCTACACATAACAATATTTGCAAAATGAACTGCTGTTTTGCTGTGCTTATTTATAATTATGCATCTCTGTAACTGTATTCCAGAATTTCATCTGTCATCTGAAAAATATTGATATTCATGTTTTTGTGGCTAAGCACAAGGTTCAAAATATGAAGTGAATGTTACCCACCTCATGACAGCTGCTAACAACTTTTGACAATTTCAAGAAGTAGTATGAGGGGAAGAGGAATGGTTTCATATGATATTAACTATTAAGACCAATAATATCTGAAATGGTAACATGGACAATGGTCATTTCATACCTCATTGTAAGCAAAATATCAAAACAGTCTTCTTTGATATATGTAGAAACATGTTTGGGCATAGGGGAGGGGATTTCTGATTGCTACAAAGGGCGGTTGGATTGAGGATAAAAAAAGTTTAATCTGTTTTTCTTCCCCTATTTTTTAAACCATGCCTGTTCCTGAGTAGTAAACAGGGCCAGGTGTAGCAGAAATAGAGTCAATGAAATAATTCCCTTTGATTTCACCAGATGTCGGACTGACGCCCAAAAGAGAGAGGGAATACATTTTCTCTCTAGAAGCAATAGTCTCATCTGCTTTCAGTGCCAAAATTTCTTAACAATCTCCCCATTTTGTGGGGAAAACAACAACAACCAACCAACCAACCAAACAAACAAACAAAAAAAACACACCAAAAATCTTCCTGTCCTTGTTCATAAGTTTTCTAAATGTCTCTGTATGCTTTTGTTTAAAAATATTCAGCTTCCATAAAAAAATTGGGGTAAAACCCAACAGTAACATAAAAATCAATGACATAAGGATACTGTGTTGACTATCATGGACAAGCCCAGGGGAAGGGCATGGATCCAGCATTACTGTTGCAACCTTATTGCAAAGCCCTGGCACATCTCTTAGAGCTAGTGTTTGACAAATGACAAACAGCTTTGTCCATTTACTGCCACTTGCAGTACAGATACATGTTGGATTTTATATTTAATGTGAGTGGGAAAACATGTAGCTACCATAGCTTAGCAGCTGGCATGTGACTGGATTTCCCTTCTCATAAGAAACATCAGTGTTTGCAGTAAGCAATGAATTATGGTCGGCAGTTAAGAGAACTTTTCTTCTGAACTTGGAATCACTAGGCAAAGATCTAGGTGACTGCAGTTTGATTTGTATCGCTCTTTTCCATCTTTCTCCTTGCTGGCATCGCATAGAAAACCAACTCCTACCAGTTTGTCCTGTTTCAAATCTAAGTCCCAAGGTACAGTTTTTCATTTTGATAACACTGAGAAATCCTGAGTCTTAGCATCAAATAACGAATACGAAATGCTTTGGGATATTGATAAATCAGGTCCTATATATATATATAGTATATATATAAATAATTTGCTTCATGAACTTTTGCTTTGAAGTCCTCTTTTGTTTGCATTTAAGAGATCCTTTCTGGGAGGAAGTACAAATTAGGATGCAGCCTTCAGCCTTCCTTACCAGGGTCTTTCTCTAAGCGTGTAATTAGCTGCAGATGAAACAGCAGCTATTTAAGTGTTTAAGCACCTGATTGCTCCTGGAAATCAGATACTCACATGTCTAAATTACAATAATTTTACCTACTCTCTGCAGGTTCCGTCTCTGGCCAGAAAGTCATTTGGATTACTCCTGTGTCAGCAAAAGCAGTATGAGATTCCTATTCATTGTATTTTTCATAATAGAATAGGGGTGGTACAGAACTTTTTTTTTTTTTTTTTTTGTAACTCTGTAGAGTTATCACTTTTATGGCATAATATTACTTAATATTTGTATACTATCAAAACCTATAGGAGACAAGAAATTTTCCAAGCATGCCACTGGACTTACTGTAGCAGCAAGGGATCCAAGATAGAGGAGGGAATCTATGCTAAGGCTGAGAGTGTTGCTTTTGTCAGGAAAAGAAAAAAAAGTCAGCTGGATTCATTCTTCCTTTCAGAGGGTATCAAGTGTAAAAAACAGATCTCCCCTAAGAGCATTTGAAAGAGTGGGCAGTGAGGAAATAGCAAGGTGCTTGCTGCTGTTCAGGGATTCTCAGATGTAGAAATCCAGGTGTTATTATAATAAAATGAACTGCTGGCAGAGCTGCAAAATCACTAGCTAATAAGAATGGATCCAGCATTGCCTGGGGGGGCTGACAGAAGCTCAAAGGAGAGCCTCTCCAACACACTACATTTATCTTACATAAAGGCTGGATTTTTGATTCACTGCAGCTGAATTCGGATGCTCTGTTTCCATTATCCCTCACTCTACTAACACAGCCCATTGATTTTACTGCCACCTCTGTTCTCCCTTGTCCTTCTGTATTTGTTTTCCAGGAAACCAGTGCTACAGCCACCGACTCCTCAGAGCTGCTGGCCAGCCTCAACCTGTGCTCCACTTGCACAGCCTTGCACCTAAGCAGCATTCAGGTCTCAGGACCATGCTGCTACAGCCAAAACCCTTTTCATCCTGCCAGGACACTGAGCTTTTATACTGTCCAGCTGCTCTTGAGCTTTGGCTGGCTGACTTAATGCAATCAGTTATTATTGATACTTTGAATATGCATGCTAACTAAAATGTGTTACAGCCTGTCAAAAAGCTAAGTGAAATGTTTTTCTTTCGTATGGTCTATCCCTAATATAAGCTGTATGCCTTCTATAAAATATATGCATTGCATATATTCATAGCATACACATACAACATATGTATATATTTATCTCTCTCGGATGCTTATTCAGAAAAAAACAACTCCAGATATGGATTCAGGCAACATGGAGTGCCCAAGTAATCACCTCCACGTTTGCTCTTCAGTAAGAACAGCCCCTAAATTAAGTGTATATAGACCTCCCTCCCTGGTGTGCTTACACATATATTACAGAGGTACATACATGTTTATCAATATAAAAATTAGTATTATTTTCACTGTATGAATAACCCAATGAAACTAGATAGTGCAAAATATAACTGAATTGTTGAAAAGTCCCTATTGGGTGGTGATAATTCACAATACCCTGATTCTATAAGACAATAAATATAAAACCTCTTTCTCAAGTAGAAAGCAGCAACCTGCCTCTGTAATAGGAATACCCTTGCAGTGCAGCCTGTCTGCCCCAGCAAAACCACAGGGTTGCGATCTATCTCCCTCCTCTGTGACCAGACTTGAAACAGAAAAGTTGCAGTGTTTGACCAGGCAAAGCCTCTGCTGACTTTCCCAGTTTCACTGACTAAAATAAAAAAAAAAAGTTCTTTACAGTTATATTCCAGGCAGTTTGTGTGTAAGTGTACACAGAAGAAAGGCCATATTTGAGCTTCTAGCCACTGTACATAGGTCAGCAATCCTATGTGAGGAGCTCCTTCATGCTGAGCATTTAATTCCTGTCCCCCACCCCCTCAGCTTCAGGGCTTTTCTGAAAGAACCTGAGGATCTGGTTAACCCCTGACTGAGAAATCTGGACTCTCTTGAAGTCCTTAAAGATACTGCAGAGAAAGCATTAGACCAAGAAGAAAATGAGCCTAAGGCAAGCCAATAGTCTACCAGCCTCTCTTGGCTAGTCTTCATTATTTTTCCCCAAACTCTAAATTAGCCCAAGCAGTTTAGTCTGCAGATTGATTTAGCTTCAGCTGAAAGTGATGAGGATTTTTCCATTCATTTTAGAGATTGTTGGATCAGACTTAACTCAGTTTGTTCCTGAACCAAACCTTAATGATGTCAATAAAGTGCCTTTTATGCACTTTAATGGGCTTGTAGTCATTCCAGTAGTTCCCTATTAAAGAAAATAATTACTTATTTCCTTTGCCTTCTTCCAACCAATGTGGTTTTGGCTTCTTTTTCTTCATTGCTGCCCCTCCCAGTTGGTTCGAATTAGCTTGCTCATAGAAAATGTCAGCACTGAGACAAAGACTCGAATAAATACAGAGATGCAGTTATGCTCTGAGAGCTGGTCCCCTCATGATACACGCGAGGGAAGACAGCAGAGAAAGCATGTTCTGTTTCATAGCTACATGAAAGACATCATTCCCTAAGGTTGTTTCTGCACTGCGCTCAGGTAGCACGATGTTGGCAGTCACTTTGGTGTAGACAGTGTGGGTGTCCTTACGGGGAAGCTGCAGGGTTACCAGCTTTGGTGTAGGCTGGGTGAGGCCACCTGAGATGCTGGGTGTCCGATTGTCTATGCAAGCACCATGACTTCATTGCCATTAATGCGGAGCTAGCTAAATTATAGCTAGGCTGATAAGCCTCTGTATGCTGCTGTAACACTCCCATTACAGGCTACGTGCAGCTTTCAGCTCTGGATTTGTACTTTTTAGGCTTTGACTTACAGGGCATTGAAGTTAACTGAGAGATTCCCATTGCAGGCACCTTCCTATGCCTATCTTATAGCTCATCAGCCTGCTCAAATGTTTCCCTCTCTTAAAGTGCCTTACCATCATGGGTAAAGTGGAAAGGGATTGCTTATGCACTCTTTAAGATTTGCTTTGGCAGAACAGCCTAAACAATCTTTAAATTTAGATGAAATATCAATTATTAAAATAAACCTAAGATGTGTGTTGCCTGAAGCAAAGAATTAGTACCTGCTCCAAACTAGCATCTAAATACTTGAAAAAATGTAGTGAGTTGTGACAAGTTCATTATTACAGCCATAATGCTTTCTCCTTTGCTGTATTAAATAGATTTCAAGAATGTTGCACAACAAATTATTTTATAAACACCACTTAAAAAATGCAGCTGAGTACTCAGGAAAAAAAAAAAAAGCTTTTTTTTCCATTTTATTTTATTTTATTTTATTTTTTTCTGAAAGCAACAAACTAGATTTTGCTCTTAAGTTATTATCAGAGACTGCATTGATCTCTGGGTGAGACAGAGAGCTCAATATGTCCCCCTAGCAGCATCAGTTTGTTCCCTAGGTAGTGAATTATGCAGCAAAATTGGTATGTATTTTATTACTAATACTTACACAGAAGAAATATTCCTTAGAAATAAGAGATTATCTGATGTTCAACATTCTTTAAATTATTTCAGGATAAAATCACCATTCTGTATTTCCTGCTCTGGTTTATTTGGCTGTTTTGAATTGTCGTGGGTTGTATTTTAAGGCAAGGCTTTAATAAATGTGACCGCTGGTTTCCAGCAGAAAGGTTTTCATCCAAGGAGCATGTTATCGATGGCTATTCTCATTTGCAGCACTTGTACTCTCCATGGCTCTCTGCAGCTGACTGCACTGACGTCATCACTAGCACTATCGACACATTCTTTTGTGTGGTGTGAATGAAAAAGTAAATTGATCCCAGTGGGGACTGTGCTCACAATGAACAGAAAAAAGCTGCCACTCTGCCAGCTATAGATGGCATTAGATGTCTGTTAATACAATCCTTGCCTGGCACTTAAATTAGACAGGGGTGTTTTAATGCCCCCCACAAAATATTGTCTTTTTTTTTTTTTTTTTTTTGAAGGGGGAGGGAAGTTAAGCTCAACACATGCAAATTGATAATGGTTTAAATGGCAAAGGATGTAAACAAGAGCATCTTGTATCCTTGAGGTAAAGTAATTTCAGAAAAGACAAATATTATTATGCCAAATTTATGGATGAGGGAAGCGTAAGCTCCTTAGGGTCATGGAACAAAGGCAGGGAAAAAAGGGGAATAAAAACCAGTCATCAAATCTTTGACTTGTGCAGAAATATCAGTGTCAGAGAGTTGAAATTAACTGCAATAAATAAATTATATCTGCTAAGCATCTGGACTTACATAACCTGAACTCTAAGCATTATTGTCCTGAACTCTAAGCATTTATTACAGGAGTAATGTTTCTATTTTGTGCAAAGGCAGAATTTAACATTTTACACAAATTTTACTCAAAAAAAGATATATTTTGTAAGTTTTTTTCCATTTTGTATACCTGTTACAGTGTGTAGTTGCCTTCCCCTCCATCACTATGAACTAAGTCTAAGATAAATGTCTAACATTTTATTTTTATTTATTTATTTTTTTTCAAAATCCGTGTGAGGAAGGTCAGCATCATCCTTCATTTAGCAGTGGTGTGTACATGGATGTGAGGAAAGCATTATAGGTGGCTTGACTCAAGTTCCCTGGATAACCCATGGCATGACAGGAGAAAGAAAAAGCAAAAGCTGAAGTGGCATCCCAGAAGTGAACTATCCTGTGCCCCCTCCCACCACACAACCTATAGTTATTGTCTGTATCCTCTTTATGCTAAAGTGGACTATGATCTATGCTATGATACATTTATGCACAATCAGGTGTACAACTGATGAGTTTTGGCCTCTTGATTCTCAAGTAATTTCCTGTTTCTCGTCAGTTTTCTTCATTTGTCCAACAGCTTCTGGTGATGGGTGAATGCTGTGAATGACTCATCCTGGCAGACTTGGTGCATCTTGTTGTAAGGCAGATCTATCAACACCTTTTCTCGATAGCACTGACAAAATGGGTAAGCTGACCTATACATGGTTCCTGGAATACTAGCATTGCATTTCCAGCTATGACATTCTTGTTCTTGGATCAAAGGAGTAATATGTCATCATACTGGTAACTATAGCCAGACATATTCTAACAGAAAGCTGGCTTCTTGTGTAGAAAAGTACCACAAATTTTGTTTCAGTGTAACTCCCCATGGAGCTACATGTTCTACTCAGGTCCCATTTTACAGAGGACATTGCAGAAAAATAACTTTCTAACAATTTTCCAGACAAAGAATCTATACAGGAAGATATACTGTAGGTAACGTCAAACAAATTCCCATATCCTGACCTAACTGTGGATGAACCTCATCATTCTTCTTTTATAAAGGCAGGATAGTTAGTTGGATAACTCAGGCTTTTTCTAACTAGATTTCCATCAGGAGGACACTCAATTTCTTTGTGGGGCAGAGTTGCCCATACAGTTGCTCTGTGCACGTCTGGATCCTCGTATAAGAATTTCCCTCTTCCAAAGTGAAAAAGAAGTTTCAGTGTAATGTTAAGAACAGGAGCCTTTTATTTTGAAGTAAAGGATAACTGCAGCGCAGGACCTGTGGGCTGCAAAGTTACCAGTTCAGGACGAGGATGCTGCTTTGTACCATGGAGCTCAACTCAGTGGAGCTGGTTAAACACTGACTTCAGTACTCACATGTCTGAGACCGTTTCCGTCTTCTAGATCACAAACTCCAGACTCCAGAGGAGTAGAAGAGTGTCATTTTTATTGTCCTATTTTTATATTTGAAGGAGTATAAAAATAAGTTGATGCCATGGGTAGATTATCATCATTGATGTTCTGCTACGTTCCCCCCCAACCCCCCACCCCCCCATTATATTTTTTTTAATATCTATTCATATGCATTGCATTTTACTACCTGCAAAAAAATCAGAGATAAATAAAGTAACTTTAGAACCCCAATAAGACTTTTTTTCCCCTTTTTATTACTCTGTTGAGTTTTGTTATAAATCTTTCTCAGTATAAAATCAGGAATTAATTTCTGTCTGAAATTTCTTAGATGTTTCTTTTCAACTGCCACATTAAAAGAAAGTGCTGTAGGGGCCAAAGAAAAACTATCCTGTTTTGACATACCTGGAAGTGAATATTTATTATGTCTAATATGAAATGTTTCTTGAAAATCAAATTATTTTTTCTTCTAAAATATTCTTAATATTTAAAAAAACTGAAAACCAAGTGAAATGTCAACTTTTTTTTTTTTTTTTTTAGTCAAAACAGTTAAAGTGATTTCAGTGTCTTTTAAATTGCTTTATTTTTTTCCCTTCGTTTTTGCTTTTGTTCTTTTTGATGGGAGAAAAGAAAAAAAAAAAAAGGAAATCATTCTATTTCCCATGAAATAGAAAATCTGGTTTCTGCCCTGCTTTACTCCCATGGGAACAGCATAGCAGATGTACAAAAAGGATTAATGTTATATAACAGAAAAGTTTAACCAACACTAGACTACTAAGCTGTTCAGTAACTACCCTCATCTTAACCATCCCGTGCCATACAGCAGAGAGATGAGCCTGAAATATAAGCTGGCAGCCTAAGCATCTTTGAACAGGGGGTTCCAGAGTGCTGAAGCATGGTCTGGCAGTGGTATGTCTCTGTCAACAGATTAATACTGGGAAACTGGACAGCAATTGAGCTGTTATGTGCTGATGCATGAAAGTATGATTTTGTGCTGGAAATCAGATATTGGAGCAGACTGTCTTCATGTCCTTATCAATTAATGCCTAAAACAACAACAACAAAACACATGAAAAGACTGAAGCCATGCAAATTCAATCAATTTATTTTTTCATAGAAATAAAACAGTAAATTGTTCAATGTAATGTACTCTGACTCCATTGTATTAATAATGTGTAGTTCCTGCATTGGCATTGAGCAGCTGGATCTGGGGATGTGCTTACTCTCAGCTTGGTAAACAGAGAAAAAAAAAAAAAGAAAAAAAAAAAAAAAAAAAAAAAGAAGAAGAAAGATGGATTTAGGCATTTTTTTCCATACCTCATCACCTGAATTATTGTTGCCCTGGGGTTGGATGGTGGGAGAGGACAGACTAAGATGTCAGAGATAAAGAAGTGAGTGCACTTGGCAGTGTAGAGTAGAGCAGGGGAATTTTTCTGTACGAATTCTGTTCCTTTCTTCCACCTTCTTGCAGGTCTGCTGTTTTTATCTGCAGGAGGAGTTGTGCCTCCTCTGCTCTCACAGCCTGGATATCCTTAAGCCCTGGTCAGGCCAGAGAATAAATGATTCTTTTGGTCTAGAGTTTCACAAGAGCAGCCAGGAGGTCTTTCAGGTTGAGGGGGAATTAAGTTGTTAAATCTGCTGCTGGTCACAAGTGCATTATTGACTTATCTGACTAATGCAATTCACCCTTTATTGTGTGAATAGGCACAGTGTGAATATTGTAGAATTCCCTCCTTTGACCTTGACATTAGATTGTGCAAGATTGTTTTGTCTCTTCACCCAGTTAACTTTTCTGTTTTCTTGGTGAGTTGAGAAGGCTGCCCATTAGCACCAAATGTGTTTGTTTTTATTAAGAAGTTACTTGGGGACTCAAGTAACTCAGTAAGTAAAGTCCAGTACAGTTCACCAGCAAGACACCATTTTATAAATGTCCCCTTTTATCCCCTTCCTGTATTCAAAACGGCTGTACCATGAAAAGCTTTGTTACCTATTACCAGCGACCTGAGCCATCTTTCTCTGGTTCTGGCTGTAAGGTGTCCCTGGAAGAAATACAATCAGTAAAACTCTGTATCTTCCAGAGCAAGTCCATTTTCCTTGGAAGCAGGTTTCTAGTTTGTAAATAAAACTTCCTTCCCTAAAGGATGCATGTCTCTTCAGCCTTGGCTTGGAGGTGAATAGTCTCTCATAAATACAAAAGACAGATTCTTTTCTTATGTATCACTGGTCAATTTATCATTAAGTTCCTGTAGATGAAGCTAGTTTGAATCTCCAAGCTGTTTCCTGTAAAGCAAGAGGTAGGTTCGGTCACTGCCTGAAGTCTGTCATGGGAATTGAAGCTGAGCCAACAAGCAACCTTCACAGTGTTCTCATCCTGGGAAAGTAAAACATGTCAGCGGAGGAGTTTAACAGATTTGTTGTCACAAACATCATTTTGAAACAGAAGGCGAGCTTGTCTCATAGTGCAGTTTGGGAGCCCCACGATTAATACTGCTGTTCAGCCAGCATGGGTGCTTATCCTCATGTACTACAGCATTTGATTGCTGGGCTGACACCAGGGGCCCTTGGTTAAAAGAGCAGTGTGCCTGGTCTTGGATAGGGCTGTTTGTGCAGTGCCTGCCACACGCACACTGTTTAAGCTGCTGTAACTCTGACCTCTGGAAAAGACCAAAAGCAAGAATCTCCTGTCCTCAGGTAGTACTCTGCAGCTCCCTTCAGCCTTCTCTGCAACATGAAGAAGCATCTTCATACACTTTCATTGTGTCCTCTTCTGCAGCAATTTCTTCCACCCCTGCACTGACTTCTCTCTGTCTCCTTCACGTGGCCTTTTTTGTTTTCTTTGCTCTGCCATAGGGGATTTCTATCTGGTTTGAATTTTTGGTGAGAACAGTTGGCTGTGGTGATGCTGGCTGCTAATTCTTTCTTTCTTTCTTTTTCTTTCTTTCTTTCTTTCTTTCTTTCTTTCATTCATTCATTCATTCATTCTTTTTCTTTCTTTCTTTCTTTCTTTCTTTCTTTCTTTCTTTCTTTCTTTCTTTCTTTTTTTTTCTTATTCTTTCTTATTCTCTCTCTCTCTCTCTTTTTTTCCCCTCCAAATAAAGTATTTGTATGAGGGGTTTATAAAATTAATAATTACTGGTGAGATGTGAGGCCAAAAGGCAATGTATTGCATAAAGAATTTTTAAATTTAATTGAGTTGGTACACTATGTATCTAAGTTATATAATTCCTTTTACCAGAGAAAGCAGTGATGGATTAAGCAGGACTTTGGAGAAACTGACATAGTTAGAAAAAACCCTCAGGAGCATGGGAGAATTTAGGGAAGTCTTTGGGCCTCGTATAGAGTGTTGTGGGAACAAAAGGCTGAGAAGGAAATTAAATGATATGACATTAACACAGAGTAAGCAAAATTTACTTATATCAAGGTTGGAACAGAAAAGAAAGAAAGAAAGAAAGAAAGAAAGAAAGAAAGAAAGAAAGAAAGAAAGAAAGAGAAAGAAAGAAAAAAGAAAAAAGAAAGAAAGAAAGAGAAAGAAAAAGAAAGAAAGAAAGAAGAAAGAGAAAGAAAAAAGAAAAAAGAAAGGAAGGAAGGAAGGAAGGAAGGAAGGAAGGAAGGAAGAGAAGAAAGAACTGCTAACAAAAGAGGAAATGTAGAGTGTAGGAGGGAACCTCTTTATCTTACCTTCTTACATTCACAATTTGGTGAGGTTTGGAAGAGATGCCCAGGTCACTGATTTCCTACTCAGCATGTGATAGTTATATCATGGAGTTCTCTTCTCATTGTTCTTTCAATATTTGCTCTGTTCCTTAAGTCCACCAGAGCTATTGCTTCACATGAGAAATTAATATATTAATTCTTGAAAGCTTAGTGACAAAAATGGTGAAAAGTACAAGGAGTTGTTCTCACTCTCATGAAGAAGACCTATTCTTTGCAGAATCCTTTCATCACTCTTTCACTTATTTTCAATTCACTGGGCCAATAATACTCATCATCCTCATTATTCTTGCAAAAGGCAATCACTATATTGTTAAAATAAGTATAATTATGGTTGTGTCACAAAAAAGACAGCATGAGGGAGGTGTATAGAAAATGCTCAAATCGTAGTTAGTAATAGCAATAAACACATGAAAAAATGGCAGCATTATTTCAAATTTAGGAGAGTTAGTATCCCCATTAAAAGGAGTCAGTCAAACCTAAAGCATTAGTAAGCTGTATATTAGAGGTATGCCATTTTTGTTTTTCATATATATGTTCTTTTCCTAATACATTATTAAGAAACCAAATTCTGAAGTCCTTAACTCATTTTTTATTCACTTATCATTCAGACAAAACTCTAATCAACTTCAGTCAAGACCTTTCCCCAGCATGGTAGATGAGCTGTGTCATGTTTTACTGCCATCAGATGATAATAAAAAGTTACCACTGTAAAATATAATGAGGTAAAGGACATTTTATGCTCAATGATTTAATAACACTTTGAGCTTATATTGTGCCAGCCAGGCAAGGCTTCCAAAGTGCTTTACAAATGCTAGTGAATGCATTTGAAGAATGAGGTCTGTGATGAAGTAAATGAAAGGTTATTGTAGCTTTCCTGATAAACAGGCACTGTCAGGTTTAATAGACAAAACACGAGTCTCTTTTAAAGCAAGGTACACAAGGCCCAGGTGTTTCTAGGTGTGCTGTGGTTCTGTTTCAATGTGGGCACATGATTACAAGCTTTGCACAGATTTCCTAATGCCCAGTCCTCTTCTACATTGATTGAGAATCTATTATGTCTTAGAATGGTCTCTTATGCAGAATTTTCCTCTGTCTCCCACATTCCTTCAAAGGTCACATTCAAGCTGTCTTTCTTGGTTCATTTGTTCATTGTTATCACTGATACACAGGGAGAAAAAACCCATTTCCAGCAATACAGGATGACCATCCGCTTAGTTTGAGGTAATGCTGGTCTCCTTTTCAGAACTACCAAATTATTTTTACTGTGTTTCAGCAAATTAAATTCAAGCAAAAATTAAAACATAAGGAAATATAGCACAGGTATTGAGTTATTTCTACCCAAACTTGTTGATTTATTCTTATTATTTTTTATAGTTCTTTAAACAGAAGATAAAAATATCTGAGTCAGGAGCCTTCTGCTCGCAGTGGAAATGTTCAAAATGTAATCATAAAATTCTATTACACTGTCATTGCCTTTTCAGACCTTCTAGTCAGAGTAGCTTGCTTACCGTCAGAGATCAGAGATCACAGCCTGCTACAGCCACAGACTTACAATGAATGAAAGAACACATTAGTATTTGTTGAAGGCTAAAGCCAAGGCTTTTCTTTATTATGTATTACAGCAAGGTGCTTTAGGTGCACAGCTGCAATAGTAATAAGAAACTATCAGAGATGTGGTATCAGTTCTGAGTAATACAGAGATACCAAGCCCTACACAGTATGTTTGAGATGGAAGAGATCTACTATTTCAGAGAATCTGTATCCATGCTGTGGTGAGATGATATATTTTTTCTGCCTAATCTTTTGTGGTGTCAACTTCCATGAAGGTGATTGTTAATCTCTTTGACTCCTACTCATTCACTCTCATGGCTTCATGGGACCTCCAGTCCCATCCAGCACAGATAGATCCCTTACATTCCAAAAACCTTTACCAAGAAAGACCCACATACAATGCTCACTTTTGTCTTATAATCAAAGCATAGCATAATATATCACACCAGATTTCATCTAATGTAGCCTGCCCATTTGTCTTTTCTGTGGCCTCCAGGCAATAGATGCCTGTGACTTTATTGTGTTGTTTTCCTTTTAGTCCTCTCTTTTGTTTCACCTCCAGGTCTTCCAGAGCTAATGTGTCACACCTATTCTCCCCAGTGCCTGCCCTTTACTGAATTTCTTGCAGCAGTTGGTCTTTCCTGCTTACCCCTGGATCTGCCACACTCAGAACTTTGTTTCCTCTGTTATCTGATCCTGAGCATCTCCAGAGAAAATGTATTCAGTCTGTATTCTGTGTGTCACTGTCTTTTTCACAAAGCATTTTAACTTCTTCCTCACTGATTTCCAAGTTCACAGCCTTTGGCATCCACTTGTCTCTACATTTTGATTAGATGAGCTATGCTAAAAATCACGTTAATGTATGTATAAATTATATAAATAACTGTGCAGAAGCCCAAAGCTGTTCTGCTTGCTGTAAAAGACAGTATTTCAGTGAGTAGTAGGACATAAATGATAAAATTCACAATAGGTCTAAATTAAATTAAGACTGTTGTTAGTGAAATGAAATTATCTGTACAAGCAAAATCTAAAATCACAGCTCTTATTTTTCCAGGAATTCTGTAACAGTTTGGTTAAAAGTTTACTAGTTTACTGTTTTGTTGTTGTTGTATTTTTCTTATGTTTGTTTGTTTTTTGTGTGCACGTACTGTTAATATTTTATAGTGATATTTCATTTATTTTATGTAAAAATATATATTTTAAATTCCTTTTAGCAGTTGAGAGTATTTTACTGTGAGGCAGGAACTGATACACTCTCTGTTTCCTGAAAGGAACCTTCCAGTCCCAGAGTGACCCTTTGGTAGCTATTCTCAGCATTGGTGAGTCATTCATTAGAGCTTTTGAGTCATAGATGGTATCAGTTTCACATAGGCATCAGAATCACAACTGTACTTGCTATGTAAGAAATGAAAGTAGCAGTGGGAGATAAATTACTTCAGCAAAACTTCTCCATTTTCTTGCTTTTCCACATCCTAATTTCATATCATCTTGAAGTCTGTGGACATTCATTATTGAAATGTATTTTGTCACCTGCAAACTTTATTTTGATCAGCTTGATAGGAAAAAATCAAATTTATTGGGCTTGGTTATTCTGTAGCTGGAACAGACTTCTCCAGGCAAAGGATATTTTGCCATGACATTGAATGAGACCCTATTCCTCTGAGAGATTATAGTGAATAGTCAAAGGGTAAGTGAAGTGCTCTTTTTGGTAGAACTGATTCTGGAACAAAGTTCTGTCTATTCACGAGTCATAAAAGAGGTTAAGGTAAATCTATTTGTTAGATGAATCTTAAGCAATGAATGAATGACATTTTTATTAATTTCACTTCATTTATAGATTTGCCTGCAAGTGGCAACCTTTTCTACTTTTATTTAATGAAATGCACAGAAAAGTGCAAGAAGAAATCTCCTACCCTTTTTTTTTTTTTTTTGAGATTTCATCTTTAGTCTCCTCAAACAGAGATTCTGGTTTTAGTAAGCATAATTTTCATTTTAAAAGGATAGCCTATTAGCCTATTGGGGGTTAAAAAGGGATTGAAGTACACGATTGTTGCAGATCTGCAACAGTGAAACATAACGGCTGATGGACAGGTGCTTGCTTTTATGGTTTCTGGTACAGTGTCTGTACTTGGGCTCACTCTGCTGGGTTTGCAGGTGGCTGTGGTTTCAAAGGGGCTGTGGGAACAGGACTGAAATAATAAAGCACTCTTTTAGTGGGTGTTGCTCTCTGTAGACTGCTTACAGCAAGAAATTTGCCATTGTGTCCAGGTCTCAACAACACCTGGAATTTTCCAGAGAATATTTTTCCAAGAAAGTGCAGTTTCTACAAAAATCAGCATATTCTAGAAAATGTTGTATATATGTTTTATTTATTTATTTATTTCCACCAGAGAAAATTGTGTTAAATAGTAAATATTGTGTTTGGTTTAGCTTGTCCAAGGTGAATCAGAATTCACAATTTCTTGATATTTTTTTCTTATTGGATACTCCTTTTCCAATAATATCAATAGTTGCACAAGTAGGTGAACAAATAAAAATAGTTAAAATGCTTAATATGATGTTTGCTCAGGTGACAAAATTTTGGGGTCACCAATTTGTGTCTTTGTTTTGGTTCCCTTTTGACATTATTTACAGGATCAAAACAAAGTCCATAGAGTTAGGAGCTTTGTAACCCTCTTTTCTCTGAGGATCTCCTTAGCTTGCTGAACACCTCTGCAGTAGTCCATGAAACCTGAGAGATTTCAAAAATATTTACAAGCCTATTGCAATGCTGGGAATGATATTCCTATTTTTCAGAGGAAAAAAATCCTATGATTGTGAGGAAAATGCGGAGAAAGACTAGCTGCTGCTGAAAATTTATGTATGCAGCTTTACCTTTACTCTACTGCCTTTAGTTATGCAGTAGCAGTAACACTGCTTAGAAAATAGAGCAGCCATCTAAAATATGTCCATCTTTAACTTCTACACTGCTGTTAGAAGCATCTGCTTTGCTGTAGTGTGAATGAAGATAAATCGTTAATTTAAATGGACCCTTAGACCCTAAACTTAATCTTTCTTATTTTGCTCCTCAGATATTTTCCCCCAGCCTAAAGCTTGTCTTCAGAAAACGAAAGCAGCCTCTCTTTGCAAATTCAGCACTGGAACATTGCATTGGCTGGATCAAGGTTAGGCTGAAGAGAAACAAAGGTTTAACTGAGCACCTGATAGAGACTATTCTTTGAAAAGCAGCTCACAATGGGGAAAAATAGGGAGCAGTAGATTGTTTGTATGCCAGATGTAGTCTCTTTATGGACTTTGGTAGGAGCTGCACGCAGTTGTGTTTAAGCAAAGTTGAAGGGAGCTGTTCAGAGGGGATTTAATTCTGCTTCTTGAAAACTGGAAAGTGAAGAAAGAGCAGGGTTTACCAAACGAGGGACAAATTCTGCGTTAACCAGCTCACATATAACCCTGTTGATGTTTAACAGCCACTTGTTCAAACTATTTCATTGAAATTGATGCAGATCTACTCTGTCTGAAAGCAAACTTATTAACATTTATCATTCAAATACATATTTTATACTTGATTCAAAAACCTCTGAATGAATGAAAACTTTTCCACTGATTATGAAGGACTATTTTTTTCAGGCTCTAAATGATAATTTCAACCCAGCAAATGATGGCTCCAGTTCTGAAAAAGAATTTTAATTAACTAACCAGAGTTTTAAAATATGGGAATGCTGTATAAAGTTCTGATTCAGAAGGCTTGTTCAGGTTTATCATGATGGAAAAAGCAACAACTAATGACACTAATAGGAGCTAGAGGTAGGCAAGTTGAAACAAAGAGAATGTAAAATTAGTGCTAAGAAAGAGGCACTTCTCAGCCTTGATGAGAACAACCAGATTAGACATAATTCATATCTATGAATATTCCTTAATAAGTGAAGATGCAGAGATATTTTGAGAGCTGAAAAAGGCAAAAAGACCTGAGGTCCAGCTTTTCTAAAACACGCACACAGAAAGTCACAGTTTCAATCCATCTCTTCAGAAACAGAAAGGAGATCTAAAAACTATTCTGTAAACAGACTTACTTTCTGCCAATTTATTATTACTAAAATTGTTCTGTATCCAATCCATCTGTCTTAACTTCATGACAGAGAATAAAATAATCTTGAAATTTAGAACCATTAAGTAGTCTATAATCACTCTACCTTTTGAACTTCCAGGTTTAAATCCTACCAGGATTTATATAAATATATAATTGAATTTAACAAAAAATAGAACTTGCTTCATGATGCAATGAGCATAGCTTTCATTTAAGAAAGCAAATTTTGTAGCCTACTAGATTCATTGTTATCAACACAATTAATGATTCAGAAACACATTAAAATCTTAGCCTGTATTGCCTTCATTGTACATAATTTAAAGTCTAATCTGTACTTGCTTTATGGAAGGTCAAAGATGCTCTGAAATAAAAAGTAAACTTTCAAAATTCCTGTATTTACTAAGAGAATGAAGAAAAAAATGTTAAAAGAAAATGTGAAATAATTGAAAAAATGTTTCTGTTTGTTAACAGATAAAAATAATGCACTCAGAATGAACTCATCCTAAAGCATATCATCTTCATTTCCCCTGTCCTGATGGGGGTGATTCTGTCTATAGTAAACAAGATAATCCACCCTCTGTTGTTTGACTCTTCTTGGACTGGATGTACCATTTATCATGATGGAGATACCTGAGATACCACAGGTAAAGTTATGGAAGATGTTTTCAGTTAAACAGGTGTTATAAGCCTACTTTTTCTTAAAATAAACAAATGAAAGAATAACACAGAAACAAAACCCTAGGACTTAATAGTTTAGTAATATTTGCTTTCTCTCCTGCTTTGCAAAATAGCAGGTCAATACAGTAAAATAATCCCTCTTCCCCTCCCAAGCTTTTGTAATTGCATGCAATACATTGCATTTTTCTGCTAACTTGTAGCTACAATTTTGGATGCCTAATGAAGAAATTCTTGTAAGGGAAATCCCTGAATTACTTATATATGCAAGGAAGACTGTTTAAAGACAAGGAAAATGAATCTGTCTCCTGAGCTGTCTGTTTTTCTTTATTAAAGGTAAAAAAAGAAAAAAGAAAAAAAAAAGTAGGCTTCTATTTGAAGAGAACTACTTCATTAGACATTTAAGAACAAGTTAAGGTACTTAAAAGTGACAGATTAGATTTTTTATTATTTTATTTTATTTTATATCACTATTTTGGAAGAAAAATTCTGGAATCTCCACCTTATCCATATCCTCTTCACCTGTTCTTCAGGACTCAGACATCTATCACTTTTATATAGTTAAAGATTGTCTATATTATGGTTTGATATTTTTCTCCAGAAGTAAAAGAAATGCATAAACCAGTGTAGGACAGAAAAAACAATCCTGCCTTGTTCAGGGTGAGGGGACTCCCTCCTTATTTAAATGTGCTATGAGACTTGAGAGGTCCGAGCCACATAGGAAAGCCAAGGCTCTTGAATGAGTGGTATCTCCTGAGGGTAGCAGACACAGAACTGCTTTTAGATGGCTTTTTTGCTTAGTTGATTTGGGCTAGGCTGTAGAGCACTATGTGAGTGTGTAAAGATGTTGGGCTGTCAACAGAGCAATACAATATTTATTAGGGAATCCTAATTCTCTTCAGCAGAAAAGAAGAAAGGCAGTACTACCTACTCCCTTCTTCACGAGGGGAAAACTCCTTGAGCTACAAAAAAGGAGACCATGGATTTATATTAGTCAGATCTACTGACTTCGGCTTTTATTTTCATGCACTTAGCCACTTATACTAAATAAATCCATGCTTGCCTTCTTAGCTAGGAACATTCAAGTATGAACTGCTATCATATTTTATAAATAAGCTAAAGGAAAGGTCATGGATTGCCTCAGGAACAGAACCCAAGACCTCATGCAATAAGTTTTAATCTTAACAAATCATCTGTATGGCCTCAGATTGAATATGCTTTTCACAATAAATCTCTAGCTACTAATCCACACTTTTATTTTGCAGTCAAGGATAACTACCAAGACTCCTGATCTCTAGAATGACAATTAGGCAGCAGTTACATGATCTAGGTTGAATATCTGTACTGAGATCTCTTCTCACAACTGAGGGTGATAGAATAAAAGGTCTTCAGATAAATTTACCTTGTGAATAAGAACATCATAATTGCATGGAAGTGTTGGGTTGTTTTTTTTTTTTTTGTGTTTTATTCTACTACATTTTATTTATTTTTGGTCACGTCATGAGAAATTATGCCAGAATACATAGTTCTGATACAAGAAATATTAGTGTCCAAAAATTACCAAAAAGCTAGTACTAAAGTACTTAATCTCCCTTCCTTGACCTGGCAATTTACTCACTGGTGTTTACTAAATTCATAAAGAAGAGAAAAAAAATCACTAACAAAAATATTTAGTGACACTAAAAGATGCACAAGACACATCCTATAAACTCAGAACCTGAGAAATCAGATGTTGAAAAAGAAGTTTCCTGAACTCCTTGTCACTTTTTCATTGCCTGAAATGCTGTCAGCAACATTCCCTGAAAACACATGAACTTTCTACTTTCATCTACAACAAACAGAAAAAGAAACTTATTCCAGCTCACAGATTGGTTTATACAGTTCCTCAGGGTCTCAGGCTTGCTAAGGCATGATGCTTCCCAAGTACACAGAATAAGTGTGAGTCAGATAGACCCATCTGTTGATAAAAAGAGCATCTGAGGTCAGCCTTAAGACTTTGGAGTGTGTGTTTGATCAAGTTTTTGTTTATGTTACCAGAAGCTTTCTGGTAAATGATATAAATACCATATCTGACCATTTGCCAGCACATTGCAATATACCTTCTGGAGAAATATCCATTTTAAAATAACCTGAATCTCTCTCTCTCTATATATATTTTTTTCCTTTTCCTGAATCTGCTAATTCATTTTTAAATATGACAGGTGCCACACAAAGTGCTAGAGGTAGATGAGATAGTTGATGTTCCTGACAAAATTGGCTACATATAAGACTTCGGTAGAATAATGATGTAAAAAGCAATGATTTGGCTAAACAAACAATAAAAAAATAGACCAGAGATTCTGTGTGCATTTTAAACAAGTTAAATATTAGCATAAACATCTGTTGCTGTTCCTGTATTTATGCCTAAACACCTAAACAAAGCTGGCTGAAGCAATGCAGTTTCAGAAAATATTGAAATGCCATGAGTGTGAGAAGAATGATTATCTCAAGTTATAAAACTGTCAGACAATTCTGGCAATGTAAGAAACTTAAAAAGATAGACATTGGTTAAATCCTCAATAAGGTACAACTGCATCAACATGCAATATGAAGAAATTGATTTTATTTTATGTTATGTCATATATAGTTCCTGAGGATTCAGTCTTAGAGTCAGTAAATGCTTTGGCTGAAGACAAGCATAGTCATATGAAGCTTTTGTGTTGTGTTATGTAAAAATAGGACAAAAATGTGAGTATTAGCTGTTTTTGCAAAACAGAACAAAACAAAAACAAACTTACCAATAATACAGAACTATAGTATTAATAAAAAAAGAACAGAAAGGCAAAGAGGTTGATAGAGATGGAGAATTCTTTCCATGTGTAAGGAGACTAAACTGAATGCACCTCTTCTGTTTGGAAAGGGTAACTTAAAGGAACGTGAGATTTTCACAAGTTTATGAATATTATGGGGAACTGGGAAGACCTATAGGATTCCTTTCAGTACAGAAGCTCAGAACGACACACACACGATAAAGTTATCAGGTAGCAAGTTTAAAATAAACAGAAGGAAATGCTTTTCCATATTGTTGCATAACCACACTGTGAGGTCATTTCCACAAGATGCTGTGGATGCCAAAAATATAAATGAATTTAAACAGGGTTTAGAGAAATGCATGGGAATGAATCCATAAGTAATCCAGATGCAAAGTCTGGCTCAGGAAATATTTAAACTGATCACTGCTGGAGCTGAGGATAGATGGAGAGTTGGGCAGTTTATACACGCCTTGTTTTTTTCCACTTTTTCCTGTGTATTCACTATTGGCCAGAGTCTCTCTCAAATTCATTTCACCCTAGGAGGGGGAAGCGCTATGACTAAAAAATTAAAGATATTGTCTTGTGACTGGAGATATCTGAAGCAGACTTTGAACGTTTATATTCACAGAATCCATAGAAAATACACAGTTTGCACATAAAGTTGAACTTACAAGCTTTTCCCTTTTATCTAGATAAATAGAAAAGCTGATTTTTCTCCCAGATCTGCTTCATACTTTTCCCCTGTCAGTACCATAGGAGCAGTCTTTCTCCCTTTCATAGTCCGATGACCAAGATGCTCAGGGTCACTACAGGTATGGGCACAGTAAGGCTCAGTGTTGTCCAGTGGGTACTGCTCAAGGACAATTCCAGTATCCTGTGAAAGGGAATGTGAGCAAAGGCCATTTGAGGAAGAACTGCATTTCATGAAAAGAAACTACGGTATCAATTACTGCTAAGATTAGCCAATGAAACTTATGTGGCTAGTCCAACACTCAGTTATAACCTACAGAAAATAACCATTTAGGCTCTTTCTGTAGCTGATAAAGAGACAAATGTGTTAAGGTTAGAAAGAGTGGTTTAGTTCTTTTTCTCTGTTGATTATAGAAGGATCATAAATAATTAGTTTACAACTGGTTCACAGCATTTTATATAGCTAAAGTTAGACAGGATAAATGCAATCTATAAGGTCTGATTTCTCAAGTGAACTCTCTTATCAATGCAAAGGAATTTCCATCTCTGAATTCTGTGACAAATCCCAGGGGTGAATCTCCCTAAACATTTTGAATTCTTTTGTTTTTTTTTTTTTTCCTAAATGTAATTTTCTTTCTGAAGTGAATTAAGCGTTAGTCAAAGATAGTGGATTTCCAGCCCTACTAAGCCTTTTATTAATTCATGAACTAGATATAAAATAAACAGTAGCAATTTAATTCTTATCTGCTTATTGCTTCTTCAGGATCTCTTTGTGTACACGCCATCATCATCCTAATAGTTGTTTGGTCAGTGTGATGCATTCTTGCATTTGCATAAATGCTGAGGCTGACAATAAAGTTTCCAGTTAGTGCCAAGTGAGTTGGTGTTCTTGTAGTGTTAAACACTTCTCCAGTGATCTGAGACCACGCATTTCACTTCATGTGGGATATTGAACAATTAACATCTTTCAGTTGTTTAACCACCAGGACTGCGTATGAAGTGACAACTTAGAGTCCCTTCATGAGCGAGTCATGATCTACTCAGTCCCCCAGTATATGCATTTTTAACATAACTGAATGTAATTATAACTGAGGATTTTGCATAAGAAACTGTTTAGTGTTCTACAACATGCCTCAGTTACAAATCTGATACTGAGTAGGGTATTTCACTCTCGAAACTCTACCTTACTCCCTATATGTATGTATATATATATAATATATACAGTAAATATACAACATTTTAAATGGAGAAGTTAAGGCTATAAATTGGAAGGACTACTGAAATCTGAAAAAGTTACTTAAAATTATTGTTTTATATGGGAAGAGATTGTAGCTCAAATCTCTGTTTACAAACTATTCAGTATAGGAAGTTATCACATAAATTCGTTCAACAAAGGAAGGAGAATATATTGTCAGTACTTTCAGTCTCCATCCACATGTTTTCCCTATAAAGGTGCTCAGATAAGCCTTTCAGACTTTCTAGAAATCTGGAGACCGTGTTACAAAAATCTCAAATAATACTTATTGCCATTTTATGAATTCCAGAAGGTAAACAAAATTCTCTCTATATATGCAAAAGCTAGATGGACTAATATATATATCATTACCAAGTTAGGTGCGTGTGTCGATCTGCTCGGGGGCAGGAAGGCTCTGCAGGAGGATCTGGATAGGCTGGACCGATGGGCTGAGGTCAACTGTATGAAGTTCAACAAGGCCAAGTGCCAGGTCCTGCACCTGGGGCACAACAACCCCAAGCAGCACTACAGGCTGGGAGATGAGTGGTTGGAAAGCTGCCTGGCAGAGAAGGACCTGGGAGTACTGGTTGATAGTCGGCTGAATATGAGCCAGCAGTGTGCTCAGGTGGCCAAGAAGGCCAACAGCACCCTGGCTTGTATAAGAAGCCAGCGCTTGTATAATGAGTCAGCTTGTATAAGAAGCAGCGTGGCCATCAGGTCTAGGGAAGTGATTGTCCCCCTGTACTCGGCTCTGGTGAGGCCGCACCTCGAGTGCTGTGTTCAGTTTTGGGCCCCTTGCTACAAGAAGGACATGGAGGTGCTTGAGCACGTCCAGAGAAGGGCAATGAGGCTGGTGAGGGATCTGGAGAACAAGTCTTACGAGGAGCAGCTGAGGGAGCTGGGATTGTTCAGCCTGGAGAAGAGGAGGCTCAGGGGCGACCTTATCGCACTCTATAGGTACCTTAAAGGAGGCTGTAGAGAGGTGGGGGTTGGTCTATTCTCCCACGTGCCTGCTGACAGGACGAGGGGGAATGGGCTAAAGTTGCGCCAGGGGAGGTTTAGGTTGGATATTAGGAAAAACTTCTTTACTGAAAGGGTTGTTAAGCATTGGAATAGGCTGCCCAGGGAAGTGGTTGAGCCACCATCCCTGGAGGTCTTTAAGAGACATTTAGATGTAGAGCTTAGTGATATGGTTTAGTGAAGGACTTGTTAGTGTTAGGTCAGAGCTTGGACTAGGTGATCTTGGAGGTCTCTTCCAACCTAGACGATTCGGTGATTCTGTGATCCTGTGATCCTTTGAAAATTCTGTCCCCTTTTGTTGATTCACCCCCTCCTCTCATTGCAAGATATTTATTTTTTATTTAATTATGTATTTTTAATTAACTCTTGATTTTGGTGTCGTGGCAGGAAAGGAGGCAGAAAGGGAAGATTTATCTGTTGAGAGTATCTCTCTTACGGGCACAAATACAGCATATCCTGAAGAAATCTTGCTGTCTTCCTCTGTTACTGTACTTAATAGCGGATACACTTAGAGAATAGTATAGCTGAGGCACTAAGAGAATAATATATATTTATGTATAGTGTATAATTCTTTTATGTAACTGTTTTTGTTGGCTGTCAGAATAATCTATAATGGAGAAACCAAGGCACTTTTTCGAGAAGTGACTTTCCCAAGATCCCCCAGTGGCCCTTTGCGTAAACCAAAGTTGGAATTCCTCCTCAGAGCCAACCCTCTCAACTGATGACTTCTTATTCCTTGTCTTCAAAATATTTTTTCTTATTCTAACACATATATGTAAAGCATGCTTATTTGTTCTGATTTAGAGTTGTTGTTTCACAAAGAAGGTGCTGGTAATTTTCTTTGTTATTTCAAAGACCAGGAAATACAAGACCCTATTTTCTTCTGTTGTTGGCTGAAGCTTCACAATCAAACATTTCTTCCTTCAGCTTTTGAAGGAAAAGTAAAAGAAGCTCTTGCCCTGGAGTTATTGGCAGATGCTGCACTGGTTAATTACCCATGTTTCAGGCTCAGATTTACTGTACAGCTTAATCAGCATTTCTATGGACTTGCGTAATCTAGGAATGGTTTTATGAAGAATGGCAAAAGTATACATACAGGGTCACAAAAAACCACTGTGTGGATGAATGTGATGTCACTGTCACCATTCTAAAGCTCTGAGTGGAAAGAGAGATCCCCATTGTCCACTGTGACAAAGACACAGATTCTTTCAAACTTTTTGTTTTAATTTAGCCTGGAATTGCACTGAGTGAGCTGTGCCAAGCTGAGTACTGGAAAACTATTTGCCTCTCCTTTTGCTCCTAGGTAGAGGTTTAGGCTATGAAGACCCTCGTTGTGCGTGAGTTAGTTCATTCTGATTCTCTTTGTGAAGTGAATGAAATATTAGCTCTGTGATGAAACATGCATGTGGTTTCAGCAATGTTTTTGTCCATAGGTTGCTTCTGATGGGTAGCCCAAACCACATAAACATCAGGTTTGCTCCCTCAAACATTTTGACCCCTCCAGCACATCAGTATTCCTTCAGGACCGCAACATATCTGTGGCCAACTTCACACATTCTTTAGCCCCATCCCAGGACACGCATGATGTTATCACAGTATACAAAACTCACTTGGGTTAG
Organism: Cygnus atratus; assembly: GCF_013377495.2. Taxonomy (NCBI): domain Eukaryota; kingdom Metazoa; phylum Chordata; class Aves; order Anseriformes; family Anatidae; genus Cygnus; species Cygnus atratus. Next base: position 14,851,992 of record NC_066364.1, on the reverse strand, counting down.
TTGTGACACAGCCCTCACATTGTTGTAGGCATTTTGAAATTAAATATAAGAAAACAGATTAGTAGTTCTGTCTCAGGGCTACAGATTTAATTTTGTGCTAGTAAAGTCAATAACACAGAGATAAGTCCAGATATCATCTATACTGTTAAAGTACTAGAATTAGTCACCTCCACAATTTCATTTAGGCCAGCTAGTGCTATTCAGGCTCAATTCCCAGTACCTAGTCTGGATGATCTCACAGTATTTTATAGCAGAAAAGCTTTGAAAATTAAAGATTTGGTCATCCCTCAAGGTCAAGGAATGGACTTTGGGACTGTTTAGGTTACTGAGCTGTATACAGAGCTGCAACATGAGATGCACAGAAGACTCTGGTCAAAGGTCTGGTCTGATCCAGAGAGGCCATGTGGACACAAGACACCCTGAGCCAACAGGAATGGGCACCAGGCATCACTGTGTGGAGCAAATGACTTCAACATTGTACATAGTTGTCCAGGGTGCTTAGGCCTATCTTCAGAACAGTCCGGATGAGATTTTCAAGGGGATGAGATTTTCAAGGGGAAGTCATGGACATGTCCTTTACATTATAGTGAATTAGGTGCTCCAAGGACAGGCTTTGGAAGTTTGTGCAGTCTCTGTTTATCCTGCCTGCACTTTACAGTACTCAGGTGTGTGCCAGAGGGAGATGTGGATCTTGCCTGCAGCAGGGGAAACAGAGGTCTGCAGGAGGCCTGAAAAACAGGGTGTGGTGACTTACTGCAGTGCTGAGGTGTGTATCATTAACTACAGCTGGGAGATTTAAACAGGTCTCACATTGTTGTGGGTCTGGAGAAAGAGATCCTCTTTCTGGGGAGTGTTAATAGCTTCACATCCCTGGATTAAATGGCATGGGATAGCATCCTGTGGAGGCAAAACACCCTCTAAACACATCAGTGCAAGCAAGAAAGCCTTGCTTGCATGGGTACTGTAGTCATGAGGCAGCTTTCTCTATGCATTTAATCTGTATGTGAAAAATATCAACTGAAAACTGTGGCAATAGGAATGTGTAGTGTATATTTTCACCCAAGCAAAGCTGGAAAACTACAGATCAGGTTATATAGGGTTTGGTTTAGTATTGAAAGCCTAACATTGTACATGAATATGTAATTAAATATGTAATTAGGTTTTCTTTTTAAAAAATACCAAAATTTTATTGTTTTCTAGAGAGGAGGAATTAATTTTTGTTCAATTACTAACACAGTTTTCTTTCATTTTGTCAAAATGTTGTGTTTTCATAATTTAAATTAATCTCATTTCCGTGTACTAGATATGATGCACTGTGCTTTGTTTTAATTATAATGCAGCTGGCTGACTTTAATAGTTAGCTACAATATGCAATTCACAATGAAAAGCAACAAAATGATAAATTCAAATTAAATATAAAATATTTTAATCCTTTTTTACCAAAAGTTGGATGTTGTTGTTCACATTTTTTTATTCTGATAAAACTGTAGTTTGATAGTAAATCATTCTATTATTTTTTCCCATTCTTATTGCAAATATAATGGATTTGAAGTGAACTAGTAGGAATCTATAGCATATAAAACATTCTTTACAATGTCTCAACCAATTTGTTCTTTTTTAGATCTGTGGAGAGGAACTATTTCATCCATAATTCTGAGGAGACATTTGGAGGTAAAATGACTTACCATAAAGTAGCATAGAACCATAGAACTGGAAGAAGACAGTAGCAATGACAGATACTTTCCCTCCCGCTTGTTTAACTCAGAGCTCAAGAGCAGGTACACGATGTTCTGAGGTATTGCAAAAACTCATTAGTTCTCTATAAGAAAAGTTTGCCCTGGAGTTCAGAGTTATTATCCTTGAAGCTAACGATGTGAGTTGAAATTCTATGCAGCTTCAGTGCAGCATGTCTCTACATTTACTGTGTCACCTCAGCTGAACCCTTTTGGCTCTGAGAGCCTTGCTGTAGCCCGTCAGCAAAATTACAGGTTATGGTGAACAAATGCTTCAAGTTCTTGGGTAATTTCTGGATTAATCAATGGAAATTTTTACGTCTCTAGTATTTTCCTGATGAAAGCATGATTATTTTTCCTATTTTGCTTGAACAAATGGATAGCACAGACTCCAAGATCAGAGTGTAAACACACATATTTCTATAGCTCAAAATTTTTTTCATTCACAGGAGTGCTGTCCATTGAATTCCCCAATCTCTCACCAAACCTGCAATTACTACTGGCATTGGACAGCAGGTAATATGCTCTTTGCTTGCAGGTGCAATATGCTGACTGCCATTTATAACACTTTACCCCACAAGAATCATTTATTTGGACGGTAATGCCCTCATCTTGTTCCAGTTACCCATTTGTGCTAGAGATCTGTGAAACCTAGATTTATATAATGTAATTATTGATAAAAGAGGCAGATGCATATGCAATGGACCACATTTTGTGAGGCTCATTCTTGTCTGTGAAGCAGCTGAGAGATATTAAATGGCCTCCATCCGATGTTGCTGGCTAGTGCTAAAGTCTTTATTCACTGCAAAGCACTAGAAGCGCGTGATAGAGATGGCTTAGATTAATCTCTTTGACTAGCCCTGTAGGGCAGAGCATCTCCCTGAGGAAATGATCTTCCTGGGAGGCACATTATCCCTTCACCATTCATTCAGGGGTAGCACAGTTTCATATTGCCCCAAGCATAAAGTTGATCCCATTGAGACCAATATGACTCCTATCTAAGTAGCCATGTACACTCCTCATGAGGAAACCAACACCCAGTTAAAACACTTCCATACAAAAACCCACTCATATCATTACAAAATTCAGAGCTAGACTGAGATTTAAAATGTCCCTGTAGGAATTATATTGTTTTCAACTTCCCTACATAAGAGAAGGATCCAGATATGAAATTCAGACTCAGATCCTTCACCACATTATAAATCAACAGTTTGGTTATAAATCAAATCTCTCAATAATTTAGCATCTTTGTATTTAGATTAAGTGCTACTCCTATTCTGCTGTATGGGTGACTGAAAACTGGGAAATAGTGAGATGATATTGTGTACCAGAATAAAATCAAAATCTTATAGGATACATTTGATCAAAATTCAAGATTTCTAAACCTTGTTATAAACTTAATGAAGGTCAACTGCATGTATACAATCTGCAATTTCAATTTGAAATTTAATTCATAGCCTGAACAGAAGTTGTCATTTTATATTAGGAACTAGGCTATTTATGTTATTTTGTATGTAAAAATACTAATGGAAGAAATCCAAATTTATGGCTTGAGATAGGAATATAGTATATGGATTTATGATGGTAATGTCAGGGGGAACATCCTGGGATTAGTGGTAATTTCTGAGCTATGTAACGGGCTCTAAAGTGATCTGCAGTCCACATCGCAAGCTCTTGCCTGAAAGCATGCTTGCTACTTGAATCCAATTTTCATACTTCTAAATTATACAAAATATAGTGAATCTTCAGACAAAGTGCAATGCATTTAGCAATGACAGACAGTTAAATAGGCTCATACGAAATGCAGAGGACCTTACTTCATCTTTCCCATTCCTGAAATGGCCTTGGAAGCATGAATAACTAAATCTAAAACTGTGTATATCCTCCAAATTCTCATTGAAATGTAGGAACAGGTTGGAGGGCTCTGGAAGCCCAGGGACTTCACATGAACTTAGGAAATTAAGGGCAAAGCTACTGCTTGTGCTGTGCTTCAGATTTGTCACTGTAAAGGGCTGAGGAACTGGGCCCTACTTTGTATGTAAGCAATGTTGGGGTGGCCATGTCAGATGTAGTTTTGTTAGCTACACAAACCGAGGAAGAAAGGTGGAAGAGGGGGAAGAGTATTAGCTGAATTTCACAGTACATCCATTGCAGCAGCCTCATATTCTGTCTGAGAGTGCTTATCTTCCCCAGTGGGTTTAATGTCCTGAATAGTGTATGAATGGAAGTTCCCACTAAACCAAGTTCCTCTTCTAGCACATCCCTGTACTTGGTGTTTCCTGTCCTTTGGCTCTACAGGATTCCTAGTACACAGAACAGAAATACTGGCTAACTTCAGAGAAGCTTAGATTCACTGTGCAGTCCAAAGCCTAACATTCTCTGCATTGTTCAGGAGAGCTTCATTTTCTGCATCGATTGCACAGGGAGTTCAGATCACTAGTCTCAGCTTGTTCTTTTGTTGTGCTGGAGCTAAGCACCTATCTGGTGAAGTTACATACCTAAAACAAGCAGACTGCTTATGGCCTTGGTTTCTGCACTGCTTTGAATAACTCTCTTTTTCCTTATAAATAATATATTAAACTTTGAAAAATTTAGTCTAGAGTTACTTGAAGCATCATTTCCTTTACCTCAGAGAAAAAGACATTTTTGTATGCTTTGAGAAAGAACCAATCTCAGACATGGGAGAGAAGAGCTGTTGCTGAATGATAGCACTGTTCCAGGTGTAAAGCTAAGCTCTAAGATACAGAATGCTCACTTGTATCACACCCCATATCAACTTTTATGAGTCCCAGAGGAATGTACAAGAACACACAGATGATCTATACAATTCCCAGGTTACAGAATAAAAACATGCATATTGCTGTCATCCTAAAAAGCATGTCAGACAGAACTACTCCAAGGAAGATAACTACGTGGGGTGAAGATGTGCAGCAGCACTGCAACAGACTCCTGATCTCTGTTGGCAGATGCTTCATAAAATCTTCCCTTTTTGGCATGATCCAGTGAAAGGGGATCTTCCTTTTACCTGTGGGCTGTAAGCATTCCCCTTCTTTAAGAAGTACATTTACTAAAGTAGCAGACTGGTGCAGTGTCTCAGGAACGTGGACAATAAATCAAGAGGATTGGAAGCATTGCCAATTTAGGAAATTATCAAAAGGAAGTATCAGAAGCTAATGTAATTGGTTATAATCCTTTTGTCATGGTCAACACATAAATCTCACAGCAGAGGTCATAACTGGTGTTAAGTACACTGTCAAAGAAGGAACACAGTGGGAGAGAGTTTGTGATTTTATCCAACTGCCACCTGCTGAGGAGATAAATCCCAAAGTGCGGGAGACTAATGTGAAGACTGAATGTCAGCTATAACAAATTTTGACTGAGTTATTAAAATGAGCTGTCTTATTGATAGACCAAGTCTGTCACTGTAATCTTGCCATGTCACCTAAGGTGTTGAAGCCTACAACCACTGTGTATATAGTTTTTTCTTGGTCAAAATTGTTTGCAATTCCTTTGTTTCCACCCTTGTAAACTTCTTCTACCAAAAGAGCTGTAAAATTGGAACCAGGCTGAAGTAGAGGGTCTTCTCAAGTACCAGTGTCTTGAATGCTGATCTTATTTTGATCCTTAAGATTAGACTGCTGTTGAGGACAACCAACAAGATGTTAAACCTTCCAGTGTCAGGCTTCTTTTTGGTGTCTGTGTTTCATGGCTATGCAGTAAAATTGTTCTTACAGTGACCTGACTGATCCACAACTTTGTTTCATGTCATGCTGTCTCCAGGGAAACTAAAGGGAATGAAACATTGTAGCAAAAGCTTCTAAGCAAATAGACATATTTCTTTAGCATCCTTCAGCACTGGCTCTGAAATTAAGCAGATATTGGGTAATTTTCCTCCACAGAAATACAAACTGATGCATTTCTTGTAATTTAGTTTCGGAAGCTGTTGGATAGCTGTGATGAAGGCACTAATTTGGTCCAGACTAACAATTTGACTGGTGTACGCTGTTTCCCATCTAATGACAAGAGCCACTAGCTGTAGTTGTCCATCTGACAGAGCCAGTGGAGCAACTCAGTTATGTATTCAAAGTGTGAAAGCAGACTGGTGTTAACTCAACTGTTGAACCGGCAGCTGCCTCATGACTTTTATGTATTAGTCTCTGATGATAGGAAGCAGTGATAATGATTGGCCACAGACCTGATGACCTCCCTGGAAAGAAGAAAACTACTGTACATTTATCATTAACAAGGACAAAGTTTTCTGTTCCATGATAGAGTTCCTCTAAATTTGCAACAAAATAAGATGACACATGAGTTTCCTTTCAATAATGCAAAGTAGACAAAACCTCAGCTCACTGGCTTCTCTAGATAAATGGAGAAAGTCCAGCATGGTGCATATATAGAATTTGGTTCACACTTTTCGTTTTTGGTGCCATCAATGTTATGAGATAACCATATATCCAGCTTCTGTTACTGTTATTGCCTCATCAGTCAATGCTTTAGTTACTTATGTCATTCCAGTAACTTCACCAGAACTTTGATTACATTTAAATTGGCAGTGTATATCATGCATATGCAAAAATTTCTGATTGCTCATAGACACACTAAAATGAGCTGGCACCATGGAAAGTGACAGTTGTAGGGACCATATTTCACAAAAAAAATTATATAGCAAGCAAAAAAAGGCAGAGGCTGTCTAATTAAATAGTTTAAGTCGAATAAATCATTTAAATGTATTAATAGGGTTTCAGATTAAGTTTCTATGAATTTGCAGATTCATAACAGTTTCCATACTAGGGGAGTCATGTAGAAAATATGATGGAGAAGATCATATTATTCTTTGTATTTTAATCTTGACAAAATTTCATATAAAATTAAAACAAAATGAGTTTACACTTTGTGAAATTAGATGGCAATGGTGTTCAGTAACTTGTTAAACCAGTAAGACCAGCCACGTGGGTACAAACTACAATATTCAGCTATTCATGCTCAAGTTTTTAAAATTAATTTAAATTTCTTGTAATGTACTGACAACAATTACATGATGGAGACTTTTCTTGCTTTGAACTACAAAAGCTCTTTTGAGTTGTGTGCATATTCAGTTGGCGGTGGTGGAAGATGAGTGAAAAACATTGTAGAAACACAGAAAAAAAATGTAAGTTTGCATTTTCCCATAAGGATTGAGGATCCTCAAAGCAGACCCAAACCATGAGACATTCTAAATGCCACACACTGGGGTGGTGGCACAGGAGGAGTCATAGTTTGATCCTTAGCCGTAGTCATTCTGATCTGGCTCTGTTAGCTCTTTAATTGAGACACTGTCTCAGGTTAAAACAGATTGTAATAGCTATACCCAAATGCTATAGGACTGTCAAAGTTAAAAGGGTGGGTACTATTTCCCTCTCAGTTTCATCATGCATTCATAAAACACATTTTGTAAGTCTGCTATATCACTAAAGAGCATGCAACTGTATCAGTAGCAGGAAAAGGATAGAGATTCGGCCACTAACGGGATACTTTAAGTAAAGACTACACAGGGTTTATTTTTATAATGAACACCTGTTTGTCATTCACTTATTGTTTTCCCCCAACCCCAGTATAATCAGCCTTTTGCAAATGGGACAATAAGGGATTTTTTTTTTTTCAACCAAGGTCTTTTCCCAGACAGCCTCAGAAAGTGATAAGGGGCAGTCTCAGTAGCTGTCACATTAACTCGGGATACTTCTGGACCATTTTAGCTGAGATGATCTGTAGTCTTTGTTTAGAGAGAATGTGTTCAAATAAAAGTCCAGTTCTACTTCTCCCTTGCTTCTCCCCCACCATTAAAAATGAAAATAAATAAAATTAAATAATAAAATAGCATAACCTGTGGATAATCCATGGGCTGGAGTATTTTGTGCTTATGCAGTGTATAAGGACAGCACCCATGGGACCTGTTCAGAATGGGATTGAGCTTTTTGCTGATTTATATTCCACTATACATTTCCTCATCACAAGGTGATGCCAAAATAGCTCAAGTACCTGAAATACTGTGAGCATCTGATTATGTACAGGAATCTCTTTGCCTGTGGTCACTTCTACATGACCCACTAATGCAGTGAAAGCACAGTGTTACTTTCTGTAAAGTACAGAAAGGCTTATATCTTCTGTATGTTTATTCTATTTTTTCTTTTGTTGTTTATTCATGACAGTGGCTCGGAAATTATGCAGTATTCTTATTATCGCAATTGTGTCCAAAAGAAGCATTTCTATTACCAGTACCTCAATTTCAGTATTTGGACCACAGGATACCATTTAACTGCAGCTGTTGAAATTGGCTGAATTTTTACAATACCAACTGCTGAAGCTATAGTATGACTATGTTAATCCTACCATTTATATTAGCACAAAAGTAATTGAATACTAAAGCTGCTCAATTTGCATTACAAAATCATTTCAGTAAAATAATAGCAAGTATGAATCTTTATTCTTATGACATCAAATAAAACTGGCCTTTTGTGCATAAGATTTATTTCAAAATAGAATTAACCATAAAGAGTTCTACAGGGAATTCTTGCCCTTTTTCATATGAGTTTTAAGCAGCATTTTCCGAGGCAGGAATCAATATGGATAATATTACAATTCAGATGGGCAAAATAAACAAGTATAATTTCCTTTAATCACCTATGAATATGCATAAACAAAATATCTCCTCTGTGGTTTAGATATCAGAGGCTTATTGCTCGTGTAAGAAAGCTTTTTTTTAAAAAAAAAAAAAGCAGAACATACACACACACAAAAAAAAAAAAAAGAGGGAAAGTCAGTGGGTTGAGAATAGACAAATCCTTCATCCCAAGTATATTAAATGGCAAGAAAATTTAGGTACCATGCAAATATTCCATGAAGCCCACAAGATTTGTTAATTTTTTTTTTTCAACATTAGTCAAGACAGCATCCTGGATAACTGTTACAATAGTTCATAACAAACAGGGAAACACAGAGAATGGCATGTTTATTTTCCAATATTTATAGAGTGACCTGGATAACTTTGGCCGAGGAAGAACAAATCCATCTCAATAACTATTACACAGCAAATAAAACTGCACAAGCAACTTCTTGGTGTAAAGGCTAATTGCAAGCACTGTTCTACAAGGAAAAGGAAACAAGCCACCTCAAAAGCAGTGGGATAAGAAAGGCTCACATTAATGCTTAGATCATATAGTTAGCAAATGTTAACAGATGCATCTATTATTAAGAAGAGTCTGATTCTCAACTGGACATCGGTTTCCTTATTCTACCAGAGTAACAAGAGGAGCTTTATTTGAAATAAGATTGAGATCCTGAATGGTATAAGGGTCTGTTTACTTACATGGGCAAATTGCCATCTCAAGAACAGGCAGCTCAGCTAAGCTGCAGTACCTGCCTACATGTGCTCATCAAAAACAAATTCACCCAACTTAACCAGGGACAGATGTGAAGGCTGAAATATGACAATGTTACCCCCATTTGCTGAGAAAATGCATATATCCTGATGTGAGTATTCAGCCAACAAGAGGTAACTCATAAGTGGTGCCCAATGACAGGACAAGAGGCAATGGGCATAAACTGGGACACAGGAGGTTCTGTCTGAATACCAGGAAGCACTTTCTTTACTGTGAAGGTGATGGAGCACTAACACAGGTTGCTCAGAGAGGCTGCAAAGATTCCATCCTTGGAGATCTTCAAAAGCTGCCTGGACATGGTCCTGAGCACCCAGCTCTGAGTTGCCCTGCTTGAGCCGGGGTCTGGACCAGGTGACATCCAAAGGTCCCTTCCCATCTTAACCATTCTGTGATTCTGTAAAGGAGAACATATATATATTTGCTCCTCTGTGGGTGGTGTGCCCAGGTCTGTGGGAGGTGTGCCCAGGTTGAAGAGCTGCTCAGTCAGGTAGCAGAGCTTCAGGAGGAGGTGAGCAGGCTCAGGAGCATCAGGGAGTCAAAGAGGGAAATTGACTGGTGGAGGTGTACTCTGCCCTCTCTGAGACAGACTCACGAGCCTGCCACAGCACAAGTGTCTCCTGCTATGCAGAAGACAAAAGTTCCCTCATCCCACCAGGCAGTAGGAGGAGACCTAGGCCAAGGGGCGGGAATGGAGGCAGGTTCCTGTTCGGGGTGGTAGGCGAGTCCTGTCCCTGCCCAACTCACCTTCACATCTACCCTTATATAACAGATATGAGGGTCTAGAACACGACAGTCAGAACAACGAAGTAGACGAAAGCCCGTCCCAGTTGGAGAGGGTGCCTAAGGCAAGGCAACCTATCCCCTGCATTGCTACATCATCTGTCAAAAAAGAAAGAAGGGTTATTGTCATGGGGACTCCCTTTTGAAAGGGACAGAGGGCCCAATATGCCGACCAGACCCAACCCACAGGGAAGTCTGTTGCCTCCCTGGGGCTTGGGTGAGAGACTTCACTAAGAAAGTCAAGCGCCTGGTACGGCCCACTGACTACTACCCACTACTGGTCTTTCAGGCTGGTAATGACGAGGTAGCAATGAGAAGCCTGAGAGCGATCAAAAGGGACTTTAGGGCTTTGGGGCGACTACTTAAAGGATCACGGGCACAGGTTGTGTTTGCGTCTGTCTTTCCGATAGGGGGGATTGATGCTGAAACCCTTTCTACATGCTTACGCCCTTTCTACACCAAACACCCTGCCAACTGCTAGGAAATTATGATTTTTAGAGCTTAGAAAAAGCTAATTTTGACCAAAAGAAAAGGGGGGAAAATCTCCGCTATAGACGTATTTCTGAATCATTTTAAAGTGGAATAGAACTGGCTTGAAATATGAACCTGCTTGGAACAGTGAGCCAACTAGGAAAGGTGCCCTCCTAGATCTGTTGCTGGAGAACAGAGAGGGTCTTGTGGGAGACGTGGCAATTGGTGGCCGTCTTGGTCATAGTGACCATGAAGTGGTTGAGTTTAGAATTTATGGTGACAGAAGGAAAACTGTCACCAAAACTTCAGCCCTGGATATGGGGAAAGCAGACTTCAGGCTGCTCAGGGAACTAGTCAGCAAGGTCCCCTGGGAAACTGCTTTTGAAGGCATTGGCGTCCATCAGTGCTGGTCAATCTTTAAGCACTGCCTCCTAAAAGTACAAGATCAGGCGATTCCAAAATATCAGAAGTCAGGCAAGCGGGGCAGAAGGCTGGCCTGGCTGACCAGGGATCTTCTACTGGAGCTTAGGTGAAAAAAGAAAGTGTACGGCTGCTGGAAGGAGGGTCAGGCGACAAGGAAGGAATACAGGGATGCTGTTCGTGTTTGCAGGGAGAAAATTTGTGTGGTCAAAGCCCAACTAGAGTTGAAGCTGGCCATGTCTGTGGGAGACAATAAAAAAGGTTTTTTTAGATATATGAACAGAAAAAGGAGAACCAAAGAAAACATAGGTCCGATACTTGACGGGGAAGGTCTCCTCACAGACAATGACACAGGCAAAGCAGAGACGTTTAACACCTTCTTTGCCTCTGTCTTCAACACTGATGATGGGCTTCGGGACCCAGGGTGCCCTGAGCTGGAGGACCATGACAGTGGGAATGACAAACTCCCAGCCGACCCTGAATGTGTGCGGGATTTGCTGCTCCACCTGGATCCATACAAGTCCGTGGGTCTGGATGGGATTCATCCCAGGGTGCTTAAAGAGCTGGCTGACGTCATCATGGGACCTCTCCCAATTATTTTTCAATGATCTTGGGAATCTGGAGAGGTCCCGGTGGACTGGAAGCTGGCAAATGTTGTGCCAATTTTCAAGAAGGGTAAGAAAGAAGACCCTAGCAATTACAGGCCTGTCAGTCTCACGTCAGTGCCTGGTAAAATTATGGAGAAGATGATCCTTGAGGTTATTGAAGCGCACCTGGGGGACAATGCAGTCACTGGTCCCAGCCAACATGGGTTCATGAGGGGTAGGTCCTGCCTAACAAATTTGATCTCCTTTTACGATAAGATCTTTTGATCTTATGATAAGATCTTATGATAAGATCATCTAGTCGATCAAGGGAAACCAGCTGATGTGATCTTTTTGGACTTCAGCAAAGCTTTTGACACGGTTTCCCATAGGATCCTACTGGACAAAATGTCCAGCATACAACTCAACAAAAACATCATACGATGGGTGAGCAATTGGCTGACGGGCAGGGCTCAAAGGGTTGTGGTAAATGGGGCCACATCTGGCTGGCGGATGGTCACTAGTGGGGTCCCTCAAGGCTCCATTTTAGGGCCAGTCCTCTTCAATGTTTTTATAAATGATTTGGATGTAGGACTAGAAGGTGTTTTGAGCAAATTTGCCAACGACACCAAACTTGGAGGAGTTGCGGACTCGGATGAGGGTGGAAAGGCCTTGCAGAGAGATCTGGAGAGATTGGAGAGCTGGGCAATCACCAACCACATGAAGTTTAACAAAAGCAAGTGCCGGGTCCTGCACCTGGGATGGGGCAACCCTGCCTATACGTACAGACTGGGCGACGAGATGCTGGAGAGCAGCCCCGCAGAAAGGGATCTGGGGGTTGTGGTTGACAGCAAGTTGAATATGAGCCAGCAGTGTGCCCTGGCAGCCAGGAGGGCCAACCGTATCCTGGGATGCATCAAGCATGACATTGCTAGCTGGTCAAGGGAAGTGATTGCCCTGCTCTACTCTGCGCTGGTGCGGCCTCACCTCGAGCGCTGTGTGCAGTTCTGGGCACCACAGTACAAAAAGGACATTAAACTGTTGGAGAGTGTCCAGAGGAGGGCGATGAAGATGGTGAAGGGCCTAGAGGGGAAGACATGTGAGGAGCGGCTGAGGTCACTGGGCCTGTTCAGCCTGGAGAAGAGGAGGCTGAGGGGGGACCTCATCGCAGTCTACAACTTCCTCGTGAGGGGGAGTGGAGAGGCAGGTGACCTATTCTCCGTAATCACCAGTGATAGGACCCACGGGAACGGAGTTAAGCTGAGGCAGGGGAAGTTTAGGCTAGACATCAGGAAGAGGTTCTTCACCAAAAGGGTGGTTGCACACTGGAACAGGCTCCCCAGTGAAGTAATCACTGCACCAAGCCTGTCTGAATTTAAGAAGAGATTGGACCGTGCACTTAGTCTCATGGTCTAAACTTTTGGGTAGACCTGTGCGGTGCCAGGAGTTGGACTTGATGATCCTTATGGGTTCCTTCTAACTCGGGATATTCTATGATTCTATGATTCTATGATATTGAACTCATGTTTGAATCTTAAGATAATCTTTTACGGAATGTACAGGAAAAGAAGCAAAGTTAATGGGTTTCATAAAGAAGAACTAGGAAGATATTCTGTGTGTCAGGGAGAAGGCTCCTAGATCCAATGAAAACGGTGTTATTGGTGGAGCAGAGGTTTCCCATAATAAATGCTAAGGTGTTTAGCAGACATGGACATGCTGTTCATGGTAACTTCTCACTTAGGACAGGGAGAGGCAACAAAGGAATTAAGAGAGCATAATGTTGTTTATTTGTCACTGGTCTACACTGACTTTTTGGAAGTCATGAAGTAATCAGCAGTTACACAAAACCAATATAAATTGTTGTCCAAAAAGTTATAATAATACATTTATATATAGTTTTATACTAAAATCTACTACTATCCAAGAATAAAGTGATGAGGAATCAGGCTTAGAGTTCATAAATGGCAATCTTCAGAAGAAAGGGAATGTAAAATTACACACATTTGGTAGTAAAAATCATTTATGACTCTTCGTCTTTTTCCTTCTCTCCAGTGTTACTACCCGTAGGATAAAATTGGAGATAAAATGCTAGTCCATGCCCTCTTTGCATTTTCAAACGCAGCCTGTCCCTGTTACCTCTTTTCATCTAGACTTCATATATGAGACGAGGAACAATAATTTTATTTGGCATGTGTGATATCGTCCAGCTATTTTAACAAGAATGCTGAACACAGCTGTAAGTTTCAGACTCATAATGCACTTCTTGCTTGGTTACACGATACAGTTATTTCATATTCAGTGCTGTTAAAAGCAGCTAGGGTCACTTGCTTCCCATCTAACATTTCTGGCTCATGGAATTTTTCAAATTGACAAATAGGTTCAGTGTGGGTTCAGCACCATTTTGAAGTCTTGCTTTTTGCTGATACTTCTTAAAATTCCAGCTCCTTCTCCCTCATTCTCCCCAGGCACTGCAGATTAGACGTAAACAGGCAGCATTCTTATTCATGTCAGTAGTGGTTATGATTGCCTTATGACTCCTGAACTTCTGGGAAAGTATACATTTTCCATAAAATTTTGCCTTCAGTATTTACCTGCCAGTCAATTTAGCTTTCATTTTTCTGATGCCAAGACATATAATTCTACTGAGATTCCAGCTTGCATTTTTCTTCCAGTGGTTCAGAGAAAAGTAAAAGGAAACTTAACAGAAATATGCATTTTTATGGAATTTTATTTTTCTGTTTATAGGATTCTGCTTTTCTCCCCAATATTAATATATGTCACCATGTGAAAACTTCATCAGGTGCAAATGACTAAGACCTTGTTTAGCTGAATAAAAGATGCTAATGTTGAGCAAATGAGGGTCCCAAGATTAGATTACAATATTGCTTTAGCAGTTTTTTTCTCTAATGTATTTCTGACTGTTTCATTACTTTATTAGTTTCCACCGCAAAGAATATAAGTATTTGCTTTACAATAGGACAGGATGACTCATATTACATATTTTTATCTTTGTCTAATGTAGCATACCTGAATGGGTAAATAGAAACCCGATAGTAATTACCTCTGGCCTGCTAAGCAACAGATGCACAATACAGATAGTTGAAATACTCTAATCAAAATCTACAATTTAACAAAATGTAATTCTATACTTGCAGTCACATTGTAATGATTATTATGATTATTATCATCATTTTTTTTTTAGAGAGAAGTATTTTCTAATAATTTATAGTTATTACTAACATTTTTCTACATCTTTCTTTACCTTCCTTTCTATATCTCCTGCACTATCTTCTTCACAAAAGCAATGGCATAGATCACCTTTGTCTGATCCTTGTTATGTACAGCATTCATTATTTCATTGTGATGTTTTGCTTCTTTTGAATGTAGCCTCTTTAAGCTGTCTTTCTGAAGATATTCTCCCAGATCTAAGGGCAAAGTCAGATCAGTCACACTGTTCTGAGATTGTTTTATCTTGATTGTTTTTACAGAGATACTGCACGTCTTGATTTAATCTTACATATCTGGATCTGTTAAAATGTGCAAGCTGAACTTACCCCATTAAAGAGGATGCACTGTGTTCACATTTGGCTTTGATTCATGATGTATCAGTACCTATTAACTGTTCTGGTAGATGATATTATACAAAACTTTACAGTGTGAAGAGTGGTTTGGTGTGCCTTAAAATTCTGAAAACTCATTATGAAGCAGAAACTACGTATCAGATTGAATATTTTTAGCCTTCCCACCTAAAACAGCTCTACTCTTTCTGAAAATGCCTTGTCTTGCTCATCTAAAGATTATCCTTATGGCTGCTTCAAGGTGAAGCTCTACCATCTTAATGTGCATTTAGATAGGAACTTGGAATCTTTCTAGAGGGAGGAAGGACATGACCAACCTAATTTCAGAAATTTGTTTTCTGCCATGTTTTTAAAATTGCTAAACATAGCCAGCTGGTTAGATGGGGGTTCAGAAAATTGGAGTTCACAAACTTTAAGGATTGAAGGCCAAAAATATGCCAGCTTATTTCCTTGAGGAAATTTTTATCATTGTTAGCAAAGACAGGCACAGTAAGGAAGATCAGAAGTCATGTTTTGGGAGAGAAGAGAGTTTGGAGAAAGCACAGAAGAATGTTACAGGAGTGACAAAGATGGAGGAAGGGATATTGGCAAGGGAATTGATGAAAAGCATGAGGGAAGCAGAATGAACAAGGTTATCACTGCTAGAATAAATGTCTTCCACAACCCAGAATGGTACTTCACATTCTTTTATTGTCTAGCAAATGTCTGTAATATGTACAGGAAATGGAGGGTTATTTTCCCTGTGGAGACTGGGAAACATAAAAAGAACAGATGTCTGATCATCCTATGTGATTTTTTTTCCCCATAGGACTTCTCTTCTATTCAATCTGAAAGTGAAATTAAAGCACTGACCAGATACCTACTGCAATTTTATTTTTATCCTCATACCTGAGTTCATATGGGTTCCCACATAATTAATACAAATATTGTCTGGATTCAGAGAAGTGAAGATTTCTTTCCCTATTACACTGCAATATCCAAGTCCTTTCAATGTTGTGGAAAAGGAAAACAATTACTTCTCTTTCTATCATCTCCCCCCAGTCTGAAATTTTGACTCACTCCAGAATAGCTTGGAGAGTATAATTTAGGGCAATCACCCACAATGTGAGACATCATATTTCCAGTCCTGCTTTAAACCAAGATGAGCAGGACTTGAATGTCTTCTGTATTGTTGGTGAGCTCATCGTCATCAGAGTGTTATAAAAAAAAAAAAATTCCTCACAAATACTGAGCAGTAAAAGTTTCACTGAAACTGATATTCTTCTGGGGAGGTGTTTTGATGTCACTGAACACAAAAAGGCCATTACACCTAGAAATTAACCCTAAGTCCTACTTTGGAAAGCCACTAGAAATGACAATGGAGGGAAGAAGAGACTATAAGTAACCTTAGAATATTAAAAAGATGACAAAAAATAAATCAGCACAGAAGAGAATTTCAAATAAGTCTGTTTCTCTCTCATATTAACCTTAACATTCTCTTAATTATTATATTTTGGTTTTATTTTAGAACATAGAACCCTCATTGTGCAAGCCTAGTATGAACAATGACCTAAAGAAAGTACATTATAAGTTGAGACAAGACACAATTAAATACAAGTTGCAATCAAGGGAGCAAACTGAAGTTGTAAGGATAAGGTTATTGTGTCACACAGGCAAGAAAATATGGTTCCACAGGTGAGTGAACAGCTCAGCTAAAGCCCTTCAAGTCAAATTAACTACATCAGTTAGCGTTACTGGACTTCTGTGCTTGGCTATTGCAGAATTTTCTGTATAAAACTCAAATAGATTCAATATCATGAAACAATAAGTACATTTCCGTGCATGCTTATTTCCATCTACAGTTAATGTCTTTCTACATATTCATATTGACTCTGCAGAATAGTGAAGTGTCTTATATAGTTTTTTTTATTATTACTATTATTATTTTGTTTATTTTGCTCTATTGATGTTAGCTAGAGAACATATCACAGAATCACAGAATCACAGAATCATCTAGTTTGGAAGAGACCTCCAAGATCACCTAGTCCAAGCTCTGACCTAACACTAACAAGTCCTTCACTAAACCGTATCACTAAGCTCTACATCTAAATGTCTCTTAAAGACCTCCAGGGATGGTGACTCAACCACTTCCCTGGGCAGCCCATTCCAATGCCTAACAACCCTTTCAGTAAAGAAGTTCTTCCTAATATCCAACCTAAACCTCCCCTGGCACAACTTTAGCCCATTCCCCCCTGTCCTGTCAGCAGGCACGTGGGAGAATAGACCAACCCCCACCTCTCTACAGCCTCCTTTAAGGTACCTATAGAGTGCGATAAGCCCCTGAGCCTCCTCTTCTCCAGGCTGAACAATCCCAGCTCCCTCAGCCGCTCCTCGTAAGACTTGTTCTCCAGATCCCTCACCAGCCTCATTGTCCTTCTCTGGACGTGCTCAAGCACCTCCATGTCCTTCTTGTAGCAAGGGGCCCAAAACTGAACACAGCACTCGAGGTGCGGCCTCACCAGAGCCCAGTACAGGGGGACAATCACTTCCCTAGACCTGATGGCCACACTGCTTCTTATGCAAGCCAGGATGCTGTCGGCCTTCTTGGCCACCTGAGCACACTGCTGGCTCATATTCAGCCGACTATCAACCAGTACTCCCAGGTCCTTCTCTGCCAGGCAGCTTTCCAACCACTCATCTCCCAGCCTGTAGCGCTGCTTGGGGTTGTTGCGCCCCAGGTGCAGGACCCGGCACTGGGCCTTGTTGAACTTCATACAGTTGGCCTCAGTCCATTGGTCCAGCCTATCCAGATCCTCCTGCGGAGCCTTCCTGCCCCCGAGCAGATCGACACACGCACCTAACTTGGTGTCATCTGCAAACTTACTGAGGGTGCACTCGATCCCCTCATCCAGATCATCGATAAAGATATTAAAGAGAACTGGCCCCAGTACTGAGCCCTGGGGGACTCCACTAGTGATCGGCCTCCAACTGGATTTGACTCCATTCACCACAACTCTTTGGTCCCGGCTATCCAGCCAGTTTTTAACCCAACGAAGCGTACGCCAGTCCAAGCCATGAGCAGCCAGTTTCTTGAGGAGAATGTTGTGGGAAACGGTGTCAAAAGCCTTACTGAAGTCAAGGTAGGCTGCATCCACAGCCTTTCCCTCATCCACCAAGCGTGTCACTTTGTCATAGAAGGAGATCAGGTTCGTCAAGCAGGACCTGCCTTTCATAAACCCATGCTGACTGGGCCTGATCGCCTGGTTGCCCTGTAAGTGCCACGTGATGACACTCCAGATAATCTGCTCCATGAGCTTCCTTGGCACTGATGTCAAACTAACAGGCGTATAGTTCCCCAGGTCTACCCTCCAGCCCTTCTTGTAGATGGGCGTCATGTTTGCTAATCGCCAGTCGACTGGGACCTCCCCTGATAGCCAGGACTGCCAATAAATGATGGAAAGCAGCTTGGCCAGCTCCTCCGCCAGTTCTCTCAGTACCCTCGGGTGGATCCCATCCGGCCCCATCGACCTGCATAAACAGCAGTTATGAAGCATTGACTTTGACAGGACAAATTATCTGCAATTTTACTTAAAAAAGAGAAGACATGGAAAAATGAGCACTAAGATTCTAAGATTGTTGGGAAAGGTGTATTCCAAAAAAAAAAAAAAAAAGAGGGAAGTATAGTGTTCTTTTCCCATTTATTAAAAGTAATTAGTGTTGCAGAATTTTTAGTGATATTATATTGATTTTTCAATTATTAAATAGATCTTCAACTATTGTTGAGTAAAATCATACTTATCCAAACTGTGCAGATTTAAATTACCTATAGGTCTTGTTTAGTAACCTTATATTTCTTCACAGGACAAATTCATCTGTATCTGATTTAGAATTTAGGATTGTTAGATCTTGAAATCTTCAAACTTAATGGAAATATGCTGGTCAGCCTAGGATTTTAACTTTGTTTTACAAGGCACACACTTGCTATGGAAGGCAAGCAAATATATGGAGGAAAAAAGCAAACTAGTTTATACTATGCTATTGACCTAACATAAATTTAATGTATTTTATTCATGGAAAAATAGTGCTCCAGATTTTGCCCCCTCTTTATAGCTGTGTAAATGAGGAAGCTAGATCAACATGTACTCTAGGATTCTTTCACATGTTAACAACATATAGATAGGTCATGTATTACCATAATTCAGTGGAAAGAGAGAGAGTTTTTGTTTTGTTTTGTTTTGTTTTGTTTTAATGCATTTGCCAGTGAACAAAATGAGGAAATAAATCTAAGCACCTGATATTCTTTTATGTCATAAAACGTATTTTCTACAACATACTATATGGTCTTCCTGTCACTGATGCAACTCTGTAATATACAGCAGAGGTATATCTGCAGTAAAACTGGGTTAGAATAAAAATAATCTATCCCCACATTTTTGAAGGGAAGAATGGGAGTTATTTCACCTGCACAGAAGCATTTCCCTGCTCTCTTGTCTTTTCGAGTTACTCTGAGTTATTCAACCAGATATGCTTCTCATCTTAAAATATAGTCATGTTTGCTTTGCAGCAGAGAGAATCATTAAATACATTTGTATTTCTAACAAATAGGATTAATTCATGGTTATTCCCCTAGATTTCTGACAGGATAGAGAACAATTTCATCCAAACTCAACACCTGAATTTCCAAACTAGATACTTGGATTTATAAATTGCTTTGCTATAATGGTGCATTATACACACAGAAGTTAATTCATATGTAAGTAAAGTGTGATTATAAAAGCATTGTTGCTCATCCTTCTTCTCACTGTGAAAAATAGATGAAACTAAACAGAATTAGAGGCTTTTACCCTATTTAAATAGCTGTAGTGTTACTAAAGAAGAGCTATTCTAGAATAACTATCCTTGCATGACACACTATGTAAAAAAAATCCTTCTTTTGTCACGTCACCAGCTAACACTGAAAACCTTCATAAGAACTGTGTTTCTTTCATACAGCAAAAATGAAAAATAAAACTAAACAAAAACACACATTGTATTTCAGATACCACTGAATGAACAAGGACTAGCTATTTGAAGATGACAACCAAGTGTGAACTCAGAATGATGCTGACATTGACCTTGGATTTTTGTTCCATTCTAATAATTATTTTAAAATAAATATGCCTTATTTTTTGAATGTATAATAGGCAACAAATAAACTTGCAGATGTTTCTGAGTATTCATCATTATAAAAACACCTTTCTTTTCATAGCTTTATTCCAGCATGGAGATGTGCTTTCCCTTTGACTTACTAGCAAGCTTTCATAATTGCAATTTGTAGGAGAAAAGAAAAACAAACAAACAAACAAACAAAAACAGGAAAACAGGAAAATTCTATAAGCAGTTTTCAGCTGTGATCTTACACTGCTCAAGACCCAAAAATTTACTGTTGGATATACAGTAGCAAATGTTTTTGTCATTATTTTATTACATTTCATAGCAAAGAAAAGGGATAGTGCATCAATGTTTTATGTTTTGTTTAAGGAAAAGCTAACCTGGGTCACAGAAGACCAATGGGAATATATGCTATAGGATTCATATTTATTCTGTTTGCAAGAGCCAAGTGATTGAACATCTGCGAACCCATATTTAAAGAAAAACTTTCCCAGACTGTTTGATAGCTTTTACATCTGTAGCAATGTACTGTAGGTCATATTAAGAACTCTGCCGAAGTTAGACAAAAAGCATTTCCGTTAGTATTTCTTTCCTGGGCTAACCCTTATAAGAAATATATTCAGAATTTCCAAAATAATAATTATAATTCTAAATTTATGATCTCTTTTATTTTTGTGTTTCTACAAAACAATTCTAGATTTGCATGTAAAATACTGCTTCAAGGTTTTGGATCATTCAGAGGTCTCTTAAGTTAGAAAAACACTGCATCTTTGATTTTCATTTTTGTAAGAACATATTTCTCAGTTTCTTAATATCTGTGCAACTCTGTGCAGTAATGTGGTGGATTTTTTTGACTGGAGTCTTTTGTACTTCAAGTGAAGAGTAAAGCGATTGAGCTTTATTTGGCTATGTTCCACATTTTGCATATTCCTTCCTGCATGCTCTGTGTTGCAATTTTAGACAGACTCCAGTGGGAGTTTAGAACACACTGGGTGCTTTTGTAAGGTACAGAAATGATTAGAACACTTCTAATAGAAGTGTTCTTCTAATAGAAATAGAAGTTTCTATTATAAAAATATAGTAGCAACTGTATCATTTTTTGTCTTACAAAGGCACATATTTCTTTCTTGCCTCTAATTTTCAGGTAATTTGACAAAAAAAAAAAAAAGGAAAAAAGTGAGAATAAAAAAGTAAATAATGGACTCCCTCTTGGTGGCTATATCCTGTACACCTGTGCAAGGATACAGAATCCTAAAGAAATTGCAAGGCTTTGTCAGCATGAAGAACTACTTGAGCCACACCAGGCACTAGGTATCACTGGGAAGAACAGGAAAGTTCTTTTGTTTTGTTTTTAAACTCTATACTGCACATCTGCTTATCCTTGACACACAGGACAGCTTTTGCAGTGTCTGGACTTCTTATTTTGCAGGTCATAAAGCTTTATACATGAATTTCATCATCAAACTCAATGATCTGTGAAGGAGCTCTAACTTACTGACTCAACCAAGCTTGATTTCAAGACTAAAAACTGCTGCTGCCTTGATCCTGATAAGGATCTTTTCACTTCAGTTTCCATTCATGTTTTTCAAAAAATATGTTATTAATGATAATTTTTATCTCTTTTTTTTTTTTTTTCTTAAAAAACGACAACAAAAAGGTGTATTATATTCAGTTAAAGGAAGAAGAGTGTGGAAGAAGAATGTTTTCACTGACCGGTCTTTGATGGATTTGCAAAGGTATTTTTCTTGGAGACAAAAAAAAAAAAAAAAAAAGGATGAATATAGCAAAGAACATTTTCCATATGGACCTCTCTCTTAAAGATGCTTGTCGGATCCACTATCACTCCTGCCAAAGACAAATTATATTCTCCAAATTCTCCCTCCTCTGCTCCCTAATAAACCTGGAAGTATAAAATAAAGTAATCCAAACATCCATTTTCTCTAGAAAGTATTATTTCTATTAGAGGTGAAATGTGGTTGGGCTAAAATACATAGCATTCTCACTGATGACTTGAATATTTTCTATCTATTTTTCTGACATATTATTGGACATGTAATCTAATATTTAGATTAGATTTATTATCCATAATTTTCTCTGTATAACTCAGTCATTTTTGTATTCCTATGCAGGCAACATAGATATGTAACTAAAACACAAAAAGTCCCCAAGCTGTCTACCTGTTTCCATTGGCTGTAGTCTCTGTAAACTTTGATCAGCTTAGGCACTTTGGCACTCAGGAACTTTGATTAAATGTTTAAAATCAAGTATGAGGAACCCTTGCCATGACGACAGAAAAAAGTACCAGTCTAGATGCTATGGTTTTATTCCAGCTGGATAAAAAATAATCATGTTCATTGACTGCCTTGAAGGCCCACTATATTTTCCATATATTAGCAGATACAAAGGCTGCTTTCCCTGAATTTTATGAAAGTAGAATGCATGTGCTTTTTTCTACTGCTTTGATGTAGAAATTGAGAAGAAAGTTAAGAATGATGTAATTGTGAATTGAAACAAGCAATTATAGTAAAGCCCCTTGAAGTCAGAATGATATTTAAATAGAATTAAATTATAATTCAGTTGTTAGAAATCTCTTTGAGGATTTAACTTTTCAAAAATTACCAAAATAGAATGCAAATAACTAGTTGTTATAAAACAAGCATTAATCAATTGATATTGTCCAGTAAGTGGTACAGCAAAAATACCAAGATTTCTTTTTACTAGCAAACATTATTAGCAAGAGAGCTGCTTTCTTCTTCATACATACATAGTTTCTACTGAGTTAATATTTCCTATAATATAGGTAAAAAAAAGGTGCTATGTTTTACAAAGCCAACAAAACCCACTTTTGTAATTATCTGAAAATGAAACAAAGGATGCATTCTATTGCTTTAAAAGAGTTTTATTTTATTTATTTATATTTTTATTAATGTTTATGGCAAAATAAATCTTTTTTTTTTTCTTTTTAAGTCAAACTGTTATGTGTCACAATTACTTTTTTTTTCTTTTTTTCTTTTTTCTTTTTTTTTTTTTTTCACCAATTATTTTTAGATATTTAAGTAGATTAATCCAAGAATTCATCACCTTTTGTTGGTTCGCTGTTTAGGGTCATTGAGAACAAAGCTTATTTGTTTTTATTTGTAATTTTTAGTGGAAAAGAGCTCTCTTCATGTCTTACAACAACCATAAGAAATTGACGTGAATCAGCAGGCTTCTCCTTTCAGGCAGTCCTAGGTCAGTAGATCAAAGTAATAAGCATACCTTTCAAATTTATTGAAGGCTCTGGGAAATAATGAAAAATTGTGTTAGCTTAGTTACAAAACAATATGCCCTCTGAAGGTTGCCTGAAACAACTGAATGAACTTTTAAGACTTGAGAGTGTCATTCTGCCAGTAGGCTAGGTGTTTTACATATCCATCCCAAAGCACAATGTGTCATTGTCTTTATCAGTGCCATTGGCTCTCTTGTGTGACATCTGCCGTATTTATAGATAAATATAAAATCAAGCCTCCTCTCTCAATTAAATAGACCATGCAGTTAGGGAAAACATAAAAGGGGGATAGAATTTACCTGTATCTGTTCTAGTATGGCGGATGCTGCTATGCTTTGGTTGAACCCAAACTTACTAACTTCACAAAATATTTACCACATTACATTACCAAAACTGCTCTTAGATCATGGAGAAATTTCCTGGAACTGGAAAAAAGCTACCAGTACAACCTACCTCACTCAGAACCAGGAGACCCATAACTCATAAAGTTGTTATTGTCAGTTTATTTACTTCTAAGGCCACTGCACACGTTCTGCCTGGATCCTAAGTGATTATCTCTTCCAAGAGTCAGCATTAAAGAAAAGAATCATCTTGCATTCACTCTATTCAAATGTATTTCCGGTAAGTAAAGATCACTAGTGGCCTCACTGGATATGATCTTCTGCAAGTGTAAGAAACTAGGCTAAAATTTACATCTCACAGTCTATCTCAAATAAGATTTAATTATCACACCATTCTAGGTAAAAGTCCATGTACAATACAATTAAATATACTGAAAATAAAGTTAGGTCTTTCACAGCATTTTATCTAAAATTCTGGATCACCAACTACTATGCATTGAAATTATATCACAGTTCAAACAGGTTATAATAATTATATTTTTCTTGTGGGCTTTATGTCTAAAAGCTACCCACTGCTGTCTTACTTCATGACTACAGTGAATGGTGGTGGATTCCAGTACTTAAGATGCATGGCTATGTTATTTCTCCTTCCTTCCTTTGGTATTTTCAAATCACAAGCTCCAGCCATGTTTTCAAGTGAACGTTGTTATATACAAGAAATTTCTTGATGAATTTAATGCCACAGGTGGACAAAAAGGATTAGATATGAAACTGGGTCAGAAGCAATCAGCTTTCCTGGGAGAGTCACTGTTCTGGAAAGAATCGGAGTCAAGAAATCTTTCTGGTAAGAAATGAGGTACTTACTGTTTTTCAGATGACTACGAGAACATATATGTGTTTTGAATGTCATACAGGGAGACTTAGACCCCTAAATATCTAGCAGAGTTTTGCATTAGTTTTTTAAAACCTTCTAACAGCTTCAGCCTTAGTGCCTTGAATATTTATTGAGCTATAGCAAAATCAGCAGATCCCATCAAACAATCTGGCCAGTGCTGTCTGCAGCTAATCTCTACTTGTTTTTGCAGAAAGCTATTTCCAGTATTATTAGTCTGTATTATCAGTGATGGAATATTATTTGAAACTAATAATTCACTTCACTTTGGACTGTCAAATATAGCAAAGTATAGGAAAACTTGATACAAAGGAAATGAACTATCAGCATCAATTTATATTAAAGGACTCAAGATTTCCATCAGAAAATATAAAATTAGATCCTAGATTTTTGCTTGACTGATACATATTAATGAAATTTATGCATATAGTGAATAGTGATAAAAATGCAGGAAGGCTGCATGAAGAGACTCCTTTGTGTCTTTGGTTTTCCTCACTTAGATTTGGTGTAGGGTTCTACTTAGATGTTAAACAGTAGCAGATGTTCAGGAATGCAAACCAAATCTGGGTCAAACTATTTGGAAAGCTCCGAAACCTACTTCCCACTCATGTGTTAGCTCCTTTGTATCCATGGGACAGTAAATCCGTCTCATTTGCTCTTTTTGTCTCACAGTTTTGCAACTTCAGAAGTCTCTCTAGTGTTGCTAGTGTTGTGAAGAACAAAATGGCAAACTTGCTGATTTCACAGAATTACAAAATCACAGAATGATTTGGGTTAGAAGGGACCTTAAAGGTCACCTAATCATCACCCCACCCCCCCACCCCCCCCCCCCCCCCCACACACACAGAGCGGGCAAGTGGGCAGAGACACTTGCCAACAAACCAGGTTGCCCAAATCTGGCCATGAACACTTACAGGGATGGAACGTCCACAACATCTCTGGGCAACCTGTTCCAGTGCCTCACCACCTTCAGAGTAAAGAATTTCTTCCAAATATAAAATCTAAATCTCTCCTCTTTTAGTTTAAGACTTTAAATCATTAGTTTAGGACTTAAGACCATTGCTCCTTGTCCTGTCAGTACACTGTCTGACAAAGAGTCCCTCCCCAGCTTTCTTGTAGGTCCCCTTTAGGTACTGGAAGGCCTCTATAAGGTCTCCCCAGACCCTTCTCTTCTCCAGACTGAACAACCCCAGCTATCTCAACCAAGAGAGTTTCTGTGATTCATAACTACTACCATACAATGGGGCAATATATCTACCATTTTAAATCTAAAGTGTATTAGAGAGAGAATTTTTAGAAGGAGGACTTTGCTGAATCACCTGTTCTAGACAGAAGAATGGAACTGACACTATCCCATTTCCATGTTGATCTGTTTGTTCAGAAAAGGTTCACTGGCACTCCCCAGACTATATTGCAGACCAGGAATTGGGAAACAAAGTGATGTGAATAGGTATTTCCCACATATAACATAAGAAATGTCTTGGTTTTGTAACCTGCATGAAATATCTTGGAACAGAAGTTTGGGGAGGGAGGACAAGGTATTATTGGGAAGAAGCAAGATGCTCATTCATAGATTTTGTTACTGGAAGGGACAATTCTGATCATCTTTCCATATCTGCATAAAGAAAGCTACTCATGTTTTCTAAACAATTAAGCAACATATTAAATGTGGAACTAGCAACTTGACCATGTAAAGGCATACCACAGAGAGAGACAAAACATCTACGAAACAATAAATTCCTACATTTGAAAAAACCTTCCAGTAGGAGGAAGCTATTAGACTGGTATATAAAAAGATTAAATTATTTTTTAAATAATGATTTTTTCTGCTTGCAAATTACAGTGGTTTTTTTTTCTTTCAATTAAATGATTTTTATTGTAATAAAATGAAATACTTATGTGTATGAATACAATAACAATGTGTTAAAATTGAAATGTATGGATCCACCTCAACTCAGAGTCGATAAGGCAGAGTGAGGTGTGACTCTGAAAACATGACTACACAGTTAACTTTCTCAGTTCTACTCTTTTAAGGTAAAGACCTGAAATACTTTATCTTTATTATCAAATAATTACCTGATTGTAAACAATACCCTTACCTGCTTACTTATGTTCCTGCAGAAAGTTTTATTCTGATACGACAGGAAATACTCTGCCTTTTGCTTGATTAACACCAAAATTTTTGGTGCTTTTGTCCTCCCTAGGCACCTACTTCAATGAAAGTACCTAAACTTTCTAACAGCATATGGAGAAATATATCCATCTATCTGTATATATAGATATGTATGAGCCTCTTTTCAGTCAAACAAGTTGGTTAAATTTAAAGGGAGTCCTTCAAAACTGGCCTGTGATGAGTGGAAGTTTGATCTGGAGTAAAAATACATCTTTAGTAAATTCAATTTTCTTTTACTTGAAGCGTCACTGGTACACAATTTAATTTTAACACTACATGTACCCTTCATAGGAGTCCTTTTTGAGTGGAAGGCTATTGCTCAGTGTAATCATATCCAATCAGGTCAGCTGTGTTGGTATCTTTACTACCATGTATGAATAAGATTATACTTTTCTGACATTATTGCTTGAGTTTATACCTGAAGAATATGCAAGGACTGGGACATCATAAATTTTGCTTTGCTGGTATAAGGTGGTATTAGTTACATTTTTTTGGGGGGTTGTTATGTCATTAGGATAAGATTAGATTGTCTCCCAGTTTCCAAACAGTGTTCATAATGCACTAGTTAGTGCATAACTAGTTAGTGAACTTAGTTTAAGCATTAAAAGTGAAGCATGTGCCATTACATTCAATTTTAAATTTTAGAGATTCTTCATAAAATCTAACATTATGCAAAATGATAATGAGCAAAGCAGCAATGCAAAGGGGAGAAAGAGAAAAATGTCAGAATACTGGAAATGACAGCTTCTATCTCAAAATTGTATTTCCTGTTCTAGAAGACCAGAAGCATAGCATGCAATGTAATTGCCATTATTAGACCCAGACTTTACTCCTTTGCCTCTGGAAAACATGTGTCTACATTCTAATGTTTTTCTCTGCAATGAATACAACCCTGATACCTAGCCAAAGGCCCTGGAAACCTTCCCCTGAAATCAAGTGTCTCAAACAGCATTATCACTTTTCAAAATGCTGGTGAGATGAGTTTTGCCCTAGAAAAAGGGCAAGAGTTTTGCCCTAGAAAAGAGGCATCTTCTGTCCTCCAGACAGATGAAAAGGAGACAAAAGAATCAAAATGGAGATGGAACAGTATTGTTATATGGGGAAGGGATAGAAGCAACATAGTCACATCTTAAATTTTAGGTTGGTTTTGCTGACTGCTTTTCTTGGAATGAGATTTTGAATCATTTTGGTGTTTGAATTGAAAAATAAAATAGAAAGGAAGGTAGGAAATCAATCAGAAATCTTCCTATCTGTTTAGTCATTCAAACAGCTATTTTCAACTTTAAAAGATTTTTTTTTTGAGCAAAACGATCTGTTTTGTTTTATTTTCAAGGATTAAACTTATTTTAAATAGTTAGATTTACATGGGCAGTATTCACAAGATCAAAGAGTAGATGACGTTTTCCTTACATTGTAGGGTTATGGTATTCACCCAGGAGAAAAAGCCCTGTTTATCTTCTAATTCAGGCAGTGGGATTTGACCTGGATTTCAGGCTTTGCCAGTAACTTCTCTATTTCACTGCTTTAAGGATTTTTTTTCAAAACTCAAGCTCTCATTCTTCTATCTGAAGCTTTCTGTTTAGCCTAAATATTTATTTAGAACTGAATCTTAAGGTAGTCTTTATTTCTCCTTCACCAAAATATGACATAACCACTACTCAATAATGTAACTAGTGCTCTTTCTCTATTCTGATTAATACTGAATTAGTTAAGAAGGGAAATGAGACCAATTCCCACATAGTCTATAGTACTGAGCGTATGGCATTTAGCTGAAAAGGAGATGGAAGCTTCAAATTAAAAACCATGATCTAAATCAGGAGGCATCCTAATTGAGGGAATTCTTCCACATCACTGAAAAGTGTCATATCCCATGTAATTACTTCAACCTGTTTTTCTTAACTTTAAGTTTCATTTGGGTAGTCTGGGAAAAAAAAAAAAAGTACTTTTAGGAACATTGTAATGAACTTTCTGACCTTTTATATATTTATGTTGATCTTCCGTGTGTTTGTGACAGTATCACCATCAACTTTCACCAAAGTCACTGGGTTTTCCAATATTTTTGCATACTTCAAATCACTTTTTCTTTTTGCAAACATTTGCTCAACTTTTTTTTTTTTTTTTGGTGAACTTCAAGTGGTCAGCATTTCCCAAAGGGAGTGTCCTGAGGTGCTCACACCAAGAGTGTTCTACTGAATATGAAGCTGCTGGCATTCTTCACAAGGCCCAGTACATTACCTATGTATGAATAACTGTGTATAAATATGTGCTGGAGGGTAAGCATTGGGAGACTCCATCCACAGGCAAAAAAAAAAAGGAGGACGTGCAAGTAAGTATACAGTTATTACAAGATCAAAAAAAAAAAAAGGAAAAAAAAAAAAAAAACACAACACTAAGCCCATACAAAAATAACAGATGGACTACATTGAGCTTTCTTGTGGAAAATATTTCCATTGTGAAAAACTATAATAGCTTCTCTTCTTTGGGGCATTAAAAATAATAATAATAATAAATCATGTTTCTATTGCCTGTTAATAAGGTGGCTGCTTTACTCTTGTAGCATATTATCATTACTAAACTTGTAAATAAATCTACTTTACAATCTAATACATTACAAAATCTCTTTTGGTTATTTGTATTACTAGCATAGACTTCCTGAGAGTACATTATGCACATTTAGATATTAAATACCAACTGAAATTTATGTGTTTTGATGAAACCACAAATTAGGGGAGTAGCAGATTTAGATATTTTCTATCAATCAATCAATGGTATTATACACCAAACTATAGTACATCTAGTATATAACAAAATAGAAACCATTAAATATCACAGAGGTCAGTCCTTCAATAAACTCTGTACCAGTGTGGGCATGTAACCCTCTGTGTGATGAATCAGACCAAAATGACATGGATGTACTTCCACAATAAACTGCTTGCATGATCAACATCCATGTGAGGACAAATGTCATTCTCTTCTCTTCCCTTCTTGTAAATCCGTACAACTTTCTGTGACTTTCAACAAATCAAAGATAAAAGACTCACATAGAAGTTTTTACTGCTTTACTATTCATATGCATCAGATTACATTATAATTTCATGCTGACAACTTTAGAGAAATCTTTGTTAATTTGGATGTAGTCCTTTCAGGTAGTGGACATCCAACCAGATTTTCTGAAGGTAATTAGTGAATCAAATAAAATGGTAATGGAAACAGGTAATTACTTGAGAGCCCCTGGGTAATAGCAGGAGATAATTATTTTAATATCTGCATGCTCTACCTCAAATTGCAGATGGATTGCCACAGCCTTGCTCTGGGAAAGCCCGCAGTTTCACTATGTCATTTTTAAAAGGATGGGAAAGAATCATTGCTTAAGCGAGGGTGTATTTCATGCCATAAAAGGAAATCCAGTCACATAAACACTTTAATTTGATAAGATAATCTGTAATTTTGACAGGCCAAAGTAGTGCAGTGTAAAGAAAATGTAGCGCTTCGTAAAAGCAGATTTTTACTCTGTACAAAGTTGATTAGAAAAATAAGATTCATTAAAACATGGATGGAAAACATCTGGTTATATGGCAGATGGCAATTCAGCTATCAACACATCCAACTGTTAAATGAATGGACTGATTTAATACAAAAAGTATGGCTTTCCCTTCTCTATGGCTCATTCATTTGCAGATTGTTGAAATATTTTTTTCATATTAAAGTGAGCTCTTCAACAATTCAAAATGATTCAAGTCCTCCTCCTCCTTGCCTCTGGCATACACCTTCTCTATTCTTTGCTTTAGCTTTGCTGCTAAAACAAAGAAAAATGATTCATCCTTAATGCAGAAAAGTGGAAAATTTGTATGTCTTTTCCAGGCTTTATAATACCCTGGACCAAATTTTTGGCTGCTGTAATATTGATTTCTAGGGAGTTGAACCGACTTTATCTGTTTTCCCCTATATAGTGGAGCAGGATGTCATGATGCTTCCTGAATTCCTAAAATAATTTTATAACCAGAAGTATTGCAATAAAGATCCCTTTAGATGCTGTTGTCAGAAACAGTGTTTCCTAAAATGATTGCAGTGACTCCCACCCTTAAAAACACAACAGTTATAAAGATCTTCACACAGTGCCTTTGATGATTGTGGAGGCTAGCAAAAACTGTCATTACACATGGATCAGAAGGCACTTCTTAGCTCTTGATTATTCATTGCAGAAGACTCTGTTCTGCCTTGTATTATACTTGTGCAACATCATTGCAGTCAAAAGGGTTGCGAAACTGAGACCTGCAGATAGAATTTCAGATGTTTGCCCTGCATTTATATTGCTCAATTGCTGTTCATCGATTTCCCTGTTTTGTTCTTCAATGTCAATATGTGCAGCAAAGGTCCTTTTAAATACTTAGGATTGGGCACTTTTGATTCCTTAATGAATGCAGCCATTTTGTGTTTGATCCTGCAATTCTTAGGAAGTAAAATTTCCAGCCTTGGAGTAGCAGGGAGAACTTCAAAGGGATACTGCCACTGAGTGAGTGCATGACAAGTAGCTGGGTCTTGACCAAAAAAAACTAAGACGCTTGGTAAAGGTATTAATTTAAGCATAGATTATTTTGTTAGAGGGAAGGCATAAGGACCTCAAGAAAGGGCTCCTTTGGAACATCTGTTAGAGAGTAACTAACAGTCCTAGATGTATTTCAAATAGAATACTAGCTTCAGCTATTATTTATTACTATTAAATTTATGACACTTGTAGAATATAATGAATTCATTGACTGTGCTGTTAACCTGGATTAATGAACATCATAAATATACTTGGAACAAACTAAGAGTGTAAAAGAGTAGAAACAGAATGATCAGCAACAAATCTGTATCATGGAGTTGAGAAAGTAATGGAAAATGATACAAATGATAAAAGTCAGCTTATTTATACCTCGCAATAGAAATTAAAATATACAATAAAAGAGAAATGTAGAAATACAAACAAAGCATAAGTATTATAAAAACATATGCACAGAAAATAAAAGCAAGTGTTTCTTTGTTCATACTGACAAAATGAGGAAAAACAAAACAAAACAAACAAACAAACAACAACAACAACAAGGGAAGGTAAAGCTACTGTGAAGATAGGATCAAAATCCTATCTTCAAAAAAAACTGTTCACTGGAACAGGCTGCCCAGAGAAGCTGTGGATACCCCATCCCTGGAGGTGTTCAAGACCAGGTTGGACGAGGCCCTGGGCAACCTGATCTGCTGGGTGGCATTCCTGCCCATGGCAGGGGGGTTGGAACTAGATGATCTTTACAGTCCCTTTCAACCTGAGCTATCTATAATTATATGAAAATGAAATATAGGGGAGTATGGGATTAAAGAAAATCTTTAGGTCTTTTCTA
Source organism: Cygnus atratus (assembly GCF_013377495.2). Classification (NCBI taxonomy): domain Eukaryota; kingdom Metazoa; phylum Chordata; class Aves; order Anseriformes; family Anatidae; genus Cygnus; species Cygnus atratus. Next base: position 14,819,829 of record NC_066364.1, on the reverse strand, counting down.
AGGAAGAGTGATTTTCAGCGCCGCTGATGATTTTTGTTAGGACACAGAATGTACTTTGAAAGTTTAGCAGCTTGTTTAGCAGCACTAAGCAAGCACTGTTCTGACTTTGGATCTGAGTCCAGGAAGCTTCCCACCCATATCAGTAATATCTCAACGACTTACCCTTGGACTTTCCCTCTGGATTGCTTGATGTTTATATGTAGCACTTTTGAGTAATACATGTCATCCTCAACTATACTTTCTGATGGCTTGAAAATTCATGAAATTGACATAGCCAAATGTATAATCACAATAAACCATATCAGAGAAATGAGAATATCTTCTCTTAAAGTTACTTGGCTCATCTAGTGTAAAAGTATAGTGGAATGAATGTACTGCTACTTGAATATGGTTCATTTGTCTTCTGCTAGCATAGCAATATCATTACATCTAACAAAAAAAAAAGTTTTCAAGGTTTTGAAAATTTCTACTATGGGACTGTGCACCAAAAGAACTGAGCAAAATCATCTCCATCCATAAGATATCTCCACAAGAAGTGTTTCATTATCTGTTCAAACTTTGAAGTCTGTGTCAAACAGGCTTATCAATGAAGAAGGCCTCTGTCCCACTAGGGGAAAAAAACATTCTGACTTGCAACGTATTCCCAAACTGTGTCAAGAATTTAACATATTAAATGTTTGACTATATTTATGGAATTACCTGTTGTAAATGTGTAGAATTCATGTACATATAGGCATCCTGAAGCAGCATCCAGAACAGCCAGTCTGGGTCTGTAAGTTGTTGAATGACAGGTTTCTACCATCTCTCATCCTAGTTTAGGAATAGTTCCCTGTTTATGCATGGATTTGAGCACAACCATTACTTTTAGCATGTGTTCCTCTCCAGGACAAAAAGCAAGGTGTAAATTGGCTTGCAATAATAGCACTGGACAGACTTTCTTGGTTCATCCCCCAAAGCAATTCAAAAACTGTTTTTCAAAACAGTGTTAGGTAGGTGGAACTTTGTAACAAACTGTTACAGTTGATATAACTGTGCATAAACCAATGAACCTTTCAGGTAGAAAAGTTTCATTCCTCTTCTGAAGTCTGATCATGTTCGGGGTACACTTCTTCGGAACACGGTGCTTGAAAATAATTTCCCTTGAAGTGAATAAGTGACTTGTCAAGAGAAATGTTTTGACCAGGAATTTATATTTATTGGCATGTTTCAGAGCTGGGATCAATGAGTGGGCACAGCTTGAAAAGCCAATCAACCCTTAGATAGAGAAGAGCCTGAAAAAATTGCTACCGTGTTGCTGCAATTGTAGAACAGTAGGAATCTGTTTCCACTTACAGTAAGAAGGGGGACAGACTGTTCAGCAGATCATTATGAAATCAATTGGTTCTGTGGTCTTTTTGTTTGTTTGTTTCGTATATATATATATATTTATCACGGTTTCATCCATTTTTACAGTGAAATGTTAAATGGTTTTCTGTTTCCTTCAAGATATTCCCTTATTTACAACTTTTGCAAATTGCCACAGAAGTTTTGTGTAGATATTTTTAAAAGCCTACTCATGCAAGTAAAAAAAAGATAAAAAAAATAAAAATAAAAAAGTATTTTATAATATCTTTTCTGTTTTCCAAAGTATTTCTAAGAATTTTTGTTACTAATGCAGCTAGTCTTACTAATAATAGAACAAAACTAGAAAAGGACATTCTGAGGCAGGGGTAAATCACAAGTGAAGAATGCAAAAACAAGAGATCTGTAAGCAATGGTAAAACTTTAAAAGGCACACTGATATAAAGAGTCCTGATTTACTCTACAAACTGAACTAACAATAAAATGGTAGCATTGAACTCATGTTGAACTTCATGTGTCTGTGATATAGACATCTGACCTGGGGATCCGGATCTCCTTTGCAGAGAGTGAACAGAAAAAAGAATTTCTGGCATGCTGTTGATCTAATCTATAAAATGCCTTTACTATACATGAGATGAGATGAACTTCACAACTTCCAGTTCTCCCCATTGGCCATAGAGGTAGGATAGGCACTTGTCTTACATGTGGATAACTCCACCATACAGTCTAGATTTTGTCAAATTATGTATATTACTTTTTTTTTTTTTTTCCCAACACAAATAAAAGAATAAAATATTGTTGACAAACATCTCTGTTTGGTAGAAAAACACAGCCTATTCCAGTTTAGTGTTTGCTGGAAAAATTAAAGGTTAATATTTGATCTTTCTTCCACCCACCAAAGTGGCTCAGCTGTGACTCCAGAATACTTTATTGAGTAGATCTTGACTTATTATTAGTCAGATAACATTATAGTGTAGCTTTAAGCATTAGGAAAATATCATGCTCATTCAAGTTTGGAAGTTTATTATGTTCATTAAATCTGGAACTTATTTAAGTTTTGTTGTTCTAGTTTGTTTGTTTGTTTTAACTGACTATTCAAAATTATGCAAAATTAATTTGTTCAACTTGGAGTGAATAACCTAATCAACTATTTTATTTTTCACATTTTGGTCTCAATTGAATTACTTCCACTCCGTTATTGTTTTGTAACATGGTTTTAAAATCACTCACTTTGGAAAACCTCAGCCAGCACCCAGTTAGTCTCTCCTGAATAAATCCACCTTACAATGCAAACCCTACTTAAACCAGATCTCAGAGTTCACTTTGTCCACTGAGTCGAATGGGTACAGGTGAAAGAAACACACTTCTTTTCACAAACAATGTTATAAATTTTCAAAAGCGTATAATATTACATTGAAGCCAATCATGCACTCAGGAAAAATCACATACCATAGAATCATAGAATATCCCGAGTTAGAAGGAACCCATAAGGATCATCAAGTCCAACTCCTGGCACCGCACAGGTCTACCCAAAAGTTTAGACCATGAGACTAAGTGCACGGTCCAATCTCTTCTTAAATTCAGACAGGCTTGGTGCAGTGATTACTTCACTGGGGAGCCTGTTCCAGTGTGCAACCACCCTTTCGGTGAAGAACCTCTTCCTGATGTCTAGCCTAAACTTCCCCTGCCTCAGCTTAACTCCGTTCCCGTGGGTCCTATCACTGGTGATTACGGAGAATAGGTCACCTGCCTCTCCACTCCCCCTCACGAGGAAGTTGTAGACTGCGATGAGGTCCCCCCTCAGCCTCCTCTTCTCCAGGCTGAACAGGCCCAGTGACCTCAGCCGCTCCTCACATGTCTTCCCCTCTAGGCCCTTCACCATCTTCATCGCCCTCCTCTGGACACTCTCCAACAGTTTAATGTCCTTTTTGTACTGTGGTGCCCAGAACTGCACACAGCGCTCGAGGTGAGGCCGCACCAGCGCAGAGTAGAGCAGGGCAATCACTTCCCTTGACCAGCTAGCAATGTCATGCTTGATGCATCCCAGGATACGGTTGGCCCTCCTGGCTGCCAGGGCACACTGCTGGCTCATATTCAACTTGCTGTCAACCACAACCCCCAGATCCCTTTCTGCGGGGCTGCTCTCCAGCATCTCGTCGCCCAGTCTGTACGTATAGGCAGGGTTGCCCCATCCCAGGTGCAGGACCCGGCACTTGCTTTTGTTAAACTTCATGTGGTTGGTGATTGCCCAGCTCTCCAATCTCTCCAGATCTCTCTGCAAGGCCTTTCCACCCTCATCCGAGTCCGCAACTCCTCCAAGTTTGGTGTCGTTGGCAAATTTGCTCAAAACACCTTCTAGTCCTACATCCAAATCATTTATAAAAACATTGAAGAGGACTGGCCCTAAAATGGAGCCTTGAGGGACCCCACTAGTGACCATCCGCCAGCCAGATGTGGCCCCATTTACCACAACCCTTTGAGCCCTGCCCGTCAGCCAATTGCTCACCCATCGTATGATGTTTTTGTTGAGTTGTATGCTGGACATTTTGTCCAGTAGGATCCTATGGGAAACCGTGTCAAAAGCTTTGCTGAAGTCCAAAAAGATCACATCAGCTGGTTTCCCTTGATCGACTAGATGATCTTATCATAAGATCTTATCATAAGATCAAAAGATCTTATCGTAAAAGGAGATCAAATTTGTTAGGCAGGACCTACCCCTCATGAACCCATGTTGGCTGGGACCAGTGACTGCATTGTCCCCCAGGTGCGCTTCAATAACCTCAAGGATCATCTTCTCCATAATTTTACCAGGCACTGACGTGAGACTGACAGGCCTGTAATTGCTAGGGTCTTCTTTCTTACCCTTCTTGAAAATTGGCACAACATTTGCCAGCTTCCAGTCCACCGGGACCTCTCCAGATTCCCAAGATCATTGAAAAATAATTGGGAGAGGTCCCATGATGACGTCAGCCAGCTCTTTAAGCACCCTGGGATGAATCCCATCCAGACCCACGGACTTGTATGGATCCAGGTGGAGCAGCAAATCCCGCACACATTCAGGGTCGGCTGGGAGTTTGTCATTCCCACTGTCATGGTCCTCCAGCTCAGGGCACCCTGGGTCCCGAAGCCCATCATCAGTGTTGAAGACAGAGGCAAAGAAGGTGTTAAACGTCTCTGCTTTGCCTGTGTCATTGTCTGTGAGGAGACCTTCCCCGTCAAGTATCGGACCTATGTTTTCTTTGGTTCTCCTTTTTCTGTTCATATATCTAAAAAAACCTTTTTTATTGTCTCCCACAGACATGGCCAGCTTCAACTCTAGTTGGGCTTTGACCACACAAATTTTCTCCCTGCAAACACGAACAGCATCCCTGTATTCCTTCCTTGTCGCCTGACCCTCCTTCCAGCAGCCGTACACTTTCTTTTTTCACCTAAGCTCCAGTAGAAGATCCCTGGTCAGCCAGGCCAGCCTTCTGCCCCGCTTGCCTGACTTCTGATATTTTGGAATCGCCTGATCTTGTACTTTTAGGAGGCAGTGCTTAAAGATTGACCAGCACTGATGGACGCCAATGCCTTCAAAAGCAGTTTCCCAGGGGACCTTGCTGACTAGTTCCCTGAGCAGCCTGAAGTCTGCTTTCCCCATATCCAGGGCTGAAGTTTTGGTGACAGTTTTCCTTCTGTCACCATAAATTCTAAACTCAACCACTTCATGGTCACTATGACCAAGACGGCCACCAATTGCCACGTCTCCCACAAGACCCTCTCTGTTCTCCAGCAACAGATCTAGGAGGGCACCTTTCCTAGTTGGCTCACTGTTCCAAGCAGGTTCATATTTCAAGCCAGTTCTATTCCACTTTAAAATGATTCAGAAATACGTCTATAGCGGAGATTTTCCCCCCTTTTCTTTTGGTCAAAATTAGCTTTTTCTAAGCTCTAAAAATCATAATTTCCTAGCAGTTGGCAAAGAGGAAATTTAAGCCTTTGATTATTCAAAGACATAAGCAAGTGTAAAAACAGTTTACATGTACAAATGAATAGAAATTGAATTACAAAAATAGATATGATATATAACAATTGTTGTATAATATTACAGTAAATATACATCAGAACAAAAGCTATAAAATGTGGTCAAATCATTGGGCAGATGAAATGGAACTAGAACAAATTCGTCCAGACAGTCAAGACTGCAATTTTCCAGTTTCTGGCTGAGTAAAGTGTTGAAAGGAAGCACGTAGTTTTTACATCCACAGCCTCGTGTCCTAAATGTCCACAAAGGAAATCAAGAGAATGTTGGTGTGAACATCCAGCATGTGGTGGAATAAATTAAGAAAAAAAAAAAAAAGCAATCCGAAAGAAACTAGGAACACCAATATCTGTCAGCAACATTTTTTTGGAGCTCTTATTATATCATTTTCTCTTGAATGCAGAAGTAGAAGGTAATGTAATTAATTTTTCAGATTTTTAAAAAATATCTCACCTCTTAGAACATTTGTTATACAAAAAATAAACATACATGAACTTTCATGCGTGGATATATTTCTTGTGTTGTGCCTTCCCACCACACCCCCCCCATCCTACGCCATCCCAAATCAGCAGCATACTCCAACCTCTTGGGAAGAGGTTTGAGAAAAGAGATGGTTTTCACTCTGCATTCAGTGTTTAGCGGTGTGACACCTATCACTTCAACTTGTTTCTGCAGGCAGAGTGCAGATAGGAAAGGATGAAACATAACAGTGCTTTGTCCCATGGGGAGATGTCTCTCACAAGAGCTGAAATTTATTTCAGCACACAATCTATTTCTTCTGTCATCCGTTTGCCCATGGGGATGGAAGGGGAAACAAAGAAACAGTTTGGGTGAATATGTAAAAGATTCATACCACAATTAACTAATAAAAAAGAGAAAGAGAGAAAATGGCCTTCTTTCAAAACCTGTATATAGACTAAAATTATAGGTTAAAGAAAAACAATAGATTTAAAAGAAAAATTAACTTGCCTACACCTTCTTGTCAATCAGCTCTATTTTGCAGGACATCTTAAACAATGCAGGGAAACAAAATAATTGAACATTCCGGATGGAAAACGGCCAGCAAGATTCTCCTGATTCTGCTAGATAGCGATTTTTCATGTCTAATGTACCAAAACTTGGTCATCACAGAAACCAGAAGGTAAGAACTGCAGCTGCCCTGGGAAGAGTAAACTTGAAGGCCCAGGAGCAAGAAAAATTCAACTGAAGATGACCAGCATGGACCTAAGAACAGGCAGTTTGGCAAACAAAGAGGCGGAGCAAGGTGTAACAGCTTGGAATGTCCTAGAGCAGGACATGATTGCCCAGAAGGTGAAAGCAAGAGCTTACTTTGTTTTCAGGTTTCTTCCACTGGTCAAAGGGGTAAGAACTGATATGGGTCCACCATGGGGTGATGAGAAAAGCAAAAACAATGTTTGATTTTGTGAAGACAATGAAAAAGAGCAGCTGTGTGACAGTCTAATGATCAAAATGATGCTTGTTTGGCAAAATTAAAATAGTTTATCTGGTTTAAAGATAGAGTAGGCTCAAAAGGTTGTGACTAGAAACTAGTCAACCAAGAATCTGTGCTGGGACTATTAAATGTACAATTATCTCAAAACTAAGGAGTCTTACAACAAACATTTCATACTAATACTTTTTAGCCTTACTATTTGCACTTTGGATAGTTAAAGGTATATTTACAAAATCTAGTTTTTCATTATTCAGATGATAGGCTTAAAAGAGATGGAGAAGGGGACTTTAGTACATGGTGTATCTGCTTAAATATAATGTCCCAAATGTGGCCACCTTCCTCTCCTAAGGGTCTTGCCTAGTAGGAAGGTGCTGCTCAACACTTTCAGAGGGATACTCAAACCACCTGCAGCTTCTGTCCCATATAATTTTCAGGATACATCTTCTGCCACAACAGTAACTCTTACTGGGCTCAATAAACAACATATGCAAAACTATGGCTACCAAGTTTGGTATTCACAGAGCAATTAAACCTCATCAGCCCTGAGATACTGAGCAGAGGTAGTGAGAGACAAATAAAACAATTAGATCTGCTGAAAGCTAAAACACTTCTGAGTCATATTATTTCTCCTGCTGTAAATGTTATTAGTAGGTATTGATTCATTTGACCAGTAACTATGCAGCAAATCAAAGGCTTTGAAGCCTTCTGCTTGGGTGGGAGGTTTGATGCCACAGTGAAGTGGCAGTAAATGGGCCTGATTCTTTGTGTTAGTATAATTAAGCTAAATTGTCATAGAAATGAAATATTCTGGCAAAAAATAGATATATTTTCTAGTATGAACAGCATATTAAAACATGGGTTTCTATGGGGAATAGCATGTATGCAAAGCATTGCTGCATATTAATCCATATTTAAATTTTATTTTTACAACACTCAAAAGCAGAGAAAGATTTTTGGAGGGCACAGCATGACTACCTCAGTGTAGCAGCCCTTACAAACCTCAGCTGGACATAGCGAGCTGAAATATTGCAGGAGCAAAGAAGTATGACTGAAACGAATACAAGTGAGCCAAGGTCAACTTAGGCCTATTCTCTGCTCTAGTCATATTCATATTTATATTATGCCATATATTCATAATAAATGCAATACATGGATTTGCTTTATACTATAACAGGAACTCCACTATATGCAATGCAGAAGCACATAATGAGGAAGGTGGGAACCCTCAGGGTGGCTGTGGTGCTCTGGCACAGTATTCACCTGATGGAAGAATGTGGTCTGGTGCCTTACATCACCTCTACTGAGCTGGTTCATCAGGGATTTTGGGCAGTGAGGGTGGTTTGAGAAGGACATGGCAGGATTTATGCAAGAGTAAGACATGGCAAGAGTAAGTATATTGGAGAAAGTCAAAGCACACTTTCATTTCTGGTCACTTGTAGGGAAAATATGTATTAAATAGCTTTGGAAATGTGAAGTTTGTTCTCAGACCAAATAGCTCAGATACAATGTGGATGCAACCGGAGAGACCAACAGCCAAAGCTGCTTCAAATTCTACCATGCCTATAACTTTTTCTGTACTGACAGAGTCAGAAGAATTCAAGTGTTTCAAAGTTTATATTAAGTAGGGATTTTTCCATCTAGAATCTGAAGGAAACCTAATTCAGCTTTTTGTCACTACTTTGGCAAATCCTGCCTGAGGACCACCCCAGTTCTGGCCAGATCTTGGCAGATGGTGGCTGCTAAATGGAGCGATGAAGCTGCAATTAATGTAGAGGATTTGGCCTACTTTGTTACTGGCAACTATTTTTGCATCTTCTCAGAGAAGGCTGCCTAAAAGTAGAGGCTTGGGACTAACTGTCATAAAAATTAGACATGAAAATTAAGAGAGAAACCATCGTTTACTGCAGGGCTGCTAAATTGGACTGTGTAAGGATGCATAATGCTGTCTTGTATTTATGCTGACAAGTTAACGAAAGCCTGCATTTCAACTCAATCAAGTTGGATTACAGATAACCTTGTAAATCAAGTTGGATTACAGTTAACTGATTCAAAAGATCTTTGGGCACTCAGTCCAGCTCCAAACATTGTGAGGGTGCGTATGACAAACACATCCCTGGATACTGATTTGCATGTATAAAGTATATGAATATTATTCATTACCCATTGACAAGCTTGAAAGGTAAATTGTGAATACTCTTTCTACAAGGGCAAATCTGTATAGGATAGGTTGGGTTTAAGTTGTTGGGTAGACGGATCCCATTACTGTACAGCCAGTAATACATTAATGTTGGACTGCCTGTGTACAGAAATTGATCCAAAATCGAATGGAGTTCATGGTCAGAGATGGCCACAGCTACTGATGCTTGAAGTGGCAGACTGAAAAAGAAAACGCATACAAAGGTACTCTTCATTTATGTATGTTTAGATGTTATAGCAAATAAAACAGTAAAATTCTTTCCCTTCTTGGTTATGCACATAACTAAAAACACTTTCTTACCCAGAATCATGGGTGTACAAGCTTTATCTGAAATCATTTCAAACTATTCTGCTTTTGGTATAAATTAGAATGTTTTAGGTGTGTTTCTTTGTGTTTGTGGTCCAAAAGGATCTCAGAAAAAAATCCCACTTGAAATAAATGTATCCTGTGGGATTTTTTCTTTTCTGCTCTCTTTTATCCACCTATTATTTTCTTCAACATTTATTTTATTTTGTCAGTGTCTGAAACTTGCTCTTACATCTAACTTTCCATTGCTGTGAAGAATGCTTTGAAAAAAAAAAAAAAGAAGGATTTTTTTATTATTATTTTCTGACATAAGGACTAGGAAAAAATGCCTGATGGAGCTATTACCTTCAAGTACTTTGCCAATCTAATGATAATGAAAGTTATTTCCTCCTGTAGTTAAAAATATGCTTTTCAAAGTAATCACTTCACTCCTCCAGCCACTTCCGATGACTCATTGCCCCAAGGCAGGGATCCACAGTATTGTTTGTGAAGTTCACAACTAAAAGAATATTAAAAATATACCATTCTGTAAATCAATGTTTCCCTGAGTGTGAAAAATGATTAAATCCAGGTGGAGGTGTGAATCTGAAACTCTGAAACAAATTATATCCAAAGACCAACATGTTAAATAACAGATTCAACCACTTGATTTTTGAATTTTGGAGGTGTTTAAAAACTACCTGACATGGCAGATAAAGCAAAGAAAGGGAAATTCAGTGTTCGGAGAAACACCTGGATGCCTAACTTAAGCTGATAACAGTTTTGCAACTCCCACTTATTCCAGTCTCGATCTCTAGGTTCTTAAAATCTCTATATAGTTTAGGTGTTAGAATATTTCCACTATGCTTCATGGACTTTGGCTCACGGACTTTTGGACTTGTGGATCCTGCACTTTTGGTTAATCATCTCAAGTTCTTTTAAAGCATTTAGTGGGTCTCAAAAGAGTTATAGTTAATGAATTAAGACTGATGCTCTGTAAGAACACAAGCTCAACAGAGTTCTGAAAGACTTCTGACCAGTCATCCCACTGCTGCAGAAACAAATTTATCAGTTTCCCAAGAATAAGCAACCCTAACATTAAAGCAAAGGCAGTTCAGGTTGACATATGCCTGGAAAGTTGACTGCTTTACACACACAGGTGAAAGACTATGGGAAGCTGGTCTGAAGCAGGATATGTGGATGTTTAAAGACAAAATAAAAAGACATAACGTAGACCTTCATGCAGCAGCGTCATCCCCATGTGCTGAAACTTCCAGCAGAATCCCTCAGCATAACTGAAGTACTACTCTATTATACAGCAAACTTCTGAAGCAGCCTTTCTAGTTGCAAAATACCATACATTGTGTAGGAGGAGGTGCAACTTTTATTATAACTGTGATTTATTCACCTTCTGCTAAGGAAATCTCTGAAGAAGTCATGCATTGTAGGGAAGAGAACAAGAATCTTTATAAAATTCATTCTACCACCAAACAGTGATGCATATGCAAGCCCTGTTCATTGCTGTTCCTTCACACTTTTAATCACTGAAACAGGCTGCTGTGATTGTGGAGGTGGTATGTTGGGTCTGCACGAAACAAATCAGCCAGCACATGTGTAGGCAGTCGCCTTATTGTAGTTGAGGGAGGTTTGTCAGCAAGTTGTAGGATGGATGGTTGGAATAGGGGCAGAAGCAGCTTGCGGCTGTGTGGGAGCAGAACTGGCAGCCCTGCATGTGCTCTGCCTGCAGGTGAGAGAAACGGTGAAATTCCAGTAAAACATACAAGTTAAAAATAACAGGCTAGCTTTTGGGCTGCGGTAAATCAGCAGGGATGAGTTCAATCACTGGATGTACCTCACCTGAGGATGTCACCCTGTATATCTCTCCCTTCTCTTGCACTACTCTGCCAGCCTTCAGGGGATGATTGGAGCATTTGACTTAACCAAATCCAGCACAAGGCTGGGCAGAAGGAGAATTTGTTATCATAAGGATTTTTACTGTCAACTCTTATACATTCAGTGCACTTCATATTTATATTTCATTCCAAGTGAATTTGTTGCTGTAGAATGAAGTTTTCATGTATGAGAAAGGATTGCTCTTTTTTTTTTTTTTCCCTACTATAGCATAATGGTTTAAAAAATAGCAGCATAGTTGAAATCAAGAGAAACAGTTCAGACAAAACAAAACAAAACCAAAACTAGTACAGTGAGAAAACACTGGTGCAATCTGGTCTGAGAAACCTCGAACCTCTAAAACAACCAGTTACTGGAACCTGCAAAGCTCGTATGGACAACCTCCATGTATTTCAGTAAACATGCAAGTTTGCATGGAGGAAATTTTCGTTTGTTCTGCAGAAAGCAATGTCTAGCCCAAGAAAAAATAGGAATATTTCACCTGGAAGAAGAGCATGTTCTTGGTTTGAAGTTAATTTAAATAAATGAGAAATTTCCATCCACTGCTGAAATTAATTAATTGTCAAGGCCTTCTTGCATCAGAGTTTTATGTTTGTTTGTTTGTTTTCTTGAGGAGAGAGTAAGAGAAGTGTACCTTCCTCTGGAAACTTTGAAAGAAAAACATGTTTCAAACCCACAAAAAATAAACTCCTTGTCTGTAACCCAGTTGCACAAATTAAAAACACTTTTTGGTTGAAATCAGTAAGATTTATTTGGACTGACTTTAAGCACCTAGAATCTAATAGGCTCATTCCTATGTTTATAGTAGTATAAAATTAACATGTCTGTCTGCAGGACTGGGGCTTCTGTGTGTAGAAAAGGTGATTTTTTATTTTATTTTTATTTTTTTGTGTGTGTGAGATGGCTTTTGCAACCTCTTGGTTGTTCTGTGTGAATTCCATGGAAGATTGGGGTGTGATCATCCCAATGGATTAACACAGGCAGGGAGGATTGCATTGTATCACCTTGTCCAAGCTCTCCTAACAAATTGCACCATATAATCTTATCTTGACATATTTGCGATCTTATCATTTACAAGTAGTTAGTCTCGTGCTGTTCCCAAGGAATTCATGGGTGAATTGTCCCTCTCTGGAACAAGCTGTTCTAGATCATTCCCCTTAGCACTAGAAAATTCCAGTAATCTGCCCAAGTTTAATATCACTTTACATGGCAATAAAGACCAGCTCTCTATGCTTAAAACCTTATCATAATGTTTCTAAGAATCGTACCAACCTGACATTTCTCAGTCTGAGCTTGTTCCAGTTCCAGTTCATCTCCTCTGTTTCTTATTGCCATTCATACCGTTGTTTAAAATAGCAGAGTCTCCATCAATTTTATTTCCCTGTCATCAATTATTCCTCCCAGCCTTGAGCCATATTAAACCAAAGCTTTCATACTTTCCATCCATTGTCATCTGTCTCATTTTTTATTTGTGCTTACAGAGCTCTTAGCAAGAAAAAAAGTCAGTGCTATGCGATCAAAATGTGGTTATGAACCTATCCTTTATTCTGTTACTTTAAGACTAAACTATAAGCATTAGAGGTAACTGAGTAATTTGTATTGAAAAGTAAATGAGAGAAAATTGTTAGTGACTGTTGCGGTTTATCTGCAAAAGTTAGCAAAATTATTATATTTGGAACACGCCATAAAGTAATACAATATGACCTGTTATGATTAAAGAATCCATGCATATTAAATAAAGTCAAAATATAATGTGATATTAGGTCATCAACTTGTCAGTGTACTTTACAACCCTGAGCTGTTTATAAATAGGTAGCAGCACTGGAAGATTCATCATTTCAGGAGATTTCTAAATAGGTATGTGATCTTTCTCCTTACATTAATAACACATTTTCAGTGTTTCATATTACAGCTTGAAAATCATATCATAGTCATTATTGTACATTAAGCCACATGGCTTTTTTTTTCTTTTTTTTTCTTTTCTGAGTTAATTAGTGACAAAAAATAAATAGTAAGCACTTAACATACCATAGTACTTTAGAGATGGTAAAAAACGAAGAGGCAAGGAAATACACAGAGAAAACTCATTTTCAGTTACTGCATTGAGTTCCATATAGTAAGCACATGCACAAGTATATTCATACAGTTTTTACTGTTAATTTGGCTGTAACAGAGAACATTTTCCAAAGTAATTTTTAGGCAGTGACTTTTAGTTGACTTGTGAGTATATTCAATTCACTTACAGTGTATTCAGATCTTACACAAAGTCCTGTCTTGTAAGGTCCCCGGGTTGCACCAAAAGACTTTTTTCTCGCCTCCCAATGGAAGATCTTCACCCTTGGAACCATCATTTGTCCTGACAGACCCCTGTACTCATTAGAACACACAGGGCTGTGTTGGATGTCTGGCCATCCTTTTCTGACCACCTGAATGCACTGGGCGAATGAAAGTGGATTTAGACCTTAATATCCTGTTGTATGGTGATACTGATGAAAGTATGCATCATGGTATAAAAGGGCTCAGTTCTTCTGGAAGGCCATGAAAAGTCACAACCTGATACTCTGTCATTAAAATAAATGAAAAACATCGCCCAGAGACATCTAGCTGCAAACATAAAACAGGAGATTACAGGAATCTGAGTGAAAGAAGAGAACAGAGAGAAATGGGTCTTTCTTTCTAATACTCTATAAAACTATTATATTAATATCTTCAGATTTCTGAGCAATTCAGCATATTAGGGACTGCATTTCCTCTTATGGAAGCAAACACAAAGCAACATTGACTTGAATCTCAGCTGGCTTGGTTGAGTTTTCTCTATGGGTATCACAGCTCCTTGGTGTTGCTTGGAGGTTGTGGTTTTACTTTGAAAATAAGGTACATGCTGGCTGAGGATCCAACTGTGACTTTCTTGCTTGAACAGGGATGTGAAATGATTGCAGTGAGTCAGGCTATGCTTTATACAAGGGCATTTTCCCACTGAGGCTGATTTGCTTTAATGGTTATTGATTCAACAAACTTTTACTTGGAAGAAAGGAGGAGCAATGAATGGAGCGGGGCTGGAGGAATTAAATTACCCTAATGCAACTTCTAATGGACCTACCAGGTGTGTCCACTCCTTCCAGAAGGCCCCTACAACTGCTCTGTCTCTATTTTCAGCCATTATCACAGGCAGTTGCATTGTTAATGCTATGTATTGATGAAAGGATAAATTCTATTTTTGCTCTTGGTGTCAGGAGGGCTGGGTATCGAGTTAAAGGCACAGATCACTGAAGTTCTGTCCTTGAAATAGTCATAGCTTTCAATTTCTTTCTCAGCATGTGTTTAAGTATTCCCAAGAGCCCCAAACTGCCTCCAGTTTCTTCCTGTTTAAATAAAAGATGATTCCTCTTTTTATTCTGTGGAATCCATTCAAAGGAAAAGGTCATGCCCAAAGGGAAAAAGCAATTTCCTTATTCTTCATTTCAGACCTCTAGAGAGTTGTAATTTCGGTTTCCCAGAACAGTCCCCATTTTTTAATTGATATTCTTTGTTAACTTTGGGGGGAGGAGAGTCATGTTTGTCTAGTCCCAAAGCAAAACCTTATATTGTTTACAGTTGTTAAACCTGTGGCAGCTTGGAAATGCAGCACGCCTGAGATATCCTCAGATTAAGTAAAAATATAACCAAAAGAACTTTTAATCATGATTATTTTTAACTTTCTTTGTTTCATTTTATACCTGACACCAGTGATTCTAAATTTACTTTTCTTTTTCACTTAATAAGGAGAGGCCATGAAGTATTTCACAGGAAGAGATTCATGTTTAATGATAAACATTTACTCAGTGATGACTACAGGGCTCTGCTTTTTCAGAAGGTTTCACAACATTTTTGTATGAAAAATGAGGTGACCGGACTGATGGAGGACAATTATTCCAGCAGTCTCCAATGATGCTTGAAAACAGATTTGTTTTCCAGATGATGTAATAAAAAATACTGATTTGAAAAATTCTATTTGTATCTTTGTTTTTTCCCCAATTTTAATATTTTGTTTCTTACATCAATGAAACTAGATTAATGAATTATAGAAATAGGACAAAATCTTCAGGGCTAAGTCCTTGTGGACATAGTAAGCACCAATTTATATGGGTCTAAGTCTATTGATTTCTGTAGAAGTCTAATGTTGGGAATCAACAATAACATCTCAAAACTATTAGATTCAGTTGCTAGAAATAAATAAATTAAATATATATATATATAAGAATGAATGTTAAATAGATCTGCTCTTGTATGAAACAGACTGCCAGAATAAAATATGGTAAATAAGTATATATTAAAATTTTTAATCTAATATTCAGAACTGTTCAACTGTCTTAAAAATCAGTCAGGAAACATTTGTCATTGGCTGGGATCTGAATTCTTAGTTTACTTGCATTTTTTCTGCTTAATAGTTAGGAAAGAGAAGCTATTTTCTAAATTGCTGAACTCTGCCAAACCAACAAGTATGCAGAATATTTTCTATTGTTATGATTTTAGACTTCTTTAAATTTCTTTACAGCCTCTTTTTCCTCCTTTCTCTCTTCTTACACAAAATTTGTTTAGCTAGATGTCTGGAAATATGCTGTTCATTAAGATGAGAAGCGTCATTTGGGCTCCCTTTCACCTACTTGACTGAAATCACTTGGCTTTTGGCTTTGTTTAACTTTCCTTTCCCTCATAGAATGGTTGAAGTTGGAAGGGGCTGCTGAAGGCTACCTGGTCCAATCACCCTGCCCGAGCAGGGACACTCAGAGTATGTTGCCAAGGACTATGTCCAGGCAGCTTTTGAGGATTTCCAAGGTGGGAGACTCCACATCATCTCTGGGTAGGCATCATTTCTCCCTGACCTACCCTTTCCATATATTCTTCCTACCCTGATCTTCCCATTACTTTCTGGACCTAGAACAAGAGCAAGACAAGAGAAAGGGAGGCAAAGTGTGGAAAAGATATTTCCCAGCTGAAGCAGAAATGAAGTTGCCTAAAGAAGTATGAGATGAGAGTTTGTATTTAGTTGCAGGCACTTAAGCTCATCACTGCATGTCTTGTAGAGGCCCACAGCACAGTCTGCAGTTTGGACGGTCTCTAAAGGGATTAACTTTTACTGACTACCCAATGTTGCAAAGGTTTATCTTTGTTAGACACAGAGAATTTTAAGTGCAGAAGTAAATCTCACATGATGATGGGAGGAACTGCAAGGCAAACTGATCAAACTGTTTCAAAACAACAGTCATTAAAAGCTGGGGCTTCAAGTTTACATAAGTAAGCAAGCTTAATGAATATTTACACACAAAAATTTCTTTTAGAACTCTCTAGATAAGCTCATGTATAATTCAATAATCAAATATGAGAACTAAAGGCCTGCAATCTACTTTCCTTAATGTAACATTAAGGATATACATTTTTATATGTAGGCCATCACCTATTCCTATCACATACAAGTCCAGACTGATTTCCTTCTACTTGTGCATTTATTATTCATAAGTATATGAAAACTATAGATTAATCATTTTAAGGGCATGGTTCATATGTGAACTTTCTGCCTAGCTTTCTACTTTTCTGTTTGTTTGTTTTTGTTTGTTTTGTGATGATCGTTCTGTGAGTGGATAACTGAAACACTGTAACTGTAAAGCTAATAACGGAGCATGACACTATGATATGACTTTCCTTATAAATAATAGTGGGGGCCAAAGAAATCATCATGAATGTTAAAAACCCTACAGCTTTTTGCTATAACAAATACATTATGTACTTGAGAGTGTTCATGGATAGTGAATAATGTGAGCACATAACCATAGCAAACCAAACTGATAGTCTCTATTCATGGAGATGCAACAGATCAGACTTTCAGTATGTGACTGATTCTGACTGAAGCCATGGATGAGAAATTGTTCTATTAAGCTGAATGAAATTTCACAGAGGTGCCATCACAGCGATGTAATATTCTTAATCTGACTGTGATTATTTCTGCTTGGCTTGTATGGATAAGGTCTGGGCACAGTATGTGCGTGTGTGTATTTATGAGAAAGATAACAGGAAGGATGACAAGTGACAAAATATGTTGGAGAGAAAAAAAGGACTGTTGCTGTTCCATCCAAAGTACTGGAAGTAATCACTCCAGCAAATGAAAGAAACTGAATTTTCACCTACTTTTTCTAAATTTGCATTTAATGAATCCACAATTGTGTGCAATTACAAACCCATTTGTACACCTAGATGAATAATCAAATGAATATGAAAAAATCTTCACATGCACATTTAGAGTTTGGTTTACAAACCTGAATTAAATGTCACCATGTGAAGTAACCTCTTTCCAGCACTGACTCAACAAGTATATTCAGAAATGAAACTACACGTTAGACCCGTAAACCTAGGAGCAACTTTACAGTAAACTGCCAGCCTCAAACCCATCCAGATAGGATTGCTGGAAATCTTTATCAAGGATACACTTCCCTTCCCTACTTCTACCTTCTCTAATGAACAAATTGTTCAATGATACAAACCAAGCTGTTGTAAAACTTCAGACTAAAGAACGTGCAGCAGGTGGCAACATGTGTGTCCAGTTAGTTCCAGCCAAAACAGTCTAATTTGCAGAAAAGGGTACAGAATTTCACTGTGACTCATCTGAGGGGGCGATCCAAAGAGAAAGTAGGCTCTAGCTCAAGTGCTAGTCCTTCTGAAAATAATAGTTATAATAGTTCATTTAATGGTATTTCTTGACTATCCTGGCCTATTGGGTTTAGAGAAATTAATTTTATACTGTAAATTTTGTCTACCTACTTGGAACTCATAGTTTCATTTGGGATCTGGTCTTCTTCTGTTGCAACCTTTCTGGAAAAATAAATAAATAAATAAAATTAATACTATTTCTGTAGGTTAGGGCTTAGGAAAGAACAAACAAACAATGGATTCTCTGACCTTCTATTGGTTTCTGACAAACAGAATTGAATGTTTTATTATTTTTTAACATGTTCAGTCACCGTCTCGTGGTGATTTAGTCATTGCTTGAGCCAGTCAGCACCTTTCCTAGTCTGCAATAGGCTCAGCACTGGGGCCAGTTCTCTTTAATATCTTTATTGATGATCTGGATGAGGGGATCGAGTGCACCATGAGTAAGTTTGCAGATAACACCAAGTTAGGTGCGTGTGTTGATCTGCTCGAGGGAAGGAAGGCTCTGCAGGAGAATCTGGATAGGCTGGACCAATGGACTGAGGCCAACTGTATGAAGTTCAACAAGGCCAAGTGCCAGGTCCTGCACCTGGGGCACAACAACCCCAAGCAGCGCTACAGGCTGGGAGATGAGTGGTTGGAAAGCTGCCTGGCAGAGAAGGACCTGGGAGTACTGGTTGATAGTCGGCTGAATATGAGCCAGCAGTGTGCTCAGGTGGCCAAGAAGGCCAACAGCATCCTGGCCTGTATAAGAAGCAGCGTGGCCATCAGGTCTAGGGAAGTGATTGTCCCCCTGTACTGGGCTCTGGTGAGGCTGCACCTCGAGTACTGTGTTCAGTTTTGGGCCCCTTGCTACAAGAAGGACATGGAGGTGCTTGAGCACGTCCAGAGAAGGGCAATGAGGCTGGTGAGGGGTCTGGAGAACAAGTCTTACGAGGAGCGGCTGAGGGAGCTGGGATTGTTCAGCCTGGAGAAGAGGAGGCTCAGGGGCGACCTTATCGCACTCTATAGGTACCTTAAAGGAGGCTGTAGAGAGGTGGGGGTTGGTCTATTCTCCCACGTGCCTGCTGACAGGACAGGGGGGAATGGGCTAAAGTTGTGCCAGGGGAGGTTTAGGTTGGATATTAGGAAGAACTTCTTTACTGAAAGGGTTGTTAGGCATTGGAATGGGCTGCCCAGGGAAGTGGTTGAGTCACCATCCCTGGAGGTCTTTAAGAGACATTTAGATGTAGAGCTTAGTGATACGGTTTAGTGAAGGACTTGTTAGTGTTAGATCGGAGGTTTGACTAGGTGATCTTCCAATCATCTAGGTCTCTTCCAAACTAGATGATTCTGTGATTCTGTGATTCTGTCTCATCTGAATTAGCAATTTTTATGGGAGTATATAAAAGGCAGTTGTTCTGACCAATGATTAGTTGCGCACAAATGCTGAATAAAGAAAATATGAACTATACAGAGCATCATCCTCATCAAGGCATCAGTCAAAAATCACAAAAAAATATTAGAAGTCCACCAAAACTAGCATATTAAGGCCCAACAGTGTTTTAGCTAATGTAGATAGGCCTGATTATTGAAATTACATAATTCAAGCATGTTATTAATTTTCATTAGGTGAAATATAACTGGAAGTTAAGCATGTACTTAATGCTGAAAAAGGATATTTTCCTATATCAGATCATCAATGATTCAGGAAATTGCATTTCCTTCTGATTTTTCACAGAATTTACATTTTGAAAGACAATTTTGAGTAGACATGTACATTCAAAGACCGTTTCATTCTGACACTTGATGTCACAGGTACTTTGGCTGGCTGTAATAATAATGGATAGCTCTTATATAAGCACTTCAAATCACTAGATTCTGAAGAACTTTATGAAAGTGATCAAAATAGTTAATTTTGATGTTCATCTGGGATGCCAAAAAGCAATGAGAAGCAATTTACTGACAGATCTCCTAGCTGACTGGGAACAAAATTCAGGATTGTTAACAGACAAATTTTTTTGTTTGTTTGTTTGTTTTGTTTTGTTTTTAAACATCTTCAAGTAAAGCAAAATAATAAAAATGCAGGCTTATTGATATCATTTTGATTCACTAATTCTAAAATTCTAAAATTATATAAAATAATAGAACTCTCTTAGGAAAACTAAGCCTCCTTCACTAAAAATGTCAGAACAAAATCTTTGTTTTTTGACTTTAAATATGGCAAGAAAACATTGATAAAAATAATAACAATAAAAATCTTTTAGAACAATTCAGAACAAATTTTCCTTTCTGACTTTTCAGAAATAGGAAATTCTGCTAGTACATTTCCTTTAAATTTTTCCTTTTTTTTTTTGTTTTTTCAAAAGTGTTCCTGTAAGGTAAGTATATAGGCATGTGTACCATCTTTTCCACTTTATGAAGCCACTTTTGTCTGGGGTTGGGTTTCTTTCTTTCTTTCTTTCCTTCCTTCCTTCCTTTCTTTCTTTCTTTCTTTCTTTCTTTCTTTCTTTCTTTTTATTTCTTTCTCTCTCTCTCTCTTTCTTTCTTTCTTTCTTTCTTTCTTTCTTTCTTTCAAGGTAATCTTTAAGAAGGACAGGCTTCAGTTTGCACTATTGTATGCATCTTTTTAATTGTTTCTCAGGAAAGAAGTTGAGGGGCAGAGATGTAAGATGTTCTATTTCACTCCAGTGAGTATATTTTAGCTTGATAGATTGTGGTTTTGAGACTGAATATTTAAGCAATTAAAATATATATATATAATGGTTTCTGAAAACAAACAAACAAAAAAAAAATTGACGTCTTAAATTAAAATTCAGTGTTAAAAAAAAAAAAAGCAGCGTCATTACCTAAGTAATATGAAACCATTGATTAAAAATATGAGACAGTTAAGAACTGGAAAAAGCTTTAAACTTTGTATCATACATTTACCAGCTTTTTCACACTTGTCCAATCACCTTTTTCTTTTGAAATAACTAATGTGTTGCCCCAAACAGTCTTGGACCCTGGCCTTCAATGTAGCAGCAAGATGCCCTGCGTACTTGTTAAGAATACAAAGTAAGCAAGTAAATATTAGGTACTGTACTTCCTGCTGCCATTCTGCATATTAACAAAGTAACAACTACTGCACTTTCTGAGAGCCCCTATCATGGAAAATATAATGGTTAAGCTAGCATTATTGTTCTTTTTGTATACTGAAAATAGTGCAAAGGGACTAGTATGGAGAAACAAATCCTGCCTAAGAAGGGACATATAAAACATGTCTTCCCTGACTGACCTTTCATCCCATTCTAATCATGTTTTTCCCTTTTCCTCCCTACTTCTTTGTGCTGAACACTGATAAAAGAGAATTCAACCCAGAGCTAATATGTCATTTTTAAGATAATGATTTTGAGTATCAAATGTTTGACCTGCACTTTTGGAATAGCAGACACATTAGATCACTCATTTTGTGATGCCCTTGTTTATTGGAAAGCAACTAGTATTTTATCTTCTCGGCCACAATCATTTATAATATTTTGGGTAGCAGAATCTAGTTTTGATTATTAAATTATATATTTAGAACTGCATTCTTATTGAATTTCCAGGTTAACTTTTTTGTTGTGACTGCCTATTTTAGTTATGACTGCAGTAGGTAACTGAATGTATCTGTCCTGAAAATGTCATGTGTAAATAGGGAAATTAAGAAGGAACTCCTTTTGCACAAAATAATAACTTTACCCTTGCATGCTATATTTTGAAAAGACTATGATATTATCAAAGCAGAATCTGAAGCTTAGCTACTAGCAATGCATCATTCATTCCTGCCCAAGACATTTTTTCCTGAGAAAATCCTATCATCAGTCTTTTTGCATAATGGAACATCAAAAATAAAGCAACATATTGCAACTCAATGGTCAATCTTTGCAGGTTCACTGACAAGTAACATTATCAAGCATCTGACTGTCTGCAGTGGGAGTTGTTGAAAAAGCATAAACTGGAATGCAGTGAAGAAGTATGGAGACATAACATTAAGAAACACTTCAAAATAATAGTGTATAAATTCTGTATGACTCAACAGCTGTACAGGTAGAGAAAGCCCAGCATGACATTGGCTGATTTAAGAAAATTTGAAGGCAGAATTAATCATTGATGTGGCTATTTCTGGAAATGAAAGAGATTTTGAAAGGGAGGAAAATGTGAAAACCATACAGATTGAGTGACTGTACCATAAAATAAGATTTCTCTTGGTAATTTAGCAGTAAAAATAAGATGTGGCCAGCTCTAACATCTAACAGGAATGTGTTGGACACAGAAATTGTCTGGATTTACATATGATGCTTGCCAAGTCTACCATTCTTGGAAATCCCTCCTGCATTCCTGTTTCTCTAAAGGGAATTCATGGTTCATTTGTTTGCTTCCAAGAGTGAATATGAACAAAAATCATATCCTTATGGGAGGATGCACACTGTAGAACAAAGTTCTCTAAACTATCAAAGCAAGTGACTTCTGGTACCTTTCCTCACAATGTCAAAGAGTAAAGAATGTCATGAGCAAACATGATATGAAATATCAGCAGTGTTTAAATCACTGACAACAGGATCTTCAGTATCCCAGGTAGGGATTACAGTGATATAAAAAATGAAATAAATTAAGAAGAAATTATGAATAAATTATAAATAAATAGACAGATAAGGCAAAGCAATTAATAGAAAAGAAAAAGAGAAGGAAAAATTGACAGTATGTGTGGTGATTTGGATGGGAACTACCCAGGAGCATGAAATGCGGGGTACAGAGGTAAAGGAAGCCTCCCATCAAAAAGCCGAGGCAAAGTTTTGAAATACTGGACTCAGTGAAATCAATGAAACGCCATCTTTTAGCTAAAAGATCTGCAAGAAAGAGGTTTGCCCATACCTTTTTATAGGTGAAGCAGATTTGATAGAGGTTTTATGAGAAAGAACCTGGACTGAGTTTCCAGGCTGTTTGATGACGATATAGCAGATAACCAGCTGAGAAGGCCTTCTTTAATGACTTGAAGAAGCACACAACTACCAACTCCTAATAACTTGCATAAATCCTACAAAATACCAGGAGGACCTGATTCTGGTCAGAGTCTGCCCATATTGTACAGCCAGAAATTTCTGCTGCCTTTGCAAATGTTATGGACCTCAGCAAACAAGTTTCTTTTCAGCACTGCCCTCTCAAACTAAGCTGCTAGTCCTGCTTGGTGGTAGCACTGTGTATTATGAAAGCTGGTGGGAGAGCACCACTTCATGAAGTATGTGGAGAAACAGGTTTTAAATTCATAGAAAGCTGAGAGCCTAATCTGCTAGTTTTCCACCTTTCTCTGTGCTTACAGGTTGAACAGGTTTAATGTTGATCAGAGGCATCTAAGGAGATACCTGGGTGAAGTTAAACACACACACACATACAAAAGACCAAACCCTTGGACAACCCTTCTCCCTCCCTAGCTTTTCAGCAGGTTGCTGTGTTTTTCCTGAACCAATGCCCCTGCATACAAACAGGCTGCTGCTGGAGCCATCTCTTTCAGAGTGTGAAATGGAATGCCATTAAGTTCTGGCTGCTGTGACTCATCTTTGTTTGTCCTCATACAGCTCAGATTTCCTGCTGGCATCCTAGAGTGCAAGAACATATGCATGGCGCATACATGGAGCAATGCCTGCTTCCTCAGACAAAGAACTGAACATTGTGTGATGGCAAGCCCACCACTCTGGAGATCAGAGAGTGAAAATCTGTTCTGATGACGAAATGCATGGATGATTTCATGGGAGAGGACGATGAAAGGAAACATTTTAGCAATCCCACAGTAAAGCACTGTAGCACTCTTTCTAGAACAGAGTCTGTGAATGAAAAATGAATATGTATGTAAGTAATTTCTGACGATGCATATTCAGGTCACAGCTACAGCTGCTGACCTTTTTATAATGTTTCACAATAGGCATATATTTTTATCTTCAAATTCTTGTTAATGAAAAGTTACAGAAAGATGCTACAAAAGAATACTTTTTAAAAGACTTTTGAAGACTTCCTATGTAAAAGCAATTCTTTTTGGCCTATTGCTCTGAAAGTGTCGACACAAGTTTGTTTTCTTCATCAAATTGTTCTCTCAGTAAAACTACAACTTCCCACAGCATGCAGGGCTCTGTGCTTCCTTTCCTGTACTGCCCACTCATCACCCTGACCACTGCAGATCACTGTAGTACAATATAAACTGCATTTTCTTCCCATTGCATTTGAGAAATCTGCCACTTCCACATCATTTACACATGTATGAGAAAAAATGCAAATATGGATCAGCTGAAACCAAGAACATAATCCAAAATTATATCCTGGTCTTTGTCATTTAAACCTCGTCAGTCACACTGGCAGATCTGGATTGAAGAAACCGAGCAGACAACAGAAATGTGCACCACTGATTTGTGACTTACAATGCCCAGCCTAAAGTGCTTGCTTTCTGCTGGGATCAAGAGAGCAGAATTGCTGGTTTCTTCTGGCTCAAAATACTAAAAATGTTTAAGAAAGGTATGGAAGAATTAATCCTTTTTATAATACTAAGTTTATACAGTCATAGAATTGTTGCCTTGCACAAGGCTGAAAAGAATTCTTTCTGCTTGCAACAGCAGGTTTCCAGCCCCAGATACTGCTGAATCCAGATCGCACTGGGATCTGGAAGTCCCCAACATGAGGACTGGTTAGCTAAAGCTGCTTTTTGATTGCTGTATGGGGCAGATGTCTTTTTTTTTTTTTTTCTACCAAGTTTGTCACCCAGAGATCCAATATTCTTGTTTTCTTTATAGAATTGATGTCCTGCTTCTGTGCAAGACAATAACTCCCATAATAGCAGGAACCAGATGATAGTGTAGCTATTGACTAAAATGCAGTTATACTTTGTTTTTCAAATTATTTAAAAATAATAATAAAAAAATAACAGTATAATTTTGTTGATACACACTGTCTTTCAAATCACCATGTAGACAGTTGTTGTTTTTGTTTTGTTGTTTTGTTGTTGTTCTGTTTTTTTTTTTTTTTTTTTTTTTTCTGAATAAGTTTAGAACTAAAACTTTAAAATGGCACTTGTATTCTGGAAAGTGTTAGGAACTTATTTATATTTGAATCTTTTACCAGTCTCTTAAATGTAGTTGAAATTGGCTAGTGGATTCAGTTTGTTTTTATTTTTTATTTTTTAGATGAGGAGTTAGAGCAAACAGCAGACCGGCAGCTCAATAGGCAGACAGCATGATCACATAAGCACTGTTTTCTTAGGAAATAGAACTATACTGGAGCACCAGGAGGCTAGTTGTCTGAGATCTCTCATCTATGACTCTGGGATAAAAGTAATGTTGACTAGTTGTTTTTAAAGGCCTATTTTTAATAAAACTTTGATTAGTAACCTCCCTGATCACTACTGGAACACCAGAGTATTTCAACATCTTCTGAGAATCTAGTATGCTCTGAAAACTGCATTTCTGAATAGTTATTAACAATATTACAATTTCCATTTCACCAACTACCCTGTAATACTATGACAAAAATACAGTGGGCTCTTGGCCAAATTCTTCTTTCTTGACTGTGGAGCAGTGGCTTTTTGGCTTCTAATAATCTCTTCAAGTTCTCTCAGTTTTTATTTGCTTTTCCCTCCCACTCACTGTTACTCATACTTACCCTCAGCTTCGGGAAATTAGTTGTTTAGAAGAACCATGTATGCAACTGATTAGGACTGTCCCCTGTTTAATTACCTATTGAATATAACCAGGTAATAGTCACTGCTTTATGGGCAATCACCTACTTGTTGTTACAGGGAAATAATTTATCTTTGTTCAACTTAATGGCAAATAAAATAAACCACTGTTGGGTACCAGACCTTTTGTATAAGAAATCATAGTCTATAACTTCTAGAAATTGTGATGCCTGTGCCCTATAGCCAACACTTCCCCCACTAGGAAAAAAAAAATAGTTTTCTATACGTGACAAGAAGATATGGTTGACTTAATTTTCTGCTTTAATTCTTCGACCTGCCGTACACCTCCCATGATCACCATCTCCTAAGCTAAGTTGCCCAATGCATTCAAAGTCACACTGAATTGAGTTCTGGATATGCACACATTGTCTATATCTTCATGCTTTCTCCCACTTTATCCTCAGCTCTTACAGCCAAAGATTTAAAAATTCCAGTCACATAAAACATGCTTGCTATAACCTGCTTTGCCAAGTACACCACACTTTCCAAGAATTTTCTGTTGTTACTTGTCATCCACATTTTTAGCGTAAATATGTGGAAAACAAAGTCATTTCTTTACCTTATCTCTCCTCTAGTTCAATAAATTTGCAACCTGAGTCTACAATGCACACAGTTCTATCAACTCTATTGATAAAACTACTGTTATTATCATCAATGTTAACAAAGTCTTCTAGACTACTTCAATTTACCATTGACCAGGAAGACTAATCTTTATCCCTAATTTACAAGCCTCTGCCAATGTGATTATTTATTTATTTATTTATTTTTTCCACAGAACTGTTGCAAAAAATTCCCCAAAGCCCGAATCCTTGCTTTCATACCATTTATATACTCAGCAATCCACTGCTTGGTCGCTCATGAAATGAACATATCTCCAGAGAAGTAAGTTGAATCCTGTTTTTCTTTAACAACCTGAGAACTATAATTTACATAATTCCATATGGTAACTCCTTATAGAAGAATGACACAATTACTGTATGAGCTTCACAGTTTATTGTTACAGATTTATTTTTACTCCAGTGAAACAGTGCAGAATCCTACTGTCCATGTGACTTTTGCCCTAAGAGCCTGAGGTAATAAGGGCTTCAATGGTTATCAAGCAATGTTCACTGTTAACACTAAAAATGATCAAACTTCACTGCCAAATACAAAAGACTGATGTCCTTTCACTAACTCTATTGAGAAACTATTTCAGAAAATTACTCCTCAGACAGTTACAGTCTAATTTTCAGCTGTATTCTTGGTGAGTTTACAGCATTTGTTATTCTCCATTTTTCCCAGTATGTAGTGACGAATGACATTTTCTTTCTCTCTCTCTCTCTCTCTCTCTCTCAAGGAGGCTGAAACACCTCTCTTGGATGCTGCTTGCTTTGTTCCATCAGGATTATTATCACGTACAGACTTTGTAGCTTTCTGTTCCTTCGGGGGCTTGTTGTTTAGTATCTGACTCACAGAGTGGCTGGTAGTGCTGCTGCACTTAAAGTAAAACTGAATGTTTCCTAATTTTCATTCTCTTTTGGTCACCAGGACTCTTACCCAGTCTCTTAGCATGTCCCCATCAGATGTTTTTCCCAACAAAACCTCTGTTTACATGGATGTGAAATGGTATTAAATAACTGTTCTTAGATCATACATTTTTTCCTATGATATGTTGGTCAGATTATGTTGAATGCACTGATAAGAAAAATGCATGAAATGGTGTATCTCTGTAGTTACACAGAAAGAAAGAGATGCCCACGCATTTACTGGAGTTTGCCTAGTTATACACCTGCAAGAACACCCAGTTAAAGTTGTTTTCTCAAGTGCAGTGAAAGATTTACCACAATAGATGAAAATTATATTACTTGACTTTAGCCATCTAAACCTTGGGCTTTTATTCTTGTTAATTGCCTATGTCATTTATATAAAATTGCATGGAAAGAGAGCTTTCCACCTATCATAAATGCTTTTCTTTTTTTCTTTAGCATAGAACAATCAACTTTCTGAAAGTGTTTTTTCCACAGTTTACTACTCAATGAGCCTACTCAACCAGCTTTAATTAAGTGCCTAAATTTTAAATGTTTCTTAGATAAATCTCTCCTTACACGACTCTAGGTACTGCCAAAAAATTTGACTTCTTAGTTACCATAACTGATATTTCACACCTGTGTTTCTGGGGACGAAAACACCACTCACACACAAAATATGCAAGTCCCATGTGGTCCGCGAACTGGTTTTGCACTAAAGGGTTTTGCAAGGGAGAGGACCCAGATTGCCAACAAAGATTGAGCTGAAAGCAAGAGGGCAGAAATCCTAATTGAGAGAACAAAGCTGCTTCTTCTCAACAAGACATATTAATTAGCATATTACCTATGGTTTCTAGATCTGGAATTGCTGCTTCGTTGGTCTTGACACCTACTTGAAATTAAAAAGCCTTACATACATTTAAAGAAACAGACTGTGGTACTCACTATTCCTCTAAGGTACCACTGATTTCCTTGGATTTACTTGTGTCAGGAGAGTACAGACTATGTAGTGTGAATAATGTTCCAGAGTTCATTGTGAATTTTCTAAATTCCCTCAGTTCTGTGTCACTAAGTTTTTCCTTAGGAAAAATCTGACACAACACAGCCTTACAATCTACTTTTCTTCAGCAATGGGGCAATGACATATATAGAATAGTTAGTGCAAGAGTAATTAAAAAAGCCAGATTATTCAAAGAGAAAGCATTTTTCTTAAACTTACCAAAATATTAGCAATAGCATTTGTGACTACTTAAAATCCCTTTCTGTGTATGACCTTAAGCAGTTGATCTCTCTAATGCTCAGATACTCCACTTATAAAAGGGGGACAATAATATTTCCTTTGTAATATGCTTCAAGCCATTCAGATGAAAAATATTAGATAAGCAGCAGCTATTATCTTCACTGTTATTAAAACCTTGCTGACAAGACACAGCTAACATTGTAATTCATGTAAGACCTGAAGACACAGTTTTGTGCATTTTACAGACGTGATTCTGTACTTGATGTCCTAACTCACTTAGCATAAGAAATAAACATTATAATATAATTGTTCTCTGCTTTACCTGGTCTGACTTTTAATAACAAGACAGCTCCTAGGGACAACAGCTTGCTGTATTCTAATAAAAATTTGGAACAGCTGCACGTACTCCATTCCAAGCTCTCCGCCTTGTGTGTAGTTTATCTTCAAAACCACCTTAGAGCAAACCCCACTTGTTTACTTCAGTGGAAGTTTTTCCACTAGGTATGTAAACTCATCCAACCTATCTCTCCCTTGTGTTTATGTATAAAAATACCTAATATATCTCTGCCAGAAATTTCAAGGAAGAGAGTAAGTATAGGCTATCCAAGGCTAAGCAAACGAAAGTCATCAAGGTTTTGGAAAAACTTGTGAGTTCATTTTCTTCAGAAGAACAAGTTATTTGGTAAGCAAAGCAGTGAGTGAAACTTGCTTCTCTAGGTTTGTGTCCCTTGTTCTCTAAGCATACCTCTGTCTCCAGCTAAACACCTCTTTACTGCAATAACTTCTCCCCTTAAATCTGAATGGGAAAGAGGCTACAGTGCTGGGGCTATTCTGGATACAGGGTAAGGAAATATTTGGGTTTCAGGAGGGCAGTGAACTGACAGACAAAACAATAGTTGAATATTTTTGTTTCCTGAGAAAATCAAGCTAAAAACAGCAACAGATCCTCACTAAATCACATCAAGCACAGCCCCAAAGGCCAGGCTCTTCAGGAGAGCAAAGATTTAGCCTCAATATCTGTTTTAACAGTGGACCTCTGTTCAATCTCCTGCATGGCCTTGAAATCCTCAATTCAAAGACAAGTCTTTGCCACCTAGAGCCCATGATCCCTATTGATCACGAAGTTGTTGTATATTTGTGCAATGTTCAGGGAAAGGATTAAGTTGCCTTTTTTTTTTTTTTCCTCAATTCCTCTATCTCCAAACTAAAATTTACCCAGACCCAGCCTATTTACTAACACTGTACTCCTAGAAACATACTGATCAGAAATACTATGAAGTAATAGTGTAGCTGCTGGTAGAATGCTGTTAAGGAAAAATGATGCTGATATAAAATATTTCTCTTCTCATTCAAAAGAATAACTTTTATCTGTATTACATAGGCTGCAAACTTTTAACAGACTCATATAAAGTGGTTCAGCTTCAATGCTTAGATGTTGACATGTTCGATTGAAGTGCACCTGGTTTTACAGCCTGACTGTTGCTTCCCCGAAGGGAAAGAAGTGACACGGGATCCCCAGAGTATAGCTGAAATATTAGTCAAAGGCTGACAAGTATCTGAACAATTTGCTGATGCATGTTGAGACGGCCTCCTCTTGGGGGAGTGGCTGTGACCTCAGCCCTTGCACTGTATCTGCATTAGTACAAATTAGGAATATTCAAGAAAATTGGAAGACTTCAAGCTTCCTGAGTGTAATGAACAAGTAAACCCAGCCCAGTCAAGGAACAGGCTTCAAAAATAATCATCTTGTGCACAACCGCCCATGATAGACAGGGTAAACAAGAAATTAGGTTGGAGTTGCTACTGATTATTGAAGCCTACTGTCAATACCACATCCCTCACAGTTAGATTTTAAATCAGACCTTTTAGCCACATTCAGACTTCAGGGTATGTCTGTCACAAGCTGTACCCTTGGCTATTACACAGCACTGTTTGCCTCAGGGTTGTTACAAAGGTCTGTGGGAAAAAATTTAAACAAAACCAACTGCATTGCTCCAGTTCTTTCTTTCAGGATGTTTCTGGAGTGTGGTGACAGGTGATATTTCTTGCAACTCTCCAGAATATTGTTTGTTTATATTAATGAATGAGTGGTCACAAACAGTAGGAAAAAGAAGACTCTGAATTAAAAATAGTAAAGGGAGATCCTGAACTGAATGCTTTCAGTCATTGCAATCCCTCAAAATTTGGTAATATAGACTTTGGTTTAGGTTCATCCTCACAACATGCTACGTATAACTGAAGACACGTGAATGAACAGACTGTTCTCAGAAGGTACACCCTGAGTGTACCTTCTCAGAGAAGAGAGGTTGGAAACTAAAGATTTCTGTCTTCTGAATCAGTAATGACATCCAGCAAAGATGTAGTTAGAAGATTCATTTTAGTTCATGGCTTCTCACACGTGGAGCAATAAAATCCCCCCAGCTATCAGTCTAATATTGACTGATATCAATATCTTGCCATACTCAACTCTGCGAGCACAGGTCTGAAGAGACAGCGTGGGTGATGACATCCAAGCCCTGATATCACAAGCACCCATGCAATACAATAAAATCATAAGTCTTCAACTTCAAATTAGAAATTAAGCAGCATCCTTTCAGAATCTCACTTCTTTGCTGGTTAGGAAATAATTTTAATTTTGCAATGCTTTTCGGGTTTAACATAAGTTTTTTGATTCAATAAGAAAAATAAGTTGGATGGTTAATAATATTTCTCTTTATCGTATTTTTGTCTTGTGGTGTAGACTGAAGGCCTCCAGTGGAAACAGATGCCTAGGAAAGATCTTCTGGTTATATTCTTATTCTTGGAACTGTCTGCAGGATTTGATACCACTAACTTCTGGAGAGTTGTCTGTGCTGGGACATGGAGTCTGTTCCTCTGGTGTTCAAGGCTCCATGTCTTATTGTCCCATGCATCAAAGCACTGAATTTTGTCTGAAAAACAGCTAAAGTTTCTGCCTCTATTTTGACTGGAAGGCTGTTTTAAAACATTATTGTTCCGTCTGTTTTAATTTCCAGAAGAATTTATTCATGAACAGCTTATATTAGGCTTTTGTAATGCCAGCATTGTTCTTTAGCTTAAAATAGCTCTTCTGAATCTCTGCTTGTCCCTATAAAGCAAATACATTCCCTCTCAACTTTTCTTTTCTTACGCTAAACAAGCCAAACTCTTGAGTGTCTTGTCAGACAGACCCTCTATTCCCTTACTACTCCTGACAGTCCTTCTCTAAGTCTGCTCCAGGCCGAGATCATCTTTCTTGAAAACATGATCATAATTGTCTCCTCAGTGAATTGAACAACAACATTAACAATTTCTACTGTCTTTTAATGCTGGATTTCTCAATACTTCCTATGAACATATTTTTTGAGGTAGCTGCATTGCACTGGATCAAAACCATTATCTTTCCAAACTCAAGAACTCTAAAGACTTAGAGTTGTTTTGTCGTTGGTGGTGGTAGTGGTGGCTTTTCATTTGATTGTTTTTGTAGATGAACAACAGCCATCTACATGTCTATTCAACATCTAGTTTATTTTATTTGGATGTTTCTTTAAAATGGCATCATTTGGTAGTAAGGAAAAAGAGCTTAAAATATAAAGGTAGTGTTCCTGAGTGTCTAAGAGAGTGTCTTACTTGTCTTAGTATCTTTTGTGATCTAATAGCTAGGCATCTAAGTGAATTCTCTAGGCTCTTTTTATCATCAGTGGAGAGCGACAAGCACCGCTAGAGTGTGATTTAGCTCATCTTAAAATAGATATCTAAAACAAGAGGGAGGCATTGCTCTTTGGAAATTGCCTGTCTCTCCCTATAGATGATAAAGGGAAACTACACAACTGTCTCAGATGTTTCGTTTGACTTGCGTGTGGCTAAAGTAAGAAGAGATGAATCTTACCCCAAATAATCCAGGACAGAGAAAAGCTGTTTCAAAAGAGATTCAGGTTTGCTAGTGTCTATATTTTACTGAAAGGCAATAAAATTTAGATTTTTAATGTAATGGGAAACATAGGCCATATTTATCTATTAACTGTAATAAGATTATGTACATACAGAACAGTTCTAGTGATTTAAGAAGTCCCCTCTTCAGAAAAGCATCTGAATATGTCAAAGGTTTTTATGCTTACTGGGTTGCACTGACAACCCTGGAGATCCACAGATTCACCAGACAGCGATGAATTCCGACCTAGATCCTACAACTATAAATATGCTTATTTATCTGGAAAAGACTGCTCACTCATAAAGAGCTTCTGGTGAATGCAAACACTTGCAGGACCTGGGAAAATTCATGACACTGTTGCAAATATATTGTGCAGTTCTACAATAACGTTCTTCCTACTAGTACATGATATGCCAGATAAGACCCAAATATTTTACCACAGGTTTTTATATTATTATTATTTTTTCTTGTGAATAAGGTTGATATATACATACATACTATCATTCTAAAAGGAGTGAGAAGGAGGTCAAAGGATTTATCTAAAACATATTAGAGTCTGATCTCATCATCTATAGACATCTTTCAGTAAGAGGAACACCGTCTGGTAAAAAGTGCCGTGCTATATTTATTTTTAGTAGGTAATGAAGAAACATACTTAACATTTTGTTCCTTGAATGTGAAGAGGTACTTCAAAATGACACCCCCTTTTGTCATGTTAAAATGAGACACACTTTCCATTTACCTACCCTAAACATGAAAAAAAGAAACCACAACAACAACAACAAAGCTCAATGAACAATTCAGTTGTTTAAACCTGAAATCACCTTTTATCCTTCACTGAAAGGCACCCTAATCCTTCCACAAATAAGTGTAAAAATAAAATTGAGAGAGCTACTTCCATCTTTCTGTCACAGGAAATCTTGCTGAGACTAATCTGCATTTTAGAAGGTTTACTTTTAAATAGGATTTCCTTTTGCTGCATGTACACACACTGAGTCAGGAAGCTCCAGTCTGAGTCAATGCTAAATGCATTTGGTTTTCAACTTGAGTCGGCTTGCAAATTATGGAACCAATGATTCATAATTTCCATCCTGACCTTGTTTGCTTTATAGTCACACTGTGGCAGGTGAATTGTCATGTTCAAGATCGTCAAATTATTTAGGGAGAAACTGATGCCATCCATTAGCCTGCCAAATGAAAGACACATTTGCATGTATCAGAACAAGTTATAGGAAGGTGATATGCCACTCAGATATTTTGAAAGGTTCTCATTTTTTGTAAGGCTAGCACAATTTGCATATTCTAGTAATGCTGAACATGTTAATTGTCTATTGCCTATTATTTCTTAGTCATTCACTTTTTTTTTTTTCTTTTTCTATTCCACCCGCCCCCCCCCCCCCCCAAGGTAAGTCTGTCTGATAATGGATCCACTATGTGGTATGCTATTCCCATGATACTGGAAGTCTAGTTTTAAACTTATTTATGTAATGCTGTATTGCAGTCCATTTTGCTGGCATATAAAATATGTGAATGGCATTTACTTACCTATTTACCTGTTCCTCTAATATCAAACAGGAAAAATAAAGCAGAATTAAGAATCAGATATTTAATTATGTTATGGGCCAAATCTTCTGAAGTACTGATTTCCTGCCACTGTGACCTGTCCCTAAGAACTGATCAGAACAGATTTCATCATTCATTTTTATTTATCACTATAATTTTAAGGACTGTGAGGTGGCATAAGAACACTAAAGAAAGATACTTGTAAATTATCCATTTGAAGTAGAAAAAAACAGGGTTTGAAGAGTCTGTCATATATTTCATGTCTTTTTTTTTCTAAAAACATAAGACCTACAGGCCAAATTCAGACCAGATGGCAGTGAGTGTTTTTAATCACTTACCAAATCTTAACAAAGCAACCAATACATACCTTGTGGGTCACAATATTTCTAAGGTCTATTGTCCTGAATGAGTAGTCTATGGGGAAGACTGGGGCTGCACAACTGTTAACCTTTCTCTTGCAGAGTGCCATTTTCCAGCCAGGAGAGAAAGCAAATGGACAAAAGAGTGCTTGGCTTACTGATGAAGGACACTCTTTTGTCATTTTTGAGCAACAGTTACAGGCTTATGACATTGGATCTGTGTTTAAACCTGCTCAAGCTGAAAAAGATCTTAGAGCTCTCATTTCGTTTTGCGAAGCTGCTTCAAAAGAAGGTTTAGAAATGTAGATCTGGACAGCAGCATCTAGATTTTCACAGTGGCTAGCTCAAGGCAGCTCCTTGATCAATATGCACTGAGCAAGTCTACAAAAGCATTTAAGGCCTACGATTAATGGAGGCAGGAAAACACACTTAGCCTAATGAATCATTCTTCAGAGGTGTTGATTTTTCACAGTATGCCTATATATACATCTATATATAGGATGACTAGCTTCCTCATTCCTATATTAAGGCTATCTGACTCATTATGATAAGGGCAGGTGCTTATTTTGCAGGCATTGGCCTAAAAAACTAGATAGTCTTGATGCAAACACCACAAGTGAGATTTTACTTAACTTCACACATCTATCAATTAACTGCTTAAGCCTAAACTATTCACCTTGTCTCCCTCTGTGGTCAATGGACAGAGATAGGTACTCTCAAAGGTTATTATTCCTAATAATTTACAGACACAAGCTTTAGGATGAGACATATTGCCATCCAGTGCTTCTTGTTTCTCATCAACTACTTAAAATTAGATACCTGACCATTAAAAGTAGGATGAATCCACTTTAGGTATTTTAAGACACATTAAGACAGATTTCACAAAGTCTTGGTCAGACACATTTAACCTAGTTGTAATGAGTGACTGGCTGGAGGGTAACAGTAATTAATACTGTGAAATACTAGGAAAGATACAAAAAGGAAGTCACAATAAGACAAAAAGAAATGACTGGAAGAAATTTTGTCTAAGGATGGTTAGTGGCAACAACATTATTTAGAAAGTCTCTAGCAGTCTGCTGTTTGGTGAATGATTATTTTCCATGTTGTGTCCCTCAGTCTGGCCATGCTTGATAGTCCCCAGCATGAACGCAGCACTTTCCATCAGGCGTACTCTCCCACTCAATATGTGAGAAGAAAATGTGACTCACCAGAGCTTGATAACGCTTGTTTAGCAGGGGGTTTTCACTTGTGGCTGTCACACATTGTAGGCATAATAAGAAAAAATCAGTAACCCAGATCTCTAGATAAGCAGTTAAGAAACTTCCTTTTACTTTCCCAAGTCCAGCATGACCATGTTCCTTCACCTCTCACTGAATGAAACTGCAGTCACAAAAAAGGGCTTTGCAAGAAATGCCTGGATCATGGCCAAGTGAAGACCAAAGGATACCCCATTGCCAGAGCTTAGTGATTTCAGCGTTTTTATTCAGGTACAAAGTTTTCAAAGTTTTTATTCAGGTACAACAGAATTACGTATGCTGTGTTATCAGCTGCAGTACTGGAAGGACTTGTACATTTGTCTACCCACATCAGCTCTCAGCTATGCCACTGAAGAACATACTGTAAATCTAGGTAATTGCATTATAAGAGGAACACTATAACGTCTGCAATGTTCTCAGGTTGCCCAGAGAAGCTGTGGATGTCCCATCCCTGGAGATGTTCAAGGCTAGGTTGGACAGGGCTTTGAGTAACGTGGTCTAGTGGAAGGTGTCCCTGCCCATGGCAGGGGGGTTGGAATCAGATGATCTTTAAAATCTCTTTCAACTCAAACCATTCTATGATTCTATGTACATTTGCACAGCTCTATTATCAAATGCAGAGAGGAGAGCACACTATACACAGAATTTCTGTAAAGATGAGAGATTACATTCTTTGTATTTTGTTGAGAAAATGAAGCCTAATACTGCTGTAGTAATCAGACAGCATGTAAGCACTGATTATAGAACTATTAAGGAGTAAACATATCAATGCAGTTTGGAAAACTGGCAAAGGTAAAGGTCCAAACCACAAAGAACAGTACTATTAATAAACAGAAAGTTTATTTTGAGGAAGTATGATGCCCTTAGAGATGACAAGAAAAAATTTTGTCGCAGAACTTTGTCCTTTAAAGTCTTTTCTATTTTCTGTGAGCTTAATACACTGGATTTCATTTTCTGTTTCCAATTCAGTCCCATTAAATTGCTCACCCTCATATTACTTGCATTATAATTCAAAAGGGAAAATCCCAATTACAGTTTCCCATGAGAGATATTTTTCTTGGATTATATCCCTCACCTATAGGATCTTATAAAATTTTTGAGACGTACCTGGGCAATATCCCACCTGCTTTCAGATAAACAACAGCAGGATGA
Source organism: Cygnus atratus (assembly GCF_013377495.2). NCBI lineage: Eukaryota > Metazoa > Chordata > Aves > Anseriformes > Anatidae > Cygnus > Cygnus atratus. The sequence goes on along the minus strand of NC_066364.1, from coordinate 14,783,220 downwards.
GCGTATCTTGGCCTTGAGTTACTGTGCAATCATTTTCTTGCTGAAGGTATTATAGTACTGGGAATGTATTTATTCATCTGTTAGAAGAAAACAAGCAGCTGGAAATTAGTTCCCTTGCCGACTGCAAGAGAGCTACTGGGAACTTGTTTATTTACTATTAAAATATATGCACTTGGCAGGGCATCTGGTCACACATTATTTTGTCAAGAGGAGTAGGTGTCTTGGAGACAAGGTAGCCTGAGTAACCTGAGGACTGTTTAAGGTACACAGCAATTGTGGATTGATGTCTGGATGTTTTCAGATCTTGTACCATTTTTTTTGAATATTTTAGCATTATATATCCTTCTTTTCAAGAAGTTTTTGAAGCACAAGCTACCAAAAACAGATAGTTTGTAAGAGGAATTTTCTTTGATTTGATTTATCTCTAGAATATTAATATATTTTAAAAAGAATTTGAGCTCCATCTTTATATCCAAGTGATGAACCCACACTGTTCACAAAGCTATGCTAACACTACTAATGAAATAAACAGATATAAATAGTCAACATAACTGAAAATAACTTGCTACCTTTTTGGTGTAAAATAAGGAGACTTTTTACAAACAAAGTCTTCAAGCCTTTAGCACTCTGAAAATGGAATTGACCCCATTTTTTCCCGTAACTAAATAAGCACAGGAATGCAACTGCTTTATCTGAGTCCCTATTAACTAAATTCTAAAAATACTTTGAATGCACGTCACGGGCACAGTACGTATGTGCACCTAATGCTTGGTGCAACTGCCTGCTGAGAATCTGAGGGGTGGAGGGGAGCTTGCACTTGCTGGCACTGGCACTGAGGAGAAGGGAAAAAAAGAAGACAGATATGCTGCCCCACCTTTGCTAAAGGATAAATATGTGGAGGAAGAGGCAGCTTTTGGGAAATGGAGAGAGATGAAAATAGGAGATGACTTTGTATTTCAGTATATCTAAAAATGTATATGCAGATGAGACTATAGTTTATCAGGAAAGGGAATTTAAATTGTGTAAAAGCAAGATAAACTAGATCGATTGATTACTTATTTATGTATTTATAAACAGAGAGGAGAATGGTCATTATTTCCCAGCCTAGGCTGGTGCAGATCTGAGAGCCCCCCTGCTGAACAGGCAGTGCTACCAGGCTCTTGGCTCCCTGTCAGCTAGCCACATGGGTGACATACAGCAAGGAAGGTGAGCTGGCAGGAAATGAGGCAGATTTTGAAACTTCCTGATTTCTCTTGGTCTTTTGCTGATGAACAGAAAAAGACTCCCAAGTTCTTTTGTAAAATGCCTGACCAGCTTTAGTTTTCTAAAAAACTACCTTTCTTCCTCACTTCTGCAGAGAATCTTCCTGAAGACAATCATAGGAACAACACCTATGTGCTGTGAAAACTTTTTCTCTTGCACAAGGAAACATGATGTCAGCTGCTTTCTAAACCAAACAGTCTCGGAATGTCCCATGCCTTCTTTTGGGATTTCTAACCTGTGGGACAAAGCAACGAAAAGAGAAAGAGTGAGAAGTGCACATCCAAACTGTGAAGGAGATTATTCACTATGCATGTGATGAAGGACTGGAATGCCCAGTGGCAAGCGCAGAGCCACTGTGAGGGAAGGCATCACCTTCAGAAAGAAAGGAATGGATGCTGTGGCTGAGTGATTTGCTTGAGTGTATGGGGTCCAAAGAATAGGACATAACTTTGTTTTGGCTTGGACACCCATCCACAGACCATTTTCCAGATGCTCTACAGTATACATTTCTATACCATGAAGGTCAACCTAAAACTACAGCTGGTCTACACTGCCCTCTCTTCTTTCTCTCCTTCTTTTTCACCCACCACTTACTGCTCTGAAGAAGGGAGTATGATTACAGTCCCCCTCTTCAGTCCTTGCTGTGCAAGACAGAAGGACATTTCTGGGTGGGAACTTCAATAACAATTGGCAAGTCAGAGGCTATTCACCATTTCTAAGGAAAAAGCCAACTTTAAACTCAGATTTTATGCAACAGTATGTGTTTTAACAGATGACTCGGCATTTCACACATATGAAGGCTGTTATAGCCAGAAGCCCTTGTTTCATTATTACACAGGAACAGCAAGACTCTTTCATTCCCACACCTCCTCCATCACATGAAAGAAGGTTGGCTTTGACCTCTTTGGTAACGGGCTTTGAGCAGTACATCTATGGTTAGACTGAGACAAAAATACCAGCAGTGATCTGTGATTTTGTATTCCAACCTGGGTCACCTCAAAGGAGATCCATTTTCAGGAGCTGGGTAACATCAGTTTTTAAAATCAAGCGCTTTTGAAATATCTGAAGAATCCTTTAACAAATTCTGAATTTACATAATTTCTCAGGCTGAAAATGGTAGCACCATGGGGAATGAACACGCCCAAGAAAAGGCTTTCAATTTGAGAAGTCATAGACAACTTAACAGTTGTTTTTTAAAGATCATATTACATCATTAATGGCTACGGAATAAAGGACATTTCACAGCAATGTTTCTGTGGCAGCAATGCACTCTGCAAGATTTGTTCCATGGGAGAGAAAACCTAGAGTTAGAGATCACAGAGGCACACTTCTTCTGTATTATGTAGCACAGCAATTGTTCTAATGTTGCAGATGGCCAGGAAGCAACTGAGAAGCCACTTTCTTAGCTTACAGGATGACATTTCTGGATTATTCATAGTAACACACATTAATATTTTACTCTGGCGACATTTATGTATGGAAAGCATTGCAACTATTATGGCTGGATTCTATGACTGACACACAGAACCTACACTGTGCACCCTAGTTTGCTCTATGGCTTGGGAAATGTGTTAGGAGAAGATATGAACAGTTTCCACCACATCTACAGGCCACGGCAGACAGTGGCAAGTCTTCACATCCTTTCTTTCTTCCATTAGACCAACCAGGAAGAGCTGAATGCAAGCTGCTTCTCTGTGTCCAGAGGAGAGGGAGAGGAAAGAAAAACAGTCACTTATTTGGACTGCCTACAACCCACATATATATATGCAGGGGTGTGTGACCTGGTATAGGGCTTAGGCATGCATTTGCTTCACTAATGGCTGTAGCAAGATTTTTTTTCCCACTGTAGACCACTTCTTTTGGCTGTAGGTTGCAGTGTCTGAACAAACTTCAACTGCTTCAGTGCAAAAACTGGTAGCATAAACTAAAGGTCACAGAACCTTAGCTTAAACTAAGTTCTGTTTTTTTTACTGAAATGTTTGATGAAGGTTCATACTTCGTTTCTCCTGCCAGAGTCAATGAGGTGTTATTCTCTGGTTGATGGGAACTAAAATATCAAACTGCTCCAGCTGCTTACTTCAGTGAGCAGGCATCTAAGCCATAATTGAACAAGACCTGAAATACCCATATGAGACCGGAAAAATAATTTTGTGGTCAAGAGAAAAGATGACCTTGTGGTTAAGTTAGGAAACCAGGGTAAGTTGCTTAGAGCCTAGGATGAGAAATTCTGCCTTGTGCAAAGAGTAAATCATGTACTGCTTAATAGTTCAAATGGTCTTAAAATATCTGTGCATACAGCACTAAACCTTTGCATATTGCAAACCACTTATGAATAGTATATGGCTAGCAGGATGTGTTAGGTTATTAAGACAGACAGCTTGAGCCTAATATTTCTGTTGACCTAAAAGCTCCTGTTCGTGACCTTCTGTCCTGGTTTCAGTTAGGACAGAGTTAATTTTCCTCCTAGTAGCTGGTAGGGTGCTATGTTTTGGATTAGGATGAGAAGAGAGCTGATAACATGCTGATGTTTTAACTGTTGTAGAGCAGTGCTTACACCAAGCCAAGGACTTTTCAGCTTCTCGCTCTGTCCTGCTAGCGAGCAGGCTAGGGATGCAGCAGGAGCTGGGAGGGGACGGACCCAGGACAGCTGACCCAAACTGGCCAAAGGGGTATTCCATACCATCTGACGTCATGCTGAACAATATATAGGGGTGGCTAGCCGGGGTGGGGGGGGCCGGCTGCCCGGGGATAGGCTGGGCATCGGTCAACGGGTGGTGAGCAATTGCATTGTGCATCACTTGTTTCGTACACATTATTATTATTAATACTATTATTATTATTATTATTGTTATTATTATTTTCCTGTCTTAATAAACTGTCTTTATCTCAACTCACAGGCTTCACTTTCCCATTTCTCTCCCCCATCCCAGAGAGGGAGGGGGGAGGGTGAGCGAACGGCTGTGTGGTGTTTAGCTGCCAGCCGGGCTAAACCACAACACCTTCACAGTGGCTATTATTCATAATCTGCCCGCAACTTTTCAGGATTATATTTATCAACTTTCAGAGGAATTCCTGTTTACATTTTAAATCAGAATCAATAATTCACATGTTCCAATAGCATGACTTCATTGATTTTGAGATCTGCCCTGCATTTCTCTTTCAAGGAAAATAACTTTCCACATACTTTTTAATCCTTTCTGTTTGCATGTCAAGATGATCTTTTACATTACACCACACAGTACAATGTATTACCCTGGTATATTCAACCCTATCTTGCATTATTTTCAATTTCTTTTCTACCCTGGGCTCAGCTGTTGAATGTCCTCGCTCCAGAATCTGTAACTATCATCTAGCAAGCACCCTGTTGAGAACTACAGGACTTTCAGAGAGTATTTTCAAAAATTAAATTTTCTTTTTCATGTAGTTATGACAGGGACTGGTTATTTTTAAATTGTTATAAATGTTATAAATTTGATGCAACTCTCTTCTTGCACCAAGAATACTGTTATTAATTTGAAAATAAGGCTTATAAACAAGTCAGTAGAGTCCCTAGTCTGATGGTGTTGCTGATAACCAGCACCTGGGGGTGCTGGTTGACAGCAGGTTGAACATGAGCCAGCAGTGTGCCCAGGTGTCTAAGAAGGCCAAAGGCATCCTGGCCTGCATCAGAAATAGTGTGGCCAGCTGGACTAGAGATGTGATTGTCCTCTTGTATATGGCACTGGTGAGACCTCATATCAAGAACTGTGTTTAGTTTTGGGCCCCTCATTACAAGAAGGTTACTGAGTTGCTTGACTATATGCAGAGAAGAGCAACAAACCAGGTGAACAAACTAGAAAACAAGTGTTATGAGAAACAGCTGAGGGAATTGGGGTTGTTTAGTCTACAAAGAGGAGGCTGAGGGAAGACCTCACTGCTCTTTACAAATACTTGAAAGGAAGTTGTAATAAGGTGGGTGTTCTCTTTTCTCAAGTGACAGTACAGGAGGAAATTGTCTTGCATTTTTCTAGGGAAGTTTTATATAGGTTTGTATTGGACATTAGGAAGAATTTCTTCATGGAGAGGGTGGTCAAGCATTGGAATGGGCTGCCCAGGGAAGTGGTGGAGTCTCCATCCCTGGAGGCGTTTAAGAGATGTGTGGATGCAGTGCTAAGGGACATTGTTTAGAGATGGCACTTGTTAGGTCAGGTTGATGGTTGGACTTAAAGATTATGGCTTTACAATATTCGATGTGTACCTGGTATGATTCTGATAAAGCATTCATACTCAGAGAATGACTATGAATAAGAATAAAACTTTCAGGATATATTAGATTGAAAATGAAAATTTTCTCAAATCCAGAGCAGTCTAAAACTAGGAGGGAGAGCAGAAGAGGAAGAGTGGGAGAAGCCAGACAAATAGTTAGGGCACTTATGTAGGAGACCAGTATCTAAATCTGCTGGATAACCCCATCCCCTATGAACCTATTATAATACATTATTAACTAATTTTTAAAATGTTTCTTTCAAATTTTCTAACTTAATAAATTCTCTTTTTATTCTTAAGCCACTGGTGGAAAAACACTTCTAATCCTAATTCTTTTTTTCTAAAGGAATTTCCACCTGTTTTGCCTTAAGCAAAAACTCCCATTGATTGTTATGGAAAGTAGATCCTCATATATAGGTGAGAGACATCTTATTGTAATTAAATTGCCTTGATAAAACTGACTTTGTAGCTTCATTATAAGTACCATTAGATAGTCTGAATTTGCATCTTCTTCATTGCTTTTAGGTGAAAAAAAAGCAATGAAACAAAAAAAAGTTTTCCTCTATTAAGGTAAAGAACATTGAGGGGAAAATAAAATAAAATGGAGAACACTATGTGCTATTTTTCTTCCATATGCTTCAAAGATAAGGTAGAATTTCTTGGAATACCTTCCTTTCTCTAGTGGAATGTGAACAAGCTTCCATTCCAAAACCCCTTTGAACCCAGGAGGTATAAAATCAAGTATTGCCAAACAAAACCCAAAGCATTTCTGATTCAGAGCTTTCAGCAATCGCATTTGCCCTGTACTAAAAGATTTGCAGTATGACCATGACCACAGTCCAGTTACTGTGATGATGCAGGAGGAAAAGTCTATTCTAAGCTTCACTGGCTATTCATTAGGCCATGTCAAGAGAATTGTTTTCAGAAGAACCCACTCACAAGTCTCAAGTGGCTCTGCTTTTACTGGGGGACTTGTCTGATGAAAATGCTACAAAATATGAAAAGTTCTCATCAAAGTTCAAGCTAGTTCAGAGCTTATGAAGACACTTCCAGGACAGGTTCAGGAAAAGAGCAAGGGGAAGAAACATATACTTATATATAAAGTGACAAAACCAGACCAGCTATTCTATGCTTTTCTTTTGGCTTTCCTAATTTCTTTGGCTTTATTCTTCACAATACAAAAATGAGCTGTCTAGAAAATTTCCAAGCCAAAAGAACAGAAACATCTAAGAAGGATCAAAGTAAGGAGCTCTTTGTGTTCACTCAGTATAAAGCAAAGTAAATTTAGGCCCAGCTTTGAAATAACTGTAATATCTGCAATCCCAACAAATTGTACCTGCTGCCAGGAATCATACCATTAATTCTGCCATTTTAATATTGCTTTTGCTTATCTTTTAAACCAAGAAATAACCACTTATATTTCCTTTAAAGAAGCACTGCCACTGTGTATTGCAGAAGGTTTCAGGTGCCAGCCTGGTTATATAGACCTCTTCATACATTAAAAATAATTTGAATAAAGGAAAAAAATTAAAAAATAATAATAATTAATTAATTAAAAACTTAGTTTTGAAAAGTATTTCAGAGTGCAAAGTAATTCTAATTGGAAAGCCAGAAGTCATCTCCCACACACCTCAGAGATAATGATTAGAGTTATATAAGAGTAATTTATCTGAATGTTTATTACAGAGTTAAAGAAAGGATATTTAGCTTAGGAAATAGAAAATTCTTCATGTCTGCATTTTGAGAGATGAGGGCATGTAATTTAAAGTTATTTTATAGTAGGTCACTCTTAGGAGTCTTCTAGCCAAATGGGCCAGTCTCTATTATAACTTATATTTAATAATTACACGTAATGATTTAAGTAGTTTAATGCATTTTGCAGAAATCAGATCTGTCTCAGTACAATATCTCAACACCTCAACTTAATATATTTGTTTTAATAAATACCTAATTGAAATTTACCAGAAGGTATTATTGAAATTATTGATGTCAGTGACAAAAAGTCACTGACAGCAAATGAGTTATGTTACATTTTGAATCCTAAATGAAGACCAGATCTAACACTGAAACTTGGGTTACTCCAACATAGTACAGAATTCTTGTCCTGTCCCTCTGTACAACACAAAACCTTGGTACTAGGCTGTGAAAATGATTGGAAGTAAGGAAGGATTTTTACTACTTAATTTTGTTCCCTTGTCACTTGCATAAAGAATGGAATCAAGTACATTTCTGCATACAGTTGTGATCTTTATGGCCCTTTAATTGTGCCTTAGTGATAGGTGGTACATGAAATACTGAAATGAAAATAAAGGGAAATTCTAGAAATTGGCTTTATTTATTTTATCAGAGGCATTTTGCTTTCTGAGGTAAACTGAAGATGTAGGGTTCAATTTTCAAATGTATTCAATTGCCTAGAAATGCAGTCAGATGCTGACATTACTTTCAAGTGTATCTCAGAAAGTTAGGTAATAATTCATCTTTAATTCAATGCTTGAACATAATAATGGGAACCTAACTCTGTTTTAATGCACTGAAGTACATTTGAAAATCTGGCTATTTACTTTGAGTTAAATCTAAATAAATCTAAAGTCTATATTGTAAAAAGCTTTTAGGCACCTAAGGCAATATTTGAAATTTACCTGATAAAACACAGATGCATTACAGACATCTATTTAGGAGCTAATAATTTAAATTCCCTTTATAGTTATTGGAAGCAATTGCCATTTTTAGTTTGTAATTCATTTCATCCTAAAGTATACATCTAATGCAAGATACATGCTGATATGGAAGCCAGATGAGTGACACCATAATAAATCCCCGTTTCTCTATTTGTTATTACTCCCTTTGGCAGTCAATGAGGAGAGTGTAGGACCTGGCCCAGAAGAAGTGGTTGACATCTATGGATAGCTCAAGGTTACTATCCTTTGTCAGCTAGCTCATCTTAATCCTCTTCCCAGAGCCATCCAGGTGTAAGCTAGACGCTGTGATACTGATCCACAAGCCTATATAATCCAAAACTTTTAAGAGTCATTCTATTTAAGAATGACCAGAAACCTATTTAACCTATGGATAAATTACAGATATGTTCAATTACACAAACAAAGGAATTACACAGTCCTCCAAATGAACTCCCACCACCAAAAAATAAAAATAATAATAATAAAATCTTACGACCCCCAAGACTAAATATTTCTGATCCTGGGGGAATTCTTATACTGGATCTGAATCTTGAATCTTGAACTCAGAGAGTTTTCTTAGATTTTTTTTTCCTTTCTTGTTAATAAAATTTTTAATTCTTTTCTCAAACTGATGAAATTGATAAGCAGGAGAAGAGAATCAAGATACAGAGGGGCATTAAAGTGAAAGACAGCCATGTAGTAACAATAAAAAGTCATTACTAAGTCTACATCCTTTGGAAGATGGTTCTTACATCCGATTCAAAACACTGGATGGTTAAACACATTGTTATTGTGGGTATCAATTAAAACAAAAATTCTACTAGTAAAAGTTAGTCCAAAACATTTACATCTATTCCATTTCTGTCTAATAAGCACACATAAAAAATCAAGCACCTGCACATGTATGTGAGGAGCTTTTAAATCTGATTGTTACAGATAAGCCATTTGTTCTGGTTGTTAAAGGTCAGTCAGTACTTCCATTAACACCTTACTTTCAAGGTGTTATATAATGGCTGTAAAAATTCATTTTAGGTGGAAAAAGGAGCCAACTTTTTTTTTTTTTTTTTTTTAGGCAAGAAGTAAAGATTATTTCTTATAAACAAATAAAATCTAAAAGATATCTCATTTTTGAAATACAGAATGTCAAGTAGAACTACCCATTCACTTGATTCAATTATGTTTTTTGTGTTATACCTACATTGCTTTAGTCAGGGAAGGAGAATAACTTTTTTTCTGTTCAGGAAGTTGACATATTTTTGTAGGGCAGAGGAGGAATGATTCCTAGCAAGAAATCCCAATATTACCTTCATATAACACTGGAGAGTGGAGAAGCATCCTCTTTGGAAATCTATTCCACTATCTTTATTTGTCATAAAGATTAAAGTTTGATCCAGCATAAAATCCCTTCTGCACCAAGCAAGATTCTCTTTTGACATGGGTATACTTCATCAGTCCTGATAGGGATCTTTCTGCACCAACTTCACTTTCAATCCGCGGGCATCAGAGACCTAGAGTTTAGTCCTGGTTTGACCTCTGGTCTACAGACCTCAGACATATCAAATCAAAGCTGATTTTCAGCAATGTTGAGGATGCTAACTAATTGCAGAGACTGGTTGAAGTGCTGGAGGGCTGGGCTGCCATTCAGAGGGCCCATGCAACTTTGGAGAGGAGAGCAGGCATGACTCCATGAAATTCATCATAGGCATGTGTCAAGTCCTGCACCTGCAGTGGAATAACCTCATGCACCAGTACAAACTGGGGGAAGACTTTCTGGAAAGTAGTTCTGAAGCGTAAGGCCTGGGGATCCCTATCATCAAGTCTGAGCCTGGATCAGCAGGAGGCCGTGCAACATGGGTGGCCCATCCTATCCTGCATTAGCAAGAGTGTAGTCTGCTGTTTCAGGGAAGTGATACTTCTCTTCTGTTTGGCATCTGTGATACCACTTCTGAATACAATGTCCAGTCTGGGTCCGTTGTGGTTGAACCCTGGTAGGCAGTTCAGCATCACTCAGATGCTCAGTCACTCCCTGTCACTGGCAGGATGGGGGAGAGAATCAGAAAGGTAAAAGTGCAAGGACTCAGGGGTTGAGATAAAGACGGTTTACTAGGTAAAGCAAAAGCTGTGTGTACAAGCAAAGCAGAACAAGGAATTCACTCACTTCTTCCTATCAGCAAGCAGATATTAATCCTTTGCCAGGAAAGCAGTGCTTGTCACACATAACAGTTTCTTGGGAAGAAAAACACCATTATTCTGAATATTCTCTTCTCTTCCCTCTTCTGTCCCAGCTTTTATTGTTCGGCATGATGCCTTATGGTATGAGACATCCCTTTGGCCAGTCTGGGTTGCCTGTCATGGGCACATCCCTTCCCAGCTCCTCGTGTACCACCAGCCTCCTCACTGCCAGGGCAGCATGAGAAGTGGAAGAGTCCTTGGCTCTGTGTAAGCACTCCTCTGCAACAACTAAAACATCAGTGTGTTATCAGCATTATTCTCATCCTCAATCCCAAACACAACACCATACCAGCTACTAGGAAGAAAACTTTATTCCAGCCAAAACCAGGACAATATTCTTTGTCAATCAGAATAATCACTGCATTATTTTTTATTATTATTATTTTTTTAAAACTATGAAGGGACAAACATTTTTTATTATGCTATGTACTACTATATTTAGTAGTGCAGAGTTTTGATATTCTGCTGTTGGGAGCTTGTGTTACTTGCAACATGTGAAACACCATTTGAAAATAAGAATACCTTCACTGTGCCAGCTCTGGCCCTTGTTTTTTTGTTTTTGTTTTTTTCTTAATCTGATCTTCTAAAATTAAGAATTTAAATTAAAGTCTTTAGAGAACATAGAAAGAGCCAAATGTTTGCATACATTAACTTATTTGGCTACAGAATCTATTTGAAAAACCCAATAAACAATGAAACTGTAGATATTAAAATGTGCCCTTTCAGACAGTGTATATTAAATTCTACTTTCAGTTCCCCTGGGGCAGCCCAACTGCATGGAGAAGGAAGGATATAGATGTATATAATTTAAGTTGCTCTTTAGAAAAAAATGCTCTGCTTTTGATATATCAGAATATGCCAAAATAACAAAACAAACAAACAAAGTAAAATATAAGCCAAGATTCAATACAAGTCATGTTTGAATTCTGGGACATTACTAGCTTTCCATCTGTCTAGAGAACAATACAATGCACTCATGTGACTATCCACTGAAACAAGTTTCAAAATCATCATGCCCTCTGCTCTCTCATTATGCAGGTGGTGTGCAATGCCAGATGCAAAATAATTGATGTAGTTTCAAAGTTCCCTGGATCATGTCACAATTCATACATTTTAAAGTACATAGGAACTCACAATCTATATGACAGTGTCTGCTAGTCTTTTTTTCTTTTTTTTTTTTTTCTTTTTCATTTAGTTTGAAACCATCTTGGTAATCAAAAGCTATTTTAAAATTCAAATGCTAATTCACATTCTGTAAAGTTATAAATACTTATTCCTGTACATAACTACTGGAATGTTAGAGAAATAATTACAATACATTTAAAAATAATTTACAAATTAGTTGGAAGGTCAAGAATTCTAACACCAGGATTTCAAGGACATAACAAACAGAGTCATGGCAGTAACACAAAAGATATAACTTTCAAGAAACAGAGTTTTTTAGCAGTCTTTCCAGAGACATGTTCTTAATCTATGTACATGGTAATTGTGGTTTATTTATAGCACAGAAAAAATTAAAATGTTTCACCAATTTTATTCAGTCATTTAAAGGGGATCTGGAGCGGTTAGTACTATTAACACATCCAACTGTTGGGGTCATATGAAAATGGGGGATACACCTGCTGGGTTTGATTTACAGACACCTACTGAGAGGAAATAAAGAACACAGCCATTCCCCAATTTATAGCTATCTGGAGTGAGATAGTTTATAGCTGCAGGAGTGAGAAGCAGCAGCAAACTTGTCAGAGGCTTATGGCATAATGCTCTTCTATGAACTGCCTCATAAGGCTACTTGTAAAACTGGGGCAGAGATGGCATCACCTTCCAGAGCTGCAGCACTCATTTTCTGGTCCCACCATTTAATTAAACTATTGAAGTAAAGCTGATGAACAGAAATACTATATCTGAAGGGATGTTGAGGGAGAGGGAATATGTTACCTTGGGGGCAATAATTTTCTGCTTGTATACAACTCTTGTTGCCTGTTGCCTGGTTCTCTGAGATGTTAACAAAGACGAAGTAAACTAAAAAGCTATCCATATATTGTGTTTGAAACCTGTTTTTGTTTCCCAGAAATTTAGAAATCTAGATGCTTGTTGTTTTGGAATGATTTATCAATTCAGATTTTAACAACAGTAGTTTAGATTAGAGAAGACTCATTAGAAGTTAAAAGCCATAGAATTTTTCTCAAAAAGTCTTATATGTGGTAATCAGAAAATAGAGGGGAAGAGGATGTTATGGATATGACACCACTGGGTAGGAAAGATCAAGGAAGGAAGAAAAGCACTCATGCTGTACTTCAGCAAATCAATGACAGTGATGACAAGTGTTTTCCTTTGCGCTAACATTCGACTGCACACATTTCAGCAGAGACCTGGCTATGCACCTGCAGTGAGATGCTGCTTTTTACATTGGCCATGGCAACTTAAACACCAAGATCTCATTCTTGCCTTTGCCAAAGAAGCAAAAATCTCACTAATTTAAGTGAAATATGATGTATGGGGAAGACAGCTCCATTCCAGTATTTCCAATACAGGCTTCAGAGTAACATGCCCTGGAATATTTGGATTCAAAACCTTCACCTGTGAGTTCCTACTATCCTTAGAGATTGTTCTTCCTCCCTCACCAACTACTTCTGCTATGCATTCATCTACCTGTTATAATAAAGAAGTGTAATTAAGAGTTTTAATTTAGAGTTCTCAATACTCATCAGATAAGAACTCTACAGTCATAGCTTCATCATTCACAAGAACATCTTGTGAATTCTCCAGGTTTACTCTAAAAGGTTTAAATCCACCACACTTGCATTACTATCAATCCACTCTAAATTTCAAAACAATCACAACGGTACCTAGACGCACATCATCCCGTGAAATACTGTATTGTCTTCTAAAATTCAGATGTCTATGACTGTGAACAACTTCAGCCTTATATCGATGTCTATGAAGTTTTCCCCCTGAAACAGAGTGTACGCCATGCTCTGCATGGAGAGCAGAATTTGAAGGCTTCTGGTGCTTCAGTGTGAGAAGACTTGAAGATCTGCTGATCTTTTGTTTCACAGTTGGGAGGAATCCAGGAAGCTTGTTGCAAGGGACTTTGCAAGTAACACGTGGGCTGGAAAGAGCAATATGCTTATTATCCCAACCTGGTATGTGAACTTATCTTAAAATTTTATGTTATTACTTTAAATTGTAGTCGAACTTGCCCATTGTGATGTTATGTTACTACAACTATGACAAAGTTTAAACTGATTAACTCCTACTGAAAGTGACATAGCTAAACTAACACTGAAGGCACAACGTTGGAACAAGCTTGTACAGTCAAAATGCAGGAATGACTGATGCAAAGATAAAAATGTAGAGAAGATTAAAAAACAAGGAGGAAAAGACAAAGAAAAAAAAATGTGCCTTGCAAACTTAGTAATACATTTCATGTCCAAGCATGAATTCTATCCATCTGCAAAGAAAAAATGTCATGTATCATAAACACCAGAAAGAATAATTTTGAATCGAATAAGCTGTGTTTTGGATGTAGGCTTGAATTAGATTAGTTTCATCCCTCTGTGAGTTTAAGGACTACAAATAAGGCAAGCAAATGAAGAAAGAAGATAGAGGTGGAGAGGGTTGTGAGAAAGTGAGTCCCTGGGGACAAAAATGGAGTGAGGGAAGATTAGGATGTGAATGGAAAACCAGTGAATGAATTATAACATATGAATGTGGAATGACAGAAAGAAAACAGAAAAGATAACAGTAAACAAAAGAGTAGAAATTGATATGCATTGCCTTACATGCAAAACAGACCATGTTAATTGTCCATTATAAAGAAGCCTGCTTTAGGTTGTGACCCAGAACTGTTGCTTTAATGTTATTATTTCCCTTCCCAGTAACCCCAAAGACTATCACAGACTAGAGGCTAATCTGTGCATCCATTAAGCTGCTGGAGCAGGTTGAGCTGGATGTAGCAGGCTGTTCCTCCTGCTGCACCTCTTCGCTGGTGTTCTTCTGGTTCCATTCCCATGGGGGCAAGTATACAGTTTCCTTAGGGAGAAGGAGGGACTCCTCTATTCATCTGCTTGTTTTCTTTCTAGAATAACCTAATCTTTGTAAAATAGCTGAATGGTAGCAAAGATAATTGCTAAAATGTAACTACCTTTCAGTGAATGGGAGGCAGAAGCTAAATATAAATAATAAATGAAACTTAGAATGTAATAATTTTCATGTCAGGAAAAAAAAAAAAAAGACAAAAAAAAAAAAAAAACAGGTAGGCTGCAGTTGTACCCAGACACAAAGCTGGCCAAAATGATAAACAATTTTTTTTTTTTTCAAATACAAAAAATCACACACACTATTAAATAACTCAGTTGTTTTTAAACATGTGTATTGTGATGTAAATATAATTTTGGAAATGATATTTAGTGTGTAACTGATTCTGCCAAAATTTTCAATCAGCTGACTAATCTGGGCAGACTCCATATAAATACACCACAGCATTGATTTTATGTACTTGTTCAGCTGTTCCCAAATGCTTGACAGGCCTGACAACGTGATCGATCAGTGATCCCATTCACCCAGACCTGCAGGTGCCTTTTATGCTCTCCCTGCTGGAAGATGACAATCAGACTCATTAAAGGCAACACAAAGCATTACCAATGACATGTTTCTTGTCAGACGAACACAGCCAATGCCTATTATGATTTTATCTCAGAGAAATTGATTTAATCAGCAGTCTAAGATTTAACCTATTGTTAATAATGCAATTTAAAGCTTTTCTCTCATTGCTGATCAACCTAACTAGAATTTAAATGGGTAGAAGTGATATGAACAAGCTCATAAGGGGCAGAGTTTATCTCTTCTGTCTGTGCCAGCCTCTTTGATGTTTGATGCAAAGAACTAATCCTCATGATTCCAGAAACCACATTGTGAACAAGAAACAATTTACCAAAGCTATTATGTCACATACTGCTATCTTAATTTTGGTTTTACACGTTTCATATTCTTTGATTTTGATGCATATGGAAGATATATTTAAAAAGCTGTCAGGTTGCAAAAAGCTAATGTTACATGTATTTGCTGTATTAATGATCTAATCATTCAAAGCTTGCTTTTAGTGTTGTTTTTCATCCACACTATTCAATTCATTATATACTACTTTAGCTTGTCATTTGTGAAAAAATATTTTTCAAAGTGATTATTTTTTAAATTTAATCTACTGAAGTTGCAAGAGAAAACACACAAAATGAGACTGTAAAAGTGCTTTAAAAAGCATACTGACTTCTTGTAACACACTTATTCTTCTCTGTCATTGCCAGTTTGTAGTACAAATGTACTCTTAATGAAAGATCTGAACCAATCACCATAAATTCCGGTAATTACTTTCAAATATTGCTATCATTAAACATATCCTCTCTACAACTAGGAAAGGATGTTGTGGAGAGATGGGGGTCAGCCTCTTCTAGCAGATAACTAGCAATAGGACAAGATGGAATGGCCACAAGTTGTGCCAGGGGAGGTTCAATTTGGAGATGAGGAGACATTTCTTCTCATAAAAAGTAGTCAGGCATTGTAAAAGGGTTGCCCAGGGAGGTGGTGGAGTCACCGTCCCTGGGGGTGTTCAAGGAAAAGTTGGATGTGGTGCTTAGGGACATGGTTTAGTGGGTAATATTGGTGGTAGGGGGATGGTTGAACCAGATGATCTGAGAGATCTTTTCCTGCCCTAATGATTCTATGATTATTAAAATGATTCAAGTATTAAAGCTGTTTATATAATAAAACTTTCTTACTCAACACATCTGATCCTCTTCAGTCGCTAGCTATACATCTGCCTCCTTCGTACCTAAACAGTATCTGACGGGTAATTTTTAGTCAAATGTCATTTTATAAGAGTGTTGCATATTTTGCCTATCTGTTATTTAAAAAAAAAATAAAATAAAAATGGGGATAGCAGCACATTATTTTCTGGTTAAAACATCATTAGCTTGAAAGGAATGTACAGTGTGGTGTGCTCTGAGAAGAGGCAAAAACGTGGATTCACAGATCTGTTAGGGAGGACTTGCCATGCCCACAGAACAGCATGGCCAACCAAACCAAGAAGACACTTAGAGACTTAAATTCACAAATTGGAGACCATTCAGAGTTTTACAGTGAGCTTGAAATTCCTTTGTGAAATTGGAGTTTGTGTGGTGAACATACTAATTAATATAACTAAGTGACTTTGGGAACTGAGGTAATCTGAATGATTTGAGAAGTGAGGATGAAATAATCACTGTAACCAAGACTTCAGTAGACAAATATCTTGGGAACAAACAATTTCTGATTGCTTGACAGAAAATTGTGGTTTTGCTCCCAAGCAGCTGGGAGATGTATTTCATTTTCCCATTACTCCATGTTTTTCTCTGAGGGCTGGGTTCTCTGGCTGGACAAATCAAGATTCCAGATTGGAAAGGTAGGCTTTTCATTTATCAGCAGAAGAATGGAAGGTGAAAATGTGCCATGGGTTGATTTTCCTCAGGGAGGCTATACAGGAAATGCATTATGTAACAAAGAGAGAACTATATGGACCTACTAAAGGAGCAATTGGAGAGATTAGAATAAGGAGAGAAGACAGTTGAGATTTGTGAAAGCTACAAGAGAAAATGGCTTTGTGAGAGCATTACCATCAGTGACGGTGTCAAAACAAGGCTGAATTTCTTCAAGACAACTGAAGCTCACCAAAAAAGGGCAGAATGGCAGTTTCACTACAGTGGAAGTCAAAACGGGAGAGGTTTAGCAAGCAATGAGAAAGAGGAAATGGTTCTTAAACTCTAGATGAATTTAAAGGTGAAAAGAAACAGGAAAAAAATCTAGTGATGAATTGGGGGTATCAGCAGTGAGCTCTGAGGAATGAACTCAGTGATAGCTGCAGTTTAAAGGGAACTGAAGAGCATACATAGAAAAGTACTGAAGAATATAAGGAAAATATCTATTGACTTGCAAAATAGAATTTCTCTCTCTTTTTTTTTTAATTTTTTTTTCAATATATAATTAGAGTTATACTTTAGAAATGTTTTCTGCTCACAATGGAGTGAAGAGTAGATATCTATTTTCACTATGCTTTCAGTAATGCTTAGATACAAACATTTTCAGCAAAGCATTTTAAAGTCACTGTTTAGACAAGCACAAAGTACCACTGAAAAACCATTCAACCTGCATTATCTGAGCTGTGGGAATAGTCCCAGGGTCACTTACAACAGCAAATTCAAAGTCATATGAGTTAGTACAGTGCTTGTTCGTCACAGGCTAATTTAATTTGATTTGCCTTGTGCATGCTATAGATTTGAAGACACCTAAATAAATAGTTACCCTCTTGTAATGTGTTTGAAGTTGGAAGCTTTCAGTGAGAAATCATACAAGTAGATTAGAATAACTTTTAATTCAGTGTCACCTTTAATACTGTTGTCAATGTCACAGTGATCAGTTAAATGGTGGTGAAAATGAAGACTTCCTCCCTCTGCTACTACTGATTTTAATGAATTCTCCTTATACGTTTTGTGAAGTAGTGACCCATTTTTTTATTATCATATTACTTCTATCCTACATTGAATCTTAAAATAGTTTCTGCTTCCTCTTGAAAAATCTGGAAAGCTTATTCCCTAATTCTGTTAGAAATTCCCAATGATTTGTGCATATTAAATCCAAACAAACCACCTGGTTTTGATTGTTTCCTAATCCTTCTTAAAATCAGAGGCCCATTATCAGTGGCCTATGCAAGAGAACTCTGCAATTAGAAATCCACACAAGCTTCCCTCTTTGTGATCAAGCTGTGTATGTCTGCTCACAGAAAATTGCTACAGCTGTCAGCTTAAGTGCAATGACAAATATGTTTCTCTGCATATTTGGTTTCAGCTAGTTTTGCTCAATTCTGTATGACTTGACTGGAATGACAAGTTACACAAGTGTTGCCAGAGAGTAAGAAAGACAAGCTGTAAGGTATTTACCTTAGGTTAACCCTGTGTGGTGTTACACTCTGTGCCTGTGCTTGGCCCTGTGGTGGTCACTAGATAACATTAGCCTTTCCAACATCAGTGGCAGGTTGATGTGTAGCATGTTCCCATTTCTCCTTTTCTTTTTTTTTTTTTTTTCCCAAGGTTATATAGAATAAGATAGTGTGTGATTTGAGATAACGTTGATCTCCCTTTTTGTTTATCAGAGATTAAGAATTTTTCCCAAACTACCTGTGATTTGTAAGGTTTCCTCAACAACTATTTCCCCTGTAAATTGCAAACCCCCAAGATTAAAAGCACCAGAGAAAGAAGTCTCTGAAGTGATTTAGTAACTTCTGCAAAAACAATTCTGAGAACGGAGGGGGACTGACATTCCCAGCTATCACAGCTTCTCCTCCAAGAAATCTGAGGGAGTTGGGCCAACTGTTATTAAGTCTGCTGTGAGCTGATTACTGACTTCAGTTGAAAAGTTCAGTCTATGGCAACTATAATGACAGATTTTGGCATTTTCAGTGATGTTTAGCATCCTCAGAAAAAAACAAAATCAAATAATGGAAACTTCAAAGTGCCAAGCATATACAAAAAGGGGATGGAAGAGACTGGGCTTGTCAGCCAAAGGGCTGGGGAATGTTACTAAAACTGATAATTTGCAGAATAGAAGTTTCCTCTGTGCTTAGAGCTGTTACCTGTCTCTGATAAAGGCACGTCCAACTAAACAATACTGAATATTACTGCCATTACAGATCAGGACAAATCATATTGAGAACCTTATGGAATTCAGTGCATCACATATGCCTTAACCATGACTTCCTAACTGATCCTGAAAAGGAAAGTCTGTCTGCATCACTCATTAAATTTAGTTTGATTGTTACTTTAGCAATGGGTATGTTGCTTTCATTGACAGACAACAGGGGTTCTTGCAGAATACACAGCTCAAAAGAAATAATGAGTTCTTAAAGAACCTCGTTTTGACATCTCCAATCCATCGTATCCATATTATAGTGATAATCTCTTGTCTTTTGATCGGTGATACTTGGGAGAAGGAGGGGAAACCTGTGAATGTGTGAATGTATGGATGAATCACCATCTGATTAGCTATCTTCACAGAATCTATTTTGTGTTTATTCAGAGAATGTGAAATTCAAAACTTTGAGTGATAATGATTATTGGTGTATATATATGGTGTATATGTATATATACATATATTATTTTATTTTTTCCTAAGAGAAACACTCATTTATTTTTTTTATTTATTCTACAGTTCTATGTTTTAATCCAGCAAAGACACAGATGAAGGCAAACAACACTTTAGGAATCCAGTTCGTAAGATGTTGCATCGTAAGATGTTACATCTGCAGCTGTAAAATGAAAATGTAAGTTGCTATCCACATGGTTCTGTATCTGTTGAATGTCCACAAAACAAAGAACAAATAATCTAGAAAAAAAAAAAGTTATTATTTGTTCAGAAGCTCTTGTTACTGTTGTCTACCTCATTTTTCTTTTTCCACCTGCCTTTCATTAGACACATTATTGGTTGGATCTGGTTAAACTTTTGCAGATTGCAGCATCTTGTTTACAACTCACTTCTATCCAACGGTGGCTTCTAACACTTTTGGCGTAAATATCATGCTGTTTTTTTATGAGTTCCTGCATCTACTTTTGCCTTTTCCTTTCTTCTGCCTATGGGACTGCCTGCTTTCCTGTCTGGTCTTCTGCTATGCCTTCCTCAATGTCCCCATGTCACTGTGAACACTGCAGCTTCTTTTAAGTTCTTCCCCTCGACCATCTGACATGAGTTACTAGCTTGAGCTCAGCACCATGTCACTTTAAGTGGTTCCTCCAAGAGGGAGATATGTTACCAGTTATGAGCTAATCTTAAAAAAGCAATGACTTATTCTCCCTAAGCAGTCCATGGCCTCCTTGAAAGGAGAGTTCTGGTGGGTGCCTGTTTGGGTTCAGCTGTTTGGGGTATATACTCTGTTGATCTCCTAGAGAGGATGGCTACTAGTCAGCCAGCCCATTACACCTCGCCATTATTACTACCTTCAATTTTAAGCAGTTACAGCTCTGTTCACCCCTATCTTATTACCAGTCTCCCTTTGATGTTTCAAAGGCAGGAGAGGACATCTGTCATTTGTGAGCACAAATTAGATGCAGTTACACACACACAAAGTAAATTATGGAAATACTGATTGGAACAAATAATCTCAAAGTCTTCTGAGTGTTAGAATCCCACCATGTTACATCAGCCTCTCCCTGGATACAAAATCTTAGTGTATGAAAATTGACAGTCTGGCAACCACCCGGCATTGTGTATTCCAGAGGAAATCCTCTATATCACCATGTTTTATTCCCATTCTACACTAGCATCTGGTTACTCATAAGATAGAACTTTATCAGACAGAGCTGAGTAATGATGAATGTGATCAACTCATTATATGAAGGGTTTGTAACACATTTATATATACATATGTACACATTTGAATGTATATATTCATAAACTAATTTCTATCAGCCCGCTGCACTTGGCAATCACTCTCTCAGCTGCTTTTTCCCTCTGATACCATCAACTCCAGCAAGGCAAGCTGTTCTTTCCTTCAATAAGTCCCTGTTAAACAGTTCAAGAAAAAAATATAACTTGATGGAACACATTATTTTTCTACCTTCACTACTCCTCCTGCATGAATCCATGTGGATGCCAAGGTGGTGTGTACACAGAAAATCACTCCCCATTTCTCTGGAGGTGCAGGTGGGAGTATGTTTGATCACTGAAGAGCCATTCGTTTGTCTTACTGATCCCTCCATTTGAATGCTGTCAGTCTTCCCCTTTAAAACTGTCAGAATAATCCTTTTTCTCAGTGCTGACCCTGTCTCACATGACACTACATGAAGATACAAGGATGCGGGTGACATTTGCTGGTCACGTCTGCCTTGTTGTCACGTTGGTCACCGTGACTTTAGTGACGTGGAAGGCTGCTGACAGATGAAGTTTTTAACCAAATAAAGGAAAAGCCTTGTGCTGACACACTTGTTATTTCCACTTGGTATATAATCGTACTCTTTCTCACTGCCGTGGTCAATAATTATACAGCCATGAATACAAATACCGATCTAGTCTGAGGAATGTATATACATTGAAGGAGAGATGTGCATATGAAAATATCAACTACTGGATCAGCAACTCAAAACTTGTATAGTACACATCTGCAGCTGCTAAACTAGTGCAGTCTGATGTTTGTTATTTGACTTTAACCTCACCAGAAGAAAAATATTTTGGCAAGATTTGTTTTAGAAAAACAAAGTAAAAGAATATCATTTATAATAATATGATGTAATATTTTCTGTTGCTGTGGACACAGAACAATGAAGGCATACATCAGTTTTCAGGGAAACTGTCTAAATTACCAAAAGCTTTAATAAACAAGCTAACAATTGATGTTTGAGGGCAAATGGCCTTGAAAATGAAAATAATGATCCCACATTCAAATCTGTGCACTAAATTGCAGGTTCAAATGTTTTAGCTTCTAGACCTCCGACTGCTTGTTTTGTTGACTACCATCAAAATATTAATATTTGTGTCTGTAATAAGTTGTGCCCACAAAACTGTAGTGTCTCCTTTTCTCTCTCATTTTTAAAGCAAACATAAAATGTAATTATATGTGTGATAATTATATCAGTAACTAGCAGTTTTTGAACTCATGGATGTGAAAAGTCATTTTCATTTCTCTATCTTCCTATTAAGTGGTTGCATATTCTTTGCTCAATCCATGTACCAAATAATCATTTTGTTCAACACTAACTCTCAATTCAGTGGTAACACTTTAATTTTCTTTTTTATTATGCACATACAATTGTAGGCTGGATTAATTAAAATCCCAAACTACTAATACTTCTGTTTAATAAGAACGGCTGCACATACCTTCACTAGTCAACTTCATTTCTCAATGGCTAGTGGAAAGCAAAACTTGAAAAATAAAGCTGGCTGAAAATTTTGGAGTTGTGTTGTTTTTTGAAATTAGTGAGTGGCTGGGTCATGGCTGAGTATTATTCTCTGACATACTTGTACAAACTCAGTGACAAATCAATTCTTTATCAGTTTTTCTGTTACAAAATGCAGACAGAAAGTGAAGCCAGAAGGGAAACCCTAGCCTGAATGAAATTTAATCTTCAAACAATTGCTTCTATTTCTACAGATTTGGAGAGGTTCCCTCTATACGTCTTCCTTCCCTAGATGAATAAGATGGTAAGATCCTTCACCTTTCTAGATTTCAGCAAGCATAGAAGAGAAACAGTGAAAAGAATTATGGATAAAATCTGTGGGAAAGTCCATGTTAATTGACTTACCACAAAAAGATAAATCTGAAGGGGATGGATGAGAGTAATGGGTACTGTCTGTGCTCAGCTGCCTTTGAAGACCTCTAAAATGAAAGTATGACCAAATATCTGGTTCACAAATGCAACAGAAAGTAACAGTGTGTCAAACCTTAAGAATAGATGTGTATACAGTTTCTGACTTGAAAGTGAACTATTTAATCCAATAACAAACATACAGAGGTTTTGCTATTACTGAATAAGAACAAAAGAATAAACTGTAGCCTTGGGACATCTGATTAAACCATCATACTGTAAGACTAGACATGGTCATACAATTACCTGTGTCTCACCTACCCTACAGATTCTGCCCAATGGAAGATAATTGGTTTTATTTCATAGTGGTATAGGGTAGTCCCCAGTAGAAATGTCCATTTGAGATTCCAACATTACAAGACTTCACTATCAGGTTATCTGTGCATGCATTTACTCTCATTTGTCCCTTTCCTACCAGCACAGGTGGAGAACATTTAATCCATAGTATGTGTAGATTAATTTTAAGCTATGCAGGCAGCTGATTTTATAGGTTATCATTAAATATAACCTATTGAAATGATGAACTGAAATTTCAGGTGCATAAATCTGCAAAGCTTCATCAGTTATACTGGCTAACACCAGCTGAGGACCTAATTTATCTTAACTGGAAGGAGAAATTGAGTTAATAAAAATTTGAGAAAAAAAAAATAGAATTTCTAATGACACTTGGAAAGTGGAAAGATTATTTTAACACCATATCTGTTAATAAGAAAATATTACACAAACTAGATAATATTTGCTGACTTAACTGTATTATAAGAAAATACAGACTTCATGCATCCAATAAATATTACAAAATGAGGAAAATGGAATATGAACAGATAGTGAATAAACTATTGGAAGAGATTAAAATCTACCAGATTGATGTATACCTGTCCTGAATCACTCTTCTTAGAAGTGTCCTTCTTACAAATACAGAGGCCTGTACACATTTTTATTCTTATGTATTATAGCTGCATAAATATATCTTAAAGTTAGAAGTGCTTTGGTGAGTGCAGTGTTGTACAGAGGGAAAAAAAAAAAAAAAAAAGGAAAAGGAAATGAAAAAAAAGAAAAGAAAGAAGAGAAAAATGACAAGCATTCATTGCTTCGAACTTTCCTCACCTAAAAAGTTGGGAGGTATAATGTATAATGAAAACTTTAAAAATTGTGTCCTAATTTGTAATAGCATCTAATCAATAGTCTTGTACTGTGCAATAAAACTAGCTTACAGAAAAATAGCAAGGTATTTAAAAATGTGTCATATTGTAACATAGACTTTTTAATTATTATTATCAAGCATATTTTCTCAAAAAGCATTAACCAGCTATTTTAACAGAAACTAATATTCTCATATGCTCCAGAAACTGTGGCTTTAGGAATAAAATTAAGGAATAATATCAAAGATGTATGTTAAATGTTGAAAGAATGATTATATTAGAAAAAAAGGCACAAGACAGGTGGGTAGTCTGAGCAGTTAAGATATAGAGGTCTTCAGGTCTCTTCATATCATCTTATACTTTAAAATCATCATGGAGCTGCATGTCCAAATTCCTAACTTTAGGTCAAAGAGCATCATCAACTGATTACAGAATTAAGCCCTTAAACTTAAATTTCCCCTGTCATACATACTTAAGACTATACTTAAGCTATTTTCAGGTTTTCGGATGGCAGAGAAATTGCTATACTGTAAGGTCATTTATTGCCTGAATTTGCCTAATTCCAGATTCCAGCTATTTAACCATACCTTTTTTCTTGGTGGTTAAAGAGCTGTCTGCTATCAGAAATCTTCTGCAATAAATAATGTAGACTACTATCAAATTGATTTCAGTTTATTTTTCAACATGTAAAACAACCACGAGATTTTTTTTATTTATTTATTTTTTACTGTGAACAGAACTAGTGACACAGTAGTGTCACCAACTGTTGTGTCTTCTTAAAATGCTCTTATTTAGATAATGTTTTTGATATTTTTTCTGTTTTCCAGAAGCAAGTTTCTAGGAAGGAGGGAAGGAAGGACGGAGGTAACGAGGGCGGGAGGGAAGGAAGGAGGGAGGGAAGGAAGGAAGGAAGGAAGGAGGGAAGGAGGGAAGGAAGGAAGGAAGGAAGGAAGGAAGGAAGGAGGGAAGGAAGGAGGGAAGGAGAGAAGGAAGGAAGGAGGGAAGGAAGAAAGGAAGGAAGGAAGGAAGGAGGGAAGGAAGAAAGGAGGGAAGGAAGGAAGGAAGGAAGGAGGGAGGGAACGAGGGCGGGAGGGAAGGAAGGAGGGTGGGAAGGAAGGAAGGAAGGAAGGAGGGAAGGAGGGAAGGAAGAAAGGAAGGAAGGAAGGAAGGAAGGAGGGAAGGAAGGAGGGAAGGAAGGAAGGAGGGAAGGAAGAAAGGAAGGAAGGAAGGAAGGAAGGAGGGAAGGAAGAAAGGAGGGAAGGAAGGAAGGAAGGAGGGAGGGAAGGAGGGAGGGAAGGAGGGAAGGAAGGAAGGAAGGAAGGAAGGAAGGAAGGAAGGAGGGAAGGAAGGAAGAAAGGAAGGAAGGAAGGAAGGAAGGAAGGAAGGAAGGAAGGAAGGAAGGAAGGAAGGAAGGAAGGAAGGAATCTTAAAAAAAAATATAATTCTCATGATCTGATGGCTGAGCTAAACCTTAAGCACTCTCAGAACCTTAATCATGATTTTGGCAACACGAGGACAGTTTTCCAATTCCTTTATCATCAGTATCTTTGGGTATGGATCATTGCATTTTGTTCTGGACAAGTAGAAGAACTAATATTCCTCCATATTCAGAAAGGCTTTCCAAAACTCTGTTTCCCCTTGCAAGAGAACACTATGGGATCTTGCTGTAGCTTCCCTGAGGCATTCAATCACTGCTGAGACATGTTTGATCCTGTTCTTAACTACCTATTGAAGGGGATTCTCAGACCTTAGAAAGTTTTATGTAGCAATTATGTAGCCTAAAAAAAAAAAATCCCCCTAAAAAAGACGCTTCTCTGTTATTTCATGCAATATTAGTTTTGGGAATATCAGACAGTGGGCATAATTCAGACTCATTGATTTCTATGGGAACTAGATTGATTCTCTTAGGCCAAAACCCTGGAACAGTGAATGCAGCTATTTCAACAAATTATTTGTTCTGGCAAAGAGGCCTTCAACCTTCAGATAAGCACAAATACATAATCTAGTAAAGTAAAATGCACTACGAAGCTGCTGGAAAGAGGTCTCTGTTCTTGTAGACTTGTGTTCCCTGTATAGATATGTGCTGCTCAGAATTCAGAATCAGTTTCCCATGAACATACTTTAGATTTAAATTAGGTTTACTGTATCTGTTACCTTGTTTTCTAGAATATTCATAGAAAGAGAACAAAACCCATAATAAACACAAAGGAAATCTATTCATTTATTTTCTTTCTGTCCCAACAGAATTTTGTGCAGTAGTTTCTCAGTTCAGGAAAACAGCACAATTCAAATCCTTTTTCTTTAACCTACAATTGCAGAATGTCAATCTAAGAATTTTTAGGCAATTTTAAATGAATGCTATTGAAGCGACTATTCAGTAGATGAAGAATAGACAGTTTAATTTCAGTTTTAGTAGGAGTGGAGCATAAACAAGGGTTGCTTTCAGTATTTTCCAACAATATTCTTTTAATCTGTGTTGCATTAATATTGTGTGAGCTAGTAGTCTAGACTATGCGGCAGTATATAAAAAAGACTAAATTGTGCTGTGGCTACAATCAAACCTGATTAAGTAATGCTTCTGCATAGCATAATTTCACCACAGTTGGAAGGAACAGCTAAAAATATGGCTGTTAAGAGAAACTTTCTATTGTAACTCTTTAGATGATTTGACATTTAGTACTGGTGACTCCAGTTTCCAAAGATAACTTTTGTTCCTCATAGGAGAGTCCCCAGCAGATCAGTGGTGAAACTGTCCCTTCCTAATATCCAGAATGTACACTGGGACAGAAAAATAAAGTGTCCAGGTGCCAAGTACTCTGTCATCACCAGGCAGTATGTCCTTTGGAGACCACTCCACTGATCCAAGTTAAAGCTCAGATATTCCGCCACTTTGGCAACATGGAGCAGGAACATTGAATCAGAAACCTGTACGACCTCCTCAGCAGCTCCTGCCTGTAGTCTGTTTCCAGCAAACACTGTGTGGAATAATCTCCTGCACAGAACAAAAACATCTGTAGAGATCAGTTTCCCTCATCTTCTCCCCCACGCCTGAACCACAAAGGATATGATCCTATTACTGTACCAGTGAAAGAGTCTACAGTTTTGAGCTCAAACCGTAGAAGCTTATTCTTTTCATTTGGGAGATACTCAGTTCAAACTCAATATATCAACTAAAATTACACAGACGTTGAGTGAATCTGGAATAAATGTACATTTCCTATCCACATAATTTACAATTTATCTGGTATTCTTTACTTTCTGTATTTTCTTGCCATGTTCCATTAAATCTCTTCCACCACCCACTTTGAAAATGTCTGACTTTCAGAAATGTATGAAAACATCTATACAAAATCCATAAAGTACATATGCCCAAGATTTCTTCTCGGGATGGGCATAAAAGCTCACTGAAAATCAAACAAGATACCAATTAGATAAATGTTTGGAGAGCAAGAATTGTTCTTTGTTTGAGATATACTTAAAAGGAATTGTTCCTGTCTTGGTATTTGGCCTGCAGCACTTAATCAGCATTTAAACAATTCTGCGTTCCAACAGAATTAAATGCATATTTAACCATTAATTATAGTAACAATGATTGATTCTATGCCTCCACTGCCTGTGGGAATACTCCTAGGTAACTTTACAGGATGTTGGACCAGTGCTCATGTCCACTGTTCAGTTAAATGACCAGATCCAGAGTCATGATTAGTCAATTCCAGTAATGTCAGTATGTATCACTGAAATTAAGGTAAGTTCCTACTGCCTATGAAAAAGGGCAGGATGAAAAAACTTTGTGCTTGTGTACCTCACAGAACAACAACAACAACAACAACAAAAAACATATTAAACATATGTAACCATTCCTACACATTTCTATGCATTCCTATGCACCAGAAAGGGCCAGCTCTGGCTTTGATAAATGCAGTTTCACAGCTGCAAATAAAACAAGGCCAATTTAGAGGTTGTTAGAGCCTCCTTTGAAAATGCATTTCATAACAATTCTTCAGTCCCTGAGGCCAAATTTTGTTGCCCTTCTTAATGAACAGTAATTTTCCATGAGTAGCACCATGGGACAACAAAGTAAGACACCACGGTATGTTATAACCAATGGTAAACACAGACATCCTCTTCCAATCTGGGCCCTGTAGCAAGACAGGTAAGCTTGTTTTACAGATACATTTACCTCTTCTATTATTCACCATAGTACCACTATTCATAATTAACAGAATTGCAGTTTGGCCTTTTGTGCTGACAGCTTTTACAAAACAAAACAGAACAAAACAAACAAACAAACAAAAAAAAACCCTCAGCAGACATTTGATGGAGAATTATAACAGAATATTGATGTCAAGTAAATTATTTGAAAATCAATCAGAAAACAAACAGAATGAATTATTCATTGTTATAACTTTGCTTTTCAGGCAAATGCTACCTTTTTTTAAAAAAAATGGTATTAATAATTGTCATATTAAGATGGTGTTAGAAATAATACATTTCTGTGGTATAATAGTAATATGTACTAAAATATTTTCCTTTGATTCTCTAAACTTCAATAGCTCAATGAGCAAGAAACCTAAAAGTGACAGCTCTCTAAATATATCAAGTTACTGTTTTGAAATTTTCGTAATGTTCAGTCCACCTTAGTAATAACCCGAGTCCACTTCCATTCTTAAATATTTCCACCAAGACATTACACAATGGGTTTTCTGTGAAATTTTAATTATTGTATTTGTTACAGGCATTCAGAAGCCTAAACAAACAAGATGGTCTCTAGCAGGATTTTTGAAAGCACTTAGATTTGAGAAACACATACGTTTAAAAAGGAAGCTAGATATTTCTATTAGAAAACTAAGTAGGCATTGACCTCTTTATATTTTGGATAAGTATTACCTTGTACTTGGTACTGTGAGTTTAAGTGGAAATTAAGTTCTCAATAGGAGGCCATAACCGTTACTGCAGGGTATTAATTTTAACACAAAGAAGTGATATCTGTTGATAAATATCTAGGTTATACCTAAGTCATCAACATTCTATTTCACGCTCTTTTTCTGTGTACAACAGACTTACTTCAATATGGAAACTACTGACTGCTTCCAAAGAACAGCAGGGAAATCCCATGAAAACTGCAATTATAATAACTATAAAGAATTAAAATAGCTCCTGGGCACTTTTTTTATTTTTGTTTTCAGTTGTCAAGAGGAAAAAATGAACAAAGAAAAAGAAAGATGTGCTCCCAGCACTAGGGAAAGCATTTTAAAGGATCTTGTAAAGAAGCTGGCAACAATTCATTCATGGCTATATGTTTATCAGGGAAAAACAAAAACAAAAAAAAAAGGAAGAAAAAAAAAAGTGAAACAATGCAGTAAGAGGCCTCCAATAGAGAGCATCCTGTAGGGACTGGAAGTGACTTGTAGCAGTAAAACTGTGCTATGACTAACTAACAGCAGCTGGAAAGAGACATTTAGAGGTAGTAGAAAAGTAGGTACTCTCCTATTAACAGCCACAAAGGCACCTAAAGAGAGAATATGTTTTTCTTGTCATTAAAAGATCTACAACTGCTGGATTATTTCAAGTTGAATAGGATTGATGGATTTTCTTTCCACAGACTCTGCCAGTTGCTTCTTATTCCACTGAAAATTACTAGAAGCAGTGAGACCAACAATTAAAGACCTGTTGTGGCTCCTTTATCTGGCCAGTCATCTCCAACAAATCCTGAGGCTATTTAGTCATTTTACACAAACCACTAATAGTCATTGGTCATTGCTGTACTGAGCCAGGTTTAGACAGTCCTGAGAGGTTAAAGGTTCCCTGTCAGTCCTGTCAGATATGCAATCTCCTCTCTAGATCCATAATGAAAAGAAATAACTTTAAATGGTCTGTTTTGAAAAGACTGATCAGCAAAGAGTTCTAACACTGCACGCAAGACAGGCATTAGATAGGATAGAGAACGGAGGGTCTGCTTTCTCTATAGAAATGCCTGTTGCTACAGTTGTCACTGAATACTGTATTTGCTTTGTATTTGGTTTGATATCATTGAACAGCAACTGTAAAGCTGAACTTTCAGGGATCATTCAGAGGAACTTTCACCACAGAGACATTTTTCCCTCCAAGGTGATTCTCCTGAGCTGGGAGTGTGTTTCTCCTTTGCCAAGTCAGGTGGGGAGAGCATGATGAGTTCAGTTTAAACCCAAATGAAAACAAACAGTATGATTCTTTCCCTCAAAATCATTACCAGACCAGAAACCCTCCCTAAGGATGTACTTGTATCTTCCATTACATAATATGCACTCCTCACCAGGTTATTTCCCTTTCCAGGCCCTCTGGCTGATGGGCTGGGGGGTCCCACCACCACCATCACCTGCTGTCAGGCCAGTAGGTCCCCAGGAGGAGCACCTGTCCCTCAGGATCCACTGCTAAGTGATTTCGCCATGTGACCAACTTCCAACAATGTTTCTTTCAACTTCTGCCTTGCACTGGCTCCAGCTAATGCTTGCAAAAGCTTTTTCAAACCTTGTGCTTCACCTCAGGTTCCTTCAAAACTTGTAATGTAGCCACCATCTCAGCTAGCGTGTGTCTGCCAGATACTTCATCCTTCCACACAGTGCTCTAGAGGGAGTTTCACCACAACTTTGAAAATAGTTGTATCTAACCCAGGTCAATGTGTATTGATTTGGGGCTAGATTTATATTGCTTAGATTCATGCCAAGACAGGATTCAGGTATGCCTGAGCCTTTGTATCCAGATTTCTGTAAAGGGTAGGAGCAGAAAGGGTAATGTGATGCTCTTCAGAAAGATTTTTTGTCCAGATGGTGGGGTAATCAGGGCTATGCGTTGCTGTGGTGCTGTGCACTTAAGTGCACAGTGAAATGAAACACACTTTGACTATGAACAGGGAAAATGTTTCACAATGAGAGTGGTTAAGGGTTGGAACAGGTAGCCAAGAAAGGTTATCAAGTCTCTGTCCTTGGAGACCTTTAAAACCTAACAGGACAATGCCCTGAGCATTTTGATCAACTTTAAGGTTAATTCTGCTCTAAGAGGTTGTCCCTTGTGAACTTCAGAAAGTCACGTCCCTTTTTTTCAGTCTGAATTATTTCTACGACTCTACAACTTTACAGATGATTCCCATTTCTTCAATGAACTAATGTTCCCAGCTAGTGCTGGGTATAATTCCCAGAATTACTATTCCTGGCAGATGTCCTTTAGCAACGCAGAAGTAGAGAAAAGTCATGTGAAATAAAAAGTAAAGAATATGACTTGTCATCACTACTGGAATCACTGGCAAAATGAAGGCACACAAAGAGTTGCCTTTGTTTTTAGTAAGATATTACTAATTGTACTTCACAAAAGTGTTAGAATTATGAAATAAACAGAGAGTGGAAATATTAAATTATCCTTCTGCTCAGACTGAAGGTGCTGCCTAACTTTGTAAAGTTTTGATAGGGGCAGATTTGACTGGGTGGAAAGTGACTGTAAAAGTAATCTTTTATTATGGTTACACAGTGACACTGCTGCTGTTCAAGTACAGACAGCTGGGAAGCAAAAAAGATGTCTTTCTCTTCCTAAATGCCAGCTCTACCAGCTCTTATTATATCTCAGGTGTCTTCCCAGTATAATGTTACAAATAGCAAAGATTCTGGCTGAGGATTTCAATGTAATGTAGTAGTTCCATTTAACTCTCCTTGATTCCAGCAGATAACAACCTTCATAGGAGAGAAGTGTTTTTACCTGCTTTAACTCATTTAACTGTTTCTTTCATACCACATCAGGCAAAATTGAATCTATCTGTCTAACAGAAGCAGTAGCTTTGTGGTACCACATGAAACACAAACCTATTTTTTGCCAGTAGTCAGCATGCTTTTATCAGTATGCATTTAATCAGCAACAACAATATCATCCTTCAGCATCTTCTCTATTCTCTGTTGTTGAAATCTGGCACTGTCTTGATTTTCAAAGACCAAACTGAAAGACATATTAAGGATTTAACCCAACACATCCAGGAACTTTAAAATTGATATGCTTACATATGTTTTTGATTACCTTACAGGTAGAATTAATTCAGTGCCAGTAAGCATGTAGTTCAGCATAAAGACAAGGAACAAATAAATTGAGAAATTATCACATTTTTCCATGTAATCTTTCTGAGAACTGCATTTAAGCTAACAGTTGAATCACTTTTTACGATCATTCCCCTAATTCTTAAGTAATTCAGGGATTCAGTTGGCACAAGAAACCAAGAGACACACAATTAAGTTTGAGTGATGGCACCTTCTTACATCAACATAGCTCATTATTTAATACTATCAAAACACCAGGCTTAATCACATCTGAGTATCTAAAAATAAATGTCATAGATTTTTTTGTCTTCCAACTATGTCTGTTAAGGGCTCATTCTTTTTCAAGCACATACATGCATTGGCTGAGCAATGCAGTTTCTCTGACCATGCCTAAAACCTCATTGAGATACAATTATGCTTTATATCAACTGGGGAAAAGAAGAAATATAGTAAACCTAGTTGTGAAATTGTACGTGTGAATATTGGAATTATCTGAATGGTTAGCAAACTTCCTTGTACACAGCTGGCAATGTTATTTGAACAGGATAGAGAAAGTATAGGCTTGCCAAGGCAAAGTTTTTGCTGTTGTTTATTCAGTATAATTAGCAGAAGGTAGAGACATTGTCCTACACTATGGGATGCAATAATTATACATAGTTTTAATTGGCAGATCTCTTTTCTGCTGGACAGCTCAGATCTCACTAACAAACTCTAGGATGTATTTGAGGTAGCTTTAATTATCTAAAGTTGTCTGGACCAAGACAGCAATCTAGTTTTCATCTACAAAGTAGGAAAGAAAAATCAGCCATCTCCAAGGGAAAATTCAGATTATTGTAGTGTGAGTGACTGAGAAACATGGAATGATTACGGCATTGTGGATAGCAGTTGGAGGAGCCTACCTCACTTTAGCAACTCTAGAAGGAGCTACAGAACCACAGTAGATTGGTCCCCTATCTTCTACTTAACTCAGAGAGAAAATCTTGTTCTTAGAATATAGCTGGTGCATGCATAGGCAAGGCAAGATTTCTTTTTCAGGACAGTGCTCTTCCTCCTCTGCTATCCAACTTGGAAAAAGAAAAAGGAAGTGCACACTTTTCATACTGTCACTGGTCACCTCAGCTCAATTATTTTGGACTACAAATAATGAATAGTTAGAGGCAAGGGACTTCCTCTCACTAATTACTATTTTCTTGTACCTCATTCAGTCAAATGGAATTGAACAGAGGGTCTCATTCTTCTCTATTCCCTATGAAGTCTGAAAGAGGGTGAGAACACTCCAAAATTAGAAGTCTCAATACCATTCCTGCCCTGTAAGATATTAATCATCTCTTTCAAGAGTCCATTAGCTTCCACAGAATAGCACAACCTCCAAGATTTACTGTACAGACCTATCCCTCAGCAGGAAACTAGCTACCCTAAATGTTTGGGGGGGAGGAAAAGGAGAAGAAGAAGAAGAAGAAAAAAGCCTGAGTTCCTGTATTCTGTCTTAAGCTGCAAAAGAGTGGTGACAATTTGTGACAAGGGGCAGTACTCCGTTTAAGTTTCTATAGTCTATATTAAAAACAGTTACATTACCACCATAATTCTACAGAGTCTAGAGAATTATGTTAAACTAAATCTCCAATGTTTACACAATTAAAGTTAACTGAGATAAATCTCATGCTAGAAACAGACTTACACTGATGAGACGTTCTCACCATTTTTGGTACAAATTGTCATTTTCCATGCTGAATTCTAGTTGCCATGTACAAGCAGCTTGTCAGATGTCAAAGGGCATGCAGGTGAACAGTAGATGATTGTGGTTCTTCTTGAAAATTTATGTAAGTGTAAGTGTGCAAGAAATGTGCTGGTGACAGTGTAGCTGAGAATACTGTTTAATTTATCCTCAAACATTTTTGTATGGTGGAATATAAATGAGCCACTGCCAGACAAATATTTGCAAAAAAATATTCATATTGCTTCGTTGTCAGCCAAAAGAGGGATTACTAAGTTGTTGAAATCAGGAAAAACTCCCACTCATAACTCTTGGCTGAAAAGTATATATAGATTTGCTCCACTGAAAAAGGCTTGCTGTCAAATTAGCAGATGAACACAAGATCTCAATAAGATGTGGCACACACCTTTCTGGAGCTTTTTCTAGTGATATATTGACAGTATTATCAATGAGCCCGATATTCCCTGCATTGCAATTAATCTCTGAACTTGTTGCATTCCTGATTAAACTGGTAAATTCTCCATCAGGGGTTAGGCTCAGGCTCTGGAATTCCAATCCAGTGAGCAGACAGCAGCAAAATGAATAAAAACAACCTAACCTGTCCCCAGCAATCCTCAGATTGCAAGAAATTAACCTCTGGTGATTTACAGAAAACTTTCTGCCATCTAGACTCTGCTATCAACCAACATGAGGTGAGCAATGACATCTTTCTGCCTAACCTGGTGTGCAGGAAAAAATGTTGACTTAGGACAGGACATACATGTCTGTCTTTTGCTGTCTCTGAGAAGTGTTACCCAAATGGCTACTCCAAGTAATAGTTAGTAACAAATATAAATGACACTTTTACTTCTCCCTCTGTTTTTAACTTTGTTACCCCTTTACACATCACACATATTAGTAGCTTGTTATTTTAGAAATTATCACATAAGAAAGAATGAAGTATGTCATGTGTTATGTGTTCGGTGCTTTTGAGACAATAAAAGGGCTCTGTTTGCTTTGGCAACTGCAGCTCAAGTAATTTGTCTGAACAGGAGATGGAAATCTAGCAGCATATGGTTGCAGATATAAATACAGATCTAGAATTATATACAGACATACTATACATTAAAATGAAAAGCATTTCATCGGCAGTTGGTCACAGCGATAATTCCAAAATGCAGGATTTAGTTACCATTCTCAAGCATTTATCCCTTGCTATACATAGCATCTTGTACTCTCAATCCTTATTGTAATCTAAATTTAGTTAGACAGCAGATGACCAGATTTACCCCGAACCACTAAAAGACATGCCATCAGATGCATCTTAATATATTATACATACAGCAGAATGAGCCAAAATCATTTGGTATGTTTCAAATATATGTATGATTTATCTATAACATTAGTTTTATGATAGAGAGAAAAGAGGGAAAAGTTAAGAGTCTCCATTAACTCCCATGGGAAAATTATGGTTTGAAGAGAATTATTTAAAGTTCTTCATAATCTGAGCCCTTGCTTCCAAAAAAAGCAGATCTTTTTTTCCTATGCACTGTGTAATCAGCAAGACCAATGGAGGTGCTTCAGTTTAAATATTCTGGAGTCAGAAGTTTTTTGATGAAGGATGACAATGTGAGGAATAATTCTGAGGCTGCTACATACATTTCTAATTTAGCTTTTCTCATCTAAATTCATATATATAAGAAACAAATTTGTCCTGACTATTTTCCAACCTTTGAAATGGATGGTAACTTTCTACAATCCTTCAGTTTTGTTGATTGCTTATCTGTGAGTTTAGTTCTGTTTTTCACGCTACTGCTACGTTACCACATGATTATGTGGATTAACCTACACAATGGTGAATGTGGCTTAAAAAGAAAGGCAACATAGCTAAACAAAAATGACTGATTCTCAGTTTTACTGGTGAAAGTGAAATCTTCCTTTCTTACATATAGCAAACTATGATCATTGATTGTGTGTGCTCTGCTTCAGAGAAGTAAATAGAAGTGCTATATGGAGGGGGAAAAAGAAACCACAAATTCAGACTTGCTTGGAACAAGAAGCTGGGGTAAGGGGTATGGGGGAGTATGTTTAATTTGTTACCAGAAATAAATTAATACAAAACTAGAAGTGGATTTCCCATTTGGATTCCTCAAATTATTAACAGGGCTGTAACTGGGGTTCTTGATGCTGTTTACTTGTTGCTGCACTTGGTCAATTTGGCACAAGAATGCAGTAATGAAGGATGTCCCTACAAGTGTAAAAATGCATTCCCGATGCTCTGTGAAACTCTTAAAAAAAAAACTAAATTTATCATTAAGCATAATCTGAAATACTACTGATATATATATATGTATTATTTCAAGCATGCTGGAGGGGCAGGGTGGAAACCTGGATTTTTACAGAATGCATTATAATCCTCATGCACCATTAAAAAAAAAAAAAAAAGAAAAGACAAAAAAAAGTTTTTAATGGCTTTGCTTCTTGAACAGGAAAAGTGTCTATAGAAGCCATCAGCAATTGCTGTTTTACCAGGTACTGTCTTACTGACCAGTTTCAATTCTGAACTGAGAACCACCTCTACATTCAGTAGGAACTATAAGAAGTAAAAAGATGCAGTAATTCAAATTATTGTGATCATACAGAAAATAGAAAGGAAAAGATATACCAAGTTAAAATCTTTTCCTATTACACCAGCATCTTGTTAAAACACCTAA
This sequence comes from Cygnus atratus, assembly GCF_013377495.2. Classification (NCBI taxonomy): domain Eukaryota; kingdom Metazoa; phylum Chordata; class Aves; order Anseriformes; family Anatidae; genus Cygnus; species Cygnus atratus. The sequence continues at coordinate 14,746,819 of NC_066364.1, read as the reverse complement.
ACTGATCCTTATGTAGAATAGTTTATAATTTGTTATAAAGGGATTTTTGTATCCTACAATATTCTGTGGATTAAGTTAGTCTCTAAATATATGAAGAGTAGGAATTAGTTTTCAAAGCTGTGATGCGTGTCAGAGTGCTCTGTCATTATTATTGTTTTGAATCAAGTGGTTTTAAGTGAAAGAAACAAACTCTTGAATTCCAGTTCTTGTTTTATCATTGCTGAAGCATGAGGAGACTTTTTAAAAGCCTGATTTGCCAATGTAGCTTGAAAACAATATTCTTTAACCCTCTGTTGACAAAAGACACTGTTCTAGTAGGAAGGCAAGTCTTAGCTTTTCTTTAAATGAAGAAAAGAATAAGGAATTTGCAATAACTTCATACTCATATTTTAACTTTTAACTCATAGTTTAAACTGAGTCCAAGTGTATGCAGTAGAAAAACATTGCAAAAGGTGTTTTTCAGGTACTAGAAATTGATAGCTAAAGCTCATTCTGGATGAATTTCCATTGATATAGTAAAGATGAGGACTGTATTCATATAAAGTTAAGACATGGCACACAGGCACACTGTGTTCTCTGTATAGCTTTCCCTTGACTGTCATTACAGTTTAAGTACTTCTAAATCCAGAAAATCATGGAATTGAGAAAGACCTGTGTACAGCACTTGGGTAAGTCCAGTGTTTTAGTTTAAGTGAGAAAGTCAAAATATTACTGACTAGTCTCAATTTTGTTTTATAAAAGGCTACACTAGTATGCCCACTATACACTTTGCTTTCTGTGCTTTCATACAGAGAAGGACAATATCTAAATATTTACTACTTCTTCTATTTATATAAAGCAACAAAGAAATTTTAAAATGTCATAATGTACCATCAGTAGATACCCAGGTTAGCTGTTACATACTAAATAGGTGCTTTTTTGTCTGGTGAGGCTGTGACATTCATCACAATATCCAGGTGCCTTACAGCTGCTCAGAGAAACATTTGGTAAAAACTGGTGAGTTCAAACAAATCGTTTCAGAGTAGAGAACATCCCTGGCAATGCCAGAATCCTCCCTTGAAAATTAACCCATGTCAACATACTCATGAATTAAACGTAAGCAAAAATGAATATATACTAGGAGATAAAAATATTAAAACTAAAATTGATCTGGTTGGATGCTATTAGACAACAAAAACTAGCAAACCCCAGACAAAAAGGCCTCTCCTAAGAAGAGCACATTCCTTGCTGGAATCCAGCCTTTCGGACCAGCAGTGAAGCTGCAGTGAAAGAAGGAATGAAGCAGTGCTGGAGACCACCAGGAACTGAGAGAGCCATGTCTTTTAACTTACAGCCAATACCTTGATTTTCATCCAAGGTACACTGAGAGCCAGTACAGAGATGTGTGTTCAAAGAGTTGTGTGTTCGTATTGGCTTAGCCCACCTAAGCTCCTCTTTCTGCCAGTATTCCACACTTATCTTCTTTTCTTCACTGGCTTGACTAAAAAGGACCCTCCACATCTCCCTCTTCAGCTGCTCCTGTGAGAGCTTCTTTTGTTTCATCTCTTCTATCTTCTGGTCCTGACCACCTGGGAATTGGAGTCAGGCCATAAACTAGCTCTACTTTTTTTCAAAACAGCTTTAACTGTAAAGTTATTTCCAAAGGCAGAATTTAAATGATGCTGAAGTGTGTCGTCTCATTCTGCAGTTTTCTCCACCCAGCCCAAAATAGATGACCCTTGACAGAACCACACGACCACATTGCTTCTGACATAAGAATGAACTCAGCTACATTTTTTTGGCATTCACTTATGATTGCTCCCACCTGTCTCTATTATTTATGCAATACTGTTTTGGAGACCAGGTCAACATGAGGAAAAGTTTACCAATATAACTGTCCTGGCAAGCCCTCCTTGTGTGGGTGCAGAAAGAAAAGAAAAGAGAAAGAAAAGAAGAAAAAAAAAAGAAAAAGAAAAAGAAAAGGAAAAAGAAAAAGAAAAGGAAAAAGAAAAAGAAAAGGAAAAAGAAAAGGAAAAGAAAAAGAAAAGAAAAAGAAAAGAAAAGAAAAGAAAAGAAAAGAAAAGAAAAGAAAAGAAAAGAAAAGAAAAGAAAAGAAAAGAAAAGAAAAGAAAAGAAAAGAAAAGAAAAGAAAAGAAAAAAGAAAAAAGAAAGAAAATGTAATTTTTTTGCTGGTACAGAGAATACTGGTTCCTGAGTGGAATAATTTATACTAGCAAAAGCACTTTCCATCCTAGTGTAACCATATCTACACCAAGCCTTTGACAATATATATATATATTATATATATATATATATATGTTACAATAAAAATAACTTTAGTTGGTATTGCTGTGCTGGAAAATGTGCCAGCTGTAGACCTGAACAAATTCTATGAAATAAAAGCCATTTATATAGACAAATGAAATGCTATCTTCTCTAGAGAGAAGAGGGTGGGGAGGGAAGGGACCAACAATGAATTTGTAAATATGAAACATTCATTATTTTTGACCCTTTTGTTTGCTGTGTAAATTTATAAATAGGGTAGAGCAATGAATCTAATTATCTCAGCCTTTTATTGGGCAGTTAGAGTAGTAGAACGGAAAGCACAGTAAAAATAATATTTCAGTTTTACCATGGGAAACGGGTTAGAAGTGGGACTTCCCAAGGAGGGTCCTATTTTGTAAAAGTGCATTCTGAGTCATCCAAATAGAATCATTTAGGCTAAGGGGAAACTGGAAAGTAGATGGAAGTAGATGCTTCTCCACCTTCTCCTGTTTCGTTCTTTCTTAGGGTTAAAACGTGTCATTAAGAAAGAATGAAAAAAAATAAATAAATAAAAAAGAAAAAGAAAACATCATTGATAACCGTGGGACTTACAGGTTGCTTTTTGTTTGTTTGCTTTGTTTCCCTCCAGAGACTTCCAAAGAAGAGCTGTTTTAGTTTTTCTTGCTGCCTCAAAAGGTTCTGACATTGCAGAAAATGCTTAAGATTTTTTAATTGTTATTATTGCACAAAGCAATTTCTGTGTTGTTATTCCCATTATAACTACTATTAGCACTGTTGAGCAATCTGTTTTCAAAGTGGTCTGGCAGGATGAACATTGCCATTTCTGACTTGCTGCTGCTGAGAGCAGTGGGTGACGGTAACATCTTTTGTTGTTCTGGCTTCCAAAAGGTAGGACTCATGCTTTCAAAGCGTGAGAAAAAACTCATTTTGTCTTTGTTTTATTGTACAATTGTCATGATGTCAATGGGAGTTGTTCATCAGCAGTACTTCACAGCCCTAATTGCAAAACTATTCTGTCCCCTGGCAATGAAAGACCATGTATATGACTGGCAGGCACAAAAACTTTCTAAAAGCATGAAGGCAGTGGCTAAACTGAACTTTTTGCATCACTAGGAATACCTTTGGCTTCACATGAAATGATTTGTACTGAGCACTGGCCACTGAGGAAAGCCTCTTGTTATACACTAAAGCTTAAGAGGTGATATTATGGGTGTGAATATGGTCTTGCTGCAAGAGGACACCCAAGGAGGAGGCCATGTAGATTCGGGATTGCTTTCGTACAAAGCTGAAAACAAAAAGAAACAGGGAACAATAAAGAAATGCTAGATTTGAGTTTCAGGCTTGTTCTGGGGTGGTTGTAGAAGTATTTGTTTTAATTTAATTTCATTGGAAATACAAGCAACCTCTCTAACACTGGGTAAAGACACCTAAAACATTTTGTTTCTGAAAAGGAAAAGTTGATTTACTAGACCTGAGTTCCATGCCGTACTGTGCCAATGACTCACTGGGCACATCTCTGTGATTTGCAGCAGGATAGTTAATGTCTGTACAGGGTCTTCCAGCTTTATGACAGAGAGGGTATTCCATTACTCAGGAGTAGTCCCATTCAGGTCAATGAATCTCCTCAAGGGAGCCAAGTTTCATCGGTGTCTGGATGTCTGTAGGAAAATGGATTTAGGATTTAAAGGTAATATTTAAAGAACTTAAGGTACAGAGTAGTCGCTACTTTGACTACACTGCAGGGAAGAAGAACTTGCCAATAGCTCTTTATAAAACCTTGCTTCATCTCCCCATCATAAAGCTTCATTTTCATATTTCAGGGCCGGTTGCTGCTGCATCACTGCCATTACTTGCACACACTCCTAATTACACTCAAGTCAGACTTTGATTAATTTTATGCCATGGTATTTTATAACAGTGAATGTAAGACTAGCAGGCAGAAGACTGTTAATCAATCATGGAACCACAGAAATTAGACAAGGGAAAAGACATGTTATTAAGTCATTTACTCCATCCCAGTGCCAAATGATTGTTTTCTAGAGTACATAGTTGAGCTCTTTGTCCAGTTACTTTACAAATGGCGTTAGCCACACAACGACTTGCAAAACACAGCTGTTTCATATTCTCATGGACCTCACTACAGCTTTTTCCAAAAGTCCATTCTAAAATTATTTTGTCTTGTATCAGCCATTCTGACTCTTCTCTTCAAATATAATGAAAATAATTCCCTTTCTCCACTTCCAGAACTTCCAGTCTTCTGACTTCTCTACTGTATAATGATTATCAGAATAGGCCCCTCCTGCTGTAGCTTTTCTCTTGTGTAAAACTATTTATAGCTCTGGGGGGACCGAACACACATGCAGAGAGGTATTTGTTTTCTTCCTGTCTATCAGCTACCAGTACTGGCCAGCTGTGACAGGAGGAAGGCAGACAGTTACAACAGCAAAAAAAATGTTCCAGTGTTAGCACTTCAATCTCTAAAACATTTGGTCAGCGCTAGCGTGCCACAATTTTTATTATAGTAGCTAAAGTAATGCACATTTCTTTTTCTTTATAAGACCAGACAGGAGAGTAGTTATTCACAAAAGATATCTACAAGAACATCTATATACACATGCATATGTACATACATATACAAAATAACATCACTGAAGACAAGTGAGTTTAGATGGCTAAATGCTGAGCGATGGAGTACTATATAGAGAAGATCTAACTGAAACTTTCAGGGAAAGAAACATTCATACCCTCAGAGCTGAAACGTGCTGCTCCAAAACAAAGAATGGCCTGGGGATATCTGTCCTTTGCAATATTCTGGAAGTTCTGGTCTTTTTCCATTTTTCTATGTCTGTCACTAGCAGTTGACAACTTGTCTTCCGACTGTGCAGATCCACACCAGGCTAAGCAGTCACCTGTCAGACACTGCTTTAAAAAGTGTAACTCCATACAGCAGGAGACTTTAAAGCAGCATGTGTAGACAGTTTTATACATTAAGATGTGTGATGAATTTTCTGTGAGGAAAGAGGAGGAACAACAAAAGAAAGGAGAGGAGAACACTAAAAATGTGGTGGACAAAGAGCAGAGGGCTCCCGGAGAATAAAGCGCTAAATCTTAGACCATTTTCTCCTTTTCTTCGTATAGTAGCCAAGGGATGGCTGATATTTTACTGCAACAGCAGCTGATGCTTAAACTAAGTGTTGGAAAGGGCAATTAGACCTTCTCCTCTTGAAAAATAATTTCAGATATCTTTATGTGGACACATTTGTTCCTGACGTTCACAAGGAAATAAGGGTGGCAGCCAATGAGTCTCCAGCCCTTCTCTCAAAATATCAGACCTGCCTTTTCTCTTTGTTAATTCCCAATAGGTTTTCTTATGAAAACAGACAAGCATCTTTCTTTGAGTTTGTGCCTTCCCCATCCACTGACTCATACTCTGTCTTTCCTCACCTCACCTGTACAGAAGCCTTGTGCTCCTGTCAACATCACAGCAATTCCCATCCTGCTCACTCCCAGGAAACTCCTTCAAACTTCTTTCTTAAAATCTTTGTTGTCCCAGTTCCTGTAAGTAATGTCCCAACACCCATGGGAGGAAAAGCAGTGTGTCAATTGTATGATGTGAAAATTGTGTCTGGACTGGATCATAAATGGAAGATTTCCTATCTGCATGGTACCAAGAGCAGCCTGTGGGTGGATTTCAAGGGGTGCACGGCAGAGCTAGCACACAGAAACCACTGGGGAGCCACAACACACTGCAGCACCTCTGAGAGAAAACAGTTTCTAGATCCTTCATCCCATAGCACCTGAGCATGGGTGCTGAACCTTACATAGAGGTGGGATGCTGCAAGGAGGTGATCATCAGCATCCTCTCACTTCCTGGTTTTGAGATTCCTGGGAGCTGGAACTCTCACTGCCTCCCACAGTGGCAGCCTTTCCTGGCTTACACTATGGCTCTGACAATACCATTTTTCTTTTGTTTAAGAAAGAAAAATGCAGTCTGGCTAACCACAGTAGAAAAATTGCTAACCTCAGGGTTCAGTGCAAGCTCACATATTCTGTCCACCTTCTCCACTGAAGGCAGCTATGGCTGCACTCTCTACTTCTGATTTCTTTCTTTTCTTAATATTACCAGTCAGTTGGATTCTGATCCCATATATGTCTGTGCTTACTCATAGCCAGTCCACTGGCTAGAAAGTGTTGACTTCCTGGAGAATTCTGAGTGCATGGAGAATACAGCACCACCTGTGCCATCTTTCATGCTAAAAGTGAACAAAATACATATAGGATGAAACATTCTGTGAAGGTATTTAAACAACAAAAATAGGTGAGATAATAAGAAAAATAGCAACTACATCATTGCTTTTAGTCAAAATAAATATTTTACGTTGAAAGAGCAGAGGCTGTCAGACTGTAAAGTATGAAAATTGCCTGAGAGCTGTGGTACAGGATACAGACTTTTTTTTCCAGAACACATAAACTGACTAAAAGTAGAAATTGATGCAAATTCTTTTCATCTCCACATTTTGTCCATGATGTAATTATCTTGGCAGTTTATAAGACATTCAGGGTCATACCTCCATCTTTCTTAGCTTGATACAGCTAACAGATAAGACAATCTACCCCAACAACTCAAGCCCTAACTATGAGTCACTGTCTCTGATGAAGATGTGTCACTCTATGTTATCTTGAGCACAAGAAGCTTTTTTGTTTTGAAACTTTTTCACTGGGAATTAGGATTTCCTGGTGTGTTAATTCAACTTGTTTGTATTAAGCACTAAACCAAAGAGTTGCTGACCTGTCTCTTCTCAGGCACTAAACTCTTTGGAGACACAATTTCATGGCAGATAAATGGGAAGAGATTGGATTAGTGGAGTTAAGGAGGAATCAAAGACAAAACAATAAGACTATTTGTCTTTCTCTCTCAGACACCTACTTACAAACACTTAATTCCTTTCCCTTATTTTCACAGCAGTCTGAAGAATTTCTCTAAAGAAGGGCAGAAGATGCCTTCAAAATCCTAACTCTTCCTATGGCAATAAACCCATTTCCTGAAGTTCAAGGCATATTGACTAAAACTTTGTAAATTAAATTTTCATGTAAATATTTTGCAGTAGTTTGTTATATTATTTTTCATTCTATTTCATGTACAAGTATTATGTTCCCTGAATGACTACAAAAAGAACCAGTTTTATGGACTTAACAAGTTGATTCCCAGGCAGCAGCAAGACACAAGGATCAGAGAGACCATGGGTATATCCGTAATACCATCTCTGACTTCTTCTAGCTAAGAAATGAATGACAAATGGTTATTTAATGTAATGTTGATGTGCAATCAGACAGGGTGGAGGAAAAAGTTGTCTGCTGATCTTCCCAAACTGTTTTTGTTAGTTACTAAGAGCATATCTCATGTTGTCTCAAGAATGGGAACTAGCAGCTTAAAAACGTTCTAAAAAAGGGACTTAAAAAATAGGAAGAGATGATTTGGAAGTATGGTTAATGAATACAAGTCAGAATGTTCCATTATTGATCTCTCCTATTATCTCTTTCTACTAGAAATTCTGCTTTCTGGAGGGGACATTTTAAAACAAGACTCTCGGGAATTCCATTTCTAGCTCTTTGTAAATGACACCAAATATCTGCCCCCCATACCATATGAGTACTGTAAGCCTCACAGATTTCCTCAATGATCACAGAGGTTACATTTGAATTAACAATGTCAGGAAATCCTCCTGAGCAAGAAAACTTAAATATTTATAGTATTAATTGCTAAAATTGGTACTGTCATGTTTTTATCCCCAGTAACCAATGCCTATTGAACAAAACACTCTTACTCTGGGCATCTCACCCACTCTGCAAACCCTCACAATAACTACCTATGGTTCTGTTTAACCTGGCTTAAACTAATTCATTTCCACAGTGCACAGTCTTGCTACTCATTGCACCCCCATACATAAAGTGCCTTGCCTTCTGTCATGTCCTGGTAGCCTTGCAGGCTGCAGACCCTTCAGGCCTTAGTCTTGTAACTGCTGCTTGTAGGGCTCAGGTAGAGAGAAATAAGTACCTAGAATCTGTATTCAGAACCACACAGGGAAAGAAACACTATTAGCAGTGATTCACTGCAGGGCATATGGTTCTTCTGAACAGTTGGGATGTCCTGATTAGTGCTTGAACTGTAGATCCAAACTGCTGAAAATTGTTCAAGTCACCATCGTGGTTCTGAACAGTATCTGCAAGGACAATATCGTTACCTTGCACCTGTAAGCTGTAGTGGGTCCTTACTTCAAGCCTTCACAGTCTTGTGTGAAGAGTTAATATTAGTTCTGAAGAAGTAGTGCAGCTGTATCCAAGACTTCAGTTAAAGAAGCAAGAAGCTACCATCCTCTCAAAGATGCCACGACAGATTCCTTTTGATCTGTATCTGTGCTGTTTAACACTGATGAGTTCAATTCAGCCCATGATCGTGGAGGTTTCTGAGGTTAACTGGTATGTTCATTTGGTAGCAGGGAGAAAACCATGAGACCATTTTACAGTTACTGTATGGAGAAAGCATGAGATGAGCTTGTTCCTCACAGGTGCAGTGGTCCATGTTCTCTGTCTGAGTGAAGGATACACAGGCTGACGGGCTAGATGTATTTACCTATTAATTCTAATCACTGTGCATATGTTGCAAATTCTATGAACTGAAGGATGTATCCTCAGAGTTGGAGACTGGAAGTTGCTCCTCTTTTCCTTGACTACAGCCGGAGTTGTCAAACTCAGCCATGAGGAATCATATTTTTTTCCTTGTGGTAATGGTGTTTCTTATTTATTTATTTATTTTCCTTTTTCTATTTTGTCCTCTTTTTATTTAACATGTACTTAGTAGTCATCATACTGGTGCCACAACAAAACTGAGATGCCATGTATGCTCTTATGATATGGCCAGAAGTGGTTGGGTCTCCTCTTGGAAAGAGACTGTGCAGCTCTGAGGACTCATACCAACTGTGGGCAACTTTGGTTGTGTGTGCAGCCTATGTGATTATATCCGAAGGGCTGTGTACATGATAGAGCCATGGGGGCCCGCATGCCACTTTTGAATCTGTATTGGAAAACACAGGCTTCTTTAGGCTGGAGCAATCATAAATGTAGGGTTAATGTAACCACAAATGGAAGTGACTTAGACCATTCTGTAAGGTGAGGACTGTGTGGATGGTCATGCTTTCCGAGGACTGCAAAGGCCATTGTGAATACAGCAGGGGAGCAGTTGTTACGAATTTTGTGAGCCAGGCATATCTTCACCCTCAGGTTCTGGGATGCAGAAACCTGCTGGTCCCTTGAAGATTGCTGCAAATTCTACATAACTCCATGCAAGTCTGTTGCTGGCTATACCTGTGGAACAAGAGGAGCAGGAATGCTACTGACTTCGTGCCATCTGGATGTCTTGAATAATGGTGTGTTTGAAATGCACAGAATCTCCAGGCGCCACCCAAGTTATATACCCTTAACCTCCTTCCTTTCTCCTTGAACACCGAGTGCTCTTAAAGGCTTTCATCTTGCAAACAGCAATTTTTAGGATGACTATCCTAACCAGGTAGCAACTAGACTTTTGAATTAATCAGATCCTGTAAAAACAATACTCTGACCTTGCCTTACAGCAACATTGGTTGAAGGGGCCTTTAGTGGCATCACTGAAACTACCATAAAAGTACAAAATAGCACAGAAATAGTGAAGTCTCTGTTTCTCACCATACCAGAAGGGGCATCCAGTGAAATGATTGGGCAGCTGGCTGAACACAAGAGCTTTTTCACTTAAGATGCATTGGAGTTATAGAGTTCACTGCACTGGGATGTTGTGGGGCCCAAAAACACACATAGATTTAAAAAGGGATTAGATCATGGAGCAGAGGTCTATTTGTGGCTATTAAACTCTATCATCAACTACAGTCTCTGGCTCTGTTTAATCAGCCTTCAGTTCAGAGGCTACAGCAGACGAAAATCCCTTTATCTGCCTTATTCTTCTCCTACGCTTCTGCTTTTGCACACTGTTGAAGCCAGAACTGAGCTAAAAGGACTTTCACGCTCACCCAGGACGGCAGGTTTTATGTTCTTATTCTGGATTTACAACTCTGTCACTGAGGCTGGAACCTGGCCCATTATATGCGGTCATTTTTCACTCTGTTCATTTAGCTCTTGTACTACACTTAAGGCTGTGGGGGCAGGAAAAGACAAACAGCACAACGAACTCTGTCTGGTTGTTTGTCTGTTGAACTCATTTACACTAATTGCTTCAGTGTACTGACTGATTTCTTTTTAATTTATAAAATATGCCTGTCCCTGGCTCCAAATGCTTGCACAACAGTGGGCGGGGGGGAAATGAACCTCACTGAAATTTGTACCATGCTGAGATAGGTACACCATGAAAACCTCCGCAGAGAACAGAAACAGCTCCACAGGGGCTTTAAAAATTTGCCCTTTCTCTGCAGCATGAAAAAAAAAATAAAAACACACACACACACACACAAAAAAAAAAAGGATTATGTTAGTGCCAAGGAGAAGGCAAGTTACAGATACAAGAAATTCAAAAATAAGATGCTGTGCTTCTGGGCTAAGGCATTACAAGTATATTCTAAAATTACATATGTTAATATATATGTAAATATAGAGAGAGACTAAAGGAGCAAACATGAAACAAAGAGGAACTGTTACTGTTAGGTGGGTCAAGCAACTGGTGAAAAGGAATGGCAGCTCAGGCACCAGAGTAAAGTTTGGGGGAGGCAGCTCTGGGACAGCTGAAGCTCAGGCTATAGTTGGACAGAACAGATAGACACAGAGCCAAACCAAAAGCTGACAGTCTGAGGAGTAAAGATATAACCGACAAGGCTTGCGGGAAGGCGAGCCAACAGACAGGTGCTTTCTTAGTGTAATGTAATCCCGTTGCTCAGGGCCGCAATACTATCTATGTGCACATTAATAAAGATGCTCTACATCTCTCCTCAAGATACAATCCACTCTCTGGATTCCAATTCTTTAAGGAATTATTAAATATAATTCTTTATTATATCATTGCTTTTGTTGAAGATAAGAACTAAAAATTTTAAAATTTCATAAGTATGAGCCACTCTCAGATATTAGTGCTCCAGCAAGTACTCCTTTACTGCTTCTAAGTACTTTCAATTAATTTCCTAAAATGTTGTGGAAAGAAAGATAAATCCAGCAAAGAAAAACTTTCTCTTTTCCATAATGCAGACAATAGAAACTACAATATCTGGTAAAAAGAAAAAAAGAACTTCTCCAAATTTGTGCTTGTGATTTGTCCTTTATGCAATAAGGTCTGATGGAAAAAGAACAAAACAAAACAAACAGCAACAGCAACAAACAAAAAAAAATACAGACTGGGAGTCAAGAAACCTAGTTCTATTAGTAGTTGCCTTTGTTCTACAGAATATAATTCATACAGTCTTGATTTCTGAGTCTGGATTTCCCCAAAGTATAATGGTGATAATAGTACTTGCTGTTATTTGTAAAAATAGCATGTTACTCAAGTAAAAAAAAAAAAAAAAAAAAAAAAACCTCTATATAAGTCAAATATAAATCCAGTGCTCCACCCTAGCTATGATACTCATTCTTTTGATTCCAAATCCTAGCCCTTAATTAAACATAATTTAATGCACTATCAGTCTTCCTGATATTTCTGAGTTATTTAAAGACTCTTTCTTCCCAAATCTTTTTTCTATTTAAACTAACCTTGCATTAGCCTATGTAATTCATATACATTGAAATTTTCGAAAGATCTTTCCTGTTTTGTTCCATTTTCACTATTTTTCTGTAACTCTACTGAGATTTAAAGCTATCTCCAGGAATTCTGAAATTCTTCATCGGAACAGGTGAATCTCACAAGAGCAGGTGGAACAGAATCATCACCTCCACAGCTTTCCATGGGAGGTGACATGTTGGGAGGTTCAAAGGCAGTGAGTATGTTATTTTACATTTGCCACATGTCTTTAAAAAATCCTTCTCACTTATCAGTAACACAGTGGTAAATCAATAGTGCAGTGTTTTAAACCCCTTAGTCTAGCGCAGGCTGGTGAGAATGAGTCATAGTTCATAGAAGTCAGAGTTATGGAAACAGAGCAGGTGATATTTGGTACGCAAAGCTCTGCAAACGCTTGAGGTGTGCCCGCATACAGCAGTTCTCTCAATATGCCACCTTCCACCTCTATGCTTAAAGGTCACTGTTACCTTCTCTTTTAAGAAAATGAGAGAACCCAAAAGATATAGGGAGTGGATCCAGTGCTGGTCTGAATGCGTGGTCTGTCAGCTGTACATGCAGCTCAGAGATGAGCTTCCACAGACAGTGTGAAAAGGAAGTGGAAACTATCCAAGTTCCCTGCACCCTTGCCCCCTATACCACTTCCAATTGGGGTTAATGCTTTGTTAAGAGCTGACAGAATCCAGGAGTGAAATCAATGACAGTAACTAGGCTACATAAACCAGGTTACAGAGGAACCTCAGTTGTCATAACAGCCAACAACTGAAGTCTAAACTAAAGCCATACAGTACAAATTAGAAATAAAACACACATTTTTAACTGTGGAGAATACAATGGCTGTTCAAGTAGACTACTGAGGGAAAAGCTGGACCCTTTACTTCAAGACTTTCTCAAATCGTGACTGGGTGACCTGCTGGAAATACAGTAAGCAATGTACCTTTCTCAGTTCAGGAGGAATCAGAAGCAGGCTAAGTGCAGGAGCAGTGAATACTTGATTGAATTTGGTCATTTAGAAACAGCCTAGAAGTTGAAAACAAATTGCCCAGGTTATTCCTAGAACACAGTTAAGGCTGAAATGAAGTTAAGTTAGTTGAGTTAGTTAAGACTAAATGAAAGCAAAGGAAAAGTAAAAGGGTATATTTTGACAAATATGACAAGGCAGAGCATTTCTAAAATATTCTTCAATATTGATTATAGTGGAAGAAACTAGGGGATAGATTTCCTAAGTTTCCATCTTCTTACTGTCTGTTACATTTCTTAAAGCAGCATAACAGCAACCTGACACCCAGTGAGACATTTGTTAAAGAAATCCAGGATATGTAAAAAGATTGTGCCAGATCATTTCAGAGTATATATGATGACTGTGACTGCAGCTGACTGGCTATCTTTAGCAACAATGCAGTATCAATAATAAAACCTTTCTATGGACTAAACATTTTGGCAGCCACTCAAGACACCGCTACTTTAGATTTTATATACGATGACTTTCAGTTTTAGGAACTTAAGCTATTAATAAATTTCATTTCACACTGTTCTGATGAAAACAAAGGTGGACAAGGAAAAGTAATATCAAAATACTCCATGATGAAGTTTCTCAAATATGGGATAATTGTAGTCAATCTGACTTTACAAGAATAACCTCACATCTCTTAATGCAATATTAATAAAAACTAAAGCAGTTGTATTTGTGGTTTTAAAGCTTTTTTTGAGAACATAGAAATCACAGTCTTATATGAGATATTAATGCCATAGTGTAATTTACAAATAATCAACTGAAAACGTTTAAAGAAACATACAAAGTGAGAAAGATATATAAGGCAGTGAATTCTTTGTGCAACTTTGATATAACAGACTTTTGGAAACAATAGCTGGAGCTGTGACCTGTACTGAAATACTGCAATGATTTGTGCCATGGAAAACAGCCTGAAGACTCAAACAGGGGTCCAATCTGCTGATTTCTAGTGCTTTAGGATTTTATATTCCTGAAAACACTCTCTACTTAGCCTGACAAATTCTCAAGTGGTTAACTTAGTCAACTGCACTTGCTCAGAAGGGGAGATGGGGACTAGTCTGTCATGCAAGAGTCCCACTGCCATGCAGGTAAGGCAAGCAGCCAGCTAACCCTGCCATTCACTGGAAAAGAACTTGTGATGATGGAGAATCACTGAAGGGATGGAGACCCCAGGAACACCTGTTCACACCTCCTTGTTTGATTGACATCTGACTTAGATCACCTTGTGGCCTCGCGTCAGTGGAGAGAAGGAGGAACCTGTTATCCATGTCTTCAGCAAATGAGATCACTCTACTGAATTCACTGAAAACTTACTTAGGCATTTACTTGAGAAGAACTGGTTCATCTGCAGCCAAATTTAGATACAATTTAGGAAGAATAGATTCAGAGCTTAATAAAAGCATTATATGTCAAAAAGAAAGCTAACATTCCTCCTCTTCCCCCCAGAAACTTGCTTTCTTAGATGTATTTTTTTTTGTCTTCCCGCATGCAGACATTTCTGTCTGCTGTGAGACACATGTTAGCAAAGACTGCTGCTTCTCTGACAAAGTCATAAAGACAAAAGCACATACATACTGAATTCAGGGGAAGCAAATGTACTCTTTTAATTGCTTTCACTATCTGAATCAGGTAATGTCAGTTGTAACTTAGCAGTGGGTGATCCGGGATGCATGACATGGATTCACCTATTTGGATAGTTTCTGATCTAGTTATCTGGATTCCTTTTAGTCAGTGGAAAAAAAAAAAAAAAAAAAAAAAGGCAAAACAAAAGAAACAAACAACAACAACAACAACAAAAAAAAAACAACCAAACCAAACCAACCAACCAACCAACAACAACAACAACCACAACTACAAAAACAGGCACTTCCAGGCCTTCATTTTTCTCTTCCTAGTGTAGTTATCTAAAATAGGTCAGATGAATCACTCTTAAAAACATCTGTTTTTCTCTATTCAACCTAAAGTCACTAGTTCCAGTATAGACACCAAGACTGTAGATTGTGAGAGTCAGGAGAGATGGATTGCATGAACTGTATGCTATTAAGCCACAGGCAGCAGATTTTTAGAGGTATTTGTCTTCCAAAATTGAGTATGAACCTAATCTCGGCGATACTTTCTTCCTAACAAGTGCAGTACAGCATCTCTGGATGCTTAACTATTTACAAAATTCTGCCCTCTCTGAGCACAGAAAAGTGTGAGTTGGGAAGATTGCAGCCAACAGCTACACTTATTCTGGAAGACAGATATGACCTTGGGTATGAGCGTGAGATGCGAGTTGCCAGCCCTTACCATTCTTTGCCTTTCTCAGTATTCAGGAGACTGGGCAGGGAAAACCTGGGCTTCCTTTCTCTGTAGTGTCTGCTCCAGGATATACTGAGCTCTGTGCCTGACACAGAAGATTTCATTGTCCCGTCTGCTCCTTAAAAACAAGAGGGCAGACAATTTAGAGTCTTTCCCAGCATTGTCTACTGTGAGAGGGTAGGAGTTGCTTGCAGTCTGAATAGAAGCTAAGCCAAGGCAGTCTACAGGGAGAAGATCAGTAACTTTACCTCCTCAGACCAGCCAGTGAAGTGTAGTTACATCTCCTTTGACTAACTGGTTTTGGTTGCCCAAAGCAGAGGAAGACTCAGGTTGTGCTATTCAGTGAAGGACACAAGAAATCACAGAATGATTAGGGTTGGAAGGGATCTCTGGACGTCATCTGGTCCAACCACCCTGCTCAAGCAGGGACACATCCAGAAGGTTGCCAAGGACCATGTCCAGATGGCTTTTGAATATCTCCAAGGAGGAAACTCCACAACCTCTCTGGGCAATCTGTGTCAGTGCACAGTGACCCACACAGTAAAGAAGTGCTTCCTGATATTTAATCAGAACCTCCTGTGCTCCAGTTTGTGACCTTGCCTCTCATCCTGTCATAAGGAATTATTGCATCTTCCACACAAACCCTGTGTAAGAGTAAGAAGTGCCTTCTTACTCTTCTGCTCCTGTGTAAGTAAACTCCTTAAACATAGTCTCCTCAACACCAGCCATAGCATGACTACAAATAGATGACAGGTAGTTGCTGCTCTGATCTGTTTTCTATATACATTGTATGTCAGACATATGATCTCTTCCTGTTGGACTCCAGGGCTCAGTCTGAGACTTGAGAGATGTTAATAAGCCATTTTCTTGTGGATTTCTTTGAACATCATCACTGCTTGGGCAATTATTAATCTAATCCTCCCAGGTTTATGTACTATATACATCATATTGTTTTTAGGATGTGTCTGAGAAGCATATTGAAGCATATTAAGTAGCATTTGCTTCATTTCACTTTTTTTTACATTTTACTTTAGTTTATTTTAAATCTAACCATTGATGACATGTATCTGTTTAGTGCTAAAGACAAGGTCAAGAGTATCATGTGTCTGTACAGCTGTTCTGGCAGCCACTCCATAGGATGCAAGAAGAGAAAGTTTCTTATTCTGTTTTCGAGGCCTCCCTAGAGCACCTACTGAGGTCTAAAAGTGAAAGGTTTCAAACACTGCCCTAATACAAAACAATGTGACTTTGAGGTAATACATTAATCTTCTGTTCATTACGAAATATAAGCAAAGTTTTTTATTTCTTTCCTCCTGACTGTTTGGTGTCTTGCTAAATTGCTGTCCAAGGGCAAATTCTTTTTGTCATCCAGACCTGTAAGGTTGCTAAGCGCACATAAGGATAAAGATACATTCTGATTACTCAATACTTGTTTTACAAAGTCTGCTGCTGAAAACAGTATTGCATCATATAGGCTGCTTTTGCAATACAGGGTGGATACTTAAAATCCCAAATTAAACAAGTTTCAGCCTTAGGTGTGTGTTTTGGAATCATGTAGTTGTAGAGAAATGGAAAACTCCAGTGTTCAGCATGTAAAAAAGAGAGGTTAATTAAGGCTGTCTATCTAAAGGCTAGCAAAATGCTAAATCATTTAAAGAGTGGGATAATGACTGCTTTAAACGCATCAAGTTTCCTGAAAAGTTTGGGTAAGGTAATGTCTTCTATTTTAGAGCATATTCACAACACTGAAGATGTCAGAGGAATTCAAGAGCTAACACTCATTTAAGTCAAAGGACATTTTCAGCTGTTGCTAATGGATTTTAGACTAACACGTTGACCAGTATGCCATGAGTAAAACTTCACCACAAGGTTATCAAAGAAGTAAAGAACTCTGCTGGTTCAATTTTATTTATTTATTTATTTTTATATATTAGGAGTTGCTTCAGCTCATGTGGTTCAATGTTATACATGCAAGCCTGGTGTTTGACTGGAGAGGTAACGCTAAGCACCTGACAGCTCAGTGAATACGCAGCTTGGGGAAGTGAATATTCAGAACACAACAAAGTGGTGCAGAATCAATAAAGAGGTTTGGTTTGATTCATGAAAAAGCAAAACATAAAGATGACAAGTCAGGTGTATAAATTATGTTAGGAGGAGACTAACTTCTATGTAATTGGCATTTGGATTCCCAAACATTCATTAATCTTGGCAATCATCCATGCAATAGGTTCTCTTTTCACAATGTTCCCCAGAACAGCAAACTGAATAAACACATTGAAATGATTTGTGTATATAGGCAGGTAGATAAGCAGGCTTTAAACTTTAAATTTGAGATGAAACAGCATTCTTGTTTCCTGGCCAGCAGTGCCATGAATTCAGGTGGATAGGAAATAGTCTGAGAATCACATTTTACATCCCTGAAAATCTGACAAATATAAAGCTTCTGATTATGATTCACAGAAAGGCTATTACAGCCCCAAAAACACATTCTTGTAGCAATGACTGTAATTTCAAAAGGAGAGAATAAGGAAACATTCTTGTCTGTGAAACTAAGCAGGAAACTAAAGTCTTTGGCCTTTGAGAAGTAATCTGCACCAGATAAATTATTATTTGAAAACAAACTCAAAAGCATTGGACTCCAATGCAAAGTTATAGGTTATTTGTAGTAGATCTGTAAGTTGTGAGTAAGGATCCTTACTCCAAAGAAGGTCATCAAACATTTGTTGAACCAATTAACTGAGTTTGCTGCAGCCATGCTTGCTTTTGTTTCCAATGACCTTTCCTGTGACAGAGTTTTAGTACCATACTCCCCAAAACAACTATAAAATTCACACGATTGAAACTTTTCATGGAAGAGCTATTAAATTACTTTCAGTGGAATCCTAGCTGTAAAGGCTGCAATAATATAATCATGAAAAAAGAAAAAATACTACTTGACTTTTTTTTACAAGTCTACTTTTAAACTTTTTGTTACCTGCTCAAGGGGGAAGGAAAGATCATTAAAAAAAAAAAAAAAAGATACATACAGTAACATTTTTGTGTGAAAGGCTGAAGAAAGCAAGCTATCAAACATCAGAAAAAGTAAAAGCGCCCCAAACCCAGACTCCAATAAAGCATTGTTAAAATGACTCCCACAACATGTAAGAGAACAGCAGTCTGAATTATTGGTAATGTATCTAGTAAAACATCCCACACAAAGTTTGTGAAATGCTTAGAGAACAAAACGTGTACCACTGCATAGTGATCAGCCACAATCTGTGGTAAAAAGAACAGAACAGAAGTCATTGTAATTTAATAGATAATTTAGCACTGGTGCAGACTTAAATCTTAGCTTCTGGAAATGTGTTAGGAAGAAAGTAGAAAATGTTGGTGCCACCTATTGGTGAGAATTGAGATTTGGAAATTATTCATTCTAATTTGCATAAATCAAAAGAAAGGAGAAATTAAACTGGTCATGTTTTACTTCATGCTTAAGGAGTTTTGAACGTGATGTGAAGACTGAACTCATTACTTTGGCGTCTATTCTGGGGAGGCTTACATGTGTGTTTAACAATGAATCACAAATGATCTGAACTTGCTGTTAAGAAGAGGATGGAGGATTTAGGCTGTATTTTTTTTCAATTTGCTTGCAGTAACAGTTAATTGAAACACCCAGCTCACTAAGAAATGTTGAACAGGATGATGGGTTAGCAGACTCAAAATATACAGCTTTTCCAACCCGATTTCATTGGGTAGTACATTCCCTACAGAAATCCAGGAGGTGGTATGTCTGGCGCAGAGCATTGACACTGTTGCTATTCGGTGGTCTGAAAAGAGGATTCTTTTTGACACGGCACACCCCATTTGCCAGGTATCCTGGTGAGATATACTGAGTTAGAGCAAAAGCAATCCTTCTTACTATATGGAAGTGACCTTTATTACATTATGGCAGTGTACCAAGTTCTGCTTTAGTTAACCACAGTTCCTGTCTCAGTCGGTTATTTAATAGCCCTGGAGTTGCAGGGGACACACTCAAGGCACATACGCTGTTCCTCAATGTCTTCTGTTGGAATCTGGTTCTGCAGATACATAAGACAATTTGGTATATTGCGATCTTGACTGTAGCTGTGGTTGAAAACACTTTTTATACACAGGGAGTCAAGTATCTGCCATCACTATTGGAAGAAGACTGACTTGTAGCATCTTGCAACGTCTGACCAGTGGTACTGGGATTCATCAAGGAAAACTGGGCACATTTACAAGATGTCAGTGCAGCAGATCGAAATTTTTAACATGTCCAGTCATCTCCTAACATCTGGTTCTTTCATCAGCATTATCTGCAGTCCAAAAATTAGGAGATGTGAATAAAAGTTTCTTTGCCAAATATCAGTCAAATTCGAAGACAAAGGGGGGCTTTAGGTAGTCATTTGCAGATTTAATTTCAGGGTTATTTTACAGATAGAGCCCATTACAACATGATATTAAGAATTCTTCTCGCAGGTCACCTTTGTTGCTGTCAGCTACATATATTATGTAGGTATAAATCCTGCTTGAACATAGCTGAATGAAAAACTAGAATGAAACTGGACCAGAAGAAAGACTTGTAAGAGCACTGAGATAAGACTTATGTTTCCCGTGTTAAATATGCTGTTACTGCCTGAATTGTTATTCACCTTTGCACTGGCAAACATTTCTAATATTCTTTGTCCTGCCTACTTAGACTGAGACAAAGACCGTCTCTGATATCATGTGGATACAACATGTAATGCAATGTCACCTCTTCGCTCATGAGATTTCTGAGCATTAAAATCTTATGGAACATAGACAAAAGATTATATAATATAGCCAGCTGTGGGTCACTTCATATCTTGCTAGTTCCCAGTTATAGTTGATCATCTTAGAGAAATTTTGCACTGGGAAAATACATTCAAATTTAGCCCTAGCACTCACTGTTGGAAGCTGAAAATGTCTGTGCAATTTCCAGGGCACAAAACATGTCATGTTACAGAGGCACAGTCACTGATAGTGATGCTCCCAAAATAGGCTGCCTGCAACTGCAGCACAGACCTGTTGAAGCAGCTGATTTTGTACAGGTAGTTGTTGATGGGAATAGAATCATAGAACCATAGAATGGTTTGGGTTGGAAGGGACCTTAAAGATCATCCCACCTTCCTGTCATGGGCAGGGACACCTCCCACTAAATCAGGTTGCTCAAAGCCCCATCCAACCTGACCTTGAACACTTCCAGGGATGGGGCAATGCAGTGTGCGCAAGAAGGTTGTTAGAGAAAAATCTTTGGGAAGGAAAAATAAAATTGTGTGTTCAAAGATGACATGACCTAGCAGGAGGTTGGAGAGTTAGTGAAATTCTAAGAACTATTGATTTCTTAATTTGTTCCTCATCCTCACACCTGCTTCATCCTGGACCCTCTGATAAAAGACAACTTGGGCAGCACACAGAGCAGTGAACAAGGAGCCTGAGTAGCCTAGAACAGCCCATGGAGGAAAAAGCAGCCAGGGCCAGCTCACATATACCAGTCAAACCATGGTTGCCTAAGGCAGCAAAATATTTAGTGGCTGTTTGTTGTGCAAGTGACTGCAGGCTGTGAGCAGCACTCATTTCACAGATTGCCCATAAGGCAGCAAAAACTCAGCAACTGTGACAGCGCAAGTAAGGGAAATGTGTTGGATCTTCATTTACCAAAGAAGCAGACCACAGCGTGGGTTTCCTATATGACAAGTATACATTTTTTCCACAAAGGAGCTTTGGGAAAGATCCAGTGCTGCAGTTGTCCTTATCCTGGAAGCTGCTGTGGATACAGAGTTCCCAGAGTCAGAAGGGAGCAAAGCTGCAAAGCTAAATGCTGCTGCTCACTCTCCTCTTTCAGCAGCCAACAAAATC
Source organism: Cygnus atratus (assembly GCF_013377495.2). NCBI lineage: Eukaryota > Metazoa > Chordata > Aves > Anseriformes > Anatidae > Cygnus > Cygnus atratus. The sequence continues at coordinate 14,725,619 of NC_066364.1, read as the reverse complement.
CCAACCATCATCTCCTGTGAAATCATGAGTAGCCCTCCCAGAGGTGGTAAAGAGGAGGTTGTTCTGGGTCAGCCCACTACATAAAACAGGCAGAGGAACTGTAACAGAACAAGAGGCTAGGCTGAACATCTAACTCTGAAGATACATGATTTTATTAGTGCTTTACCCTGATTGCCATAGCAGAAACACTGTAAGCACAAATTGCACCTGCTGGAAGGATGCCTCAGTGCTCTGGCTCTGGATCTTTGCCAAGTGAACAGCCAGGGAGCTGAACAGTACCAAGGGACTGGGAGGTCATTGCTGTCCTTATTCCCACAGAATTTCACTGCGGTGCAATATGCCAAAGTTCATCCTGGTTAAGGACTTTTTTTTTTTTTTCTCCCTGAACCTTGACATTCTGCATAGTAGTGAAATTCATTTCCCAGTCAGCTTTAAATGAGAACTTTAGTGATTTAATCAGGTTCTCACAGAAAATCTGCAGCAACTCTGAGAATCAAACCTGTATCTCCCCCTCACAATTTATATATATATTTTTGTTTTGTTTTGTTTTTTCTTCTTGTCCTAACTCTCAGATATCCCTCAGCTGCGTAACAAAGGAAGCAAACAGTAGGTAAACCCACTCATCCATTTCTAGTGAAAGATTTCTCTCTGTACTGAAAGCTTTTCCATTCTGTAGCAAAGTGATTCAGCTGATACGGTTTCCACTGACTTCCCCAGAAGAGTATTTCTAGTTTAATATAGCTCACTAGTAGCAAGAGTTCCTAGTTTTTTAATGTTTTCTTTTTCTTAGTTTTGTCCCATTTTGTCCCACTGACCCATACTGAATCATATTTTTACCTCCTTGTTATTTACCTACTATCTGATCATTTCTACTTAGACCAGTATTCACTCAACTTACTTTTTGCTGTTTTCTCTTATTTCTGCCTCTCACAAGCATTTCTACTCTATAGTAACTGAAAGTCATGAATTTCAGGAGACTGGAAACACTCTTCTTTTCCCCTTTTTCCCTATTCCTCCAATGATAGGGTGAGTAGTGTCTTTTGGTGATATTAGCCATCTTGCAACAAGCTTAAACTGGAAAACTACAGGCCAGTGAGGATGTCTGCACACACTGCTGGAAACCATGAGTACACATGGCACTGTATACAAAAGGTGAATCATAACAGGATATTGCTATCAGCATTTAGAAAAACTCCACATACTTCTGAATGTGAAAACGAATCAGTTCAATTAATTAAAAAAAAATCCTATGTGGGAAACTTTGGCTTTCATACTGAATAAAATGACATACTTGCAGATAGGTCTGGGTTAATCTACACAAGAGCACTGAGACTATTAGAGTGACCTAATCCTCTTATTTTGCTTCTTGGAGAAATGCTTGGACTTCAGTCAAGCTTACTTAAGCTATTGCATTTATATCCAATCTACACTGGTTTTGCCTAGACCAGCAAAGTACAGGGCATTTCATTCTGCTAGATCCTTCCCATGCTTTCAAATTCTGTGTTTTAAATTCTTGATTGCCACTACTGCACCTATGCCGAAATCCTCTGTCTCGTTTATTGATCATAAAAGCTGTGTAAAGAAGCTGCTGACTGTAGTTCCTGCACTTTGTTGGATTCAGTTCACTGATGCATTCTTAATTATTATTTCAGGTGTCAGCACCAAGATAATCTTAGAAGGGTATTATTTCTATTTTAAAAAATGAAGAGACAGATTATATAAGGGCCAGATTCACAAAGGTGGTTAGGCACCTATCAGTACAAAACAGGTGAGGCCTGCTTAATGCCATTAGTTTTGTGCATGTAACAAGCATTGAAGCTAGGAATTTAGACCACCATTGGCATCCCATCTCATGAGTGTATACAGATACTGGGTAGGAATGTTGGAGGTGCCTAGATTTCTCCATTGGTATCAGGGAGAGCCTAGAAAACTAAATTCTTCAACTAAGTAAGTAAAAGGGAAGAACGATGAGGTTTAGATGTTCAAAGCCATGCAGGAAACATATGGACAGAGAAGGAAACTCTGCCCCAATAAGCTAACCATGGGATCATCCTTCTTCTGCTGAATTTACTGGAACTGTGATGATTTATACTTAGCAAATGCATATTTGTTAATGGATATGCTGTCATTCCTTATTTACATGCAGAAATTTAACAAGATTTCTGTTCCCAAGTGTTTAGAATGAAATGTGAATGAAATGTAAATGAAAACCCAAATCCCCAAAATGCCTGCAGTGTAGGGAGAGGCCATGTTGTAGAAGACAAAGTCTGGAAGTACAATTTGCAAAAGTGAAAAAGACTTGTGAAATAATTTCCAGATTGTTCTTGCTACTGCTTATAAACAGGAAAGGTATACAATGTTAAAATAATGACTCACTTGAATTGTTTATTAGAGCCTGGAAACAAATCAGCTCCTTTTAAAGTAGGCAAATCCATGTGGAATGATTCACTGTGATTGTTCTTTGATGCAAACTACTTTCCATTGGGTGGCCAATGTGATCTAAGTAAGTTTTATGCCATTCACAATGCTACTTACTAACTGAAAAGCTCATTTACTCAGATATTCCAAAAATAATCAAAAAGAATTAATTACTATCGTGAAAGAGAGGAACTAAAAGGTTAAAGGCTTTACTCATGATCCCATAGATTGTCCCCAGGAAAGAGGATTCCCCTATATCAGACCAATGACAAGTCTTCTGATTGTGTTGCCCTTTTCCACGTAGTTATTGTGAATTAATATTTTGAATATTAAATTCAAAATGCATTACTTTGGTGTAGTGGAATCTCATTAGAGATAGTGAATACAAACACAAAACTGGGTAGGGAAAATATTCTTCCCTATGTCTCAGTAATCAGTCTGTGAAAAATATTCTGGGAAACAGAGGAAGCTGACAATAATATCTTTGCTACAGATCCAGCTGTCCTTCTACATTTATTACGCTGGCACTGAAGTCAATGGGAGAAGTGCCAGAATAGGAAAGGAGCTAGGACTGCAGGATCTGGTCCTTATGTGTAAGTTTAATCATTTTCTGCCATCTGCTACTGATCAGAAATGTGGACTCTCTGAGCAAAGGCTGAAGGGGAGGGAGGGAATTCAGAGGTAATAGGCAACAGACGTATTTTTGACAGCGAGGGAAGGAGCTATACCCTTCATTTAAATTACCTGGATGTGATTACAAAGTTATAATATTCTACCCATACAACATCCTTAATGATTCTTTGGGGAAATTCATGAGAAAGGCAGAAGTGAATCATAGAGCTCTTGTGATGGTCAACAGAGTTCAGGAGACTGCTGGAGTCCTGAGACTGCTCTGCAAGGATTTATGTCATGAAGAAATACCAGGGCGTGTTTCAAGGATAGTGGGCATTTTAGTGCACTTCAGCACTAAAAACAAAAGCCAACCAACCAACAAAACAAACAAAAAAATAACAGTGTTTGATGCTGTACTAGTTTTTTGCAACACCAAGCAGGCAATGGGAAATCAAAAAGACATTTATAAAGGGTAGGGGAATCTGGAAACCACAATTTAAAAAAGAATAAAAATCACACCCCAACTGGTATGAAAGTATGTAGGGTCCATTCAGAAAAAAAAAAAAATGCTGATGAAGTAACATTAATACAGGCTCCAGAATTACAAGCTGAGATGTATCAGAGCATTTTTGGCCTGAAGTCCGTGCTGTTATTAAGAATTATTGCTCAGTGTAAGGAGCCAAAATGTGTGCTCAGCTCTGTACGAGCTGCAAATAGACAGTCTCTCATGGAGGATTTTTCAGTCTATGATCCTGGTTCCACAAACTGCTCTTCACAGCTCAATATGTCTATGTGAAGGCTGGTTAACTCTCATAGGGCAGGGAAGTCCATCCACAGGAAGACCATCAATACAAGAACACCAGTAGCAGATATAGTAAAAACAGGTCCTGGTGGGACACTTGATGGCCCAAGAAATTGCTGTGTTAAAGAGCTAGTGAAAGGCACTAACAGAAGGTCACTGAGGTCTTAAATTGGCTGGATTACTTCCTTGGAGATCTCCTCTCTTCATACTGACTACAGAGGTGCCTGAGCATGAACAGACGTTCAACATCAGTGCTGCTGTGCCTGATAGTAGAAGAGATGGATTTTCTTTTCATTACCTCATGGTGAGGTTGATAAAGTGGTTTTGACTGGAAATCTTGCATAAACATGACAGACACCCTCCTATGACAAAAAGGATCATCCTGTGATGAAAGTGAAGATATGGTCATTAAAAACTTTGTGGGACCTCCTCGTACTGCACACAGTTCCCAAGCAGAGCAGAGAGACTTTGGCCTTCAGGGAAAACTTGTAAGAGTAACAGAGTAGTAATATAATGCAGGGCTTTGTCTGCATGGGGCCTCAGTAGGAAAGTTGAAAACCTGCTGAAAGAGCATCTCATGAAGCATTATTAATAAGTTATGCATTGAGTCACTGATTACAGCAGCTCCTGAGAAGAATTCCTAAAATAAAAATGCATTCATTGTTATGGCCCTACTCATGCCTCATGCATTCTAGTCCTTTGATTTTTTGTTGTTAACATAGTTTAGTTATGTTATTTAAATGCAGACAGATATTAGTTCTTTGTTTTATAAATGTGCTAAAATATTTCACACATATATATATATATGCATATATATGGAGTTTACTTGAGAGAGAATTCATTGACACAGAAAGAATTTGTTTTCTGTACCTCCTGCAGTCAGCTTATTTATAACTAGTATTTGTGTACCTAGGTTATGTGAGCATGGTGCTTTGCCAAAAAATTAGTATTCAGCCTTTTTGGTCCCTCATATGTAAGCTGCTCTTGAGAGTGAAAACTCCCAGTTTAAAAAAAAAAAAAAAAAAAAAAGCATAAATCCAGTGGCTTGCATTACCATCTGCTCAATCATCTTTTCTGGATTGTAAAGTGGAAAATGTCGGATTTATAGAAACCACGTGCAAAGATTCATATTTAATTCTGCCAAGATTTGCTGTCACAGCAGCCCTAAAGCAGATATGCAAGCTACACAAAACTCAGTCACTCTCCTGATATTTCTGACAAGGATGTATAATCAGGAAAGCGCATCTTTTATTATAAAGTCTCCTGATAACTTAAAGTGATTAAAGTGATCTTTTATTTCCCAGTGGGTCAGTCCTGTTGAGATGGATTGCCTCACCTTCATAGAGATCTGGCATAAGTAACGTTTGAAATACAAGGAACACAAGCAAATTTAGAATACACACTAAGACAGGTCAAATTTCTACAGTAATTCGGAAATTTGGTCCAAAGTCTGCTCCAGATGTTCCTATTCACTATTCTATTTACTATTTCTGCACCAAAGTAATTGAAACAACGAATATTTTTCTTGGATCATTGTAAATATTGTGTTGCTTTTGTATTGCAATGAGTTCAGGATGGACTATCAGGATCCAGAGTGAAGAACAAAGGAAAAATATTTTAGAGAAACAAAGCAAGAAAACTCATCAAGACGTCACATAATGCAGAATTGTTTCCTTTTACTATTTCACTGCAATGCCTCAGCTTAGAAAAGATCCCCTCTGTACTACAGTATTAAGATAATTCCTAATCAGAAGAGCTCAAAATACGTAGTCAAAAAGGCACATAAAGAAGTTGCCCACAGTCACTAAATAAGTGGCAGATATAAGATCACAACTGTTTTCTTCTGAGTGCCAGATCCTATCTACTACTGGCAAAGACTTTTCTAGCACAAACTTTAAATATCACTTGGTCATTAAAAGTTCCCTGGCTGCAGCCCTTGTCTGACGGTAGTCAGTCCCTGTGAATGTTCATGTTATCCTTGGGAATTCTTTCACAGATGGAGAGAAGGGAGAGAATTCTTGCAGTAAGTCCTCCACTGCACTTGATTTCCAAGGGAGGTTTCCAGTCCAGCTCCAAAATGATTGTTATTTTACTTGGATGTTGTCAGAAATCACAATACACTTCTTCATCAGCTATGTTGGTGACAGCAGACATGGTGATGTATGCTTGAATTTAAAGCTACATGCTTTTAAAAAAACAAAGAGGAAAACCAGATCACTGAACAGGATAGATTTCCAGTAGTCAGAACAGAGATTGTTTCACTTTTTCTGCTATAATAACGTAAACTTTAAATCTCTGCACCTCACTCTTGCTTTGCATTCACACGATCTACTGAAACCACGGAAATCCTTGTTTTAGATCAGATCAATGGTCATTGTTATTCAGTGTCATGAAATAACAGGAGTCTGTGCTAGATGTTCCAGGGGTAGTTGTCAGATTTTCTGAATATGGGATTAGTGGTGCATGCTTTATGTCACAAAATTTGTGGGCAAAAATCTTTTATAAATATTTATTCTACTTTGTGTAAATAAGAGTGACATTCTTCTTTTCCACAGTCATTCAAAGACTGAGCAAGAGCTGTCTTCAGAGAACCAAGCTATAACCTTGCTGTCATGGCTTTATTCTGTGTACATCTGATTTTTTTTTCTGCAGTATGGCAGGGTGACCAGTTCCCTTGACTTCAGCAGACATCCACATTCTGCTGCCATTTGAGCTTGATGATGTACATCCTCGTTTCCAGTATCTTCTTACCTTCATATTTCTATCACCTATCATCAACCTGACTAAGGGCTCAAACAAGTACTTAAGTTCTGGGTCTACTGCTAACCTTGTTCCTTTCTATTTTACTTACCAACGTGACAGGAAAAGACTAGGAAGATCATGCTGGTGGACCTGACTAAAGATGGGTATCCATGTAAAATGTTCTTGCTGTTAATGACATATAGTACATAAGGATCTGCTAAGAATAAGACTTTACTGTGCCAGTTGCAAACCTGAGAGCAGTGCTTGATGTGCAACTTCTAGGCTGACAAAAGCAACCAAAAGGAGGGGGTTATAGCAGTGATTTGTCCTTTTCATGGCTATGTAGTTCTTCTCTCGTTGGTGTCATTTTTGTATGGTATGACTTTCTGTAATCTGTTATGTTCTGTTATCTTTCTGTTTATCTGTAGGATGTATTTATATTGCTTATGGAATATTTTAACTAATAGGTAGATTTTACTTTTTCCAGCTATTAAGTGCCAAATTTACTTTTATCTCTCTCACAGTTATGTTTTAGTCATAGTACTGTGGAACTTTTTGCCTTTCCAGAGGATGTTTTTACACATATGATCTAAGAGTTTTAGATAAAAGTGCTAGGAGAACTGGCAGAACTTTAAAGTGGTAAGTCAGGAATGGTAGGATGTTCACTTCTAACAGATGGATCCTGTCCCATAGTGACACAGGGAGGTTTTACCACTCACCAAGATTAAATGCAGATTTTTAAAAAAGTTGGTGCTGGGTCCAACAGAGCTTTTTTTTTTTTTTTAAACTTAACTTAGCTTTGGTAGCACCCTTGAAATGCTCCAGAATATTGCCTGATATTTTTGCATGCTCAAATGCTGGATTATTTACCTTTTTTTTTTAAAAAAAAAAAATATTATTTTATTTTATTTTATTTTATTTTATTTTATTTTATTTTATTTTATTTTATTTTATTTTATTATTTTTTAACGTTTGAAAGATTTCAAGAGCTCCAAGGAGGTTACATGCTGCAATCACAAAAATAGAATTCCCTTTTTAACAAAGTGAAACAAAGCCTAAACAAGAATGAAAGGAGGGATTCTTATACTGCCAGAGTGTCTAGATCTGCTATTTCTGGTATCAGTCCATCATTATTATTAAATATAAATAAGGTTAAAATAAACATGAAGTCCTCAAGGATTTACCAACTAAATTAGATTTACATGGAGATAGGAAAACAAATACAGACAAAGAAAAAGCAGACAACCTCTAAAATTACCTCTAACGATCAAAAGTAGAGAAATAAATACTTCTGGTAGGAAACATTAAGATGAGTACAGCTCATGTTGCACTAAAAATGAGGAAGAGAAATGTGAACTGGAGACTAAGCCTAAGTATAACCAGGCAGCATGCAAAAATGATAGCACCATAAAGACAGAGTGATTAAATTCATGAAACAGAGCTTGCTAGCATTTAGAATTTAAGAAAGATGAAACTGAAAAGGAATATCATTCTGACTCTCAGTCTACAGATACGATTGAAATAACATGAAATGGGGTTTTGCTTCATGGAATCAGAAAGAACATATTTATAGTAGAGTGGCTGGACAGCAGCTTATGGTAGGGGTCTATTCTCTGTTGTAATCCCTTCTTCAACTGTTTGCAAAGCTTGGTTCCTTGGTTTCCCTATGTATAAAAATAGAATACATTTTTTACGTGTATTTTGACATTTTTATGGGCTGTGCATGGAAAATGGAGACTTTTTTTTCTTTTTTTTTTTTTTTTGGACACTTAAAATACAAGCACGCAACAAAACATCTGACCACACTACTGAAAAAAAAACTTCTATAGACACTTTATATAAGTGCATTTTTCTGGGTGTTGAGATGCAAAGCTGTTGCACCTCTTCAGAAAATATCACCTCTGTGGTGTAATTAGAGACAGCGCTAGAGCATTAATCAGTCAGCAACATGTCACTTAACAGTATCAGTTCTGGTAAGGAATCTGCTGTTGTGCTGCAGTTCAAAACAGAGACAAGTGTCAAAGGCTGAGAGCTGGGACTTAGCATCGTCATTCAAGTCTGTGCATTCAGAATGATGTTATTTTTTCTGCCCAAGCAAGTCTGAACTTGCCAGGGATTTAGTCTGTTGACATGATACTATTAAGAACTGAAACTTATTCAAGTTAAGTTGACCAACTCTTTCCAAAACAGGGAGCCATGTGTTGGTTTCTGAAATTTAACAGAAAGGGATAATTATGCTTTTGCTTAGATTGTCTATTTAAAATTACCTAGTCTTTCTTAACACAGATCTTTATTACTGGTATCACATTATAGGGTTTGACTGTTTTTTTACCAGTGGGATTTTCTGAATACGTGAAACATTTTGGATCAGATCCAAAATGACCAAATTACTTGTTGATTTCCAAATCTTGTCTTGATATAGAAGGCTGAAACAGATGAAAACCACCAAGCTCTCTTCTGCTGCAAATGATCTAACTTACTTTTTTTTTTCCAACTAGTTCTAAATTATTAAGATCTGTGTATGGAATGTGATTATTCTGTTTCTGATTGGGTACATAGAATTTGTGCCAGTTGTTTCTGTAATTAGATAGCTCTTATTAGGTTGAACTAATTCAATCATTTACCATACTTGCACACAAAAATCCATGTGACCTTGAATAACCTCAAAACACATCCACCAGCATAAACATATTACTGTATGTAGGAGATACAAGGCTGCTATATAGAGCTTTGCAAAAAGAGTAGATAAAGAATACTAAGTTTTAAAAACATTGTCTCTGCTACTTACCCCTGAGCATAGAAACAAACCTCTTGAAGTGGATTAAAGCAATTTTATGGCTATTCTAAAGAGCATCAGTTAGTAGTTTACTGACTATGTGTTTAAAACAGGGCTATCTCCAATACAAGAATATGCTGGACAAATTCTGTGTGTCTCTTTGAGGGTTAAGAAAGAGGGAGCACATGCACGAGTTAACTCTCACAATTCCTGGCTTCTAAGGACTTCTTAATAGAGAGTGAGAGATGGTGTACTTGTTAAATCTACCAGAAGTAAGGTAGGTTTACATCAGTAAAAACCTACAAGCTGCTTTCTAGTGGATCTGAAAATTAGGTCATAGTAATTTGAGCAAAGCTTATGGCTAAAATTAATGATAAGAAAATGACGACTTTATACCTAACCATGCTGTGCAAAAATTTGGGGCAAGTCTGTCAAGTGAACTGAAATAATTCAACAGTTAATATACTATTTAGTTCTCCCTCCCCTTGTACTGTTTTAGATGTGTTTTGTGGGCTTGGAGTTCTGAAAAAAAAATGGCTTTTTCAGTCTACATCTAAAGCTCATACAAATTAGTGGGATTGGTTTGAATTAGATCTGCTCTATCTTGATTCACATATTGGTGCACTGAGTAGCTTTAAATCCTCTTGTTGATCATGCTGACCGCAACAACATTCTGAAAATTTCTAGAAATTTTGTTATAGAGTAGACTTATACCAGGAATACTGGACTGAGTATTTAAGATAATGCAAAATATAAAAGACATCTGTGTGATATATTTGTTTTATCTGATTCCAGATTCAGAAAGTGTAAAGAATAGATGAATTCAATGTAGAAATAACTTATTTTAAATGCAAGGAACAAACATAAACTAGAAAAAAACTGTGGAAAAATACACTTGTACAGCAAACCATAGCAAGATCTTCAACTAAAGCAGAGATCATCATCACAGATAATCACCTCAGCATGAGCTCTCAAGTACTGTGTTGAAGCTAAAAAATCGAATGCAATTTTTGGATGCATAAATAGTGACATCTAGCCAATTAGGGAAATAACCTTTCCTCTGCACACAGAGAGAGTAAGATCTTTATCAGAATATTGTAGCCAGTACTAGTGTCTGAAAAATTCTGGGAATCTCCATGAAAGTTTCAAAGAGAGTCACAAATTTTTTTCAGAGTCCTATGAGGAGCTCATTTAACTCAGTCAACCAAAGAAAAGATTGAGAGAAGAAAAAGCTTATCTTCTGAATGTAAAGTACCTAGCTGTGGAAAAATGGTCTGTAAGCAAGGGATTATTTTGTAGACAAATAAATAACAGGAACTTCTGAAATCCCACCATTCACAGGGGTGAGGGAAGCCCTGGAGCTACCTGCCAGAAGCATTGGTGTCTCCCCAGATGGGTGTGAAGCTTTGGCTGTAGCTGCATCCCAGAAGGTGCTTCCAACACACAGGTAGGATGTGAGCTTGAGTCCCAGGCCTAACTTGGGCTTTAATTCTGATTTTCCGCCTCTCGTAGGCCAAGATCTAACCACTAGACTAGTGAGTATCATGGGATTAGTCTCACCTCTCCCTTCAGCAATGAAGTTTAGGTGTCAAAAATTAAGAGGAAATTCACAAATTATTCAAAGCACTGAGTAGCAGGATCCTGCTTTATTTGGCCTTGTCAGCCAAACAGATCCCATATTTGCCTTCCGGTCAACTCAGATGGATTCTGAGGATGCATTTCACAGGCATTTAAGTTTCCCTGGTGTTTCTAGGATGACCCAAATAGGTGTGCAGACTCCTAAAGAAGAAGTTAAAGTAAACTCTACAGCTGTGAAGATCTAGCCCATGCTTCCTAGTTACCATCCGAGTATATGAATAAGATTACTTAACACAAAGGTCAGTGAAATGTCTTGTGTCTCTAAACTACAGATATGTCTTGTGTCTCTACACTACCAGAACTTCAAAGCAACAGTTCTATTTTACATCCCAAATGTGTAAAGCACCTAACATGGTGAGGCAATAGTCTCAGATAGAAACTATCCAATAGCTTTCTTTACATATATATATATATATATATATATATATATATGATGATGACTGGCAAATGCATTTTGAAAATATAGTTTTATCAATAGAATATGAAAAATGTGGGTATTTAAAGCTATATTGCAATATTTAGCATGTGTATTGATTTTGACAATCACAATATATAGTAACACTACTTCACCATAGATATGACAAAGTGATTTTCCTATTACCTGTTAAATGTGGCGCAAATACATACTAACTTTTATTTGAATGCGAATTTATATAGATTTCCAGAATAAAATGGAGGTAGTCTTTGTGTTCACAAATGGCCATGAGAAGCTTTTTTATACTCTTCCACTTATGGGAAAGCTTATTTTCATATACCCATTAATCACATTAGGTATGTGATAATTCATTCTCCAGTGCTAGAATGAATTTCTGGGAAACCTGAGGGTAGACAATATGCCAAACCGAAATTAAACCAATGGGCAGACCTAAGAGAAAAAAAATAAAAAATAAATAAAATAAAAAAAAGAACAAAAACACTACAAATCTACATCTTATGTTCTTGACAGAAAAGAACCACAGGGAGATTTATCTCTGTGGCTATTCAGAGATGAACTATTGTTGGCTGCCAGTCAATTTAATAGTGATCCTGTTTACTCTGCAGGAGATGTTTGGTAGTATGGTTGTGCTCTATGGTAAATCCTGCACTGTATGACCTATGGTAGCTTCTAGCATGACATGAAGCAAAGTTATCTCCCCATCTCCCTCTCACTCTGTCACTCAGTAATGCAAGCTGATGCAGTATGTTACCTAATAGATAAGGGTGCAACCACATGACTGAACAGCACTGCTGCCCATTTCCTTCTCAACATCACCATTCAATATATCCCCCAAGTTTACTAGCCTAATTATATCCCTTACTTGTATGAGCTCTCCGGCGCCCTTCCCTAGGCAACATGAACAAGTAAATAGATATAACATACAGCATATAGAAATAAAAGGAGTAAATATATTACAGGATTGTGTCTGTGTCCCTGTTAGTGACGTTGCAGCCCTATAAATATCCTGGCAAGATTATCAGAATATAATCTGGGTATATAGAAATTGTATTTGTTTACAAATATACTGAAACAACTTGAATTCATCAGAGCAGCTAGCCTTTTTCCTGGTTTTGTTTCTCACATATACCTCTTCTTTCTCCTGGTTAATTTACTGTCTTTCTTTCATGCTTTCATTTGGGTATAGCTAAGCAGAGTTAAAAGGAAACCACAATAAACCATGCATGGTAGTACAGGGAAAAATCATATCACAAAAGAATTCAACCACAGTTCTCATGAGTGAAAGATAAACTGCTTAGATAATGACAAATCAATGTTAGAAAGATAAGAATATACCACTTGAATCCTCTAATTTCCTCCTAGCACATTATGATTTATTATATTAGCACTTTTTGCCACTGTAAGGAGGTGTGAGGTAAAATGTTGCAAAAGCGCATGATATACACCGTACAGTAATTAAGATGACACATTGCAGCTAAGGAAAGCTTAAAAGGCACATTTTAGTTACAGTTGGTCTGATGTTGTCCTAAAAGAGGCTAAAATTGACTTTTTGCTTGTTGCTAGTTCTTTTGTACTAGAGAATGCAATTTTCCATCAATATTCACTGATGCATTTGTCATTAGCTTGTGAAGGTATGAGTAAATCCCAACTCTCAGAGCAACAGTGTTCATATAACGCACAATAACTCAGTCTGGAAATCTTGTTAGAGAGGAATATGTGTCAGCCATTTACTGATATGAAAGGGCAGAAACAGAATCAACAGTGAGATAAGAGAAAAAAAAAAGGCAAAAAAAAAAAGCTTCCTACAATGGGACAGTACCATATGATCAGTGATTATAAACAGAGAAAAAAAAATGTTTGTGAATAACTTCACTATATTGTTTTACTGCTATTTCTTCCAGCACTTTCGAGTTAATCTGTATCTAGGTCTGTCTAGCACTTACTGGTAAAGGTTTATCTCTTCATTCCTTCTCAGTACAAACATTTAGTAACATAAAGTAGAAGCCTAATCACCCCAGGTTCCTCCGCAGCCAAAAAAGGTCATTTCCAGACCCTGATTCAGACTATAAGTGGGATCACCGCCCTGTGGAAGTGATTATTCCTCTCCACTGATTATGGGACTGAACAGGCAAATTAAAATTAAGGCGCATGATTCAAGTCCTGAGCTCTATAAGCCATGGTCTGTCAGGCTTTCCTGTGTCATTGCAGTGGTAGTAAATGGAAACCCTGGTCCAGGAAAAAAAACCTGAAGCGAAACCATTTTACTACTAATATCTGATATTGAAAGTATTAATATCTGATGCTACTGAGGAATGCCATTAGCTTGAGGAAGTAGGAAAAAAATAAGACAAGGAGAAAGATAACAGTGAAATACTGTGATTGCCCTTTTGTAGCAGCTAAATAATACTAATACGTGGTGGCCCTGGCACATTTTGTTTTAAAGAAGTTCAATGTACATTACAGATTTTAGTTAATTTTTTCATCTCACCCCTATAAACTAAGCAATTTTTACTATTAAAGCCTGTGCTAAATCTATATGAAAAGACAGGGAATTTCCATCACTTCTGTCTTTTTCCATCCATTCAGCCTTTCTACAACAGAACACATTTGGATTTCCTTTTTCTTATTGATCTATTAAGAGTTCTCTAGGACTCTTAAGTTGACAGTGGGTACTGGAGTTGCCATAGCATCTCTCTGTCTGCCTTGCTGTATGATGGGAAAATATGACAAGATAAGAAGATTCCCTTCTTACTTTAAGTACCACATCACACAATCCACTAGCAAAATGTTCCAAACCTCATTTTAGGAGACATTAGAAAGCTAGGGAATGCTATGTTTAAAAGTGTCTTTGAGGATTGCTTTACTATAGTGAAAAATGGTCATGGAACCGATGAAAGCAAATATATATCATTCAGTAAGGAATGACCATTCCGTCTCCATTGGCCTGGCTGACTTTTTTTTATGCCATAATGACAGAATTAATAAATAGCTGTTTATATAGCTTATGTTGTCTTGTCTCATTCCCCACAGACCTATCATAAAGCATTGTGTCAACAATCTAAGACATTGGGGAAACAATCTTAAGAAATCAATGAATCAGAATTAAGGAGCAATCTGGAAGACAGTTAAAAATATTTTTTGTCTATAATGCATGCTCCGCCCTTGAGAAGTGATTTAATCAGAGCTGTGGACTAAACTTGTTCTCTGCCTCCACAGCTGGCAAAGGTACTGAGTGCTGTTTCTCTCCAAAAGCACAGAGGTCTCTTTTTAGGCAGAGATTAATTTATTTAGCCCCTCCAGCCTGATAGGTATAGTAGGTCTTGCGGTCCTGATGTGAAAGCAACACAAGCACTGTAACTCCAAGTGCTAAGTATTAGCTAACTTTTAGGCAGCTGTCTGGTTGTCTGGTGGGATCTATTATTCCAGCTTAGGGACCTGTGCGCATACACAATCTTTAGGAAAATTAGATAGTGCAAAATGCAACCCATCCAAACTAGAGCCCTGTTTTGGGTATGGACCTCCAATTCCAGGAGTCTTCTTGATAGAAATGACAATGTTAAGTCTTGAGTTCCAAACTCATCACCTCTACAGCTGTGCTTGCCTTATTCTGACTCAGACCTTTGTATACTAGTACTTAACAAAATCCATATTCTATTCGATATTATCTTCCAGTGCCACGTAACAGCTATGCTCATTTCATCCTGTGCAGAACCTCCTAACAGATCCTCAGCTAGATAGCAAGAATCTCTATAGGCTCTAGCCTTCTCCCAGGTTAGACAGTCATGGCATTTTTAATTGTTCTTGTTGTGTACAAATTGTTTTAAATAGTTAAATAATTCAAAAGCAAGCTACAGCCTAAAATGCTGAAAAGCCACTAACACATTTAAATCCTGGTTGTTTCTACCCACATGAGCAAGCACAACAGTATTTGGACTGTATCAGCAAAGGTATGTACACTGGCAAGGTAGAAATGAGTCAGGGATTGTCCTGTTGTACCAAGCAGATTTTAAACAGACCACAAAGATGCCGTAACATGCAAGCTAAAACAATTCTATCACTTGTGGAGATCAAGGCCTTCACTTACATGCAACTCAACGTGCCTAATTGAACCAAGCTCTCACATCCTGTGTACCCTGCTCAGAGGAAACAGGCAGTTAACTGAAGGTCAGCACTCTCATATAACTGTATCAGTAAAAAAAAAAAAAAAAAAAAAAAAAGAGAGAGAGAGAGAAGATAAAATCACAATCAAGCTGCTAGTTATTTAAGATAGGAAACTATGAGGACTATTGTAGGCCACGTTTAGGTCATCAGAGGAAGTATTCAAGGAGCATATTCAGTCCCTGAAAGACCAAATGTTAACCCTACACATTACTGATTCAATCATAGCAGAGAAACTTCTTTTCATTTCTATTTTCCCTTACAGGTTTTGCTTCTTTTTTAGGCAGATGATACCCTTCATCCTTAAAGCAGTCTGATACTTTGCCATTTTGCTCTGGGTGCAGCTGAGTGTTTAATGTTAGACAATGTTTTCTTTAGTATGTCCAAAGTAATCTAAAACATTATTAGCAAAGATAAGTATATAGGGTTCTGCTCATTAATTTATAGTGTATGGGATTGTACAGATTTAGAAGTGTTAAAGAAGTGTTAGTTTTATTTTGTTTTCCTAGCCTTCATAAGGTAGTACAGAAATAGAAACAAGCACAGGTGAATAAAGCAGAAACTCAGTACCTGGAGCAGCAATAAAAATAAACAGATGTGGTTAGAAAAAGGGTCCCACCTGAATCTTCCACATAGCCTACTGCTCTGGGCAGTGGGACTCACCTCTGGTCGAGACCCAGCTTTCACTTCTGTTCAATCTGACGTTGCTTTGCTGCTCAGAGACATCTTTCCACACTTTGATTTCAGATGAAAGAGGGAGAACCGTTTTGTTACCCCAAGCACTTACAAAATGTGAGTTTATGGATTCTGAGCGTGTTGTAGAGGGAAGTTTTGTGCAGTTGTTTCAGGCAGGGTAGGTCAAGTTTTAAATAGATACATCATGAAAATTGAAATTTTCATTTATTATTATTATTTTTTTTAATTGTAAACATCCAGTGGTAGAAAACTTTAGAATAACAGCAAGGAGACTAAGCCATAAATCACTTCACAGTGTCAGTCTCAGTCTCTCTCCCTCTCTGAAACAATTGATACTGTGATGAAAGTTTTCATGAAGGTTCTGAATTTCAACCACTTATTCTTGGGAACATTTTCACCACGCGAGCAATCAAATGCTGGAACAGGTTTTAGGTTCTCCATCCATAGCAATGTTGCAAACTTGATTGGATATGATCCTTAGAAAAATTTGAACTTAACTTTGAAGTTGGCCCACTTTTAAGCAGGGTGTTAGATCACATGATCTCTGGGGGTCTCTTAGCTTAAATTATTCTGCAAGTCTATGTGACTGAGTGAGATTTGTTACATGAGATAGGGACCAGGGAAACTAAAAGAATAGTAATGTTTCCTGAGTCTGGAATCTCTGTATTTATAAACTGAAGTTCACAAAATCTAGCTTACCTGGAGGAATATTTGCTGCACCAGATAAGAATGACTGTATATTATTTTAGAAAATTCAAGAGTACATCCTGTGTTTGCCATTTCATTCTGAAATTTCATGGGATTCTGACATTTAGGAGCAGACAAGTGAAGAAATCTGAAGGATATGTTTTGATAAAACTGAGAAAGCAATACGAGCTTCTGCCATCCTTCACACTGAAATTTAAGAGATTTATGAGTCATAAGTAGTTTTCTATAACTTATTCCTCTAAACAATAAAAGAATCTCCTTAGGAAGTTGTGCAATGAGAATATAATTCATGGTTTCAAAATAATAGTGGGCTAATTGGTACAAAAAATTGTTCCTACTTTCAATTAACATCATTCTAAACCACATCCATGCTAGAAATAGCACAAAAAACATACAACAGATTTATCTCAGTGGAATTACATCAGACATAATAAGTTTACCTAGATTAAATGAATGATAAATGTCAAGATGATGTATGGTATTATTGATGTAATAAAAAGAACTCTAGCCACTATAAATAAGACATTTTGAACAAAGACTTGATAGACTGATAATTTCGGGGATTATCAAAGGAAGGACCTTCTTTCTGGTATGAACACCATACCAAAAGATTTGTTTGTAATTTTTATATTTTCCATGAAACTCATTGCTGTTATTTAGAATGAGTATTTTCTAAAAAAAAAACACATAAGGATAATAGGTTTGACAGAGTTCAAGATTCAATTCACGATTGATAGAGTTATAATTAAATTAACATACTCTGCTTAACTGCTGGCCCAGTAAATGCTGCTCTAAAGAGGAAAGTTAGAACATTATGACAAAGTTTGTGAGCCATCAGTGATCTCAGAGGAAGGGCGTTTCTTCCAGTTGTTAACTTAAACAAAAACAACTGAAGACTATACAGTGGTCTTGGAGTAGAACAAAACAGACTGAGTTTCACAAAGTACACTCCAAATATATTAGCTCAGAATATCTTCTCTGTGAACCTGACACCCCCATTCAGCGTTGGTATACTCTAGAGAAGTAGGCTTCCTCAAAAATAAAAATAAAAATAAAAATCTGAAGCTCTAATAGATCTGACAGTTTATCAAATGCAAAACCAATTCACGCATATTGCTTCTGGATAGACTCTATACCTTTACAGCTCCATCCTGTCAATTGACCCACTTACTTGCCTCCAAGGAGCCCCCTCTGAAAATAAATAAATAAAGTTAAAAAACATTGGTTGAACTGCCAACCAACGGAAGTTGGCAGACCTGTGCAGTACCAGGAGTTGGACTTGATGATCCTTATGGGTCCCTTCCAACTCGGGATATTCTATGATTCTATGATTCTATGAACTAGAAAACAGAAGGTACAAGTTCAAATTATGTTTTGCTATAGACTTTCGATGTGATTACAGACTAGTCAGTCTCACAGTGCTTTAGCAAGGATAAAACACAGCTTCTTCACAACCTTTACTGTATTTTACAGAGATGGAAACCAAATTAGTATCTGAGGCCTTTTTACTGTCATGTTCCACGATGGTGACAGGAGATGAAGATGTGATCTCCCATTCCCTGTGAGCATATGGAGCTTATTGTAGTGGGTTTATGTGGCAAGGTTTTAGTAGCGGGGGCCTGCAGGGTAGACCTCTGTAAGATGAATCCAGCAGCCTCCCCATGTTAGATAAGGGCCATTTCAGCCGGCTCCAAAGGGACCCACCACTGGCCAGAGCCAAGACAATATGCAATGTTGTTGCGCCTCTGTGAGAGCAGATATAAAGATCGGAGGAAAAACAACAACAACAACAACAACAAAACCTGCTGGGCAACTACAGCTGGAAGAACGAGGAGTGAGACCTAGCCCTGCAGCCCCTAAGGTCAGTGCAGAAGGAGGGCAGGAGGTGCTCCAGGCACACAACAGAAGTTCCCCTGCGGCCTGTGGAGAGGCCCCTGGTGGAGCAGGCTGTCCCCCTGCAGCCCATGGGTCCCACATGGAGCAGATCTCCACACTGCAGCCCGTGGAGGAGCCTCCCGTGGAGCAGGTGGATGTGGCCTGGAGGAGGCTGCGGCCCACGGAGAGCCCCCGCAGGAGCAGGCCCCGGGCCGGAGCTGCAGCCCGTGGAGAGGAGCCCACGCAGGAGCAGGGGGTCTGGGGGGAGCTGCCGCCCGTGGGGGACCCGTGCTGGAGCAGTTTGCTCCTGGGGGATGGACCCGGTGGTAGGGAGCCGTGTGGGAGCAGTTCTTGAAGAGCTGCTGCCTGTGGGCAGCCCCCGCAGGCTCAGTTTGGGAAGGACGGCATCCCGTGGGAGGGACCGCACGGGGAGCAGGGGCAGAGAGTGAGCGTGGAGGAGTGGCAGAGATGAAGCGTCAGGGACTGACCGCAGCCCCCATTCCCTGTTCCCCTGCGCTGTTTAGGGGGAGGAGGTAGAAGAAGGTGGATGGGGGGATGGTGTTTTTAGTTTGTTTCCTTTGTTTCTCACTCCTCTAGTTTGTTAGTAATAGGTAATACATTTCTTTAATCTCCTGACACTGAGTCTGTTTTACCCATCATGATAATTGTTGAGTGATCTCCCTGTCCTCGTATTTTCTTCCCCTTTGCCTGTGAAGAGGGGGAATGAGAAAGCGTTTGTGGTAGACCTGGGCTGCCCAGCTGAATAAAACCACCAAACTTATTTCTCTCTCCAGCCTTCTCCATCTATCTTCCCTACTCTGCACTAAATTCTGGACACCCACTGCAGTTTTCTGACAATCCTGAGAGCAGAAGTGCACATTGCTGTGTCTACAAACCATACAGATAGCTTCAACCCTCTCCTCCCCTTCTCCCCTCCGCCCCAGTTCCTTTCAGAAAGAAGTTTTACACTGAAGGTTTTCTTCATTTGCAAATTTAGGCAGGATGATCTGGGCCAGTGGCTCTTGCTACATGTAATTATCAAGGGCAAAAAATTATGTTCAGCTAGGCAGCTCTTTCTCATGTTTCTTTCATAACCATGTCTTACAGGATTTTAACTGTCCTGGAAAAGAACAATTTTAAAAGTCATTAAAGTGAATAGAAAATGTATCACATTCTGCCAAAAAAATGGCAGGACAACTCCTGAAGTCTACTAACTAGCACTTTGACATTTCTGTTTTTATGATCTAACAACAAAGGAAGGGAGAACTGTCTGCTAGTAGTTATGGATGTCCAGTTCAAAAAGATCTTTGCTCTCAAAGGACATACTTTTTGAAAATCAATTCTCTATAAGGAATCTTAAAACAAACACCCACTGTTGAAACAATCAAAAAGGATATAATCCAAAAATCCACCCCTGTCCTCTGGAACCACTGAGGTCCACATGTTCATCAGCTGTGTAGCAATGTTCTCATTATGAATAAAAGTGTTCAGTGGGCTTTTCCTGCCTCCTACGCAGATTTCTATGTCTGCAAAGACAGACAGAAGGGCTGAAGAGCAAGAGAGTGCCAAAATCATAACCAAATTATGTAAGAATAGAAGAGACAGAATACAATTCCCTTCCCTTCCCTTCCCTTCCCTTCCCTTCCCTTCCCTTCCCTTCCCTTCCCTTCCCTTCCCTTCCCTTCCCTTCCCTTCCCTTCCCTTCCCTTCCCTTCCCTTCCCTTCCCTTCCCTTCCCTTCCCTTCCCTTCCCTTCCTTTTCTCCTCTTTCTAATCTTAGCATGGTCTGAAATGTTATGTTTACTTATTTGGTCCTTTGAAATAGACATGCTCCTTCAAGACAACAGAAGTGATAGAAATGATAACAGCAGGGAGAAACAGATAACACTGCAGCTGGCTTATGCATGCATATACTTATGGCTGAGCTAGAATATTTCCCCCAGTGACTGTTATTCCCAAAGTTGCTTCCTGCACAACTGAAAGAACAAGCTGGATTATTCTAGAAAAAGATAATTGGCAGACTACAGCAGAGCAATGTATTCTAAATATTTTATCCCTTGATTTCTTTAATCAATTGATAGAATCTCATTCATCCCTCCATTTTTACATGCAAAAAAAAAAAAAAAAAGTTTTAAAGCAGAAAATGTTATTTATTTTCCTTTGATGTAGTTGAAGAGATTACAGTTTTGAAAAGTGTCCTGGAGTGGCTAATAACACTGTCTTTAAATGTAACTTATAATAAAACAGCAATAAGTATTTTTTGATTAGAATATCCTGACTTAAGTATGTACATTGGTCACTGGCCCTTTTACTTTGTGATTTGGAGGTACTGAAGAGTTTAAGTTTTAATTTCTATTAAAGGAACAGTTCCTGTGGTAGTAGTTTCCATTAAGAATTCACGTAGCTAATACTTTTGAAGACTATCATCAGTTTCAAGTCTTAGAAGTTTTATTTTTTATGTTACAGTTTTACTGTTTTGTTAGTGATCTAATGGGACCTGCTGTGAGAAGTGAGTTGTACTCAGTGGCTTCAAAGGTACTCAAAGCAGTGGAAATTTAGTATAGGACCAATGACAGTGACCTTACACAGTGATTTTGGTGCATATCTGAACAGAAACTGCCCGTAAAAGAAATGTATGCACACTTTCTTTCATTTACAACTTATTTTAGGTTCTAGAAGTGGGTAGTAATGGTTAAAGTGTTTTTTGTGTTGTGTGCTTTTAACTGTAAAATGTACATTAAAATGTAAATATACATAAATACACATGCAATGAGTATGTGTCTATATAGACAGATATAAACACTATGCATTTTAGGCTAAAAATTACATCGGTGCCAATAAGGCATTTAAGTTGGAAAATGATACACTCTGGGTTGAGTTAAAAGTTAAGCATGCACAGATTTAAAAGCACAGAGGTCACTTTTGACAATGAGAAAAAAGCATCATGGGTTTGCTGGAAGTCCACATCCCTTCAATCAGAACTGGACACAGTAAACCCACAGAATTAATATAATCTTTCTTCTATTCATAACCACATCCAGTGACGATTATGAAATCTTATTAAGGGCTCATAATGAATTGTTTTGTTTTTAAAAAATGTCAAACCAAATCAATATCTCAGCTGGAATAAAGCTATTTCTAGTCCTTAGCTAGTCCACACAAGCTCCTTCCTTGTCCCCCCAAAAGAAAAAGCTGACTCATATCTTTGTGCAGAGTTATAGCTCCTTAAGTGACCAAGCTAGATGCTGTTGACCAAGAAGCTTCCTTCCTCAGTTTCTTTGCCTTCTTTCAAGCTCACAGTAGGTTTGTAAATAAAAACCAGAAGAGGCATCTCCTGAGTACGGATTTTTTTCGAACTGATAAACCAGTTCAGTTGAGTTGACAGCAAATTCAGCATGTTAGAAGCAAAGATGCAGCACTGAATAGAGGAAAATGAGTAGATATGTACATCGTGTAGAACAGAGCTATTATCCTGATCATACATTTTGATAAAGTATTTCTATCTCAGTTTAAGTGCTGCTCATTGCTAGCAACAAATAATACTCTACCCAGCACAACCCATGAACTCTCACAAGCAGTGTGCATTTATGTTTGCTTAATGCTAGTTAAGAGGCAGCCCATAGCACACCTGTTTTGCTTGATATCAAATCACAGAAAGCATGATGAGAACATAATGAGTAACAACCAAAAAGAACTAGGAGTTCTTCAGATTGTCCTAGACATATGCCTCAAACAGTAAAATACATTGCCATGCCATGCCAAAAGACTTGTACAATTTACATCTGAACGAAAAAGCTTCACAGACTTTTTATTCTTTTAATGAAAGTCTGTGTGTTTATGTGGAGACAAAAGATGAGAGAAGCTGGAGGAGCAGAACTATAATATACCACCAGATTAAGAACTGGGAGCATAACCATAAGAAAAAAACAGGACACAGATATGGATATGCTTTTCTCCAGTTCTGTTAAAGGCACTCGAAGCTGTGAGCAAATAAACAGTCTGCTGTTGGATTCTTGCTATAAGGGAAATGGAATTTTGTATATCTTCTGTAAATAAACTGAAGCACATCTATCACCAGTTTCTTGTCCTAGCTACAACTTTCTGAATGCCAAATTTTGGATGATCACTTGGGTGAGCAAAAAATTCACATAAAAAAAAAAAAACATAAATGCCTGATGTTGTGCCCTCTCAGAAGGGTTAGAACATTGTTTGTGTAGGTTGTACCTTGTTTCTGGCCATCTGTATGCAAATTTTTTTTTTTTGGCATTCATCATAATACGCCCAAAAATACAAAAAGCACTTTTGACAACAGGCTAAGACAGAAGAACTTCAATGAAGTTTTATGAAATTACTGCAGTAACATCCACTGTTATTAGCTAGAGTACTGCATGAGAGTATTTCACCTTTAAATACTGAATATAAAGAGATATAAATGTTCACAACAGCTTAGAATGAGTAGGAGTTATTTGCTGGAACTATTAAACTAGCACTATTTTTTTTCTCCATTAAAATTTTATTTTATTGAGTTATCTTAACACTTGTATATAAGGCTTTGCACTCCACTTGCTATAAATTCTTGCTAAGTGACCACGTCAGGGACAATCAGACCCAAGGTCAGCCATGCAAACAGGCAAAGACAGGGTTCTGGTGTTCACATCAAACCCATCTGTACATTATTTGATATTGGCAGAATTTGCTTTTACCAGTGTATCTCCTGCTATGTGAAATATTAACTCAGGATAAGTAGTCACTCAGGACACTTGTTTTCTAAAGTATGTTGAAATATATGGAATGGGAACCATTGTGCAAGCTGATGTTTTGTTTGTTTGTTTGTTTGTTTGTTTTTATAAGACCACACAAAACAACATTCATTAGACAAGTTCAATTTTTGAGGAGGTAGATAGGTTAAGAAGATTTTGAGGTAATTCTTTTCTAAAAGAGCCTTCACCACAGTGGTAGGTATCATTGACAAGAATTACCAACAAAAGAAGACAGAATTGTTTTTCAAGTATGTCATTTACAATTTTCCTGTAACCCTTTGGAACTAAGGAGGGCATTTCTGGGTTTGGTGTATGATTAATGGAGGTTTTTTTAAAACTTGTCTGGATCTGGAGTGCTGACAAGACATCAGAGATCTCCAAGACTGGTTGAAGAAAATGGTGTCCAGGACCACATTACTTAACACTTGTTGGGTTCTTACGCATGAGACCTTCTAGTCAGTCAAAATTTGCTCATTCTAGTTGGCATTATAGGCAAGAATCGGTGCTACTTATTACTGCATTGGGATAAGATAGAAGAGAATCACTGGCAATCTGATGATCTCTTTCATTTTGATCTTCATTTTTGGATCATGCAGCAGTTGAGGACATGTTATCATCGTGTCCTGCACCTTGGGAGATAAGAATACTAAAAGATCTTCCTTATTCAAAAGTCTTTATCAGGTTGCAACCTGACAAAGGATGTTCAGGAAGCACTATTTATTTTTAGCAAAATATTAAACTAACTGTGATTTCTTAATCACAAAAATTGCAACTGAGAATTAAAGCCAAACAAATATATTTTTGGTTTAGTTTGTAAATTTCAGTATTTTGTCTTTTTTTTCTCTTTTTCTTTTTAAAACATTCACCCTGTGGACACAAAAATATTAAAATAGGTTTCTCCCTTTCCTAACTTTTCCAATTTATAAAATTTACTTATTTTTTCCTTGTGGGAGAATGGATGGGAAAATGTAAAGATTGCACTGTTCCTTAAATTTTAGAAACTTGATGAAATTAAAACTTTTCTCTTTTAGTGCTCAGGCTGTTTATTTTCGTTTATTAATTTTCTGTAAAATATTCTTGATAAAAGGAATTTTGTATATTTTATGAATGCTGAATTTGCCTTTAATGAGAAGCAGTAGAGAAAAGATATGCCTGAAAGAGTTTCACATTAAACAATTATTTAGCTTAAATTTTGGTATTGGATTTGGTGGTAAAATGAAGTCATACGTGAATTATATTACTATGTATATATATATATATGTATTTATCGAAATGAAAATCCATACTTGAGTCATTTAGGGAAAGTGCATGGCAAACAGCAAAGCTTTTCTGTGTTTTAT
The DNA here is from genome assembly GCF_013377495.2 of Cygnus atratus. Classification (NCBI taxonomy): domain Eukaryota; kingdom Metazoa; phylum Chordata; class Aves; order Anseriformes; family Anatidae; genus Cygnus; species Cygnus atratus. Next base: position 14,700,659 of record NC_066364.1, on the reverse strand, counting down.
TTATACAGAATAGAAAGTGAGATAACAAAAGTGAAGATTCTTTTACTAAAGGAGTGTTAAGCTGCTGATCACCAAATCTTCACTGCACTCTTTTCTCAGTTGCTGTCAGTGACTTCTGAGTATAGCAACATCAAACAACAGTTGTTCTGTCAGCAGATGATTATAATAAATGTTTTTACAGACATGGAAATTTATTTTGACCTCCAATGAAAATATTTGATTTTCCTTCAGCATTGTTGAATGCTTTGATTTGTTTCTTGAAATTCTGAAGAAAAAAAAAGAAGTGTAATTTCATGTAGAAAAATTTAGGCATTGACAATTTTGAGAGTTTTTTTAATTAACTGACCTTTCATCAGCCATGCAATTTGTGTTGTGAGGCGGGGTGTATATCTTATATGTATATATTTATATATACATATATATATAAATAATAAAAAACATTCTTAATTCCTCTAACTGCATGAAAATACAGAGACAACAATGAAAAACTATAGGTTCCTTCTAATACACTGTTCCCTCTCTAATACACTGTAGATGGCCAATGATTTTCCCTAATAATTCCTAACATTTGAGTTTGCTTTCTATAATATTTAGAAGTTGGCAATTGAAAATAAGAGGCATTATTCCCAGCTGAAGTACCATAATATAGTGGTACATCCACTGCCATTTTGTTTAACTATTGTTATATGAAAACACTATCCAATTTTGCCTAGTTTGCAGTAGGATTCTTTTTGCAAGAGATGGGGGTGCCTATTATCTTTCAAGCAGAATTCCAAACCATACTAATAAGATTTTGTTTTAGTTGAATACACAGAACATCTTTCTTTGTGAAATGCAAATTAAAATTAGCTACAACTTGGGAGATGGCAGCAGGACTTCCCAAGCCTTATGCACAGGGACAAAACATGCAAAAGAAGAAGGCTTGCAGGGTATTTGAGAGGAATTTAATTCTAACAGGCTTTTTGCCCCCCAACAAGTGATTAGTATAAAGAATATTTCAAAATAGCCCCCTTTAATGTTATTTAAACACCTCAGTCAGGAAGAAAGCACAGACAAATTTTCTAATAATTAATTTTTTTAGCACCCTACCCATTTAGCCAGGGAAAGATATTTTAACCCATCTAAAGACAGCTATCTAAAATATCCGTGTATCTTCTGCCATGCAGGGCAAAAGAAAAGATAGTGGGAACTGCAACAGCAGAAAGATTCTCAGGAGTCAAGAGGATGTCCAAGCCACAAATACATTCCAGTAGATCACTAATGAGTGAACATGTCTCATGTCTTACCGCCTGCTATAATCACTCATTTGATTTAAACAACATTTGGTTCCAATGTGTGTTTCATTTCCAGAGGGCGGGCAAAAATCTAGCTGAAAACCATATTTAGTGTTGTCTTTGCTGTTTTGATTAATTTCTAGTCAGGATGACTGTGGTTTGGGTTGCTTTGAGCCCTGGCATGAACAGTTTCCACAGTTTGGCTCACAATTTACTATGACCAAGCCTTGTGGCAGCTAGATTCTTTGTTCAAACCTGGTTGAAGCTCAAAATTTCATCTCCACAGGAAATGCTGACATTTGGGGAGGGGGAAAAAAGGACAAGCTCCAATTAAAATGGAAAACTAATCGTTTTCTGAACTCTGTCGCGGAGATTCCAGGGGGTAAAATTTACTTCAGAAAGAATGAACTGTTGGAGATTTATTCTGAGCAACAACCTGGGTGGCCCCTGGAAAATGGGGACCATGAGATCATCTAATTTCAGAAAATCAAAGATAGTCTGAAACATCCAAAGCATTGAGAAGAAAGCCCAGAATCCCTTGACACCATCAGGGCCTTCTAACATTTCTAATTGCATGGCAAGAAGACTGGGGAAGCCAAAAGTGAAACTCTAATATCTTCTACGATTCTAATTTAGTAGTGCCAGTGCTGCCCAAAGTTTCCTGACTTGTAGCACAAGATGGACCTGAAACTGCAGATTCTGGACATTTAGAATGGTAAACGTTCTTCTAGACAAATACAGGAATGCAACCCATTTCAGTCACCATGGAAGTTGAGCGTGTTGAGATATTTGTTTGCAAAGAAAATATTTGTGAAGACCTTATTTTCAGCCCTGAAATATCAGCCAAAACAGGCTCACTCCATTGTTGATGTAAATTGGCTGTTTTCAAGCATATTAAACACCCTATTCAGTAGGATTTGCATTACTCTGCATGACATGTCATTTGAGACTCTTTTGTATTGTAGGAATCAGTCCAGGGAACACACGACATAAACATACAATTCTTGCCCATGGCTTTAGAAAGAATGAAATTTTTTAAAACAAAGTTTATATAGAAATTGAGTTTCTCCAGTCCAACAGAAGAAAACCACCACTCTTTTCTCCCTCCCAGAAGCACCCCCCACACCTCCATTTTTCAAACTTTAATTGAAAAATGCCATTAAATTCTACTTGGGTTGCTGACATCATTTCCAGAGAAGTGACCAAGAAAAATAGGGGAGTAAAGTGAAGGAAAAACTCTTATCCTAAGGCTCCTTTCTGTGCAACAACTGAGTTGACTAAGTCTAAAACTGAATTTGTTTATATGCTAGGCTGTGAACAGTAGATGAAATATAGAAAAGTTAGAAAAAATAAATTCTAATCCCAAGGTAGCACACAGTGGATAGCAATTACTTTGATTTTAAGATTAATATGGAAATAGATCCACTGAAGAGGAAAAGGTCACTTCTCGAACAAATAGTAATTCCACTGGCTCTATGCCTACAGCAGAAAACTGTCTCCGCTTCCATTCAGTTTTCTTTGGTATTAATTCCTCTTTTAGCTATAAAATAACTCCTTGTTCAGAAAATAATGAATTGGCATAGCTTCCAAAGCTACTGTTTTTTGCATTTGCTGGTGATGTAGTGAGTACTGATGAACTTCCTCACCATAGATTGACTTACAATATTTTCACAGCAACTGAAATTATTTGAGGATATTGTCCTGTTCTTAGCATCGGTACAAAGGTAGCCACACACTGTGAATGCACACCTCCACCTCCACCTGTCTTCTCTTGCTGAGAAGAAACAAGGCAATCACTCAGATAATTCAATGAACAGAATAAGGTCATATGGTCATTCAGCCCAGAGAAGAGGAGATTCAGGGAGATCTTATCAACAAATATAAATACCTGAAGAGAGCCAGGCTCTTTTCAGTGGTGCTCAGCATTAGGACAAGAAGTAATGGGCACAAACTGGAACAGGAGAGGTTCTGTATAAACACCAGGGTAACAGGTCACTGGCACAGGTTTCCCAGAAAGGTTGTGGAATCTTCCTTCTTGGAGATCTTCAAAAGCCACCTGGACATGCTCCTTGGCAACCTGCTCTTGGTGGTCCTGCTTGAGCAGGGGGTGACCAGATGACTTCCAGAGGTCCCCACCAACCTCAGCCATTCTCTGATTCTGTGATATAACTCCAAAGGCCATCTTCCTGTTGAGAACAAAGGGACTCTTTCTTCTCTTCATTATATAGACCTTTGCTGGGCTTACTCTACTGCAAGACTGCTACCCTGCTGCAAACCCAAACCAATACATAGAAGCAGTCCTGGAAAATCCTGGAAATAATATTGAGACGAATCTTTGTAAGAAAATCAATTTCATTCTTTTTAGGATTCTGTTCTTATCATATTTCGTCTTGTTGTCTGAACTGTAGAGACATGGAAAAATAGTTACAGGTCTTGACTTTCTTTCCCTAGGATAAATTCAGCAAAGTGGATTCATGTTTCAAGTTCTGAAGCCACATTCAATCTTGAAATATCCCTTACGCTTTCACAATAGTGCTGTATCCAATCCACCTCTAAATACAATAATGATATGTCCTTGATTATCTCCTCATGAAACAGAGAAAGTTATAATTCTACCCATACTGCATAGCTTAGATTAAGTATCTAACTTTGGTATTTTCAGGACTGGAAAGAGAAATTGTAATGGTGTTTAGCAGCAATACCTCTTATATTTCGAAGCGTTGAACTCTGTGAGAAAGAATCTCTAAGCAACTGAAAAATATATGCATATCTACAGACATGTATGCATTCACACACATATATGCATACTCACATATATATATATATATATATATATATATATACAGTGTTTATATTGTGTTCCAACATGGAATGAGAAGAGTCTGTAGTACTTGGCTTAAAAATCCTTCAAACACATGGATCTTATTAAAGTGTACCTCAGTCTAACTGTGGCTAAGCAAACAAAAGTGGTTCCACATGGCTGATAAAAAGCCTGATCAAGAATAGGAAAGAAAAATGTTTCTACTTGTCTAGCTGCCTCCGGAAATCTGCAGATCGAAGACTGAATTATTTTGCCTCTACTGCAGTGTATGTAATCACTGAAGTCTGACCATATCTCCATTCAAATGAGAGGGAAAATGTCTGATGCATTCAGCTAAACAAAGCCCAGTGATTCCACACTGAAATCTAATGACAGCCATAGCTATACATGCAGCCCTGAAAGCTTTCCTCCTCTTACATCTTGCAATCTATATTCTTCCCACAATGCTGTGAAAGGAAAGAATTTGGAAGACAAATTGAGTACTATGCTCAGACATCTTTGTTGAGAGGAGTGACTTTTAAATACCATAACATTTACATGTTATCTTATGCTAATTAAAATAAATATAATAAATGTTTTCTATGATCATTCTTATACTTAGTACTTCTCATAAGGAACAGAACTTGTAAAATAATTTAAACATTCTGCTGGAACATAAAGGGACACCTGTCTGTCAGCAAAAAATGCACTGTATGACTGCCTAAAACAGCACTCTCATCTCTTGGATGCAGTCCCAGTTGCACACCCAGTGTATCTCCTTTTCTTTCTGACAAAGTATTGCAACACTGCAGCTTACTGCATCATGTATGAGAGAAAATAGCTGATGCCTAATCTGCTGATACAGAAATGCAAACAGCTTCTCACATCATACCACTGCTAATATGTGATCAAAAATTTCTAAACTTAGGTTGTTATAAGTAGGGACTCACGAGGCGAATCTGATAGAGCCACGTAGTGCAAGCAAGCTTGTAAGAGATAGAGCAAGCAGTCCTGTGAAATGAGTCCCATGAAATAATGCAAGAAAGGTGGAAGATACTAATATAAGTACTTATCTAAAATTGCACTTCCTGAAAAATGTGACTGATATCAATAGGAATATTTCTGATATTAGACACTCCTCAGCAAGATTAAAGGAACACGTATATACTGCTTCAAAAATAATAGAATCGTGATTAACAGTCAAGACAGTCTTTCAAATCAAATTGTGGTGTTTTTTGTTGTTGTTGTTGTTTTTTGTTTGTTTGTTTGTTTGCTTGCTTTGTTTTAACTACTGCTAAAGAGGTAGAGGAGAAGGAGAAGGAGAAGGAGAAGGAGAAGGAGAAGGAGAAGGAGAAGGAGAAGGAGAAGGAGAAGGAGAAGGAGAAGGAGAAGGAGAAAGCAAGCAGGGAGATGCACAAAAACTGGAAAGATTGTCTAATAGATCTCTTTAAATTCTCAGTCCCGCCCATCGTTCTTGGTTTTCTCCCATCTCCAACTGTTCCTGAGTTCATTTTTCCCCTCTCCATCACCAGGGAGTGCCTTTTCATGTCCACCCTACCAGGCATTGCTTCACTTGTCTTCCTTGGGACTTTCCGTTCTCCAATATTCAGTACACTTATCCTTGATTTAGCAATTACCTTATCTTGATACAAAAAAACAAACAAACAAAAAAAACACTATTGGAATAACATAACACAAAGATAATGATGTGAAAAACAGTGTAGAGGCAGATTAATTTTTGTTGTTGTTGTTGCTTATTTTGTTTTTCTGTTGTTTTACAGAAACAATTCTACATTGTTCTTTCCCTTGAGCCAGAATCAGGATGGAAAGGGTCAAGGGTGGACTATGTATGGATCCTTCCTTGTATGAGGCCTCAGGTACTTGCCCTGGGGAGAAAGCAGAGAGGCAGAACAAGGAAACTGTAAACATGTCCTGGTTTCAGTTCAGATAATTTTCTTCCTAGTGTCTGGTATGTGCCATATTTTAGATTTAGGAGAAAAACAATGATGATAACACCAATGTTTTAGTTATTGCAGAGCAGTACTTACACAGAGCCAAAGATTTTTCTGCTTATTGTGCTGCCCTGCCAGTGAGGAGGCTTGGGGTGCACAAGGAGCTGTGAGGGGACACAGCCAGGCCAGGTGACCCAGACTAGCCAAATGGATGTCCCATACCATATGGTGTCACGCTCAGCAATAGAACACTGGGAGGCTGGCCAGGTGCAGACCGCTGCTTGGGGGAATGCTCCTGAGGGACTGGATGGGCATCAGTCAGTGGGTGGTGAGCAATTGCATTGTGCATCACTCGCTTTGTAATGCATATATATATATATAGTCATTATTATTATTTTTCTTTCCTTTTCTATCCTATTAAACTCTCTTTATCTCAACTCACAAATTTTTACTTTTTTTTTTTTCTTTCTGATTCTCTCCCCCATCCCACTCGGAGGGTGAGGAGTGAGCAAATGGCTGTGTCATGCTTAGCTGCCTGTCGTGCTTAGCTTCTTGTAACACAAGATACAGCTCTCTCCTGAAAGTGCTGTAATCCTGCTCAGCTAAAACTTATTTTGTTGCCATGCAAAGTATTAGCTTCCTCAGGGCAGCTAAATCAGATATGAAACAACAAATATAAAAATCTCTCCCTATAATCCATTCTATAGAAAGAGTGTATATTATCCTCAAAACATTGCAGGATGAACTAAATGAAGAAGAGACATCTCCACCTTAATTAATATATTGTTCTCATAAGAACTGGTGGTACTTGAGGGATCACAATATTTGCTATACATTGAGTATCAAATACTTCATTTCCATTAAAGCATCTTTCATACCAACATGTATAATGTATATACAATATGCCATTACAATAATATTGCAGTTTGGTATTTTAATTGAATTTCAAATTTAATAACTTACAACTCTAGAGAATGTTTTCATCAGATTTGATAAAGAGGGAAAGCTTTATATATATATATATATATATATATATATATATATTCCGTGTGAGACTACAAGCTGTCTAGGGGAGAAGACCCTTTGAAGTATAAATAAACTCAAAATTGTAAATTCAAAATTGTTTTTCTGATTGGCCAGAAACAATTACAGGAATTTCCTATCATATTAGATTTTCTGCCATAGAAAGAGAATATTTTGCTGCTGTTTGTGCTGAGGAAAGTAGGCAGAACATCGTATTTTTGATTCCCTATTCAGGTTACAAGGCAGGAGGAAATTCAAAGGATGCTGGGCTTCCTCCAAAAGAACTCCATCTTTTAGCATCATTGTCATCAGTGTTAACATATACTATTTTAAGGGCAAAAGAGAGACAGAACCAAGCACACCCTAGCCTTCTCTCTTCAAGTGAGAATGGGACCAAAGAAATCCAGACACAGCGAAACATAACTGAGATTCATTACTACTGAGTCCTTAAAGTGCATTCATCTACGAAAAGGCCCTAACTACTAGGAGTCTTTCTTATACTCACCCCTAATTGTTACACGGTTTACCCTTTAATTCAGCAAATCAGAAAGAGTGGGAATTATTAAAGCGTAAAATATTCTAGGATCTTTTGTTTGACAAATCCATTCTGATCACTTCAAAAACAGACAAGCAATAAAATAATGCTGTAAGCTGTAGGAACCAGTCATGCATTCAAGGGCAACATGAATTTTTTAAGATAAGGAGAAGACTAAAATTTATAATGCCTCTTTAGAACACACACAAAAAAAATACTACAGGTAGGCAATGTACATACTGTCATATAACATACAAAACAAATGCTCTGCAGCTTATTTTCACCACAGAAATAAAAGGAATGCCAACATCAGTAATGAAAATCACTTACAGAATACTAAGTTGCCTAGAAACAGCCAGATGTATTTAAACTTTCATACTTTGATGAGTCTACAGATAATAAAGGAAGAAGAGAAATGCAGCTTTCCTATATGTTCATGTACTAAGTTTATGTGGCAAGGGTTTGGTAGCAGGGTGTCTACTCTGTGAGCAGAGCCCAACAGCTGTGCCATGTTAGATAAGGGCCAGTTTCAGCCGGCTCCAAAAGAACCTGTCGTTGGCCAGAGCCATGCCAGGGAGAGATGCTGGGTGGGCCTCTGGGAGAGCAGACTGAAGTAATGGGGGAAAAAAACTGCTGTGCAACAGCAGTTGGGAGAGAGAACACGTGAAAGAACCAGCCCTGCAGGCCCCAAGGTCAGTGCAGAAGGAGGGCAGGAGGTGCTCCAGGCACGCAGCACAAGTTCCCCTGCGGCCTGTGGAGAGGCCCCTGGTGGAGCAGGCTGTCCCCCTGCAGCCCATGGGTCCCACATGGAGCAGATCTCCACACTGCAGCCCGTGGAGGAGCCCCCCGTGGAGCAGGTGGATGTGGCCTGGAGGAGGCTGCGGCCCATGGAGAGCCCCCGCAGGAGCAGGCCCCGGGCCGGAGCTGCAGCCTGTGGAGAGGAGCCCACGCAGGAGCAGGGGGTCTGGGGGGAGCTGCCGCCCGTGGGGGACCCGTGCTGGAGCAGTTTGCTCCTGGGGGATGGATGGACCCCGTGGTACGGAGCTATGTGGGAGCAGTTCTTGAAGAGCTGCTGCCTGTGGGCAGCCCCCGCAGGCTCAGTTTGGGAAGGACTGCATCCCGTGGGAGGGACCCCACGTGCAGCAGGGGCAGAGAGTGACCGTGAAGGAGCAGTGGAGAGGAAGTGTTAGGGACTGACTGAAACTCCTGTTTCCCATACGTTTTGACAGCTCAGGGGGAGGAGATGGAAGAATTGGTGCTTCAGTTGAACCTTGGAAAAAAAAGGGGCGGTGACGGAAAGGTGTTCTTTGTTTAAGTTCTCACGTGCTACTCTGGTATTAATTGGTAATAAATTAAATCAGTCTTCTCCAAGCTGAGTCTGTTTTGCCCGTGACAGTAATTGGTGAGCAATCTTCCTGTCCTTATCATGATCTGTGAGCTTTTTTTCATCTTATTTTCTCCCCTATCCTGCTGAGGAGAATTAATAAAGAGTGTGGCTTGGTGGCAACTGGCAGCCAGCCAAAGTTTAATTTTGGAGAGATACTGAGCAATTAAAGTAACAGAACAAAAATTAGTATTTGGCTATATTTATGGCAAAAATACTTTGTACTCTCCACCTGATAGCAAAGTTTGTTTATAATAATACTATCAAATACTATCAAGTGTTGCCATTATAGATCTTTGATAAGAACAATCAATTTTAAAAATGACTCAAGCACAGTACTTTTATTTAAAGCATTCAGTCCATGTGTGAACAACTGCAAAACCTGTAAATCACAGTATTTACTTATGACCATTACAGCTGTACAATAATTTTTAGATCCACTCCTATATCTACATAATTTGTAGATCCAATCATATAGGACAATAATTACCAAACATCTCAACCAATATTGATGTTATTTACAGAATCCTTGTTCCTTAATTTAAATATGAAGAAACAACTACTGGACCTCTGATCCTAGAGCTCTAACGTTGCATTAACAAACTTACCAATCAGAAGCGACAGTCCGTATTTTACAACTGGCATATTTGACCACCTTTAACTAGTGTGTTCACTTTCTTTCATAAAATAAGGTTATATACGGTTATACATATATATGTATATGTCAGCTTGATCCTTAAAGCATCCATTGAATGCTCCAAGCTTCACCAAAACATGAAGAAATGGGACTAGAAAGAACTGGAACAATTCACCTGACAAGATCATCTGCTCCCACATGATCCCTCAGAGATGCTTCTTTATCATCAGTGATGGAGATGTCCCAGCTGCTCAGATATTCTTTCACAGATTCAAGGTATGGAGGAAGGGGAAAAGACACAAACAGCCAAGGGATGGAAGGGAATGGAATAGCAGAGGCTTGCCTATGGTCAGTGGACATGCAAAGTGTTGTGTAGGAGGAAGAGGGAATAGGAGATGAGAGGAACATAACTTCAGAAAGAGGAATTAGGCAAAAGTGAGGCTTCAAAACTAACAGTATGGGACCTGTTTATGTGTTAGCAACACTTAGAGTCACAGCAATGTCAAAAACAGGGTGGAAATGAAAAGATGATGGACAAAATAATTTCTGATGGTAACATGAATTATTTTTTATGCTCTTGTTATTAGAGTTTTCACTAAGATGATTCAAAGGGAAATACAAACATAAGACCAACACAAGACCTTGTATTTATAGTTCAGTTCAATTTTTCCGATGTTCATGGACAATTTCTATGGACTTCAAATAAGACTCATATCAAATCCTTCAGGACAATGTCTGCTTGAGAGTAACCTGGGGTTTTACACAGGTATTTGAAAGCTGTAATGAGCACTCTAAACTCAGACGTGCTAACCTGGAAGGTAAAGTGCAGTTGCCTTCTTCCCCTTCTGTAAGTCTGCATGTGCACCCTTCTCTTACACAGCATTTTCTCACCTTCTGATCTTGCCATGGAATCTGTATATGTGGGGAGAGTACAATACTGAAATTAATTTCATTATGCAGATGTGAAGGGAAGAAAATTCTTCTGAGTAATTTTCTAATTATATGTTTAATTACAAGAATTTGAGTATGATAGACCACCTGATGGTGAATCAACTGTGTGCACCAGCTAATAGTGGTTCTGCACTTCAGCAGAATGTACCGTAGGATTGAAGGACACAAAATTAGGACCTATTTATAGACACTATTTTGGATGGTAGGATATAGGCCTAAAGGCCGTGTGATCAGATGCTGTATTACTCCATGATAATTGGAAGGGGATTAGATAGCTGCACATACTCCTCCATGGACCTAGATAAAAGATAATGCAAATGATGCTCAGGCAGGTCTGAGAGGGCTCAGTGCTCCTGGCATTCCCTTGAGTCTGTGATGAAAACGCATTGGCAGATGTTTGAGATGAGCTCCAAACCTGGCTTGCATAATGCTGACAATGAAGAAACTGCGGCTAATTTCTACCCCTCATCATCTCTCACCAAGTTTTATTATATACTTATCAGAGGCTGTGAATTTTCAGGAATAGTTTAACGTGACAAGGGAGGAGGTGAGGGAGGGGAGTCAAAGAATCTTAACATACAAAAATATTTTAACTTCCAGGGCTTGATGATCCATCGACTTTGTAGAGTACTACTGAAGTCAAAGATTAATTTATGCCTATTGGAAGTGTATACAGTGTTAGGAGCATACTTGCCTTAGGGCAACAAATAGACTTCACAAACCAAATAGGAAAATAGAGAAGCTTTGGAAACCTTGGGGAGATTTTAACATCCCAATGATCCTGAAAGCTAACAGGTATTTCCCTTTGAGTTTTCAGCTTGTCCCCAGGATATTTAGGCATGGATCACCAGTTCAAGGATTAGTGCATATATTTCCTCCTCCCAATGCAGGTCTCATTTGTACAGCTGCTGCTTTGGGAAACATTCAATAATCCTTCATTCTGAAAAGTTGTAAGCACCAATGGAAGCCAAGAAGTCCTTTTTGGACATGCACTGCCTCTTTGCTTTGGCTTCCACACATTTGATATGCATGTGCAAGACAGAAAAACCTTTGTAGTGAGTTTGTCATGTTCTGAGAGTGAGAAATCACAGAAATAACTGGATGCAAAGTTAATGCCTGTTAATTCCCAAGACAAAATACTAACAGGACAGATGCATTCAAAAGAATGAAAGCAGACAAATCTGGAACTGAAGCACAGCCTAACATATGGGATTAGATAAACCTGTCTGTAGAAAAGAAGGACGTGGAATTTTGCCAGTAGTCAGCTGAAACTGGCTCTGTTCACAGCCTTGAGATGTATATCCCTTCTCCTCTCCAGGCTTTTCTTTCCATTTGATTACTTCTGCTTCCAGCCCAGAAGGCCAATCAAATTCCAAAAGGCTCTTCTTTTTGGGGGGGAGTTGCCCGCCTAGTAACAGGATGATCTGGAAACCTTGTGAGAACTGTACTTTAACTTGGCAGACACTCATAGTCCAAACGCAGGCTAAACTGAACCCTTGAAGTTAGTAGAAAAGCTCCTCATGACTCAAGCCCAGGCTCATAATGCATTTAGAAGTCCCATGCTTGCATACAGCTCCAATGGTATATTTGATCAAGGAAGCATAATGTGACTTCAGTCAGGCTCCAGCTACGATGAAGCATGCTGTAGGGATCATGAAGAAATGAAAAGCCAAATTTCTGAGTGTTTTTCCAAGCCAAACAAAGCCACTGAACTTTCTGGGGTTTTCTTGGCACTTCTAGTGCTACTGGGAATTTGAATGGTGCCTGTCCGAGGATAATCAACTCCCTCTGTATGCTATTGTGATTCTCCAAAAAAGCAGCATTTTTCTCAAACTTTCCAGGCATAGTCATGTTACTACCAGAGGCTGGACAGAGCAGGAAATGGAATGGGAAGTTGTACAAGATCTCAGTTAATGGCAATGAAAAAACCCATGCCCCTGGATCGCCTCAACAGGTGATGACCCAGTTACATTAATAATCCAGTATAGGATTTTATTCTCCTTATTTACACATGGTACTCCCATTTAGACTCGTTTGAGTGATTTAGCTTCATCAGGAAAGAGGAGATTTAAATCTCTGGTTTCTTCTATGCCTGTTTCAAGAAAGAAATTAACTGTACTGTACAAAAGCAAAAGAACTCCAGGCTACAGAATCTGACTACACTGAAAATAAAAGCAGCAGTGGCATTGTAGCAGGGAGTTACAAACGGAAGTCACTCTTCGCTTTTAAATTTTATACTTCAGTAAGGAAGGTCATGATTCAAGTTCTTGAAGGGGAAAGTTTTGTTTAGTTTATTTTTGACATTTCAGTAAGTTCACCACCACTGGTACACTCCTGAAAAACAAAACAAAACAAAAAAAAACAACCATGGATTATCTCAGGTATTTTTCCAACTATTATTCCAGTCAGTATATGTCATTATTTTGAGTTTGAACACTGTGCTGATTGATGCTCAAGTGAATCAGCCTTTTTTTTTTTTTTTATTTCTCAGTATCAAGCAATTCATTAAAAATCTTACTGATTTTAGGAGTCTTGGATTCCCCTTTTCTCTGCTGTGACCTGAATGAGCCAATTCATAGCAGCTAGTCTGACCATTTTCACTCTGTCCAGATCATGTTGTTTGGATGTCTTGGGAAAACTACTTTGGAGAAGAAGAGAAAGACAATTTCCTTACCAGTAACTGATGCTAAGTAAATGTTGCTACTAAAATTCTGCAAAGAATTCTTATTAAGTCAACAAAGGAAAAGTTTCATTGCTGCATTTGAGTAACAAATGTTCTGAATATTTTTCAGTCTACAGAAATTCAAACAGTACTTCACCACAGACACACACATTTATTATTAGGCTGCAAGAATTCTCCAGGCTTTCTTAGCTTTCTGGATTTCCTTTTCATGCAAAAGTAAAGAGAGTGAAAACAGTAAAATTAACACTTCAATAACTGCACAAGATAAGGAATTTCTTATGTACCTATGGGCATCCAAACCAAACACCATTATTATTATTATGGCATTGCAACAGATTGAGTGCTAGATAATTGCTTCTCCTCTAACCGATTTTTGTTTTTTATTTATTTTTTAGCAGAGAGCAGGGGGTGTAGATGGGAAGATGCTGATTTAAAATTCGTAACATCCCTATGATAAAAGAACTCCCCAAAGGCAACAGCTGTTTAGAGAAGTGAAAACATTGCATCTTCGGAAGCCATCCAAGCAAAGTATGTTTTTTTTCTTCCTGAATCTGTCACCTAGACCAACAATGAGTCTAAAAAGAATCACATGCAGTTGCAAACAAATGCCAAGAACACACTAAAGGCTGCAGCAGTGTACATGCACCGAGTATTACTAATCACAACCCTCAGTCCTGTCAATGTTGTAAAAGCTGGTGTTATATAAAAACTATGAAAGTTATTTAACCTGTGAGGGAAAAAAAATAAATAAAATCAGGGATTCATCATTTATAAATGAGAGATCGTACAAACTCTATATGCATTTGTGGCCAAAAGGTAGGGCACAGGGTGCTGGACATGAGACTCCTCCAAGCTGCACAGATATGAGTGAGAATCAGGGAGTCAGCTTAAAGGTAAAGGCAGGTAAATGAGTGAATGAAAGGTAGAAGCTACCCAAAGCCCTTGCAAGGGGGAAGAAAGCCCAGAAGCAGGTGGCTGAAGTCAGTAACTAACAGGAACAGCAAGGGCTGGTCTGCCAGCTCCCCGGGCCAGCATCAAAACCAGCCCTGAGGAATTCACTCAACCAAGTAGGGTCGTTCTGGGAGCACTGTATCCATTACACAGTAAATAAATTCTAGCTGAGAACTACTCAGACACAGAATTATACTTTAAGTTTTAGCTACTCTTTAAAAAAAAAAAATCTTATCAGACTTTAGGTCTTGCTGAAGCAAGTTTCTTTCTCCCCCTTCATCTTCTCTGGAATTTCTTCTGGACAAACTTATTTAGTGTACTGTCTCAACCTATGTATGTCTCCAATAAGGAAAGCAGGGGATATATAAGCATCACAGAGAGTTTATGGGCCAAAATGTGGCTTGGGGCACACCAGCTAATGTGGGTGCTAGTGATGCTGCTGTCATATTTTGGGAAATTCAACTCATAAATGCAGTCCTTTTAGGAAACAAGCAGAGGAACATGTCAGGGATCTGGGGAAACACCAAAAATACTAACCTGATAAAATTAAAGCCTCATATTTAGGTTTATATTCACTTAACAGTGATGTCTCTGGAGCAAGGACTTAATTCTGTATAAATAAGATGTTCTCAATACCTATCAAAAGTCTCAGCATACCCATAACCTGACTTTTCATCCTGCTTGCATTTACACCATCATCTTCACTGATGCACTAGCAAAGAGGGACGTACCTTATTTACCCTCTATGCCAGGTCCCAGTTCAAACAAACACTGTTTTTGAGTATTCAGGTAATACAGCAAAAATCATATTACTGAGCTCTCTGCCAGGGCCAAGCAAAGGCCGTCCTGGGCTGAGAAATCGGTGCCTATAGCAGGCACAGGATGCTGGGGGACCACAGCAGTCTCTGTGACTCTGATTGCCACAAAGCTATATCACCTGGACTGCAGCCTGTGTGGAGCCAGAACTGAGGCCTGAGTGGGTAAAAAAATAAAAAATAAAAGGCTTTCTGCAGGGAGGTGAGGGTGGGAGGAGGGGGATGTTCACATTAGCGTGTCAGGGTGTCAGATGAAAGAATTTCTGTAAAGGCTGGTAAAGTCATGGAAAAAAATAGGTTGGAATAGACCTCTGGAGATCACCTAGTCCAACCTCCTGCTCAAAGCAGGGCTACCTTCAAAGTTAGATCAGGTTGTTTGCACACTAACATCAGAGAGGGAGTGGCTGTCCAGCCTTTGTACCACAAAATAACAAAAATGGCAGGCAATAGTTACATATTCAGCTAAAATACATAATTGAATTTAAGGTTCTTATTTCTTTCCTTTTTAATTTCAAGACTGGTTCACAAAGTATGAGAGAACTTTGTGACACACAGCATGTTGTCTATAGCTTCATCCTTGGTTTCTGCAACTTTTCTTCTGGCAGTGCAGGTAATGAATGAAGTGAGAGGAAAATTGGGAACTGGAACCTGGAACCCAGAGCTGATTTTACCACAGTTCACTGAATGGTCCTAGCAGTTCACTGCAGCTAGAAATAAGCCAAAACACAACCCCCTCAATTCCCCAAGCATCAGCTTGAAGTTCTAACCATCACTCCTCTCCTGTACTTTAAACATTTTCCTTGTCTATAATACAGTGATTTGCTAGCTTACCCTTCACACACAGCACAGGAAGACATGCATTGTAATAGAGAACTGCAGAAGTCTGGCAATGTACAAAAAAGAAAGCAGTTTTATTAAGAGTATATATATATATATCATTTTTCCCTCATTAAAAATGTTCAATCAATGTTTAATTAATGTTTAATGCATGTATTTGCATGACAATTTACTTCTGCCTTCTTGAATACCATGGCAAGGTATTAGTAATTAAAACTTACATAATATATCTGCTCAAAATGAGTAATGAACATTGAATGATATTGCTAATGAAAATTAGAAAGGATTGGGTTGAAACTTCATGCCCGCAGCAAAGGTAGGGCACGAATCACACTACCCTGGGAGTGATGCTGTGACTCAGATGTACAATTCTCTCCTCAATTCTTCCTTGCTCCTAGCACATAATAGTTCACTGCTGAGCTACTCCAGTTGTAAAATTTGACCCACCCTATAATGGCTCATCTACTGTTTATATAACCCTATGCTTTTTTTGTGGTTTCCAGATATGTTGCAAAGACAGAGGACAGGAAAGTAAAACCAAGGGCTTCACTCACTTCTATATCTGCCTTGAGCAATAGCCTGGGAGTTAACTAGATGAGAGCTGGGCATACATTTTTCAGATGAGGCAAGAAACTCAAACTAAGAGGAGGAAGAAATCTTGTTTAACTACATATTTAACAAGGCAGACAGAAAAAAAAAAAGACAAAAAAAAAAAAGACAAACTGAGCTTCAGAGCACAGGTAAGTGAATACAGAAGAACCATGCAGTTGAAGAGTTGGAAAATATAAAGCTGTAGGAAACACTATGAAATTACTGAGTTAAATAAATAAATAAATAGCAAAAAAACAAAAACAAACAAACAAAAAAAAACACAGCACTGAGCATTTTAAGTGCTTTATAAAAAAAAAAAATGTCCTAGTAACTTACAGAAGGGAAATGACACTTGAAGGTGATCTCAAGAACAATGCAAGATTTTCAAGCATGTCAGAAAAAAAGTCTATCTTAAATTATTTCACCTGACTTTCAAATTCATGATTCTATCTTTAAAAGGAGGAATAGGAAAGTCTATAAAGGCTGTTTTCTGTGCCATATTCAATCGAACTTTTTCCTCACCCCAAATCCACTTCTCCCACTGCAAATTAATTTGACAGGTTCCTGGCAGGGCTTCAGCAATTTTGCGTTTCTCTGGAATTAGCAAAAATGCTAATTTTGGCAGTTTGCTGCAAGTGCAAGTTTTTTAGCCTGGCTGAAGTTCCAAGGCTATTTGAGATAATATCAAATCAAAGAACAAAGGCGCACCTGTCATGAGCCCCGAGTGAAGGAAAGACATAGTGCTTGAGGAATTAAAATGAGATTTCTTGACATCAAATGGCTAACGCCATAGGCGGAGTGCCGTAGGAACAACTGGGGCTGCGAGCTTTAAATCAGAGTGGAGGGGAGAAGGGAAGAGGGAGGGAAACGTGGTACATTTCTTTCAAACTGCTTCCAATGAAAGGGTGGGGATGGCCTTAGATAAGCTTCCTGATCCACTTCCACCGAGACACTGGGAACAATGGGGCGGCAGAGCCATTTGCAGGCAATGGGACGCGTACATCCGACTGCACCCCTTCCTCTTGGATGAAGTTATGGCTGCGCTCATCCGGACATGGGACTGTGTGCTCGCGGGGCACTGTGTCCAGAGCTGACAGCAGCTATAGCATGCACAGAACGTGGGCACAACGTAACACCCTCACCCTCAAATCGCAGCAGTGGGAAAACAATCAAGCAAAAAATCAGCAGCATGACACAGACAGCTTTCCCCACCCTCTGCTGAGTCTTACAGTTTTTTAGTTTGCAGTCCTGCCTGGAATCTTTGCAGGTTATCCCAAACTACAGACTGCTCTAATTCATATAAACAGGTTTATACTGAAAGTAAGGCCAAATCAGGGCTTTCGTATATATATAATATATTTTTATACTCTCTCTATATATTATATACTTCATATATATTTATATACTTTATATATGCATATATATATATATATATATATATAAATATATTCCTGTCACAAAAGTTAGATCTATAGATCTATAGGATCCAAGACTATAAGGGGAAGCTGCTAATGTTTCATCCTCTATGGAGCCACCTAGGATTTAAATGGGCACACATTACACTTGTGGTCACTACCTCAGCACAGTACAGCAAGCACAGGTTATTTCAAGCTAGCTTGGATATTTGTGACCCCAACACAAATTACAAAGCAGGAAGAAAAAATCCCTGCAAGCTAGACAGGCGTTTATCCGACTTCAAGCTCTGTTTTTGCAGCAAAATTGTTTTGGTAGGACAGTTTTAACCCTTGCTGGTAAATAGAATGGATATTTTCAGATATAACTGCAATAATAGTCCAAGACTTACCTGCTAAGCTGCATAAATACCAGAATAAAAACAAAAAGCTCACAATTTTCTGCATTACAAAAATCTCCTGTATATTCTGCAGCTAATATTTCTTAAGGATGCTTATACTTGCTGAGAAAGTTATTACTCTTTCTGTCATTGGTTGAAACTAGAATATTTTAAAATAGAAATTGTGAGGAGAAAGACCAAAATATGATTGCCTTTTCTCCCATTACCTGCTGCAGCTTCTCCAGAGTGCCAGTAATATATGTAGGCTAAATTCAAATCTAAAGCAAAATGTCACACTAAGCGAAATTTAAACTGACCATTTCTCCAAATGCGTGATATACCAAGGCTTTTCATTAACAGCCAGCTATTTCACAGGTTGGTCAAATAAAAACAAAATAAGATATTTATTCTGCCATTAGGATTCCACAGGCATCCATCAGACAAAAACAAAGAAACTAAACAAAAACCCTCACCATCTCAAAACACATATACGCACAGAATCCTGAAGTTTCCTTTAGAATTTCATATTTCAGATAACATTCTTAAGTGGAGGCCTTTTTCTCCCATCAAACTCATGGTTATGTTGTGGAGATTTCTTGCTGCACAAGGAAAGAGAGAATTAGAGAAGTATGACTACGTTCTTTCCCTGTTCTTATATACTTCCCTCTCAGTCTCCTAGACCTGATCACAGTCAAGGGAACTGAACCAGGGAACTGATTTGGGTGGACCCATGGTCTGCCCATGGCCATTCTTTCGCTAGGTAACAGCAGCAGCTCTAAGGCAGCTCTAACTGCCTTTATAGTACGTAAAAATTATATCTGAGTTCCTTTTACTTCAAAGTTTATTTCAGTTCATAATCACCTTAAAACCCCTGATTCCCACAGTTCCAGAATCCTCTTGGTCTCAGCATGATTTTGGTCTTTGGTTTCAGGCCATCACACTCATCTTTCTGTGGCCTTACCCAAATGCAAAGTCTTACATAGAGGATTACATGTTCATATGACCCAACGCTTCTATCTATAGTGATTTTAGATAATACCGTGCTTGTAAGAGATATAATCCTCATGTTTTGGGACACATGCCAGGGATTTACTGCCTCATGTTAGAAAGAAACTTTCCTTTGGGCAAGTTACAATAGAGTTGTCCCTTTGCAGGGATTTTGACACTTCCTTCCAAAGCACCAGGAATTAACATCAGAAAGGAAATACTGCAAAATCCTGCTTTTCCAAGGATTAAAAGATAAGCTTGCCAAGTGTCTCAAGAGACTGAAATAGAAGATAAAATCCTGCTATATAAAATGGGATGTAATTTTAAGACAGGCAATGCAAAGTCAATACTGCTTTTGCAAAACTGCCAGGCAATTGTGATCTTCAGACTTGCTCGGAAAGGAGCACTAACTCACCTCAGGCAGACAAGCCTAAGGAAATATTGTAGGAATGTCTGTCCATTACTGACGCTAACTGAATTCTAGTGCTGATATTATTTCTGTAAAAAAGGAAAACAATGCCATTCTAACTGTAAAAGCAGTCATGTATCTCACCATGACAAGCTATGTGGAGGTCCTGTGGAAGTCTTTAATGTAATTTCAATTGTGAAGCAAGTTGGAGATGCTCAACTGAGAACTGAGTTTCTATTATATGGTAAATTACATGTTATTATCAAAGTATGAAAAGATTCATGTTACAAATCATGCAGTTATGGAGGGGCAACTAGAATATAAACTGCAGAAATACAAAAGAAATCTTTAGTTTGACAAAGGCTATAGGGCAAGTTTACGACTGTGTTTGAATCTACTAGGAAACAGAGTTAACAGAAGTTTGGAAATAATACTTCAGAGTATTTGGGGATTTGGAGATCCCTTTTCAAATAAATTTATGAAAATTCCAGTAGCAGCTGTAGATTCCAAATGACCAAAGCCACAACCATTAGGAGATCTCTTTATTAGTAGGTAAACAGACATTTTAAAACATAAAAAAAAAAAAACAGTGCCAGAGATAAAGCCCTCACAGACAACTTCTGTCTAGTACTGTGCTGTCAAAACAGAATAATAACATGGAGCCTTGAACCAAAGCAAAGTTTGTTTCTGAGAAGCCCTGTCCACCTGGAGAGAATAAAGAGATCACAGCCCACCCCAGTTTTAGATGTGAACTGCACCCCTGAGAGAGCTCAGGAACCAATGGCTTGGAATGGAGTTAAGGGCCTATTGATTTTACTATGTAAACCTGTTTCCAAATTCTGTAACCTGTTGTTTGACCTTTATCTTGCTAGAAGAAACCAAGATATTTAACCTTTAGCCTTAACTTGCAATAAGCATGAAGCAACACCCATAGACTACTCTGTCCTAGGGACAGAAAAGAACTAGCAGAAAGAACTAGATTTTTTTTTTTTTTAAAGTTTGCTCCATTTTCTTGCTGCCAAATTCTCAACAGTGGGAATTTATTGCCGTACTACAAGGCTGTACTGGGGACTGGTTGTACAAAATGTCACAGTCAAGGAACATAACCCTTTCCACCAAGACATAACTTTTCCATGTGAATGAAAATAGCTTATCAAGCCTCCTCATCTAACTTGAGCTCTTGTCTTGGCTTCAAATCACATAAGGCAGGTATCTGACATTAAGTCTCCCTGGTCTCAAGGAAGTACTCTAGCCACTAGGCTGCTGTGGACTAGCTAGTTTTGGAAAGAAACCTCATGTTAAAGCAAAGAAATAATCTCAATAAACATTTGTCAAAACAAACTGCCACAAAAGGTTTCAGTTTCAACTCATAAGCATTTTTGAATGAAAACACACTTTGTGGAAATATCCTAGCCAGCTCTAGTTGCTTTTCAGATTATAGGTAGAGACTAAAATGGGACTGAAAGCATTTCTGAGGAAAAGTCATGTACAGACAGATGGTTGAGCTGTGACCCAGATTCTCTCTACACCAGTGGAAACCCGAAATAACCCTTTGGAGTACAGAAAGACAAAAATGACTGGTACTTCAGCTGTAACAGAACTAGCAGTTAAGAGTCACAGGCTGGGATTTCTGTACTTCACTATTACTTATGCATGTTTTTTACAAACTCTGGAGGAAACATAGCTTCCTACACTACACACAATCTCATTGCAGAGGACAATGGAGGTAAAAATGCTGATGGCAGGAGTGAGATACTTACCTTACAGATAATCAGCTCTGCCTCCCAATAGCATTTATATACAAAAAATATATTTAAAATATATGTATATATTTCTTTTTCCACTGAAGATTCATTGATAACTTGAACATACACAGCTAGCCCCCAGCTTTATAGGTATGTTGGTTTAATTTAAGAAAATCAGTGATGGCAAACTGCTATTTATAGAACCTGATGGTCTGACCAGAAAAAATCTGTTCCAACATGTGGCAGACATGTTGGTGTTACCATTGACCTTCAGCCAGCCTGCTGTGAAGCTCAGCACTGGAAAGATGGATTTAACTTTACGAGTAAGAGGAAAGTCTGCATGTTTCTCATATGTATCAGCTCTGCTTCTGCTCAGCGCGCTGTGAAAAGCATTACCTAGATTGATAGTAGATTCTTCCATTTTAATAGTCATATATCTCTCTGTGATTTGGCAGCTTTTGACAATATTGCACTTTCTTTGACTAATTGAGAAAACAAACATCTCTTGCCAAAAAAAAAAAAACAAAAAACAAATAACAAAAAACTCCACTAACCAAACATAAAGCAAACAAAAACAAACAAAAACACCCAAACATGAAAACACCCCCCCACACACAAATTCTACTCTATTAGCTACTTAATTTAGACTAAAAAAGTCCAGAAAACAATGAAGAACTAGTCCTTTTAGCCCTTTTTCATCCTCCCAATTCCCTGTCAATCTGTCCAAATTATGTTTTTTGCAGCTGAAAAAATATGGAGGATACGGAGCACATTTGTGCTGTTCTATCCAAGATACCTTAAAATCTGTTTCTTGCTCCAGTGCTTAGCATTATAATACCTACTTTCCACATATTTGATTGGTCCTGCCAGGCCCAGCCCAACAAGCAGATTTATATCATGCCAAGTAGATCAAACTCCTCTTAGAACATTTCCCAAAGGAAAGACAGTCACGTCTTTTTGTTTCTGTTATGCTAAGGCTCTAGCTTCACTTTCTGTCTCTATCTTAGGCATAATTCTCTAAACAATAGGCTGTCATAGAAGGCTTCATGTTTGTTCAAGAAGAATATGGAAGCTGGTCGAGAGGTCAGCTTCTCTCAGCATCTCCATTCGAAGTTCTCTCACCCCAGGTTGAATACCCAAATATTCACTTCAGCAAAAGAGACTAGGTAGTAATAAAGAGGGCTCTAAAATTATCTTGTTATAACAGCTATAGTAGAACAAAGGCTGTGGTTTTGCTCTACATTGGCCCCTATAAAACATAAAAATGCTGGGAGGGTAATTCAGTTCCAAATTCTGGGGGCCAAGTTGCCTGCACATGAATGGTTTTCTAAACTTCCTTTACAATTAATAATGTGTTGTGAGAAATTTCACTCACCCTAAAGCAGACATGTGTCCTGGTCAGCTGAAGAGCCCTTTAAACTCTGCTGTCTATAATACAATCTGAGACAGTAAGCTGATCTCTAGAAAGCCACTGCATCCTGCTCTGTATATCCAGCATTTCAGATGACTGTTCTACTTTTTGCTCACCTCATAGTTAATGAGATGCTGACACCACTTGCTCTTCCCTGTGTGTTCATAGTGACTAGTTTGGTGTGTATCATCAGAGAACACCTACCCAAATAGGTCAGGAAGCAAAATATGCTACAGACACCCTACTTTGTGGATCCCCAGGAGGTTTCAGTTGCAGTTAACCTTAAAGGTGTGAAAATTTGGGGGGAAGTGAGAAACAGGTTAAAATTCTTTGAGAGGGCTTGAGACTACATCTTCTGCAGTTTGAACTGCTAGGGAGAAGAGAGGATAGGAACAGAGAAGTCAGTTGGCCAGATTCTAGGACACAATCTATCATGCAACCACAAACTTGTCAGCTGTCAAAAGTCAAAAAACAGTGGTAGTAGATTTGTGATAGTAGATTTGCCTGGACACATTTGTGTCCTGATGAGGCTTTTATTATTTGGTCATATGTTTGCTGAAATGTGAGCTGCATTTTACTATTCCTTCTAAAACCATTAATCCTTATATGTGGTATTTAAAATTGTAAGTACTATGTGTACAAGAAAATTATTTTATTAAATAATCACAATAAAACTTTAAATGTTTTGCATAAACATTCTGAAAATATCTTTCAACAATACATGCCATCCCAAAAGAACATAATTTCATTCTAAAGATCTATCAATATCTACTTATGATTATAATGTGCTTGAGGCAATCCCAAGCACAAATACAGACTAGGCAGAAAATGGATTGAGAGCAGCCCTGAGCAGAAGGACCTAGGGGTGTTGGTTGATGACAAGCTCAACATGAGCCAGAAACGTATGCTTATAGCCCAGAAAGCCAACCGTATGTTGGGCTGCATCAAAAGCAGCGTGGCCAGCAGGGCGAGGGAGGTGATTCTCCCCCTCTGGTCTGCTCTCATGAGACCCCACCTGGAGTACTCCGTTCAGTTCTGGGGCCTCCAGCACAAGAAGGACATGGACCTGCTGGAGCAAGTCCAGGGGAGAGCCATGAAGATGATCAGAAGGCTGTAGCACCACTCCTATGAAGACAGGCTGAAAGAGTTGGGTTTGTTCAGCCTGGAGAAGAGAAGGATCCATGGAGACCTCATAGCAACCTTCCAGTACTTAAAGAGGGCCTACAGGAAATCTGGGGAGAGACTCTTTGTCAGGGAGTATAGTGATAAGACAAGGGGAATGGCTTTAAACTAAAAAAAGGTAGATTTAGATTAGATATAAGGAAGAAATTCTTCAAGATGAAGGTGGCGAGGCACTGGAACAGGTTGCCCAGAGAAGTTGTGGATGCCCTACCCCTTAAACCTCTGGTTTAAGGCCAGGTTGGATGGGGCTTTTGATGTTTAGTGGAAGGTGTCCATGCCCATTGCAGGGTGGGTGGAATTTGATGGTCTTGAATGTCCCTTCCAACCCAAACCATTCTATAATTCTATGATTTTCTTAACCTCCTTCACAGGATCAGATTGTATAACTACTTATGTCAATCCCCCAAAATATATCTATCTACCCGATTGCATCTTATGCTGTCATATATTCTTTCTTCAATCTATGTTGCCATGTAAATATCACCACTTTATTATCATCATGGAGGTGCCTCTGTTCTCATAAAGATTTACTACCCAGGCCAGGTCTACACAAGTGCTGTTCTTTTGTAAAACCTTTAATCTGTTCTTGTGTGTTGAGATGTACGCTTCATACTGGACCCTATGCAACTGTAATCAGTGTCAGTGTATACTCTTTTATAGATATGTGGAATGATAAAGATCAGAAATGAGAAATAAGATTACTGTCTTCATGGTTTTTTCTGCTTAGCTTCAGCTTCAAGCTTGCTGGACCTTCAACAGAAAATACTAAATCTATACCACTTATCACTAACACCTTCAAACTCCTTTAATTCTCTTTGTAGAGGTGGACAGAATAAATCACTGCCACATTAAAGCTACTGAAAAAGCTCCAGCTGACATTATTTGGAGACCATACCTTAAATAAGGCCCTTTGGCAATCTTACTAAAATGTAAAGCCCAGTAACGGTATTGAAAATTTCATCCACACAAGCTCAACATAGTAACAGACCAGTTAAAAACAATCTACTGCAAAATTACTCACTTTGGCTGTCTGAACATCAATCAGGGACACATCAGAATGGTTTTAGAAAGCTACCCAGGAGAACACCTGCAATCTGTGGGAAGATGGAACACCTGCTCCACTGTGATTACTGAGAAAGGAAGTCAGCATCTTTCGGTGTAAAACAACCCTTTCTTCAGATCAAAAGTAAAGCAGAAAGACAGTAAGTTATTTGTGCGGAACTAGCATCAGCATAGGGAGAGAAAAAGCATGCTTGGGACCATTCGTTCTAAAAAAATAAAAATAAAAATAAAAATAAAAATAAAAATAAAAATAAAAATAAAAATAAAAATAAAAATAAAAATAAAAATAAATAACCCCCACAAAAACAACCTTGAAAGGGAATCTTCTACCATGATTTCAATAGACATTGTGTAGCGTTGCAAAGAAAGAAGAAAAGTAGACTTTAAGCATAAAAGTGGTTTAAACATACAAAAAGTAATTTACTCCTTATTTTTACTGTTGATCCTCTGAAAAGCCTTTGTGTGTATGTGTGTTTGTTTTTCTAATAATTCACATAGGAAAAGAATTCTCATGATATTCATGCAAATCTAAAATTACACACATTTGATCCAGAAGGGATGGGTCCTTTCCCAAGAGCCTTATATTATGTAATCTCTCTTTCCACCTCTAAAATCCAACTGCTCAGGTTAAACAATATATGAAGTCCTGTAGAACTATTTATTTTATCAGGTTTAGCTCATTCAAATCTTCACAGCATAACAGGGTGTATAAGCTTTCTTCAGAGACATTTTCCGTTGAAAGAAAATGACAAAGAAGCTAAAAACTGACCAGAGTCTTTATGAGTCAGTGTAAGTTTTCAGGGACATTATTTTTCTCCTCCTTAAATCAATATACCCCCAGCCCATACACTTTCCACTTGCTGATTTTTCTGTGAAGTTAATTCTCATAAGGCTAAAATTTCATTTCCCCAACTACAAATTTATGACAAGTTTTCGGAGATCACCTTTCTTCTTTGTGACTGGGTGGACAGTGATTTTTTGTTCAAAGAAAGAACAAAGTTAAGGAACATTATGTCGTAGAAAAGGAAGACTAAAATTATACCAAGAAGATGATATTTCCTTTCCTTTCCTTTCCTTTCCTTTCCTTTCCTTTCCTTTCCTTTCCTTTCCTTTCCTTTCCTTTCCTTTCCTTTCCTTTCCTTTCCTTTCCTTTCCTTTCCTTTCCTTTCCTTTCCTTTCCTTTCCTTTCCTTTCCTTTCCTTTCCTTTCCTTTCCTTTCCTTCTTTTTTATCTTCACACTTGACAGAACAAGACAGGAAAGGAATCTGTAGCTCTACAAAGAGAACAGCCTAGTCTTTTGACAAGAACTTAAAATTTTCAAATAGAACTGGTATAGAAAGAGAGGAAAAATATGTATGATGTCTATATCATGTGAGAACCAAAATACCCTGAAACTGAGAAAAGTATTCAGAGCAAGTCGTTTAACAGATAAGCCTTTAATTAAAAAGTGGTGATTCCAGATACCTGTGAAAGTGAAGCACTGGCTTTATACTCAGCTTTAACATATGTTACGCAACTTGTCAACTGATATAGATGAAACGTGCTCTTGCTTCATTGGTTATTACAGTCAGGATATTTTTAAACAGTCCTTAGTACCTGAATGGCTAATATTTAACTAACTCTTTCACTCTGGGAGGTCTCAGCTATTCCAACAAAAGCTAATGAAGGCAACCTGCATTTAAATTTTGTCTCTCCTACTTAACATTTAGAACCTCATCCACAATTTTTTTCCAAGTAAATGTATATGTATTTTACCTTCATTAAAATTACATATATATAATGTATATCTGAATCATTATTTTATTAGCATAGTTAAAGAAAACAAAATGAAACAACAACAAACAGCCGCTAGTACTTTGCCTTCAGGGAAGCATTGCTGGAACTGATCATCCTTAAAAGTTATGCTGTTCTGTGTTGCTAATGCTTGCAAAACTTCTACCACTTTTAGCTTTCCTTTTGGATAACCAACCTTTGGTGCAGATTAGATGTGACAGGATAGAGGTAAAAAAGGCCAGAATATTTTTATATTATTATATTTCACTATTTTTTTTTCAATATCACAAAGAGCTTGTTACTATTGCTACTAATTGTAGCGTCAATTCACTATTTCCCCACAAGATTTAGATGCCTCCTGTAAATTTAGACTTGGCCACCTCCATTTCTTGAAGCTATCATAGCAATGTCTGTGCCAAACAGCACACAAAAGGGTATTGTATGGAGCTGACATCCACCTGCCTGCACTTTGTTGCCTTGTGTGCAGGTATCCCATCTGTGGCTTCGTTGGCTTTTCACAGATGTTCAGAATGAGGTACAAACTCATGTTTTTGCAGCTCAAAGCAGACTTTAATCTTTCACTCGGGGTACACATTGAAGTAGTGAAAATAACCCTCTGGGTCCTACAAAGTTATAGGTTCTACTCTCCTTAATAGCACCAGGGAGAACATAGCTTATTTTGTGGAGGGTCTTTGAAAGCAGCTACCTATGCAATTCACACTGCACTCTTGGCAGCTCAGATGGTGGTCTTACAGGACTGCACGTCGTACAAAAAGAGGGACACCTTACCATCAGCTACTGGGTCTTCTTAATACTTAAGAAAAATGCATGGGAAAAGATTCTACAGTTTTACTCAATAAGCTTTCTGCTTATAACATATTTTTCTGCATGTTTAGTTGGTACAGTTGCATTATTCCTTCAACAAATCTCATTACAATAGGTCTCAGGCTACTGCTTAGCCATGTGCTTTTCTCACACAGACCCACAAACTAGAGGAATACAGGTACAGAGACTTCACTTGTGTCCATGGAGTTCATCATGGTGTATACCAAGAATACCATCACCTCTGAGGTATTTTTTCAAAGCTCATATTCCTCCACATGAATCACAAATAGAAGAGACAAAAAAAGAGCTTTAAATAAATGAACTTATTAGTTCTATGTTTCCTCTTTCTAAGCATTCAAGTTATCTGCCCAAATGGCTGTTCACTGAGTCGCATTCCACGCTCACCATTGTGTTTATCAACAATTTAGGTTACAACAGAAAATCTTTTAAGCATGACCTTGTCTCCTGTGGCCCTAATTCAGTAACAAGTTTAAGTATGCATGAGCATGCAGCCTTGTTCTGTGAAATATCATCAATTTCTTTGATAACTACCACACACCTAATACAAGCATCTGGCTGAAATGGGACCATAGGATCTTTTGTGCTGCAAGTAATATTTACAAGCCAAGTGAAAATAGAGTCATATAAAAGAATGCACTGTCATGAAAGACACAATTTGCTTTTGTGGGAAAGCACACAGTAAGGAAGCCACGTATTTAGGAATGGCTGACTGTAATTAAAAGTCATTGCTATATTATAGACTTGGAAATAAATGATCCAGTTTCACTTTCAGCTATTGTTGTTAGTAAGGACATGGAAAACCAGAAGACTTCCATGAAAAAGCAAATCCAAACACAACCTAACGTAGGTATTCCGTAAGATTGATTATTCTTCAGGAGTTTTGATTCAAATGACAAGAGAAAGAAGGATAAAGCAAAATCAAACAAGCTCATGGATTCCAGTTATATTTTATTTATTTAAATTCATCTTGCAAGTATCCAAGAAACAAAGAATTGAAAGCATAATTGTTCTTGTGATCATACAGGGAAGAAAATAATCTCATGTCCCTGAATATAGAAGTTTCTTCATTTCTTGCCATCAGCCAAACTGAGGCACACAGGGGTGGCCCAGGCAAAAGATTGAAGTGCAGATCTCAGGTAAATGAAAATCTAAAATAAATAATAATAATAATAATAATAAAAAAATTACAAAACACTTCCTGGCAGACTAGAGTACATAGAGAGACAATGATGAAGATGAGAGATCCAGCACTTTTAGCACTGCAGAATTCAGATTTCTGTTTTACAAGGACAATATTAAGATCAGTGTGCTATAATTTCCTGACAAAGATTGATGATTATGTTCTGGTCCTGCTAACAAGAATGATAATGCTCTTTGGGCATTTTTAATTTTAAATGCAATTTATTCCTTATGTAGGTTTTAGTCCATACATAAGCAGGTCACTCAGGCTCTCTAATGATGTTAACTTTCTCAGTGTGTGATATTTTTAAATGGAAGTAAATTTTAGTAGCCTTCCAGGGATATACTTCTTCTGGAATACAGTGAAAAAAAGCAAACAAAGAAATTGTCATCTACTATTTCTTTTATAATGAATGTAATTATATAAAACAAGTAATTAAAGACTAGCATAAGTAGACATTTCTTGTCTGTGTGCCTTTATGGTAAGCTGTAAGGACCAGTCCTCTGTCAAATGCTACTTAACCTTTTTTATCAAGCATTTGTCAGTTGGTAAAAACAGTTGCCTTAGAAATTGTGTATTGATAGCACAACATCAGGTGCAGAAGTTGAATAAAGGCAGAGTGAAAATGTAGGAACCTGCACAGTGGGGTAACTGTAGTCCCTTCTAGCAAAACACCCTTTATGGTCTACCTTGCAAATTAGGATAAAAAAAAAGTGAAGCTCAGTGACAGCAGAGAAAATTCTGGTGTCCATGCTTTTTTCTATATGAAATTATGGAAACTTTCTCACTGTTAAATTTGAAAAAATAAATAAAAATCAAAACATAACAAAAAATAAAATTAAACAGCTACCAGCACTTTTGTACAAGTGTAACTGATCCTGGTTTGAAGTACAAAGTATGTCTGTATCTTTCCTTGGCCTTGCATTCTAGGATCAAAAAGGATCCTGAAAGCTGAAGAAGATTTATAAGAGAGCCACAAAGGCAATCATGGGTAATTTGGGACAACAGTAGTGGCTCATTATATCAGAGTAGTTCTTTCTGATGCCACTACCTCTACAGTGTTCCGGCATTTTTCTTTAGACTATATTTAGGGTTTCCTGGATCAAATATCCAAATATATATGTGTTTTGAAGCTGTCTGAAGAATTTTGAACCTGATGTCCCCCAAATGAGCTAGAGAATATTTCACATGCAACTGGAGCAGATCTCCCACATTAATTTCTCTGTAAGTAATCGAGTTTACACACACCACTACCATTCTGTGAACCTATGTAGCAAGTGGGGCTGATCAGGAGGCTACCTTCAAAATGGCATATTACTCTACACCAATCTAACCCACACCGACAGAATGTTTCAAGGATTGAGCAACTTGTCTCGTGCTGACACTTAATGTCCACTTCATTTATCAGAATGAAGGCTGAAAGAAGGCTGAAGATGGGTTGAAAATAATATTTTACTTTTCCTGAAGCTAAGTACTGAAATCTCCTTGAATCTGTAAGAAAAAAAAAAATCATAACTGCTGAAACAAACAATTTATTCCCTTGTGATTTACCTCAAGTATCATTAGCCACCTGATACTGAGATCATATAAGGGTAGTCTAGAAAAAGTCTGCACATGAGATGAAGTATTCTCTGTACCTTTTGCGTTTGACTGCAGCTCTGACTGGAGTTCCCTTTGGTCACTAGATATAGACAGTATGAGTTTACCCATGATATCTTTAAATACATGCTAAATGTATTCCAGAGGGTGTACTTATGAGTCTTGCTTTATTGGGACCTGTAGATTCCTAATGTCTTGAAGGAGGTTGTGATAAGTCAGGAAGTCAGACGAGAAGATCTTGACACCTTTCAAGCTCTATGAATGGACAGAAGCCATGACATTGGCTCTATTTACAAGTGGCCCACATGCAAGATTGTGCATGTGATTCCAGGGATAGAGAAAGAAGTACGGCTAACAGAATTTTTCTGCAAGAATGGAGAATTTGGACCTATGACTCCTGCTGATCTAGACAACAGAATCAGCATAATTCGTTGCTTTTATGTTAGGAGCACCTAAATCCCCTTGAGACTCTTACCCTGTTCCTACATTTTATTTCCTTTATTTCAAAGAGGAGTTAAATATGCTTCAAAACCACCTCTGATCCCAATGAAAGATTTTATTATTGAAGAGCTCTTTTTATTTTATTTTATTTTATTTTATTTTATTTTATTTTATTTTATTTATTTTATTTTATTTATTTTATTTTATTATTTTATTTTATTTTATTTTATTATATTTTATTATTTTATTTTATTTTATATTTTATTTTATTTTAAAGTTTTATTTTATTAAATTTTATTTTATTTTTAGTAATAATAAAAAAGAACAGCTTCAGGTGAAGTTGAAGCTTTCCGAGTAACTCACATGTCTTTAATGCAGGGTGTAACAAGGCCTTCAGTACCAACTCTCCAAGTACACTCCCTGCTGTGGCATTCTCACTGCCTCAAAATAACTCAGTGTGTAGTGCAGAGGTACTAGTCTTTAATTAGAGACCAGAACAGTTTCAACATATGGGTCCAGATTCTATTCAAAGCAACTGTACTACAAGGGCACAATCCACCTTTTGTTGAGTTCAGCAGAAACATAACCTCCTGCCTTCAGTCTGAATATAATACATCCCTCCCTGAAATCATTGTAAGTCACAATGGGGTGAATAATCAAGACTCCGGACTATTAGCTAAAGTAGCTGTTTACTGAAGTTTGTGAAAAACCTTCCCTTCACCCCTTAATAACCAGACTGCCAAAGTCTGGAGCCAGGCCCAGTGGCTCCCATTCTGTCCCTACAGGTTTATCTGAAAAACATTGTGGGCAGTTAAAAAAAATAAATAAATAAAATAAAAATAAAATAAAATAAAATAAAATAAAATAAAATAAAATAAAATAAATAAAATAAAATAAAATAAAATATAGATATGAAACAATACCGCGTTCTTTGTATATGTGCAAACACTCTAAATAAAGCTCATTTACAATAAAAAAAAAATCTGCATAACATTAGAACTAAGTGGTATGATGTGAGCTTACAATACTGTTTGACTTTGGCAGTAGCAAGACCAAGGGTGGATTTGCTGAGAAGAGCATCCTCTCACTGGTGGAGGATGCATCTAAGGTCAAGGTAACATGTTTAGACGTGTAGCTCCCCAGTTCCTCCCACCATCCCTATCTCTTCTCCCCAGCTTCCCATTCCAAGTTAAAGGCTTTAAGGCAATGAAAACCAAATTGCCTTTGTTTTGGTTTTCTGTCAGAAATCCAAGTTGCTGGGTGGTTGTTTTATTTTGGGTCTGGCAGTCCCATCAGTTGCCCTTGGCCAGGGCACAGCGAGCAGACCCACAGTCTGATACACTGGAAGGTCTGGAGGGCAAATGCCACACAGTCACCCTCTGTTCCACAGTTTTAGTTTAGGCAATTGGAAATGTAGCACATGGCAGGGTTTTATCTGAAAAAGAAAGAGCTGGTAAAGTCACTAAAAAACGATTTGTGTGTTTGTTTTCATTTTGACAGGTAAAGGTAAAGCAGCTTAAGGCTTTGAAAATTCCTGAAAGTCTTAACAGGGCAACTGTAAAGACATTAGAAGACCCTTTAAATGGGGATGATAGCAGTAAATTAAGCTCTTTTCTTTGCTAGCACTGTCTGTTTTAAGAGAGCTATCTAGAAAAGAGCTAGTTCCTTGAGAACGATAAGTATTCATTCAGATTAACAGCGTATTTTAGGGTGTTGTTATTAAATAGCAGGTAATAAAGTGTGGTGCAGTTTGAATGAGGAGAAAAAGATTTTCTCCTAAGCAAAAAATGCAGCATCCAAACCCATCAGGAATGCCACAACTCATGGTTAATGTATTTCACAGAGAAAAGGATTTAATGGGTTACTTCATTGTTCATATTTCTACTAACAAATACTGGCTTTGCCTTCCAGACATCCTACCAAAATTTGGTAAGCTATATACAGCCACAGTGTATGATCTGTTTCATGAAAAACCTTCTTAAACAGACAGTTTTCAGCAGAAGGTTTTCATGATGAAATGAAACCTTCACAAACTGACCTAAATGCAGTCTAGCCTTTGGATACTCAAAGCATGTCCCTTTAATCTCCTTTTTTTTTTCTTCCTACAGCTGCTGTTTTCCTTGAAGAAACCTTTTAGAGAATGTTCTCCTTAAAAATAAATTAATTAATAAATAAAATACTTCTGAACACCCATCTACACTGCAGAAATTCAGTTCTACCTGGATAAAAATTTATCTATGTGACAGATGAGTCTATGATGCTCATTGTGCTTTCACAAGACAAAATCCTTCACCTGAGCAAGAGAAAAGAGCCTTTCCCTCTGATGAAAAGTTGAGATTAGAAAACAACTACCACATGAGAGAATAAACTAAGAGCAGCCTACAGTAAAACAACTAAAAACACAAACTGTTATAGCAACTTTGCAAGAGGGATTTTGTTAATATCTTAAGAGAGAACTTCAACATCAGCTTGAAATGATTCGCTGTATATGGTTTCCATATGTCTTTTGACAACCCACATCAGATTCTTTGCAAAGACTGGTGTTTATCAAAGCCTGGCTTAAAAATAGAAATAAATAATAATAAATATATATATACCTTTTATTTTTGTTACTATAAGAGCTACCATGCAATTAAAAAAGTCCATCCTTCTGAAAAGCCTTGAAAGGTAAAAAAGACAGAAGATTTTCCTTGCTGGTGATGATCACCCAGTGTGATACCACTCAAAGTATCTGAAATGAGAGCCTGCATTTTTCAGCTGTGTTTGTATCTGTTCCAATACTTATCTGTTCCCTTGTGGTGAAAACACAAAATGTACAGTAATATGTAATGTCACCCTTTAGCCACAACAGCCATGATTCATGCTCAAGTAAAGCATTTTCTTTTGTAAAAGAGACGGCATTCATTTTCTATACCCAGATTTGGTATCGCAGTTGAACAGTCAACAGGCTTAAGCATCAATTTATCAACCTTTCTTATACTGAATGCACTGCAGGCAATG
Organism: Cygnus atratus; assembly: GCF_013377495.2. Taxonomy (NCBI): domain Eukaryota; kingdom Metazoa; phylum Chordata; class Aves; order Anseriformes; family Anatidae; genus Cygnus; species Cygnus atratus. The sequence goes on along the minus strand of NC_066364.1, from coordinate 14,666,799 downwards.
CTGTGCAACCATCTGCACTGTGATCCTTCACTGCTGCATCACTTTGCACAGGATGTTTGCATCATTTCTGTATTTGGGGCACCTAGCTTCCATTTGTTACTTGGAGCACATTCGACTACGCAGTAGTTTGATGAGGTGAAGACTGGGGTTTGATCAGATGGAGAGTTAGACTGAAAAATTCACTCTTGTACTGAATGGTGACTTCCCGTGGGTTACCCTGAAGGGAGATTCTGCTTAATTGTGTATATATATATATATCTTATATACATATATATATATATGTATATAAGATATATATATATATTATTTGCTCAGAAAGGGCAAACTCCTACTATTTTATTATAGAGCACATGGAAACAAAGTGCAAGTTATACCAGGACAGCTGCCACAGCAGATGCCTTTATTAGTGAAGGCATCAATGGACAAGAAGCTGTCCTAAAATGATCACTTTAACTGTCAGAGGTAACGTCTGGGATACCATGTGGCCAACACCAATTTACCAACTTTGATGAGTGCTTTTCAGTGTGATGCCTTGTGCCACTATTACTTGTTATTGTCTATCTGACAGTTAGACCAGGGGGGCGTGTGCTAAGAAGGGAACAAAATCTAGCACAGGCTGGTGTTTCCCAGGTTTCTGTGTTATAATGAGTTAAAGAATTTGCACTCGAAGCTCATATGTTTCCTGTCGTTGGACGTTTTCTGTATTAGAGTTCAAAATTTAATGAATATAAACAGTGAAGCAATTTAACTGGAACAGGATGTATTTGGTTTGGTAATGTGAGAAATTCTCTACACACTGCAGAATGCTACTAGATCTTTAACCTAATGGAAGACTTTTTTGTCATTATAGTGAAATAATGGAAATTTTAGGAACATATTATTTGCTTTCAAAGCACCCTTCAAGTCTTTATAAGTTTTTCTCAACTGAAGCTTTTATGGTTCACTCATCATTGGTTTGTTCCTGCTGTGAGTGTTTACCATTCCTATAACTGAACTGCCATGCATGCCTGCATACATCTATATATATACATATATATGCGCATACACACACCTGCCTCCTCAGATTTTATTAATGCAGCTGTGTGCGAGTGCATAAAAAAGGATGTCATGCACAGTGTTTAGGTGTGCTGCAACTGTACTGGCTAATGAAGAAAGCAGCATATGGTGTGTTAATTGTCTCATGTTGGAGCAGAGAGGAGCAAGCAATGGGGAAACAGATTCAAGTTCACAGTACTGTATTGGTTCTGGTATCCCAAAGTACACAGCTTCTTATCTGGGAATCATGGATAACCTGGAAATGGAAAGCATGCTGCAGCAGTCCTTATCTGGAGGCAGCACAGGCATGCAACACTTCAGTGTAATTACACATGGATCTTATCTCCTATTTAATTTTTAATCAACAAAGACAATTCTGGTCATTTCCTTGAGGTACAAAAGCAGATGTGCATAGATTAAAAATACCATTAAAGCTTAACAAAATAGCAGGGTGATGGGGTGTCTTCTCTCAGTACCTAATAGCTTAGTCCACATCCTTCTCCAAATAGTTTTCATCTTTACCTTCACTACTAATCTTCTCATCCAGCTGAGAGAGGAGCAGATCAGTACTAATGACACTATAACCTCTACTATCTCCCCAATTATCTTTCAGTTCTTATTGGATTCACATATAGAGAATAGCACTATATAACTAAATCCCCTGTGACAGCCTGAGAGAGGAGGCTCTTCAGCATCCGAAGGAGAAGGTAAATCTAACAGCATCCAATTCAAAAGCTTTCTACTTCTAATTCAGACATACTGAGTGGGGGTGAATCAACAGCAAAAACAATTTGTTCAGCATGTTGGGACACTCTGCCTGTGTAAGCTACTTGCTGTAACTAAAAAGTGTAACGGCTCTCGCTTCCAGGACTAAAACCCTATGACCAATTATTGAAACAAGTGTTCTGCATTGGCATTTCAAATAGCGGATGTGCTTTTTGTAATTGCTTTGCCTATTCAGAGGAATGCTGTCATCACTTATGCCCACTGGTGCATAAATTTACAAACATCATGCAAATGCACTATTTGTAATAAAACTGACTAATGAACTTTAAAGGCCAATTATTTGTACATGTCTGCTGGCTCCGAGTAATCATGCATCATTCAGATTTACACTTACATGCCTGCTGTAGTGCAATTTTAATCACTTGTTAATCTATGGTTCATGGTAAGTGTCACGAGTAAAGCTAGATGGAAATTGGGTTTCTCAGACTGTAAAGGTCTGATACTCTGAAGATTATACAATTAGGATAGAAAGCAAAATAGATCTTGGAAGCTCTTTTGAGAGATATACCTCAATCAAAATGAGAAGCAGCCCCCAAAATCCGAGTGCCAAGGAATAATCGTGATTCGAGCCCCTGAAGGACTGCACAACGTGTCTGCGGGGAGTGCTGTGCCCAGTCCCCTGGGCAAGCTGGGAGGCTGCCTGAGGAGTTCCTCCTTTAGCAGACCCACACCTGATCTACAGAAGGATGCAGACAGTTTTATCGTTTTTGCTAGAAGACTGATGATAGACTTGTCAGAGGATTTCTGACAAACTCACTGGGTGTTTGGTTTTTATAAACATTTTTTTCCAAGTTTTTGAATTTGGTGTCTTTTTATTTAACCATTTGTTTTCCTGATGTGTTTCCTAGAAAGAGTATGCAGACAGGTATTTAATGATAATTAAATACATAAAACAATTACCATCAGGAGCTAGAGGCTCTCTGCTGGCCAGACAAGGACAGCTCATATTCAAATCAAGTTCCCTGTTCTCACTGGCCTCAGACTGGGGGAAATCTGCTGGCCAGACTGGAATTAATGTCAATGATTTATGCCAGCAGCAGAGCAGAGTGAAATCCCCAGGGGCTACTCATGACTCTGTCACTGACCTTGAATTAGTCCCTTGACTTCTCCACACTTCATCTTACCTATTGCAATGCTTAACTGTCTAGAGCAAAGATTTAGAAGTTTAATTAAGCTTTGCAAAAATATTTAAGTCCCTGAATATGAGTCTCTTGTTTGTTTTAGTTTTCTGATACCCCTTGCACCAAAAATAACAATTACAAGATGTAAACAAGCACCTAGAAGAAAGTTGCTGTGCTGCTCCCCTCACTCAGCATTCAGCATCCCTCTGCCAAAGACCAGAGTGCAATCCCACTCCTGCTGAGGATGCCATTCCTGCCATGACTGAGGTGATGGTGAGAGCTTGTCACCTAGCTGATGTTATGTGTAGTGACATCGAAGCCCCCAGGAAATTCTTCAAGAGAACAGTTTGTTAATGTCACCACTAAAAACTCTCATTAGAAAAATCATTGCTAAGAGTAAATGCCTTCCTTCTTCATATCCCTCTTTCTGTCTCCTTGGAGCCTAGTATTTCCACTGGGAGCCAGAGAAGTACAAGCATCTGACATATTGTCATAATAAAAAGAATTAAAAGAACCTGCAGTTGCTAGCTATGGGAAGTGTTAAGTCTTTCTGTATTTTTTTCTCTTTTACCTAGTAAAGAAAATGTTAAAATTTCACCTCGGGAAAGAGAGGAAGTTAGGGAAGGGTGGGTGGAAAGATATGGGAATAAATGTCACAGGTTCATTAGGAAGCAATACTAGGAGAATAAGCTAGAAAAGTATTCAGGTGAAAAAGCAATTGAGCCTTTTCAGAAAGCCCCAGGCAAGTGGAAAAAACCCTGCCTCAGTAATACACATAAGATCAAGAGACACTTCATTAAATCAGTTTTTATGTGATTCAGTGTGAATCAAACTGTGCCAGTCCTTGCACAGACAACTGCTTGGTGCAACAATAAGTGTCTTGGGGAGGTGAGGATGAAGGGACATCACATGGACACAGTTTGTCTGGGTAGTGAAGCCAGACTGGGTCCCCTAAATTCAGTGCCTCTTTCCAAGCTGATCTCCCCTCTCCCAACACACTGATCAATGTGTCGCTTTTCTCAAAATTCATTCATATCCTATTTTATTCAGTACCAACACAAAGCAACTCAAGGAGACTGAGTGACACTTCAAATTAAAATACCAGCAATGCCCTGACAGCCGACAGCCCTGTATTTCCTTACATCTAATCACAGCAGAACTGTCTTACAGTATGCTGCTTATAGCTTCACCATCCTGAGAAAATGCTGATAGAGTTGGCCTCAGGCTAGAGATGGGTTCGAGCAAGTAAGAATTGAAACTTTTGAGAACTTTATTCAGCTGTGACCGGATTTTCTATTGATCCCACCAGGTCACAATTTTCATGTCTCTCTGGGCATAAATTTGATTTTGAAATGGTAACACAGTTCCAGTTACTGCAGGAGGGGTCTCTGAAGACTGCTGGCATCTCTAAATCCCCCTGGAATGGTTAAAAATCACTGCTCAAATGCTATCAAAATCTCTCATCCAAACACTGCATAGGAGTTGTAGCAACAAAACCCAAAACAAAACACAATCCATAAACCAACCACTCTCTCACCAAAGGGACAGGTGGCTTCCTTCTCCACCAGATCCCCCTGTTTCTAGTAGTTCCTTCCCACCTTTTTCTAGGCACAGTTTTATTAAGTAAGAGAAATGTTAGCTCACATCTAACAGCTCCCTTCCCTCAGATCTTTTCCCCATGATCTTTCAGCTTTTGCCAGATGAGCAGCAGATTCTTACAGTCATCTGACATCCTTGTGGTTGTGTGTTAATCTGCTCAGACTTGCTCTACACCTACATTTAAAGGGACATCAGAGGAGGCTTGTTGATGCTGAAGACAAAGCATACTCTTCCATTATGTGTCCTACATGTGGTTAACAGATGATGCCTTGCTCTAGCAAGCTGACCTGCTGGAAGCAGTCCCTGTGTTCATGATTCTGTGGAGGCAGCTCTGGCTTGACACGCCAGAAGGTTTGCCTTCCAGAAAGCACCTAAAAAGACATCCAGTCACTACAGATATATTTTGAGACCCCAAACAACCTTTTAAACATGAGAAATTCCTCTGCCGAAGGCAAAAAAATTACTCAAAAATCCTAAGTGCCTTCTCTCCCTACCTTGGAGGTAGGAGGACTCCTCTCCAGTCTTTACACTATCCAACAATTTCCAGTAGTTTCCAAAGCTGCAATAAACTATCTCGTCCCTTCCTGGTCCATGGGAAACAGATGTCTCTGTCACCTCTGCAGCGCAGACATTGCTTCCCTGCCCTTCTCAGGAATCTCTTCTTGTGCTGCAGACAGGTACATTCCTGATCAGTGCAGGTTTCTCCCTACTCAGTGTGTTCAGATCCTTTTGGTTACCCAGTCTGTCTTGGAGTGGTCTCACCAGGCCACAATAAACACCCAGGCCACAGCAAGAAGGCAGCTTTCCTGCCTCCTGCCTGGCCAACAGATAGGAATGAATGTAAGCAGGCAAATAAACATGATGCTATCCATCTGTGTATTGCAATTACAGTTTAATTTACTAAGGAAATAAGCTGAGGAAAAATCAAATCCTAATGGCTTGGAACTGAGCATCCCTCACACAGCAGCTCTGCTCCATGGCCACTCCACCGGGAGCACAGTGGCACAGGGATGAACTCAGCTGCAAAACTTGCTCGCAGAAGGGCACTTTTATTTCTCACTCTATTTTTGGTGCCTTGTCCAAAGGCATGAATTAGAGAAGCAGCCTCCATTTTGAAGGTAGAAGCTGTTTCAGTAGGAAGTAAACAATATTAATAATCCTTCCAGCTCTTAAGGTGAAGTTTTAGTGTGCCCCGTCCTTCAGCTCCACGGAATCTCCATTCTGCAGCAATAAACCACATAATCCCTGTCCTAAAGAGTTAACACAAACAAAACAAACCTCCAAAGGACCAGAAAATGGCCAAGTAAATCATTTGTATGACCAGTGTATAATATGCTCTGATAAAGAACACCATTTCATTACTGTTATTATTGGGCTCAGCTCTACATAAACTGAATCATCAATTATTTTTTATTCAGATTCTCACACTTCTAGTGTTTGCAGTGGCTATACAATCTTTATGACCTAAGCTCTCTTCATTACATCTTTGGAGCCCAATTCTCATCCCTTACACAATGTTCAATTTACCACCAGGGATCCATTATGGCTTGGGGTAATCCTTCTCCCAACATACAGCTATAGCACAGCTTCCCAGTGGCAATAACAAGCCAAGACAGCACACACTTACTTCCCCTAACCACTGTCTGTGTGACTCATAAACAACGGTAGCAGTAGTATTTCCTCCCTCACTATTTGAAAATACATCCTTTTCCTCAATGCTATCAACATAAATTTGTCAATAGCGTGACAGAAACAGCTACATTTCACAGAAATGAGAATGATGCCTCTGATGATGTTTTTCTTTTTTCTTTTCATTTTTATTTTTATTTTTTAACTTCAGGAAATGGTTCTTAAGTAATTTTGGCATTCAGAAACAATATACAGACATGAATGAACATAAGTGATTTATTTTTGCTTCTTATTAAAATAGCCATTTTCCATTGCCCTGGGAGGAAAGTTAGTTTTCTCAGTGGTTTTCTTTTAAAGGTGCACTTAATTTTTTGAATGAAAGCATTTAAAACACACACACACCTACACACACACAAAAAAAAAGGGTATTGTTCTTGTGAAAGTTCCATAATGCACATCAGTTTCCCAAAGTTGTGAACAGCTCTCCCCTTTTGCAGCTGTTAACACCATTGTCTTACACTTGGACATGGAGGTAACTAAAAATATGTTTAAAATTTTGTACTACCTTTCCCTTTAAAAAAGTATCACCGAGAACTACAGCAACACACATTTTGATAGAAATCTTCTTAAGACAGTCATTTTCCTCTTAAATAGCAGCTTTCCAGTTTCTTTCTTGCACGAGTATTTACGTGACCAAAAGAGTTTATACCAGGCTTTCAGTGAAAAGCAAGGCACTTGGGTGTAAAACAAGCTACAGAGTGATTCCAGAAGTACTTCTGCCAGCCTTGCATACAGGTCAGAGCATATCGAGAAGGTACTTGCTGGAGTGAGCACTGGTGCTCTCCCCAGATTTACTGCTTTAGATTTTAATTGTGTCTAGGTGGGAGAGCGGAATAAGGAAAGAGCCCAACTGATTTTTCTAAAACATAAAGTCTCAAAAATTGCTTCTGTTCATTTAGGAAGACTGGTAGAAGGATGCTTCTCATCTGCAGCCTCTGTGGGGTACACTGGGAGCATATCGGTGGAACTGAGTAGAAAAACAACTCCCTACCCATCCCAAACTTTTAAAGTGTTATTAAAAAAAAAAAATCTATTTTATGCTTAACCAAAACCAGGTCTGAACAATTTTTCCTCAAAGGAGGAGTTCCCAGACTGACAAATGTTCCAATAAGTAAAGTGTTTGCTGAAACACAGGAACACCACTTCAGATTTCCTTTGGAGTCAGAAATCTTGTTTTTACTTATCTCAGGAAATGTCCTATACACCAGTCAGTCAATTTTGGACTCTCAATTCCTAAAATTTCAACCAGAAAGTCTATCCTGAAACTGGGACACATCTCCTGATGACTCGCATCACCCTTGCTATGTTCTTGAGAAGAGCTTGAATGTCAGTGAATGATTTATTAAGAAAATTGGTTTAAAAAAGTTGGCAAATTTGATGATCCCATCATACACACTCAAACATGAATGAATAACCCTGTTCAAGATCATCCAAGTTCAGGAAAACCTCTTTTTCCACACAGGGACATTCCAATGCAATACAGTCCCTCTCCCAGCTGGCAGGATGATTCTAGGTCCTCCCTGCCAGTCAAGCAATTCCTGGCCTCTGCAGTTTCCTGCCCAAGCCCTGAGCCTCTGCTTTTTCCCCCTGTTTCAACATCCCTTGTCAGAAGAGCACATTTCCTTTACCTCTGCAGCTGGGCAAGATCTGTTCTTTGATAGTTTCCTAGGACAAGTCCTCTGGACTTTATGAGGCATGCAGCTCCATGTTGTGGGTTTTGGATAGAGTGCTGCTTCTTGTTGTAATACAGAGCAGCTCCAAAACTTGGAGCTGGTCTTGTTGGATATAATGAACTCATTATTGTATATATACCTTTAAAAGAAATGTAAAGTTGTGCAGCAGTCAGGAATGTCTATCTTGCTGATCACTTTTCCTTGGTCTGAGCTGCTCCATGGAGACAGCCAGGGAGCTCCTAGTACATCTGCCCATGTTTCAGGTAAACAAGGAGCATTAAGCCAAATATTCAGGCTGAGGGAGCAGGATGGAGCTCATGACCTCAGCCACTCTGTATTGACCACAGCCATGCAGGTCGTAGCTGCTCCGCATCTGCTGTGCACATGGGGCAGGTGGCAGCTCCTTTCCGTCTGGGGTGGGCTGTGGCCAAGACCCCACCTCACCTCCGTGCTCACTTTTCCTGCAGAAGGTTCTGGTTAAAAGCAGTTGCACAACATTTTAGCTGGACTATTTACAGTGTTAGAAGGAGAAAAAAAAAAATAGAAAGAGGTCAGCTTATTGATTTTCACATGATCCTGACCATCTAGGAGAAGGAATGGTAGGTTTATTTCTCTCCCTTCCTTTTAAAGTTCAGTCTTTAAATTACTGTTCTAGTGAGTTTGTTTTGGTTTGCTCCTCAAGGTGAGACACCACAGTAAATTTCCACTTTAAAAGGCTTATAGTACATGAAGTTCAGTAGTGTACTGTACAGACCTTTGCTGAGCATAGCCAGCTCACAGCAATAAACTCCTTGGCTTTGGCAAATTCTACATCTTTGTAGGAGAAATATTACCAAGGCCTAGTAAAGAGTCACTGGATTAAAAAAAAAAAAAAAAAGACAACTGAGAGTGTTGAATGCTAACAAAATACATGTAACCTGAAGTGTTACAAAGGCAGAATGTAATTTAAATATTATTTTTCTCTATGTAATCAATTGTATAAGAGCAGATATTGCAGTTAACATTGAGTGAGATGAGACTGCTCACAGTGCTCATTCATGGCAATTTTCCAATGTCCCCACTCCAGTCTCAATGTTGACTGTCTGGTGATATCAGAAATGTCTTTGTTCTGGCTTTTGTGCGTAGTTAAGATATAGCTGGAGCAGCATCAGCTTCTATTAACTGAAGTTGCCTCCCCTCTAGCAGGCTTTGCAGTAGTGACTGTGCCAGGAAGGAAAGCCCCATAGGCTGCACAGTTAGTATCATGTCCTTGGTATGTCCTACTTAATTTTGTAAAATGGTTAACTTCCTTCCTAGAAGGAAAGAAGGAAGGAAGGAAGGAAGGAAGGAAGGAAGGAAGGAAGGAAGGAAGGAAGGAAGGAAGGAAGGAAGGAAAAGAGAAAGAAAGAGAGAGAGAGAGAGAGAGAAAGAGAGAAAGAGAGAGAGAGAGAGAAAGAAAGAAAAAGAGAAAGAAAGAAAGAAAGAAAGAAAGAAAGAAAGAAAGAAAGAAAGAAAGAAAGAAAAAGAAAGAAAGAGAAGAAGGAAGGAAGGAAGGAAGGAAGGAAGGAAGGAAGGAAGGAAGGAAGGAAACACACACCTTTGAAATGGTAAGATATCTGGAGGTATACAAAGGAAAAAGCATTTCTGAGATTGACTGTTTTAAAGTGTTCCTATTATTTTTTTTATTTTCCAAAGTTTATTTTTAGCCTTCCGTTCTTATTCAAGCTTGAATGATACACAAACAATGAAATCTTAGGCAACCACTCAAAAGTCTAACAAAAATATAATAAAAACCCAAACAAACAATGGCTAATAAAAATGAAGTCAGATTCAACTGACCAAATTCAGTTTGCTTACAAGACTCTAATTTTGGGGGTATTTAAACTACCATAGCTAAACAATAATTGATTTAACACTTTTGAAAGTCATTTGGGATACACTCTTAAAATGAAAAATTAACTTGTATGCGAGGGCTCAGGTGTAGTTTTAATTTATAAGAAAAGTAAAGCACAAAGGCCCTGGACCTGCTGTCTTGCAGGTTGGGACATCTACCTGCACAAGGAGCAATTGAAGTTACAGCATCAGCATGCAAATAAAGGAATCAGCAGGTCACATACTGAGGTGGAACAAAATCCATATGCATTGCCTGTTTTTCCAAAAGATGAGTGACACACATTTTCTAAAATTATTATTATTAATAATAATAATAATAATAATAATAATAATAATAATAATATGTTTGTTTTGTACATTGATATAGACTTGTTTACAGAAAACTAGAACCTCTCCCCTATGGACTAGCTCCTTCTACCAGCCATGTCTCATACACAATGTACAGTTGAGATTGTGTTTCATCGTCTCTGTAGCACTTGTAATCAAGCTTCCAGTCCTTCCTGTTTTGAAGACAGTAATTTGATGCAGCTGTGCTCTTGGCGCAACATAGTGATGTAAATCTGAGCTTGCCTGGTTACTTTGGCCCTTAGCTATAACCGAACTGCACTTTGCATTTCCAGACCAATGCTGGCTTTTATGTAAGCACTTCTGATGAAGGCTCAATTACTAGGCTTTCCAGAGGAGAAAAATCCCAAAATTTCCTGTTGCTGTCCCCAATTCCTGACCCAACAGGAGCTTGTTCCTCTCAAATCAAGGTTAATATGGAAAGTGTAGTGTGGATGCCAAAACCAAAATATTACTGTCAAATATTTACTGTGTGAAAGGTATGTAACAGACTACAAGTGACTTATATAACATTAGCTTAGATACTTCTTATTATAAATTCGTGGAAGGAAACAACACATATTATAGGTGTGCATGATCACTGAACGTATATATATGTTAGTCTGGACCAGGTATGGTGCATTAATGCATTGATATATCAGTGGCAATAACCAGAGCTGTCAATAACTAACACATCCCTTTAAGGCCAGCATTCACAGTAGGTTCAGAAAACCCCTTCAGTCCTCCTCCCCCATGCCAATACATCCTAAGTGTAAAGAACTGAAGAAGGCAATGGCTAAGTGATGGAGAGAAGATATAATATTAAATGGGGCAGCTAGGAGAGGCCCAAGAGCTGTGTTTCCAGATCCTGAAACTCAACTCCCTGGCTTCCAGCAAGGCTTCTGACTTTGTCATCACAGGGAAAATCCCTCTCCAAAACTGGGCTATAGCTATACTCAGATTTATTCAGATTTATAATGTTAAAACATAGCTAAACCTTCTTTTTTTTTTTTCTTTTTTCCCTTTTTTTTTTTTTAATATATTTACTTATTTTTGAGATGTGTACTAGCTAGTACACAGGGCTAAAGACTAAAGTTCACAAAAAGGCTGTGGTCAGCAATTAAACAAACCTCATAAATAAATAAATAAATAAATAAATAAATTAATTAATTAATTCATCAATTAAATGTTTGTCTTTTCCCAATGCTGGAAACCCTCCCTTCCTCCAGTTTTGACTTTGGCATTCACTGCTGCCATTACACGTTAAGTTCTCTGGCAACTTGGAAAGATCTGGAACAAGGAGAACAAACTGCTCTGCATCATGACCTTCCTTTTGCATTTCAAACCTTGAGTTTCTAGACACTTGGGGCTGAGAAGCTGTGAAAGCCAATCCTTGCTCAGTTTTCCAAGAGACGAGCTTCACTCACTGATCAGGCCTAAGCTTTTTAGGAAGAAAGTTCTTTGCCATTGCCTCATGAATTCATTCTGGACTGGCCATGACATGGGCTATGGTGGCTTTTCTTACAAATCAAGAATCATAGAATGGTTTGGGTTGGAAGGGACATTAAAGACCACCTAGTTCCAACTCCCCAGCCTACCACTAGACCAGGTTGCTCAAAGCCCCATCCAACCTGGCCTTGAAGACTTCCAGGGATGGGGCATCCACAGCTTCTCTGGGCAGCCTGTGCCACTGCCTCACCACTCTCTGAGTAAAAAATTTCTTCCTGATACGTAATCTAAATCTACCCTTTTTAGTTTAAAGCCATTCCCCCTTGTTCTATCTCTACACTCCCTGACAAAGAGTCCCTCCCCAGCTTTCTTGTAGGTCCCTTTTAGGTACTGGAAGGCTGCAATGAGGTCTCCCCAGAGCCTTCTCTTCTCCAGGCTGAACAACCCCAACTCTCTCAACCTTTATTCATAGGAGAGGTTCTCCAGCCCTCCATCAACTTTGTGGCCCTCTTCTGGACTTGTTCTAATAGTTCCACGTCCTTCTTGTGCTGGGGGCAATGATCAGTGCCTCCAGCCTTTGAATGGCTGCATGTCCTTTTGGCTGGTACAGAAGTGGAATCTCACCTTCCTTTTACTTGTTTTAATTTTCTGTGCTTTCTGTTTATTTATTTTTATGTGAGAGATATTGTGCAATATGAGGCAATACCTTCCTAGCTATGTCACCATTCTTGTCAGTTAACATTATTAAGGCTGCTGTTAATTTCTTCCTTCTGTTACGCATTCCTGCCACTTTTGGAGGTGAGGTAGGGGTGGAGGCTTTCTCCGAGAAGCAATGGTTGTTGCTGTGCAGAGCCACATGAACCATGTTAGTATTTCAGTGGGGACTATTCAGATCAAGCAGCTGCTCCGTTAGCCAGCAACACGCCTCTCAAATGTCTCCAACAGAGCCAGAAATATACTTGTGGATCAATTCAGCTCCCACTGAGTCTGATGGAATGTTTTCCATTGATTTCTAATGAGATTTGGATGACAAACATTTTTGTGCAGAAGGCTTTTCACTAGCCTACAGGGAGGAGGAACTATCATGCAGTTTTTCCTTTTCACATAGCACTGTTTCCCAAATCTTACAAATATGTGAGTATGTGGCTTGTGTAGCAAAGGGGACCCTCTGGTCCATAGACTTCAACACTGGCAGTGTCAGCTCCCCAGCCCCATGAGTGTAGCTGTTCAGTATTGTAACTTTCAAAATAATTATACCTTTGAAATACTTCATTTGAAGTTGCAATGACTTTCTTTCATGAACTGTTTCTAATTATTGTACTTCAAGTGACAAATTAAATGTCATTTGAAGCAATTATACCAAATACTCCAAAAAAAAATTATACATAGGTATGTCAATTAATATAATCAAGTCAAAAGTTACATTTCACAGCTGATTCAGCTTTTCCATTACAGCCTTGAAATTGCTCATGAGTTGAAAGCAGCTTTTGAACAAATCTGTTGCAAACCTGAACACTAAAAGACTTATTTATTTGTATGCATTTATTAGACAATTTTGGAAAAGCATGAGTGATCTTACAGGAATAAGAAGGAATAATATAGTATTCTTTTCCAGATACTGTTTTTTTCCTATTTAACTTCAATAATTTTGTTTGTCAAAGCCCTATAAAGGAACTCGTTGTTCCTGAGTCTCCACTCTTGCTTTGTGGAAAAAGCAAACAAACGTATTCTAAAGGGATTTATATGTTAGTTTTTGTTTCACAATAGGTATAATGCAGAGCTTCAAATGAGGCAGCAGCATTCTAACTTGCTGTTGTCTAAAGAGCCCCTAAAACACTGCTACCCTTTCTTGAACCACTTGGTTAAACAGAGTCTGGGCTCAGTAGACTTTTGTTCTTTAGAAAGAAAAAGAGGTGACGAAGCATTATATCTCTGATGTGCTCTACTCTCAGAGAAAAGGCAAGGATGTCTAGCTCAGAGCCAGGCAGACTAGGGAGTACAGTTTCTTTGCTCATTGCTCTGATAGTCCTTCACTCACCACTCTCTCACTCAGCTTTCCTCGGGGCTGTACCACCAGTGTGCCTCCCTATCTTGTATTTGCACTTCTCAGACTTGCCCTCTTGAACCTCACAGAAAGCACCTGGTCTGCCCAGTTAAGCATTTGCTCAACCTTGCCTTATTCTGGTGGTTTGGTTGACATCACCTGGAAGAATTACATGATCTTTACTGAATGCAAAAGTGCTGATCAGTCCAGTCTTTAGCACTTAGCAGTCCCCAAACCCTTTTAGCACAGCTATGTTCAATGATATGGCAGAGAGAAGCCAGTTCCACCCAGGGGATACCTGTACCTGACAAGTGGTCTAAAGATGCAAGAGAAAAGCCATAATACTTCATGGAGAACGCATGAGTTGCTCACAGGGAAATGCAAGGCAGCAGACAGCTCCCCTCAGTCACTGGGGGAACAATATTGCAAAGCTGTATATGGCACTGGTCCCCAAAAACAACAGTGAAGGACTTTACAGACAGAAGGAAATTTTTTTCCAGCAGCTTTTTTTTTTTTACAGCATTTTAAGTTAACAAGATAAAACCAACCATAGTGACACCAAATATAATTCTGTGACCTTTTCAAACGTCCCATGATTTCTTAGGTTTTCTTACACTATAACAATGCAACTGTGGTCCAAAACGTCTATCCACAGCTCTCAGAAAAAGTAACGTATGTTAAGTGGAGAGAACATAAGCCATAGATAGAATCTAGAGATCTTGAAAAATGCTGAAATTACAGCACAAGAGACAGGTGGTACTAATTTATCCACAGCTCAAATACCATGTGTTTTGTCTTCTCTCCTTGCTGGTTAGTTTCTGTAATCGAAAATAAAAATAATCTAAAAGGAATGTATATTTTGCTCTCACTTTCTTAAGAAAACATTACTCCCTTGTCCTCCTGAAAGCATGAATTACAATGTTTGACCTACTGCTCATGGCCCAATGTGGGATGCAGGTGCTGGGATATCATAATAATGATGGCCATGATGTAAATACCCGCATAGACAGACACACACAACGGGGAGCCAGAGACAAAATGAATGTTTCAGAAATCTAGCAGTGCAAGAAGCTGTGAAAGACCAGGGATTAATTACTTCAACATATACAACTTTGATAGCCAGATTTTTATGTTGCCACACTGGTGATACAAACAGTTTAAAAAATAAAGGTAAGCATATTTTCTAAGTGTGACTGTCACAGAAGATTCCCCTAGATGCAAAATGAGAGCTCTATGCCCTTTTAAATTATAACAAAGAAATGTTTGTGCATCTGATTTTTCTGGAAAGTTGGCTGTACTTGCGTTTGATTCAGAACAGTGTAAAGGAGGCAAGACTCTCCTTCAAACCATCCATTGAATGAATAATGACAAAACTTACTGACTCCAATATATGCTGAATAATACCTGGCCAGCTAAGGAACTCACCCTGCAAAGACTGGAGTATGACACCTACATTTGTTTTATTAAAATATCATTGAAAGTAACTAAATGTCAAAAAGAGAAAATAGAGTCACATTATAATCAGG
Source organism: Cygnus atratus (assembly GCF_013377495.2). Lineage (NCBI taxonomy): Eukaryota > Metazoa > Chordata > Aves > Anseriformes > Anatidae > Cygnus > Cygnus atratus. Next base: position 14,651,681 of record NC_066364.1, on the reverse strand, counting down.
CGAAATATAAGGACTTAAAAAAATATCCCTGAAAACACAAAGGTATTGATATGCAAATTAGCATACTTTCATTAAGACAACTAGGATAAACATTTTATAATTAGTCGCTGGAGACTAATAGGATGTTCAGCTATCTCTTGGACCCATATTTCTGCTTATGATTTGTCACTGCTACTTAGAATAAAAAAATCCAAATTAAAAGAAAACCTAATAAATCAACATTCCTAACTAGTGAGTGTCACAGCATTAGTTCAAAAGGCATTTATTCATTGAAATCTGGGAAGCGATAAAAGACATTTTTAAAAGGTATTTGACACGTGCTTGCCCTTAAACACATCACTCTAATCCTGTGGAAGGTTTCTTCAGTAAGATGGAGACAAAATATTTTGAAGGAGCTTTTGGGATTCTGTGAATGTTGGGCATGATCTTCATTTGGGCTTATAATACCCAAGTGAAGACAAGTAATGAAATCAGCAGCAGCACAGTGTTTGTATTCATGATACTGCACTCATCATTTGGTGGTCTGTGGAGACTTCAAATGATTCTCTATAATGAAATGTCTTTTTATCATCATGCCATTGTTTCAGTTCCAACTGAATGGCAAATGGCTTGCTAGAATTTATATATGTAGTTTTTGTGCATTTTTTAATTGACAATACAGTGATTTCTTTGATAGTAACTTGAAAAATTAACTCATCTCTAATAAAGAGCAACTGGGAAGCTGGGCCATGCTAAGTTATACACTCAGTCACTCTATACAATAGAGCACACACAACAGAAAGAAAAAGATAAGCCTCCCCATCCCATTTTTTTTTTCCATAATTTAAGAATGCTGGAATGTGTTTTAGCATACAGTCTTTCACATCCATATGCCAGCCATTAGCATAAGGCTTTCATTAGCCTGACCCCCTAATATTCGAAGTAGGCAAGAGGTTTGGGGCAATACTGACATAACTAGAAGTTCTGCACAGACATGATATTGGAAAGGTCCAGCAAGGTGATCTGAAGGCAGCTGGAGCAAGACAACTTCAGCCCTGCTAGGAAAAGCATTCATATTTAAGTTCTCAGCTGATTTTTATTCACCAAGGTCCTAACACTACACCAAGCTCTCTCCATATTGCTCTGCCAGGGCAAAAGCAGACTTGTGGTTGGTCAAACTTGGCAGAATAGAAAAAAAGCATTTTATTGTCCTTTCCCTACTACGCTAAAAATGTTTGTTTCGTAACCAGGTAGGTGTTGTGTACATAAGAATAACTGAATTACTTACGTGTGAATTTAATTGTAATGGTTATTGGAATTGAGTAGAATGTCTGACAACATTTGTCCATCTACAAACAGATTGTCTTTCTCATAATATTTATAGAGGCATTTTATCAAGTTAGAACATTGCTCCTCCTTGCTGAAAACCCAATGGATTGAATGTCATTCCCCCATCTTCTGTCTGGCTTTGGTGATACCTGCTAATTATAGATTACTTCATAAACATTTAATTAAGAATAGAAATAGTCCTACATGACAGGACATATCTGCTCATCCCTATCCAGGAGATAGGTATCTAAAGTAACACAAGCAACTTAACCATGAAATCAGAGAACAAAATTGTGGTTGCCAAGACAGATGTGATATTTTTTTTCCAAAATACTGGAAAATACATTTCAGGAAAATATTTCATAATTAATACTGTCAGTTTTGTAAAGCTTTTTATTGGATAAGTGGAATGCCCCATTCAAAATATTATACCATTATCTGAATAATTTCCTTAATGAGAAGTTTGACAAACATATTTCACGAGTAAGCTCTACAAGTTGGCCAGCCATGAAAAGAAAATTTGGCTATTTTTTCCTCAGATATCTTATTTATAAAACATATCAGACATATACCGCACATATGGATCTCCATACAAAGTTAAGGTTGCTTCATTCAGTTTCTGACTTTTACATGCTTGACGTTAAGTGCAAATATGATACTAAAATTCATCCTTGTGATGGTGGTAAGGTATGCACACTTTTCTTTAGAAAATTATTTGGGATATGTTTACCAAATCTCTATCTAACAGATATATCTGTACAATTTTTTTTTCCAGTGTTCTTGCTGCTGTTTTCTAGGCTGACTGTAATTGCCTGACCAATATTGTTTATAGGGAATTTCAATGACCGAATTATAAAGAGTGGAGTATAATGAAATTCTGATGGACTATTACCTATAGTAATACTAATGATCACCTGGACAAAGCACAAGCATCAGCAACAGTAGCCTTTCCTTGTAACTGTTTTAAATTTTAAATGCCTTTTCATCCTGATAGTAAACCAAACTGATTTAATACCAGCAAATTTCATAATAGAAGAACCAAAAAGGTATGTAAATGTAAAAGTCTTATCTCCTGTCAGCCTTAAACAATAATCTATTATCTGAGTTGCTCTGAAATTCTGATTTATTCCAGTTCTCTGCATCCCAATGGATTTTTCAGATATTGATTTGAATATGACTGCATACAATTAAAACAAATTATTTCCCAAGAGTCTACGAAGCTATTTACTATTTTACCTCAATAGCTAGCTGACACAATTTACCAGTCCAGAACCTTGAAATTTTTTTCATTTGTTAAATGCATTGAAACAATTATTATTGTTTCAGTTGTCGGTTATAAAGCTGATATATATTTCTTCCATCCTTGGTATTGTGCATTTGTTCTGTTATGTGTTAAATGGCAACTGCCATTTATATTAAAATACTTTTCTTCTATGGTCTTTAAAGTCTACTTTCCCACACAGACTCAAAAAGTTTCCAAACAATCTTCCTCAATTATAAAGACAATCAGGCAAACACTGACTGTGATTTGAATGTTTGAATACATGCAGAAAGAAAGTTATTAACATAAAGAGAGTGAAAAAGGTAGAAGTTCAACATAGAGCAATTCCTGAACACTTTACTGAAACAACTAAAGCTTTGGTTCTTAAGAACTTTTATGTATATATCAACTTTATCAAAGATGAGGTGGGACTCAGCAATTTTAGAAGATCACCTAGCCTGAGTTTAAACGCTAGTCTACTCAGAACCAATCTTCTAAGGTTTCTGCTTCCTTGTAGAGAGGTGGATGCCCATGAAGTTCTTCAAAGGGAAAGTGTCTCTCATAAAACCAGTAGACATGGTTGCTCATATTTGGATGTCTAAAAATTTAGAAGCCTTGACATCTCCATGAATGACTTCAAAGCTCTCATACGATAAGTAGAAGTATGTCTGTCTGACTTGCTCAAGAATTCTCGACAGGAGCTTTGATCTGCTGAGGATTCAGTAAAAAGTAGGCGTATATGGATGCCGTAACTTAAACTGTAAGGATGCCGTAACTTAAACTGTAAGTTCAAAGGTCCAGAAGAAGGAAGGGTACACATAAGTCCGTGTGACCCAGAAGGACAATAGGATATGTGGATGGCACTTTGTAATCAAATGGACGGAAGCTCTAAATTTGACTTAGAGAGGACTGAACATAAATATGCACGGAGTACCAAAAAGTAGATTGCTACACACAGACATGGAATGGGAAAGGGAGGAAGTGGTAAATTACAGTAGCCATAACTGAGACAAGAGGAAGAAAAATGGAGAAAACAAACATGTTTTATGCAAAAATGTCAGAGTATGAAAGCTAACAGAATTACAAGTTTTTATTAAGCTGTGATGCACATGACACCAGGACTTGGTTATACAGATCACCAGAACAGTTACTGGAAAGTATGGCTTGTTTAATAAATAGAGATAGAAGAAGTGGGAGGAAACACTGTGTCATCTAATTAAGATCATTTATAGTCATTATGGAGTTCAAGAAGATACAAGAAGCAGAGCTGTTGAACATCTTCGAGTAAAAACAATCAATGAAAGGAAGAGAGTTATCAAGGTAATCCACCATGGATCACCTAATAAAAAAGCTTTTATTTTTTAAGCAACAATGGAAAGCCTATTAAGGGTAGTAGCTGGAAGTAATGGGAAAGTCAGTGTCAGTTGTGGTCTATAGGAAAGTCAGCATGGAATGAGATAAACCATTCTTCAAACTCTTAGAAAGAAAATAGAGAAAATTTCTATTTCAAAGTTGTAAGACCTTCTCAAGGTCATAGTAACACCCTGAAAAATAGGGAGGAGGATTTTGATAATCTCCCCTTTATGCAGAAAAATTGGAAGCACTGGCTGGCAGAGCAGGCAGAACTACCTCCTTGCCCCATTTTTATTAACTTATTTATTTTTTCAGGCTGCATTCCCATTCAAACTCTGTACAGAGCTAGGAATAAGCTACATTATTCTTGCTTATGTGTACATAAAATATGTTGTTCTCAAATTATATTGAAAATGTACTGACATTCAACGTCAGCAGTGTGCTCAGGTGGCCAAGAAGGCCAACAGCATCCTGGCTTGTATAAGAAGCAGTGTGGCCAGCAGGTCTAGGGAAGTGATTGTCCCCCTGTACTCAGCTCTGGTGAGGCCGCACCTCAAGTACTGTGTTCAGTTTTGGGCCCTTCACTACAAGAAGGACATGGACGTGCTCGAGAGAGTCCAGAGAAGGGCAACGAAGCTGGTGAGGGGTCTGGAGAACAAGTCTTAACGAGGAGCGGCTGAGGGAGCTGGGATTGTTCAGCCTGGAGAAGAGGAGGCTCAGGGGCAACCTCATCGCTCTCTATAGGTACCTTAAAAGAGGCTGTAGAGAGGTGGGGGTTGGTCTATTCTCCCAAGTGCCTGGTGACAGGACAAGGGGGAATGGGCTCAAGTTGCACCAGGGGAGGTTTAGGTTGGATATTAGGAAGAACTTCTTTACTGAAAGGGTTGTTAGGCATTGGAATAGGCTGCCCAGGGAAGTGGTTGAGTCACCACCCCTGGAGGTCTTTAAGAGAAGTTTAGATGTTGAACTTAGTGATATGGTTTAGTGGAGGACTTGTTAGTGTTAGGACAGAGGTTGGACTAGGTGATCTTGGAGGTCTCTTCCAATCTAGACGATTCTGTGATTCTGTGATTCTGTCTGTCTATCTATAGGTTGCATCTCAAAAGCATCTGTAGATATCAAAGTTAAATAATGTAACAGAGAAGAGTCAACCAATATCCTCATTAAAGTAATTACTGTATTTAAACAGGAAATCTTCTGTGATATTTTTATACTCTGTGTGGTCCCCACTGTGAAAGCAGGTATGTATATACATATATATATATATATGCATATATAATTTCAGTTCAATATTTTTTTTCAGGGAAAAGGATGCCTGGATAATGTTACTATTTTAAGTGATTAGATTCTAACTCTAAAACTATCCTGACAGCTATATGGTTCATCTCTCAGGGGGCACTCAAAAGCTTGCAGAGTTCCCCTTCACTTAACTGTGAAAGCCTCAATACAGGTTTGTGATGGGATGATTGGTCAGAAATACAAAGTTGGGGAAAATGGATTTGGAGAAAATATCCAAGGAGAAATAAAGTCATTATTATCAGGGAAAAAAAGTACCATAAGAATAGGAAACTAATGATATTTAAATAAATAAATAAAGACTTATAAATATGACTTATTAATAAGGTAACCTGAAAATTAGTGCAGCATATAAGATCAGGCTATTGCTGTACAATGGGGAGCTGCCACAAAATAAGCAAATAAGAGAGCAATCACACTGGCAGACTTATACTACAGTATTAGTGACTCTTTGCTGATGGGAACATCTTTAAAGCATCATTTAAACATTAGAAACAAATCTAATGAGGAATAAATGTAAAATGGAGGAAATATGTCAAGTTAAAAAACAGAAAGAAGAAAATTAGAAAGAACAACGTTGTTTTAAGAGTCAGAGTACAACTGCACCAGAAATAAGAGGAAAATAACATCTGTAACCCATTTGGAAACTGATAACAACTGGGTGATACAAATAAATTCATAGCACCCCACTCCTTATTTGTATCACTTCAATTAAAAAAAAAAAAAGGGGGAGGGATGAACAAAAAATAAAATAAAAAACCTATATCTTAATTAGATAAGTAACAAATGTACTGTCATCCCAGCAGAGAGGACTTCAATCAAGAGTTCAAAAAGAAAAGGTGAAATCACTGCTTTCTACAGAATGGCTTGTGCTAAATTTTTTAACTTCAGTATCTTCCGTTACATGGTGATTTCGAAAAAAACTTAAAACAGGTCAGTCAGAACAAATGATTTTGTTACCACTGTATCTTTTTTTTTTTTTTTTTTTTTTTTTTTCCTGAAGACAGGTGCCATGGGCTAGAGACAACCAAAATGAAAGGATTTTAGATAAGATAGTTGTGTTAAGCTCAGTAGGCCCTAATGGACCACTTGGAGTTGTCTCTAAGACATTGACCAGTATCTTTCAATGAGAGGATAAGGTAGGTAAAGTCCCAGAGGACAGGAGAAAGACAAACAGTATATCTGTCTTTAAAAAAGGGATCATGGGGGGCCTGAGGAAGTATAGAATGGTATAACTTAAATCTCTTGGGAATTTTGGAACAAATTGTTGGAGACTATTTGTAAGTTACTTAGAGGGTAGAAAACAGATTAAAGCAGCCAATGAAGATTTGGCAAGAGGCAAGAGTGGATCATACAAGCAGATTATTTTTTTTTTTGATGTGGTAACTGGCCTAACTTGTATGATGGAAGCCGCAGCTGGGGTGCATCTCAGTTTAAGAAGGCTTTTGACATTTTTACACGTGTCTTCCCCATATTCAAGCTAAAGAATTATGTTCTACTCTTAATCTCTATCAGATGTATTTACAATTGACCATAAAATATCTTGGTATGGTTTGTGTGTTGGGGGTGTGTTAGGGGGAAGTCACCAGATGATCTACTTTAGGCAAATTCTAGTCAATATTGTCAGAAAGATTTTGGAAAACATAATTCACATGTAAAATGACACTCCCCTTCCCCCCTCCCCCCCCAGAAAAAAAAAAAAAAGGTGAGAGGAGAAAAGTATTAAAAAAAAAAAAAGACCTTGACAAATAGCAATCTAAAATTCAGTTAAAATGATTAAGAATTGTACATGGATTTTTACAGTTAGCTGTATATCAAAAAGATCTGAGACTTACAACAGCTCACAAACTAAACACGAGTCAATGCAATGTCATTGTAAAAGTAAGTGAGCCTCCTACTTGAATGTGTTAAGAGAAATACTGAATGTCAGATGTGAGAGAGCTGTTCTATTTGATGCAGCCAAGGATGCAGCAGCTAAAATAGCACATCCAGCACTGGGCTATCATAAATGCATGAAAGTGCAGAGCAGAGAGCTCTGAATGAACAGCAGCTAACACAAAGCTTAGTAAACATAACACACAAGGCAAGGCTGGTGGAAGAGGGAGATGAATCTCAAGAGAAGCCTTATGTGTGACATGGCAGCGAAGAGTTCAACTATAAAGTGGGCTGGCAAGGGGGTGGCAATCTCATTGTGCACAGCCATAGCTATAGGGGAAGCTTGAGCAAAATTGTTCAGCAGAGAAGATGCAGGAATTATACTGAAGCGAAAAAAAGTCTGCTTCTAAGTAGGTAAAAAAGAGGCCCCAACAAACAAGCAGGTCTATAGACTCTCCATCACAGGAGACAGACATCTGTCAGAATTGATTTATGCTGGTTTGTCCTCTTATGTCCTCCTGCCCCAATTTGGCAAAATGAAGGTAATTACTTATTTTTTTATTCATTTATTTTGAGATATAGGTACCCACATCTAATCATAGACAGTCACATGAAGGACACTGCACCCAAGGCCTTCAGTCCTTGACCACTTCAGGTGGGATTGTGGAGAAAGGTCTCTTCTGTTCCCTTCTACTTGTGCCACTGATCCTCCTCCCCTGCACTCAAACAGAGGCTGGGGCTCTTGGTCACCTGCTTTCTCTCCTTACTGGTGTCTTGGGGTTCCCAGTTTGGAAGCAGCCTTTCAATCTCAATATCTGTGATTCTATGACTTGAACACTTCCAGGCTGGGGACATCCACAACTTCTATGGGCAACATGTTCCAGTGCCTAATCTCTCTAATAGAAAAGAATTTCTTCCTTATATATATAAAAATCTAAATCTACCTTATTTTAGTTTAACGCCATTACCCCTTACACATGTTGACTTTCTTGTTATAATTCTGCTTTGAAACCAAAGTAATAAGAACTGTATAGTCACCTCAATTAATGATTGACCATGTCCACAAGCACATACCACCCTCATGCTACTGCATGTACTTATCCATTGGGGGGCAAGAGTAGGCTTACAGTTATTGTTCAGTTTTCCCTCAGAAATAGTGTTATTTTATGAGTGCTGTATTATGAGTACTATATTTCCTGTCAAAGGACACAAGTTTCCTTAGGATTTTTTCTCTTCAAGCAATGACCCTGGTTAGTCTTTTTTTTTTTTTTTAAAGAAAGAAAGAAAGAAAGAAAGAAAGAAAGAAAGAAAGAAAGAAAGAGAGTACAGCTTAATTGAAACTACTGTGCAGATCACATCCAGTGTCAGTGGTCTGTGAAAGCCTGGATGTCCTTGAGTCACATTTATGGACATCTTATCTGTTAGCTATTTACATTCATGCATCAGCATGAATAAATGGAGTGTGGCTGGAGACTTGTGAGGTTACTTCTGTATGTTTCTTGTTTTATCCTTTATAATTTTGCAGAAGCACCTTCTGTCAGTCTTAAGGTCATTAAGCTTTTATATATATATAACACATATATATATATTTCTGTGTGTATGCATTTTCAAGATTTTTCTACCTCACTGTTACTTCAGCTTATTAACAATTCAGGCTTTTCAAACTTCCTCGTACTGGATAAATACCTCCCCCTTTATTTTAGGGTGATAAATTAAGCTATTTAAAGAATGACTCATTACAAGTATATATCCTGTTGGTGCCACCACCCTCCTACACATAATAATTATTGAAGTTTGCAATGTGACGCACAGTCAGCACTTTCAAAGCAGGGTATCAGCACTGGCTGTTGCCGTGCCTGAATACCTTACTGGCTCTGGTTACCCATGGCAACTAAAATGATCTATGTGCGGTGATAATGGCTTGTTGTTCTGTTTGATAGTTTTGCTGTATTTCTTCCTGTTTCAATTTCAACAGGAATCTGTAGATTTTAAAAAATCATTTAAAAAAAAACAGAAAGGTTAAAACATTCCACTCGGTATCTGTGTAAATACAGAGTAACAGGAATATAACACCATCTCACTGCAGTTTTTATCACTGTAACAACCCCCCCCGAGTCCAAACTAATGAAATTAAATCATTCCACCTTGTCTATAAATGTATCCTTTTATTGTTTGTTTGGGAGCGCTCACCCTGGAGGTTTTGGCAAGTGTGAAAAAGTAGGAGAGCACAACAGGATTTCTGCTTACTGCATGACTAGTATTTCCAGATCATTATGATTTCTTATTGTCTTTAATAGTTTTTTTAAGAAAACTATCCCAAAGGTAGAGAGGATAATCACTTGCATCTAAGCTGTTCCTACAAACTGATTTGGATGTAACACACAATTTGATTTGTAAGCTAATGAACATTTTCCCTGCTACAAGCAGTTCATAATTGGCAAGTATTTTTAATTGGCAAGGCTGAACTGCAAATATTTTGGGTTGTTCAATCAAATTCAGTGTAACCACGATGTCTTTTGGCAGCTTTTTATACTGTAGCATGCTTAAGACCAGAATCTCTCCCTCTTCCTCTCTAAGCTGTCAGATAGCCCATAATGGAAATAGAAGTAGAAATACTTCAGAAGGCCCTTCTTTTTGCACCATAAATTAACAGCAGAAGTATAATAGCCCAACAAAACATGACCTTTTGGATGGAGGCACCGCTCTGCCCCTACACCTCCAAGCAGCTGTACCAGCTGGTGCTGACCCTGGCTGGGGAAGAGCCCTCTACATTTTCTTCTTCTCTAAGGTGCCTGAGAACTGCAAAAAGATATTTGGGTCCCTTCAGTGTCTTTGCTCTTTTAAAGCTCCTTAAAAGCACCATTGCAGATCTGAAGCCTCTTTTCTCAGGGCAACGTCAGCGATCAGCAGTTTTAGGCATATCTGTCCTCATTTGGCAACTGTGCTGCCATCCCATCACCTACTGAACTAGCCTGAAGTTATTTCTGGTTTCTGTTCAAGAGCAAAAAGATTTCTCTCATATTCAACATATGCACCAGCCTGCCCTTTACCTTGGGTATCAAATGGGATTGCTTACAGTGTCAAATTAAGCAAAACAAAACAAAACAACAACAACAAAAATCTGTACATTTTTTTTATACTGATATGAATGTAAGATTCATTTTCCCAGCTATGGGCAATTGAACCTAGAGAGAAACTTTTAAGGTTTTTCTTGTTCATTTTACTGACAATATCTCCTTTGAATCAAGAGTATAAATCCTGATGTCCTTAAGCTGGTAAATTTCAGTAAAGAAAATGGGACTTCGGCCAACTGTGATCTAAATAAGGTCCTTAAATTTTGGTCTTATGGCAGAGAAGCTGCTTTTTGTGGATTCTGGTTAAGGTTTTGGGTTGTGATTAGGGTTTATTATTTTCTAGCTAGGCTCACCAAGCTTTCCCATAGTCCAAACATCCACAGTCCTGAGGAATTTAATTCATCCTTTCATAAGACTGTCATGTAAAATTCAAAAAGCCTACATACTATTATCTCTGAAATAAAAAGTCTTCTCAGCATTATTTTTAGTTGGGTGTCTCAGAGAAACCAGCTGTTCCCAGGGAGATAGGAAGCAAATAAAACATTTTCAAGACTCAAGTTGTATGGAAGTGTGGGTTTTTTGTTGTTGTTGTTGTTGTTCTATTTTGTTTGTTTGTTTGTTTATGAGAAAGGCTAAAAAAGATGTTTAAGCTACAGTATACCTAATACAATACAATTTCAAGACTTATACACTGACACAATTTCAAGACTTCTCTCTCCCATAAACACAGTCATCTGTTCTTACTGAAAACATTTAGTTTTATGAGAAACTGGAAGATTTGCTTCTCTGGTAATTGTTTATGTTTCCTTCTTAATAAATAAAATCTAAGGAGTCCTGCCTTAGTTCTTCAGGATCCTGTACTATCACTTACGTCAGAACAAAACTCATGGAAAATGCTGCTATTCTGATTTACTACCATTTTAAACCAATCGTCTCCTCACTTTGCTGTAACATGATCAATAGCCTGAAGCACACAAGAAAAGCCTTATTATACTAGGCTCTATTCTACCCATTTTAAACTCAGTGCAATGGTAATTTGATTATGCTGAGGCTGAGATCAATCTAAACCCTGCTGCAGAACCCAGATCATCAATTCTGATTTCACTGACCAAGCGTCTTCCCTACTGGGAAGCTTTATGAATGATGGACCACATCAATGAATGCTTACTCTGAGAATTGCTCCATATGTTGTAGCACAGGGATGATTCACCTCGTTCATTCAAGGACTGCTCGAGTGAAGGGAAGGAATGGGAAGGTGGTTGGTCATATATCAGGGAGATTTTTGTTTATTACAATTTGCAGGTTCACAAGGATGGTACCTCTGTGTACCAAGTATCCCAATGAAACAGAATGTGATCTTTGATACCCAAATGTATGTGGGGTGTGTGTGTCTGTGTGTTAGGGGGGGATTGGGGGAATAGTACTGGATGGGACATGACATGACTAGTAGTACTGGGAAATGTGGATTTCAGTGTCACCAATACAGGCTGTTATTCTTATTTCCAAGGCACTTTTATTGTTGTTTTATATCACCTTCACTTCTGTCTCTGGGAAAACCATGGAAAGCTACAAAGGAGCTTTGCAGAAAAAGACCTGGGGTCCTGATCATCAGCGAGCAAAGCAGCAGTCATCAGGGGGTCCTTGCAGTAAAGAAGGCTGATGCAGCCCAGGATATAGATGTAGGAGTGTAACCAGCAACTCCAGGGCAGTGGTCCTGCCCCTTAAATAGCACTTGTGAGACCACCTCTGGATACAGTGTCCTGTTTACAACTCATCAGCAAAGGTGTTGTCATACTGGAGCAGGTCCTGAGAAAGACCACCAAGCTAGAAATGACCAAGGGAACTGGGTTTGCTCAGCCTTATGACGAGGTGGCTTAGGAGGATCTTGTTGCTGTCTGCAACTATGTATTAGGAAAATGTAGACAGACAAAGACAGAGGCGTGAACAGGAAGAATGAGAGGCAGCAGTCACTGGCTGGAACACAGGAAACTCCAGCCTAATACAGGGGAAAATTACAAGGATAGTGGTCAAATACTGGAGCGCACTGCCCAAAGAGGCTGTGGGAACTCCATCCTTGGAGATATTCATACCTTGACTACACAAGGCTCTGAGCAAGTCCTGCTGCGCCGGACTTGCTCTGAACAGGAGGTAAGACCAGGGATCCCTCCAGGGTCCCTTCCAACCTACGTGATGCTGTGATTATCACACATGTCATTCTGTTTTGTTGCTGTGATGATATATTCCTTTTTCACTGTAACAGTTTATTATAACTCAGATCCTTTCACAAGGCTCTGTAACACCAACTCCCACTCAGACTACATTATAGTTTCCATCCTTACAGCAATTTGCATATCTTAGGCTACATCTGCATTAGGTTGCAGGTCATGTTCTGTCCTCTAGTCCAGCTGCTGCATTTGATCCCCAGCCAGTTCCTATGCTCTCTTAGCCTCCAGAACCGGCTGATGACACCCAAACTACCTTTTGGTAGTTTTTGGTCTGTTCTGGCTTCTGAGTCACACCTAGGAGTTGTTTGGCTGAGTGCCAGTTGGGCTGGGCCAAAGCTGCAAGATCTTCAAGTTAACAACAGTGCAGATGACCAAGTCCCAGCACCTGTGCTTGATCTCTGGCATGATTCAGCTCAGTAACATAAACAGTCTATTTTTCTTGAAAAGAAAAGAAAAGAAAAGAAAAGAAAAGAAAAGAAAAGAAAAGAAAAGAAAAGAAAAGAAAAGAAAAGAAAAGAAAAGAAAAGAAAAGAAAAGAAAAGAAAAGAAAAGAAAAGAAAAGAAAAGAAAAGAAAAGGACTTCCCAAGATGGTTATGCAAGGGAGAGTGAGCCGATTCTACCACTTGAAAAAGAGAGAAATCTACCGTAAACAATGTAAAGTAAAAATAATATATGTATATATACATACAAAACATGTTCACCCCCACAAAACTGGTATAGGTATCCCTGGTAACTCTGTGTGTGTGTGTGTGTGTGTGCTTTTTTGTTTGTTTGTTTAAGAAAACTGGATGTGCTTTGGTGAGAGTCTCTGTAAATATTGCCCTTTCAGATTTTTTTTTCATCTTGTTCCCCCTTGATGATTTACCCTACGTACAGAGCATTGATTGAATTAGGAACACAGCATCGTTAACATCCAAATTATGTGATTTTTCAGGTTGCTCAAAATACATAGAAAGTATCCTACAGGGAGACACCTGTAGACTAAGTGAGATATACAAAGGTTATCTCAAGGTTTCTCATACATACAGAGCTGACATTGTACTGTGCAAGAGTGAATTCTAGGGAGAAAATATGGAAAATAATATGAGACATCATTATATTTCTACATTGCTGGTAAACTGACTGGGGTGGTAAAGAAGGAAATACAGCAAAGCTCATCATGTTTTGGGAGACATTATTCAATTAAGCTGCAACTTGAGCAATAATTAATTAATGCAATGTGGAAGATGTAGGGTGGAGATCTCAAAACAGCTCCGCATCAGCCTGACTTTGTTCTGACTGGAGTCAAGTTGACTTGTTCCCAGTGACGTCAATGGGAGCAGAGCTAGATCAGTACTGAGTATTTCTGACAATCCAATCTTTTATATATATTGGCCCAAATTGTCAAGAATCATTTGTGGGTTTGTGTGTCCAACATGAAGAACAATAATAAAGTCTTCCTGAAATTGGTGTTCAGCACTAACTATCCCTGGTTTATTAGAATTCTGGTAGCCAAAAACCACCAGTCACATTTAAATATTTAGGGCCTTAACAAAGTAGTTGCTATAGTGTCTCCAAGTATCTGAGATAAACTGAAATTATATTTGTGTGCACTTTAAGGAACTGAAGTGCTTTGATTTTCAATAGCCTGCAACAATGTACTTTGTTTAGATTCTTTCATTTCTCTCATGGAAAATTACAATTTCTGCAGAAATTGCTTTTTCTTTTGAAGTGATTTTTCTTTGCAAAATTCCCAAGCAGCTCTATTAATTAGACATACTCAATCACACCAAGGAATATCAACATGTATTACAAGTGCCCTTGAAGTCAATATGCAGAGTAAGTTATTTTTTTTAAAGAAAATAAATGTTTTGTTCCTTTCATTGCAGTGACATTCAATACAAGCCAGATAGTCACTAACATCAGGGGCAGAAAAAAATCCTTCTTCACATGTTATTCAGCCATAGCGGATCTCCCTATCCCCATTTCTTAAGACTTTCACTTTTCAAAAAAACAAAACAAAACAAAACAAAACAAAACAAAAAAACTGTTTGACATTACTCTGCATTCTCAGCCAGTGCAAACAGAATAATCAAACCATGACCTCTTATGTGTAAAATAACTTGTTTATTCTCATTTGGAATTGGTGCACTAGTGCAGAGTCCCACTGACTTCTGGCAGTCACAGGAATAGATAATACAAACTAAGCAAGGGACGCTGCACGGTATTTCATAGGGGCTTTTAAATATTAAAAAATAAACAAATAATTAAATAAAAGAAAGAAAGCCATACACAGCAGCATTTATGCCTCTTTATAAAGTACAAAAACCTTCTCTTTTAGTCTCCATACTTCCAATTCAATAAAAGATCCATCCAAAAGTTAACTCCTCAAGCCATAATCATGAAATAACTAATGTGTCAAGCAGCTCTTAATCATGCCTACTCAGTAGAGTCCTATCATATGAAATGCAAGTTTCAAGAGAGGAAATACATTTGCACTGAGGAAGAATCCATTGCTAATATCACAACCAAACATGGAAACTTTTGTTCCATCTACTGAATTTACCCTTAGCATTAGTTGTGTTTCAGCTTTGTTCTTACTTGGATTAGAAAACAAGCTACTGTAGTGACAACGCATTCCCTAACACCACGACATTTCTAAATGCAAGTCACACAACATGTATTATACGTGCAAGATAGATAAGATTGTCTCTGGATACGTTTGTGATTCTTACAGGGACCCTCAAAAAGATTTTTGATCTTTCCAAAAAGCAGTTTTATCTACAAAGCATGTAGCAGCTCAAACAGCAGAGGGTGCTTTGTAAGCAAATACAAAACACTTGATCTAAAATTATTGCTGTAGATAGATCCTGCAGCTGTGCGGATGCTTTACTACCAGCACTGTTCATGAAGTGGCAGATTCAACAGCTCTCTGCTTATTAGAATTGTCTCAGATGCTCCAATAAATCTCCTGTGAAAACTACCCCCAAAATTCTACATATAGGGGATAAAAAATGTAGATGTATAATCATGGATCTCCGTGTTTTTAAATAAGGTGAATAGTGTGCTATGAAATAATGCATTATTCATAGATTCATACTGTTTCAAAAGCTTAATAAAGAATTTGATTAATAGTCCAGGCACATGTCCTGCATATTTATATCTTGGTATGCATACAAATGTAATGTATAACATTAGATACTTGTAATATCCTCTTGTCTTTTATGCTTTTTAAGCACTTACAATGCAGAGCAATTGAGTCAAATTGCAAAACAAGGCCAAGCACACCAAATTGTTATCATTCTGCGAGGCGGGTGGGTGGTCATCCTTCAGAAGGAGCTTTATTTCACCACCATTGTGCTGATCTGCAACAGTTTTGGAAAACAAAATAAAAAATCCTTGCATGGCCAGAGCTGCATGTTCTGAATGTGCTGTGATCAGAGGATACCATCTAAAGTACAAAAATGAATCTTCATGCAAAATGAAAAAAAAGCTGGTCTACCCTGCACATCACAAAAATATTTAATCTTATTGGCGATCTGCTGTCATGTAAGGCATTCAGCTACACTGGTGGAAAAGAAAACACTTGTTTCTAGGAAGTTGTGAGATTTTGAGACACTTGCGTAGACATTCAGTAATGTGTTGTATGTACTAAGGAGTGCTATGAGTTGTCCACGAGAATATGTGGACTAACATTATCCCCAATATCATAAATGTGCTGACCTATGTAAGAAATAAATTATAGTTTTGAGGAAGCTCTTTTAAGAGACTGAGGTTTTGATAATGCAAGTATATAACACCTTTGAATAACTGCTGCTGTCCATTCATCTGACTCCACCACATTTCTTTCATATGTCGTTGACTAGCTCCTCTTTTTTATACATCTTCTTTGAGTTAACTTGTATTTTTTCCTTTTTTTTCCTTTTTTGATAGATTCACTTTCCCCTCCTTAACATTTTATTTTATTTTATTTTAATTTTCCCCCCATTGCATTTGCCTTCCAACAAGAGAAAGGGGAGCTAAGCACTGAGTAACGGCAGTGTTCTCAGGCTTGGAGGCAAACAGGTGGGAAGTGGAGGAAAGGGTGAGGGAATCTAAATCTTTAGTGCTAACATCATTGCAACTCTACAATTAGAGCTTTGAAACTACAATGACTTTCACCAGCTGAGGATCTTATCCAAAAAGCTTTTGAAGAAGGCCACTAAGATACTAACTTTGGGGCCCACCCATTTCATCCTGTTGCAGTGATCGTTGGGATAGTGTTTCACGTAGAGAGTCTGAATGAAAGGAAAAATAGAAGATAGCAAGGACATAGAGAAGCCTGTTTCAAAGGCATCACTATGGAGTTGAAGTCACATGAATAGGAAAGATTGGGGAGGAACAAAGGTGCTGAGATAGAAGTGGTATCAGGCACAGTTCTTAGAAGACAGCATCAGGCAGATTCACTCTGGATGTCATTGGGGAAAATCAGTTACTGAGGTAGAAAGAACACCACAGAGTACAGAGAAATCCTGGGAAGTGAGCTCTCTCACATCCAGACATTTTAAACTAAAGACTTCACTCAGTCTCACATTCAGATTTCTCTTAAACTTCTGCTTGCAAGATCCATTTCTGAAATTGAGTTTCCATTGAGTTGCAGCTTCTATTGACACATGCCATGACCATAGTTCCAGGACAACTGTGGAGGGCTAGTCTGGACTGTGTAGGCCATTATGTTTGACTTCTGTCAGCAGTACCTCCTCAGCACAACAGGTCTGTAGACTTTTTGTTTGTTTGTTTTAAAGTGATAATCATAGAATCATAATAAATACCTTCAAATCCTTAACTTTAGTTATTCCATTGGCTACTTCTCCTCATGAACAATATTTTGCTGTACATTTGTAGCGTGAACTTGTCAATTTTTTTCTGGTCATTTATTGACAGAAATTTTTTTATATATCAGGTCCTCATATGACACAATGAAGCAATTTCTGTTTCTTTCTTTTTTTTTTTTTATAAGGGAAGCAAAAAAATAAATCTTCTATTGTGTATATCTTACATATGTTGAAAAAAAATTGCAGTTCTTTTCAGTTCATTCAGGTTAAACAATTTTTGAGAGGTTGATGAAGCACTGGCTTCAGTATTACACCAATAAAGTTTCCTTGCTCCTGTGCTAACTCCTTCCATTTCTACACCAAAAAAACCTGTCAGCATATATTGAGAGGTTCATATCTGATGGTTACTGATCCTAAAGTTTTTTGAGCTTTGCTGTCTACCAGGATTCCACCTCCCATTGTGGAGAAATAACCTACTAGCATTCCTAGGAAAAAAGCTTTTGTCAGTATGATGGAGGGAAAAAAAAAAAAAAAAAAAGAAAAAAAAAAGACTAGAGCAGAAAAACTTACTCCGCTGAAGTTTCTCCCAATAAGAGAAAATAAGTTAGAAGGAATTAAAAAAGAAAAGCATGATATTGAGTAGAAGGGGAAGGAGTTATGATTATCTTCATTGTACTCCATAGGATATGAATGATGGGAAAGCAGAAGTGGTAGAAAGTAGTTACTGTTACATACAGAAAGTAAAGCCAATATATTGCTTTGTCGTATTAGCAGGAAGGGTGGAAGAGTGATAAACACAACATTTGCATTAGAGATGCAATAGTACAAAACCTTGGGGAAGCTCTAATAGAAAAACTACTCTAGACTAAACTGAGATGGAGGATCTAGCATTGATGCTGTACTGTGGTGGTGGAAGGGCATCAACAAAGAAAGACAACAGTGAATCAAAAGGAGACATTACAGCTCTGACAAATATTAAGATTAAGAAGCAGGAAGAAAGGCAAGGAAAAGATATGAGTGATGACATAGATGGGAAAGGGAGGGGGAAGCAGTGGGACACAAAGGCAGAGGAAAAAGCTTGTTATGGCAGGAGTCACCAGATGGCATTGTTACACATAGTCTTAAAGGTTATTTTCCTTGGCAGGTAAGCAACTTTTTGTTTCAGGAAAAAATGCTGTGTTTTAACTGCTGCAAATGCCTACAGAAGGAGTCCTAATAAGTGATGGATCTCGAGACGATGTTAGAGATGGAAACTGTGGAGAAAATGGACTGGAGGGTTTGGTCTTAAAAAATAAATGAATAAATAAATAAAATATCAGATCATCATGTTGATCCATGACATAAGACTTAGCTAGAACTAAAAGTAAATCCCATTTTCTTTTCTTTCTCTCTCTTTTTTTTTTTTTTTAAAGTAGTGAGATAATCTATTAGGCCCTGACAGCTCCTATCCTTCAGTAGAAATGTAGTCTGATGATATCAGGGAGGACACAAGGTCTGAAGACAAGAATCAAGTAACTGGAGAGGAGTATGAAGTGGAAAAATATCAACATTGGAAAAGAACAGGGAAAACATTAGATACAATCAATGGGTAGTGAAGCATATCTGCAAGTCAAGGCAATCAATAGAATAGCAACAGCAGAACAATGAAGATAGCTCAAAATACCATGTATAAGTGCTATGCAACTACAATAAGGTAGGTACAACTTCAGAGTGTTTTTTCTGCCCTTTCTAAGAGTGCTACCATATTTAAAACACAAACTGCACCACAAATAGGGAGTGGGGGAGAATGGCACTGCTGGGGATGAATGGATTTTGAAGCAGAAGGTGTCATTAACACCTGCAACGTGCATTACTTGTATTGCTGCTGAATGGCAGAATTTTGTTTCAATAAGGTTAATGCAGAACAATATGATTTTACTTATTACTATTGCTACTTAGTTTTAAATCCTGCTTGCTTCTCCAATTCTCATGCATAGTCCAGTGACAGATTTGAATTATGTATATATTAAAAACCAAACAAACACAAATGGCTTTTAAATGACTGCCCTCTCACCAGAGAGCAAATTCTGTAATTAAGAAGTCCAAGAGATGGTCTCTGAGGTATGCTGCTTACTGTTCAGAAAGGAAGCTGGGAAGAGGATGTAAACAAGTGTATTTCCACCCTCCTCTGGGCAGAACATACATAGTGTGTTCATTCCAGATTTCCCACCTTCCTGTGGCTTGACCTTTGTGATAACTCAGACAACAAAACAAAAGCCTGAGTTCTTCCCAGTCTTGACTGCTCATGAAGCTTCTCCGAGAAGCTTGTCTGTCACAGCTTGAGGTTCTCTAGCACCAAGCACCTGAAGTTCCTCTGCAATTAAAAATAAATAAATATAAAAAAAATAATAATTTTAAAAAATCCACTTACTGGATAGTTATAATCCTTCTAGGTGAAATCCTAGACCTACTGCAATCAGACTTTCATCCTCATCCCCTTGGTGGGCAGATTCTGCTCCAAGCTTGAACTGCAGCACAGAGGAGTCCTGGGTCCCTACAGCCCTGCAGCCTGACCATTCCTACAACAAAAGTGGGAGCCCAGAGGCCAATTTCTAGCAGGAACTACTACGCTAAACACAGCTAGCCAGGTAGCAGCTTTCCAGGGTGATGGCCTGGAGCAAAGTGTACAGCACGCGTACAGCTACCTCCATGGTAGCTACTTCCTCTGAGTTCTCCAGCTTGTACTCCCCCTATGGCCTAACAGATAGGGGTTATTCAGCCCACTAATGTTCAAGTCACTCTTCTCTTGAGGCTTTCAACCTGCAAACACCTCACAAAGAATAAAAGCAGTCAGTAGTTGAAAGTAAGGTAAAAGAAGAGGAAGGAAAGGGAAGTCCTAATTCAAGGTACCAGTCAGAGATATTGAGCCTCTGGAAGATGAAACAAGCTCGATCAACAGAGAATGACCACAGAACCCACCCTCAATGATAAGATGGGCTGCTTGTAGGTGAGATGGACTCTCAGCTTTGATTAAAAGGAGGACTTAGCTCTTATAACCACCACCAAACCTCTGTCAAAATCTTCACTATCCTGTTCCTTTTACAATCACTACATATCAAACTTTTTAGGAACATATTCAACTCAGCAAATCCAGGACTGAACACAGGATAATCTTAGTTGTTTTCAGAACCCTTTTCTGTTACTGAGCTGTACCTAGCCCTCCTTCCCACTCTACTCCGGGAGTCCTTCCAGAAGTACCTGCTCTTAGGAGAGCCATGTTTTTAAATAGCATTAACTATTTTCAGCTAATCAGGGCCTGCTCTACTTAAAGGCATATTACACCTGCTGGTATTTAAAGTTACTTTAAAAAAGGAAACAAAACACTAATACATGCCTCTGCCCATCTGTTCTCACCTCCACTTGCTCATGGACCATTTAGTATCTCTTCCTGACATAACAAGTAAGAAGTTATCTTGTTAGGACAAAAGACTAAAGAGAGCTATATAATACTTGGAGGCTCTCTTAAAAGAAAACATTTAGACAGTGTAATAAAACTGGTCAGTCAGCAAAATTTGTGAGAAGCAGTTTATATTTCTGTAATAGTACTTTCCTGGGTTTGGATTCCATCTCGTCATATTTTTGTTCTGTTTGGTTTAGCTGATCCTAGTTACATAACTGTTCTTTTTAGTTAGTAAACTTAAAGGTCAGTGTAACATAACGTCAAAATCGGGATTATATCATGTGAAGGGGCAACATAACAAACTAATGTCCTTTGGGCTGGTGAGCCCACGTGATGTAGCTGACTAATTTCTCCTCACTTCCTATCTGTAATTGTCCAGTGACTTGTATCATACTGTTACAAGCCAGAAGAGATGTGATTGTGCCACAACTCAGAGTAAATGCTTTGAGATTACATTAGTTCCCAAGAAAGGAATGTTTTTTTCAGATTACTGGAAACTGGAGAACCAGGCTACTTAAAAAAAAAAAAAAAAAAAAAAAAGGGAAAAAACAAGGAACAATGGTTGCTAGGAAATCCAATAGAGTCAACAGGCACGGTCATGCTCTCTTTCAACCCTCAAATATGTATCTGAATGAAGTATTAGATCACATCCAAACAAAAGTAATTGTAACAAGGTAGTACAAGTGTATACCTTCTATATATTGTAGAGACCACTTCCACCGTATATGTTCCAGAATGCCCAATTTATTAAAAAAAAAAAAAAAAAAAAAAAAGCTTAAAAAATAAAAAGTAGGCTGGATATTTTTTAAGGAAAAGAACAGTGAAAAGTCAGCCTAGAAGCTCCCAAGAGGCACTAGAAACTCTGAAATTCTGTAGGCAAATGATACAATTTCAAAAAGAAAATTTGCAAGCAATAATGCTGTATATGAATTAAGAATCTTCACCTAAAAGTAGAAGTATCAGGATGTAGGTAATTTCCCAGCTCTTCCAGAGTATCAGTCCCATGTCACTTAAACTTTCAGAGGGGAAAATATACATTGGCTTATGTAAAGGAGATAGATACCCATTGGTTTAAGTGACACATTGCTACATATCTGCAAATTTAGTTTCAGTTCACCTTAATTTTGGCACATGCTTTTCTGACTTTTTAGGTTTTACTAGTACTGCCTATGTATTTAAAAGTTTTGCAGTATTAAGAAATAAAGCACACTAGAGAGACTTCATTTCTTTCTATGAGTTCTAGGGTTCTAGAGTTACTAGTTACAACTCATTCATTTCCATTGAAATGTTAGAGATGGCCGTGAGCAAACGTGAGCATGGGAAGAAATGTAAAAGACAGATGGAGAACAGATCTTAAACAGACAGAACTCTACAGACAAACTAAGTCACCATCACTGCTACTCAGTTACTCTTTTTGGTAAAATACCAGAATAATTTTTCCATATGTAAAGCACCATTCATCTTCCAGCACAGACACAACACAGTCACATTATGCTTTCCAAATCTTTGCTATTAATCTAGTTTAACATCAAACTTGCTATCTTTCAGGAACAGGAAAGTTTGTCCACAGAATATTAAATTCCAAACGCTCTTAATTTTGCATGTATTACAGACAAATTCTTAGCAAATGTAAACCTACCTTAGCCTCTTACATGAGGGGACAAAATTATGGCTCTTCCACTGTGGGGACAGAGTTTTAGTTGACTGTGATTTCCAAGTGCTTGGCTTAAAGCTGAGACAAATCATCTGATGGTAGGCCTTTTTTACTTGTTTTGATGTGCAGTATAATATTTGCTTAGACTAATGATCTGAAAATTTATAATGCATTGTCTGCCTGTGAAATTTGTAATGAATCAGCCCCAGATCATAGCTCTTGTTTTTGTTCTCTCTTACCAGGTGAGAGATGGAGTCCATGGAGGGAGATGATGACAATAAGCTCTCTAGGACATACCAAGTTGGGTGATTCAGTACAGTGTCTCCCCACACTGTAATTAAAAGGCGGGCAGACACACATTTTCAATAATGTGAAGGAAAGTGTTTTCTAATTGCTGTTTTTCTCCAGTTGAAATACACTTGTTTAACCTATAGTGCAATCTATCCCTTCCTTCACCGATGTGTCATCAGTGAATCTGAGGGTTTATTCATACACTGTTATACTCCCCCGACCATCTCATACATGGAAGCTTTAAAGCATGTGTTAGCATTCTGCAGAACTGTCTTAGACAATCTATAGAGGCATCTTCAATATATCTACAAAAAAAATACAGAAGGGATGGACAAATCCATTTGAAATCAGGTCTGGGAGAGTTTAATGATTATAGACGAGAATCATGCTATCATCAAGTCCTGTGTGGAGTATGTGCATCTATTTACACCTCTCTGTGTAGGCGGTGTGGTTTGTTGTCACATACCCTTGCAATGATACATTTACATACAGAGCCTACTCACAGTCCATATCAACTCTGAAGCATTTGGCACCATGCAACACTATATTTAATGCTAACACTTATGTTAAGGAAGGATATACCAGGAATACAGAACAGTAGTGTAAAAGCATTGCTTTCGTTCAGTTTCTCTCCTTTTCTAGCTTGCTGTCACCATATTATTGTGTGCCACACAACAGTAAGTTATATTAAATTTTAACTTTTCTTTCTGTAAAGCATAACTAAGGCTTTTTTTTTTTCTTTGCTTTTATTTTGCTGATTCTCAATCCTCCAGTTGTTGTCCAGTCCTGGGAAGGTGCCATTATTATTATTTTTTTTTTCATTCACTAGTACACACATGTATTCATTTACATGTAAACATTTAGGTTCAGACTCAGTCTAACGTTCCAGGTCATTTCATGACCTGTGCTGAAGCAGTTTTGTCAGCTAAATTAAATGGACAGTCTTAGTACAGCTGCTGATTCAGGGGATCTTGAATTTTCAGCCACTTTTTAGCATAGGCCAAGGAGATACTTTCTAGATTGAGATTAGGGCCTGAAATTATATTCAGAAAAGGGCACTTAGCACAAAGTATACAATTTTAGTGATTTTTCTTCCCACTCAAGTGTAAAATAAACACTGCTTTTAAGTTAAGGGATTCTTTCAGCTGTAATTTAAAGCATGTAGAATAGCCATGCATAATCAAAAAAGCAAAAGGTGAAGAGCTACCCAAGGAGGAGAAGAGTTCAATACTAGCATTTTGACTTGCATTGATAGTACTTAGGTTTTAACAATAGCCTAATAGGGGCTTCTATATCTAGAATACTTTGTCTTAAAGATGATTTTGCCAAGGAAACCATAATGGAGCTTAAAGTCTTAGTAAACATTATTCCCATTGTTATTTTTTTTCCTGATGATTGGTGTTGATTGAATAAAGCCCTAGGTTGTGGATGAACCTGCACAGAAGAAAATTTTGCTGCAACTTATTTTGTTGTTTTTGAGGGGGCAAGAAATCTCCTCTGTAGGATGAATTCACGTAGTTAGAGATGTTCAGGTCCAGGCTTTTATTGAAAAAGCCCCAGGCTGCAGAGCTGTAACAGGTAGATTAGGTGAACAGACCTCCGCTTGGCTTCTGGTGCCTACTTAGTTTACAGTCAGCAATAAATATTAAACATTTTCCTGTCAGGTCACACAAACAGCCTCTGGTCTTATCTGCAGTGGGGATTTGTTCTTTTTGCAGTTGTCGGTAACCATCCCACGGAGCAGCTGTACCCACACTGTCGCAGGCTCAACAGACGAGGCTGGAGCCTGAACAAAGGTTGCTCACACTGAAAGTGCAATCCCTGCTGGCATGTAAAGGGTCTGTGTCTGGGTGTACCTGTCTGCAGACCTGGAGGGAAAGGACAACCCTTCCCCATCCCCCCATACAAACAGGAGCAAAAACCCAAGCTGGATCTCTCTTTCTGTTGACATAGATTTAACTCTTGATTCATAATTTTCCTGGCAATACCTCTCCACACCTTTGAAAGGCTGAGAGTACCTAATTCTGAAAGCAGGCTTGGTCCTGCTCCTAATGAAATCATTAGAAATGTTGCCACTAACATCGATAGGTGCAGGACTGGGCCTGTAGCAAGCATGCATCATGTTTCCTGAAATATTAGCTAGCCCATTAGTTGCAGAATGCCACATGGCATCCCTGCCAATCCCTGTTCCTCCAGGAGCTGCTTATGTGGCAAAGAAATCAGCCTGGCGCTCCTGATCTGCTTTGACTTATCAGTGGTGAAGGGACTTGACAGACTTTAACTGAATAAAGTTTATAAAAAAAATTTATTTCTTGCATTTGAAATTGAAAAGGTGACTTGGAAAGGATATTTTTTAGTTATAGTTACTTTTTGCCTACCTTCTGTAAGAACATCACAGTGAAAACGTTGAAGTTTTTATTGTGTTATTAAAAAGTTGAAATTTTATTGTGTTTTTAAATCAAATGTGACAGCTCTTTTCCTACTTATATGTACAGGGAATTATCTACTGACTGCCTCACAGAATGAGTGTTAGCTCACACAGTTCAATAGCTAAAGATTCAACATACCCAGTAACTTATTTTCTCTGAAATACTACTGAAATAAAATAGATGTGAACAAGAACACTGAAAGGTGAAAAAGCAAGAAATCTGCCTGCTGCCCTTTCCATTCCTAACTGCATTTGAAAACATGCCTTCTTTTTTCTTCTACCTCATGTGAGCAAGTTAGGTGGAGTAAACATGTCTGTGCAGTGACAATACAAAGAGAGCCATGTATCATTTTATCCCGAGGGAAAAAGCATCTGGTGCATCACAGATTTGTCAGGAATTAGGTTGGGAGCCACAGCACTATGTTTTTGGTGGTTTTTGTTTGTTTGTTTGTTTGTTTGTTTGAATCTTGTTTGACTTAAAACTATGTTTTGTAATCAGTGTAATAGAAAGGCACCACTGAGACACAGGGATTATATGTGGAGAAGAAAAACAATACTGCACACAGTTCTTTGATGTATTTCTATTTGAATTAGAAAGTGTCACTTCAACAGCTCAGAGAGCTGCTTATTAAATCTTAGCTTAGCAATCATACTGTCCAGCACTTGAACTCCTTGCAAAGAATTGTCTAAATCAGAATTAAACTGAGAAATTTAGAAGTGCAAAAAAGGATACAGTATTTAGTAAACACAAGAAACAAGGATCATATAGGGTGGCTACAGCTATCAGTAATGTCAAGCATGTGAGTAGAAAGGACTATTTAGTACTGAATATGAAATGCTTAACAGAAGACATTTAATGGAAGAGTGCCTGTTCTTTAATTAGAGGAAATGGAAGGGAATCAGGGTAAATACTACATATCACAGAATCACAGAATCGTCTAGGTTGGAAGAGACCTCCAAGATCATCTAGTCCAACCTCTGTCCTAACACTAACAGGACCTCCACTAAACCATATCACTAAGGACTACATCTAAATGTCTTTTAAAGACCTCCAGGGATGGCGACTCAACCACTTCCCTGGGCAGCCCATTCCAATGCCTAACAACCCTTTCAGTAAAGAAGTTCTTCCTAATATCCAACCTAAACCTCCCCTGGTGCAACTTTAGCCCATTCCCCCTTGTCCTGTCACCAGGCACGTGGGAGAATAGACCAACCCCCACCTCTCTACAGCCTCCTTTAAGGTACCTATAGAGAGCAATGAGGTCTCCCCTGAGCCTCCTCTTCTCCAGGCTAAACAACCCCAGTTCCCTCAGCCGCTCCTCGTAAGACTTGTTCTCCAGACCCCTCACCAGCTTCGTTGCCCTTCTCTGGACTCTCTCGAGCACCTCCATGTCCTTCTTGTAGCAAGGGGCCCAAAACTGAACACAGTACTTGAGGTGCGGCCTCACCAGAGCCGAGTACAGGGGGACAATCACCTCCCTAGACCTGCTGGCCACACTGCTTCTTATACAGGCCAGGATGCTGTTGGCCTTCTTGGCCACCTGAGCACACTGCTGGCTCATATTCAGCCAACTATCAACCAGTACTCCCAGGTCCTTCTCGGCCAGGCAGCTTTCCAACCACTCATCTCCCAGCCTGTAGCGCTGCTTGGGGTTGTTGCGCCCCAGGTGCAGGACCTGGCACTTGGCCTTGTTGAACTTCATACAGTTGACCTCAGCCCATCGCTCCAGCCTATCCAGATCCTCCTGCAGAGCCTTCCTTCCCTCGAGCAGATCGACACACGCACCTAACTTGGTGTCATCCGCAAACTTACTGAGGGTGCACTCAATCCCCTCGTCCAGGTCATTGATAAAGATATTAAAGAGGACTGGCCCTAGCACTGAGCCCTGGGGGACTCCACTAGTAACTGGCCTCCAACTGGATTTGACTCCATTCACCACAACCCTTTGGGCCCGGCCATCCAGCCAGTTTTTAACCCAACGAAACGTACGCCAGTCCAAGCCACGAGCAGCCAGTTTCTTGAGGAGAATGTTGTGGGAAACGGTGTCAAAAGCCTTACTGAAGTCAAGGCAGATCACATCCACAACCTTCCCCTCATCCACCAGGCGTGTCACTTTGTCATAGAAGGAGATCAGGTTCGTCAAGCAGGACCTACCTTTCATAAACCCATGCTGACTGGGCCTGATTGCCTGGTTGCCCTTCAAGTGCCGCGTGACGACATTCAAGATAATCTGCTCCATGAGCTTCCCTGGCACTGAGGTCAAACTAACAGGCCTATAGTTCCCCGGGTCTACCCTCCGGCCCTTCTTGTAGATGGGCGTCACATTTGCTAGCCGCCAGTCGACTGGGACCTCTATGACTTTAGACTATATGACTATATGACTTTAGACTTTCCTTTTGTGTGATTCTTTGAATCCTGGCTTATGAACACAGACTGAATGATCATGGAGACCTTCAGTCTGTGGAACATAAACTGGGATTTATCACCCTAGAGGAACTGCCACTGTAGAAATGCCTGTTTCAACATTGTTAAAAGCTGAACATATTTGGCAGTGGAGTAAAGCATTAGGAATTCTTTAAAACCCATCTTTTGATCCAAACTTGTGTTGTAAATAACACAGCAGCAGCTGCAAAGGATTCTCAGTTTCCACCATTAACTTGGTAAGCAGAGACTTTTCTTTCCGTATGTACATTTCAAACTTGTTGATTTCACAAAATTTACTCACATCCCTCAGAGCAAATAAATGCAGAATATATGCCCCCCACCACCATTTTTTTTTTTTTTAATTTTAGTGGGTCTGCTCTTACACCCATTACACTAGCAAATTCTTCTTAAATAACAGAAGTTTTGCAAGAATTTGAGTGACAGAATTAGTGTTAAGTGTGCACTGAATGGTTCCTTTCTACTGACAGTCAAATAGCATGTCATCAGCACTCCACTGAAAACAGAAAGTGTTTGATTCGGAATTTTACAAGTTAAATTTAAGGAGAGAATATGGCCCAAGACTCTCCACTTCATGCCACATAAGCTCTGAGAAATCAGATGGTCTGTCTGAGAAAAGGGCTAATGAGGCTAATTTTGGAAAACTGCTTTAGGCTGCATCAGAGAAAAAGATCCAGGAGTTTAATTTCAGCAGAAAACCTAAGACTGTTCTCCCTGAGGTATGAGCTAGTGACCAGTTCAGCTGTGGGCTGTTCTTTTTCTACCCATGCTCCCACATCTCTCTCTTTCAGTGCTAAGCGAGCTGGTACATGACTCAGCCTACTAAGATAGACAACACAGACAAACTCTTTACTATCTTCTAAGGAAGTGCTCTTTGCCTTCTGGCAAAGGAAGAGCCTTCACTTCTCCTTAGAGGCTTACTGTTCAACTAAACAGACATCCTTTGCTCACAGGAAGGAATTAAAACTCATACCTTTGCTTACTTGGAGAGCACACACCACCAAACTGTACACTGCAGTAGTGTGGGTGCATAGCAGACACCTACCTCCCTCCTCTTCAGTTTGGTGCTCCAGTGAGCCTGTATCAAGAAAATTGAGTGCTTTTAATAAGTTCACATTAGAGAGTTACTTTCTATTGTGAAGACATTAACTTAGTTCTTATTCCAAAAATATTAAATAAACAGTTCTTGGAGCAAGAAGTATGACCAAGGCTGCCTCCATTTTCTCAGGAACCCAGGCTGTTGACCATACATTTGGAGAACCTGACCCCACAGAACATGAGAAAGTCATTTTTTCGCCCTAAACTGTCTTCCACATCTTCTTTTTCATGGTCAGGTGGTGACCAATTTACTTCTTTGTCCACTGAAATCGTTAAGAATTGATGATTTCAGACATCATAATTGTACCCTCCCCTTTCCATAAGCCAACAATTTTGCCTGTAACTCAAATCTTTTTAGCTATCAGGCACATCAAATTACCTCATAAAGCATGAGGTTTTGGGTGAAATGCCTGCGGGTACTCTCCTGGCAAGGCTGAGCTCTTCTTGTGCCCAGTACAAGGATGGCCAGGTACAATAATATGCTGAAACTGTACAGGAAATGTAATTGCTGCTAAGAAAGGTTTACCCTACACCTGGCAGCAACCAGAGGAGAACTAAGCCCTTTTTGTTTCTGCAGAAATTCAGATACTGCTGACAAGGAGAGAATATTGGGTCTCAACAGAGAACGGAATGGAATCTGTGAGTCTAGAAAGATATATACAAAGGAGTTTGTTTTTCTTCTTTTCTGGGACTCAGGGAACACAGTAATCAGCAAATAGCTGGTATATTTAAGACAACAAATAACAACTTTTTTATTATTATTATTTTCCTTTCCTTTCCTTTCCTTTGTCACATAAACCTTGCCATTTTTAAAATTTATCAACAATGCATTGCATGCCCTATTTTAATTCTGCTTTCTCTGATTTTTACCCTGAACTCTCACTACTCAGTAAAACTTTCACCTGTTAGATAAGGTATATATTTTTTTAAATAACATTTTTCTTGTATTATTGTTGATTATTTTTCTTTTTTAAACTCACAAGCACATGTACTAGCTGCGTCCAGAGTAATATTAAGGTACTTGTGATGGATGGTTTGGGTCATTAGCAGAAAAGGATAAGTTTTGGGCCCAGTTTGAACATGAAAAAAACAACTGTTATTTGAAAACTTATGTGGGTCAAATGGATGTCTGAAAATTAGATCTCAATGAACATGTTCCATGGAACAAAAATTCCTTTCTGTCAGGAGGAAAGACTAGACATGCCACATCACCTCTCCTGGTTCCTGTCCATGGACAGATCTCAGGCATATGTCGATGCCCACTGCTGGATCTAGTCAGAAAAGACAATATTATTAAGCTATATTTTTTCCATTTAAAAACAAGATTTCCACAACATTGTTGTTGAGAGATTGCCATTCAAGAGCGTTATATTTAGCTGGATAGAAAAACACATGTAAGGAATAGTTTATAACCTGGTTAAATGTGAGATATCACAACACTTATTTCTTGACCTTTTTGATTCTCAGCTGCAGACCAGAAAGGTGACCCTTTTCATTTCCCTTTCTCTCAACGTAAAGTCAATGAGGCTATGTCAATTTTCACCTGATGGGGATCTGCCTAACTGAATATGAGACTAATGCCTTCAGAAAACACTTCAGCCTTGGCAGCGATAGTAAATACTGTTTCATGTTAGTTATGTATACCTCACACACTTAGCTCTAACTTACTGTAAATAGAATGAAGAGTGCCTTGTTGCTGAATAATTTATTACATATTAAATATAGCCCAAGGCAATAGAGTTTTCAAGTTCCACAAAGGCCTTATATATTTCCTGCTGTTACAATTATGTAAAGGAAATACAGTCAGTCTGAATTATGAAATATATATTATCCATTCAGCAACAGTTCAAAGATATATTGTGTGTGAGGGCAGTGAGCAAAGACAGGGGATTTCAAACATTATTTGTACTCTTATGGCAGGTATACTATCCATTTAAAGACCTCTTTGCTGCATAGCAAAGTTGCAGAACATGAAGAGACCTTCAGTTACCCCAGCAAATAGGCATGTCTCATGCTACTGACTCATATCCCCTTAACAGCCACGTTTTTTTTTCTCTTCCAGCTTTGCTTTGTTTCCTAGTCTCACTTTATCCTTCTTTACATGTTTAATGAGACATAAAAATACCTTTACTTCACAGAGCATCTTTCATCCAAGCAGCTCAAAGAATACTGCAGAAGCATTAAGGCTTACAACACCTCTGTGAGGAAGGCGAGAGATGTCCAGAGACATTTTCACATACGTTAAGGCTTATGTATCTTTGAAATGGAATGTTGTAACTCTCTTGAGAGGCAATGTACCTCAAGATTGCTCTTAAACTGCATGTTACATTGATCCAGTCCTGCAACCTCCTGAATGATAGTCAAGAAGAAAAAAAAAAAAACTTTATAGTTGTACTTAAATTAGATGAGTGGATATGTTGGAGCTACTCATTCTTAAAATCACAGGTGACTAAATGTTTCATTTTTACACCTCAGAGAACCAAACTTTTTCGTAAATCAGGATCAATTGATTCTGAGGTCTCAGTGAGACCTGAAGAAAATACCAGTTAAACTGGATAGGCTTTCAGCTGTGGACAAATTTTAAGAGGGATACTTTGCAGTTCTGCAATCACTTCCATCTGAGAGCTCAATATGGATTATAAAATTTATGAAGCACATTATCTCTGTTTTACAAATGAGGAAGCTGTGCACAAACAGAAAATGTGGTTTTCAAAGGTCGCCAGCAAACTAATATGGTGCAAACAGGACCACTGCTGGCCTTCTGGCCCCCTACTTTTCACATTGGATTATATTTACTCTCATATACATTTCTGAGAGATCCATATGCTCCCTTTAGAATCTAGACAAAAATCTCCATTGATTTTAATACTGGAAATTCTGGTCTGGGATTTACAAACAAAACAAAACAAACAAACAAAACAAAACAATCTGGGCAGAGGCAAACACATTTTGAAAATGAAAAACATGTAGATTCAAACATATCTTTTCTTGATTATTCAGGAGTGATTTCTCTGTATGTATGTTTCCTTGCTTTTTAAAACAGATATTTAATGTAAGGCTTTCAGAAAGACCACACCTTTGTTAGGAAGCCTGCTAACTTTTCCAGATCCTCCCTAAACATTCCTGGGCAAATGGAACTGCAAAACTTTCCTGTGATACTTTTGAGTGATGTATCATGATATCTATGGAGATGATGCCTCATAAGATTTCTGTATTTCAGAGGATGGAAAAAGAAATGGTTTTACAATCAACGACATGCTGACATTTAACACAAAAACTACTTGCGCTGAGTGACATTCATTATCTGTATGCCAGATCAATGCACTTTGTTCTATAGATGGCATATATATGCCCTTAGTCACGCAGTCATGGAACTTCACACTCACTATAACACTATATGAAAGGAAAACAGGCTGAGAAAGCAATTCCAGATGCTATATTGAGGGTAGGTTAGATTAAGTTTAACTGAATCAGAAATGCACTGCAGTCACTGGGAGGGGAGAGTTAGAGAAGGCATTCCTGGCACCTGCAAAAAAATAGTGCACCAAGTGTGATTTGACTAAGTGGCAGATTTAGGGAGGGAGGGCTTGAGTTGCCCATATAAACTCTCTGCTCTTCATTTTACTTCTGCATTATAATTATTTAATTATATTGATCATGTACTTTTTTTTTTTTTTTTTTTTTTTAATTCTGCAAAATCACTGCCTCATTTAGTGGGTGGCACTCGGTAAACAAGGCAGCTGTTCAATATTCCTTTTTATCCAGTTTATTCACTGTGTGTGGTCTCATGTCCTATTTAGTTCACACAATCCCAAATCGGCCCTGGGTCTGGAATTATTCACCAAATAGTATGTGATTATGCAATTAAAGACTGTATCAAAACACACAAAAGGGTAGAACTAGGATTGCATACAAGTTGAATTTAAGTTAGTTGAATTCCTTACATTCTGAGTCCTCGATTTTTCCTCCTTAATAATCTTCAGTAGTTTTGCTTTTATTTTTGCTAACATTCTGAGGAAAAGTCTGTAGTAAGCCTCAGTTGCTACAACTGAAAAGTTGTGGCCTAACTTGTAAATTGTTTGCTGTATGGAGCTAAAAAGCCTTAATTCTCAGTGTATCACCTGAAACGCATCAGGACTTTCTGTGTTGGGTCATTGCCTGATGTAGCAGTATCATTCTTTCCTACGCCATTCTACCAATGGTGCCTCCCGAGGAACAAACTCACCTTTAATAGAGGAGTAAAAAAGGCTCATTCTGGAGCCTACCTAGTATAATACTGTGCCTCACACAAGGAAACCCACAAGGATCTGGAGAGAGATGACACATCCCATTTAACATCCCCTGACCAGCTGGGGACACTTCGGGTATGATGGCATCCTCGATCACAAAATACAGGCTGTGCTTGTGGTTTCCACGGACATCCCTTCCTCACTTCACCAACAAAGGGCATAAACTGTCCCATAGTATCAGAGATAAAAGATCTATCCTGTCACCTACTTCATTTCCCCCGTGGTTTTCACACATTTTCGCCTTATTCCACGTATAAGGGATCTCACTGTTAGCAAGGCTGTTTTTTCACACCGCTTTTTTTTTCCCCTTCATTTAATCCAAGTCTAATTATACCCAAGTATGTCTAATTATATCCCCTAATAGCAGGCTAAATAATTTCCAACCCTTCTTGGCTTTTACCCTGTTCAAATATTTAAAACCAGAGCCAGAATCTCCTCTCATTTCTACCAGCCTATGTCAGAGAATAAAATTTAGCTTAGACCAATGGAGCTGCAGAGTCACAGCAGTGGCAACTTGGTGTGAGAAGAGGGCAGTGTCCCATACTCTGGGATAATCCTAGGGTACAATCATTTTGGTAATTCAAACCTAAATTGATTCCATTTGGCAATTTTCCATAACCCAGATTTCTGAGGCTTTGTGGGGTCTGGCAGAGGGGAGGTGGAAGCGAACATGAGGATTAACTCATCAAAGGGTAAACTGATTACTTTGAATTTCAAGTACAGAGGCTTTGGTAAATGAATGCACAGAGGGCTCCAAACGCACACATAGAAGCACTGGGCTGCGGGCACTAGAAAGGGGTAACTGTTAATTAATTATTGTCACACGTGTCATGTGGATTGTTAAACCACAATTATTCTCACATGAAGGTATTAGCTGGAAATGTCACCGTTGTCCTTGCTTTACATGACCTGGTGCAAGACATAGATGAACATTCATCCAACTTGTGTAAAGTAGCCTGTGTGCTGGCTGCTGCTCACATTTTTTTCCTTTTTATGTTGGCTCCTTCCTACATGCATTGCACAATTTGGTGTCCTCCACTTACCACTACTGCCTCCTCTTCTTCCTACTCCACCTCAAGCTATGAATAAAGAAAGGCAGCTGGATTTTTTGCAACTGTGTAAATTTGCTCCAAACCCACCCACCCGAGACCACACCTCGACAGTGGCCTGGACCTGTTCCCATAGAAGGAAACCTCAGTAATCCCATTGACCACCATCCAACACCAAATAGCCTATACCAAAATTGAAGAGATAAACTAATATTAAATGAACCAGTTTGTTGAATAGGAGTTAAAGTCCTTGTTTTGCAGTAAATACAGCAGAATACCTGAAGGTCCTACATTTTCTGCCATTGTGGGGGAGGGTTACCATGAAAATTTAATAGGAAATTACATACTTGGAATAGGATGTTGAGGAAAAAAATCAATAAAAATACTATTTGTTAATATTCAAAGATTACTAGAGCTAGCATAGGAATTTCTTTTGGAGTTTCATAAAGATTTGTCTTCAAGCATGAATATAAAAGATTTGTTGAACAACATAGCATAAAAATATATATAAAAATAGAACATTTCCATTTTTGTCTTTGACTCAGACTGAAATATCCAAGACTCTATAGGTGAATTAGTACATGTGTAAGTTCAAGTTAATTTTCAAACAGTTTCTAAAGAACATTGTGTCTTACCTTTTTAAAATGCTTATGCAGATCATGTCAAACCAGATATCAAACCAGAGCCTGCAGATTAGGTCTAGTCTGCCACAGCATTCACCACATATGTTCCATTTTCTGATGCTCCCTTTCCTATGGATCCCTTAGAGAGAGGTCCTTAATAAACACCAGGGTGTCACCTCCAGCTGCTCAAGTCCCTGAGAAGCAAATACAAGAAACTGGGCAAAATATCACAATATGGTTTTATTGTTGTTGTTGTTGTTTCCTGTTCTGCTCTTGGCCATTGCTTAAGACAGAACACCATTCTAGATCAGTCTCTGGTGTGACCAACTACAGCTGTTCTTATTATCTTAATTTGATTTCATGACATGCATTTCTGATCTCCAGAGGAAGACATGTGGCTTGCACTGGCCGGAAGGGTGGACACTCATTGCTCTGAACCACCAAAACAGTCAAAACTCACTGAGATTTTCTCTCTCAGCTCCATTTCAAATGTGGGAAGAGGGAGAAGGAAAATGGCTTACTACTATTGCTAATATTACAATTATTACTGATGCTATGTTTTTTATATTTGTGTTCCTAAATGACTGTTCTTTGCAGACTCAAAGTTAATTCTTCTTTCACAGAGAATTCCACTAATAACTTCCTTCTTTCAAATTAACTGTTTTCTCTCACTGTTCTCCAGGGGAATGAGGTTGCGGAGCTGAAAAGGTTTTTTTGTTGATCCTCCTTGCCTCCAGCTTCTGAAAACAACTCACCTTTGGAAAATATGGAAGCCCAAATATGTAAATATATAGAAATATGCAATGGTATCTGAATATCATGGACTCTGCCACATGAGAAAAAAAATCTAATGTGTTTTTAAAAATTTGTTAAATTAACTTTGAGACTACAGACATTACTACATTCCCACCCTAAATGCATTGCTATTTCCTTATATCACCACAATGCAAAGCCCAGGGTATTTGGGCATGCTGCCAGTCCTAACTTGGTTAGATGTCTTTTATGTTATCCTCACTTCTGATTTTCAAATGTTGTAAGGTTTGGTTTTGAAGTAACTTGTTATTTGTTTGCATCTGTGTTTCTCTGTATATACTGAACGTTCATGTAGTTTCATGGACATCTTATCAAGGGATTTTTATAGACTCTCATGAACCTCTTTCATGACTATGCATGCACCTATCATATAGTTTTCTAGCACAGTCTGGAGCGATTCTTTGCTTGAAGGGCTGCTCATGGTCCTATAGCAATTCCAGACTCTTTGAATGCTAAGACAGACATTTTAGTCTTTGAGTGAAACCTCTGCAGGTCTGCAAACTGAGCTAGTGACAGCTGATGAACTCCTGATATAACCGTTAGGTTTATATATGGATCATGTTAAATCTTCCAACAGCAGAATAAAACGTTCCAAAACTTTGGAACTGCATTAACTTTGCAGTATTTTATTTTCCAAAAAACTTCCTGTATTCATTCTGCTCATCATTTTTATGGTTGGCATGGTAACTGCCTAAAAATGTGCTAGAGGCATTACAGCTCTGAGCTTTTCTTGTAGCCTATGATGCTTAATCAAAAAGTTTGCAATACATCCCAGTACTGTAAGTGGTAAAGCTAAAAATATTGGTCTCTTCAGAGCACAAACAGCTACAACATGCTTTCAGAAAGAGTTTGTGCTTACAATGAAACAGAAAAACACTAACACTTACCCTTTTATCCATTTCTGCAGTTTAGCAGCATGCAGAAATCCTGGAAGTCTTGAATGTCTGGTGCTGAGTATATTTTTCCTTTACAGTATTATATTCTTTTAAGACTGAGGTAAGTATGTAGATTGAAAGAGTTTGCGCTCTTTAATATGTGACGAAAGTGCTATTTAAAGACATGATATTGCAAATGCATGTACATGGGGGATTTGCACAAAAGTGAATGGTAGCACTGAATTCGTGGGGGTGACTTACAGTAGCAGGAACCTGCATGTTCAAATAGCTAAAAAATTTGGCAACAAATTACTGGTATTGTAGATATTCATTATTTCTAAGAAGACACTGATGTAGACTTAAAGAGGGAAAATGGGGACTGTGAAAGCACCACAACACTCGATGTAGAAACACATAGTACCAATGAAGGGCTTAACTGTACATAGATATATTTCAGATAAATCCATGCCTGTCTATTAGATGGTACTGAAATTGCAGCAATCATAATCTTAAATTTTATGAAAATGGAGTATTACTTGCTTGAGTGAAATTCCTTCAATTATTAATATTAACGGTGGTTCCAGCCATTGCTCCAGCACACAGGGCGGACGTCTTGTAGGGACAAATGTCAGGCCCCATATGGCTTGCATAGGCATGCAGTGAGGGTGACAATTTTACCTATGGTGAATACATTCCTTTGTGGTATTAAATATAGATCTGTAAAACCAGGGATCACACCATAATTTTTTCATATAAGATTATGATAATACACATTTATGCATCCTGAACTGGCAATGAATTATGCACTCAACATGAGGCCAGATCAACCCTGCTACCTAGCAAGCACAAGCTTTTAAAGGCATTTGGTTTCTAGGATGTGCTTGGTTTCTAGGGTTTTGCTGGGTATGTCCAGCCATACATTCCCCAGCACACAGTGAAAATAATACTGCTATTTGAAAGTCCCATTCTCTCTTAAAAGATGTTAGGTTTTCTTTTTTGTCTTCTTTTCAAATATGTATATTATGTCTCTCTGTGTGAGAGATATGAGTATCACTGCATTGGTGGCAGTATTGGTAATAGCAGTGACAGTAACCTGCACTGTCTCTGAAATCATTGTATAGATTTGCTGGAAGATTCTATAATGTAAAGCCCTACAGTCTTAATATCCAGTAGGCAAAATGTTTTGATGGGAGCCAGAGGTGCTCAGAACTAATGAGGATCATGGTTTTCATGGATGTGTTGTATATGAGTGGGATAATCTGTATTTGAAAATCTTACTTTGAAAAGTTTGGCCTCATCACTCACTGTTGTACTCAAATGAGAATATGAAAGGCTCTTTGACTTTCCTGTACAGCTCCAATGAGGGAATGTGTAAGCTGGAAAAAATGTTCTTCTGGTTTCAAGTGACAAACATTTTAATTATTTAATAAAATTCCAACAGAGGAAAGTAATTTTTAAAGTCCCAGCTTTTTGGATTACAGTTAGTTAAAATTTCCTTCTCTGTCCATCACCAACTCCCAGAAGAATCTTTGATAAGACTGTGAGATAAAAAGGACCAGATCCACAAAGATAAACAAGCTTCATCTTCCACATGCTGAACTAAAGATACTTACATGAGCGATGGGCTTGTAGATTATAACTGCAGAAACACTCAAAACCGCCAGTGTTTAATATGTTTACTTTTGTTAAGGAAACACCAGGTGCTTGTTTGCCAGAGAAACCTTCATCCAAATATATAAGGGGTAATGACTGTACTGGTGTGAGTATGGCCTGTTTATACAGGATTGTAGCAACAAGCTCTTAAACAGCATCTTTATCCATTTTTTAAAAACCTTAGGTTTCTTTTAGAAAAAAAAAAATAAGGTATCACTATGTAAAACTTTCAAAAACTGGAATAATACTGTACTTCATTAAAGCTATAAAACTGCTGAAAAATATTTATTATTATTTATTTCATAACTTTTCTATTTTTAAATCTAATTTTCTAAGGAAGAGATGACAAAAACTTGACCATAATGTACTTACCTGTCCATCAATCTTACTGCTGTTCTATCTGTCTGGTTTCACAATTTGGAACTTCTTGGACAATTTCAGAGAAATAGAAATTTCAAAGTTATCATTGCTAAAGGTGTTTTGAAAATATGGAATGGACTTGGTCAGAAATATATTAGCTGTGCTCACTGGAAGTAAGAGTGCAACATGAACCCACTCCTGATTATACATCACAGCATCCACAAAGCAAAGTGTGCCAACCATTAAATAAATTTCAATGTGCACTTGTGCCTTAGCTGATATTGGGTGATCTATTTCTCAGTTATTGTCTTCAATATTGTCTTCTCGGTTTCACTGAGTTGTAGTAAGGGCTGAACTTGTGCTGTAATTTTAGTTGAACTCAAAAATCTTATTTCAGCTTACTGTTTATTGTCATAAATTATTTCATACCTTTCTAAAATTTTAACTGTAGGTCCAATTTTATTGTCTACAAATTTGTCTATTATGCATTTCTTTCCTGTGACCATGATGGACATTACTGCTCCAAGGATTTGGGTCCCTCTTGCAACTACATGTATTAACAATAAAAAAATCAAATCAGTAGTCAGGTAGGCACCACTCCAGCTTTGAGCTCCATCCAGGTGATGATTAAGGCTGACGTGAGACCTCAGTTTATTGTTTCTTTGATTTCCGGGGCTTATAAAACCCTTCTGTGGAAACTGTAAAAAAGGAACTTAAAACAGACATGTCAGTCCTTCCCAAATATGTCTTTTAAAATACAAGAGAATATTTATGGAAAAATTTTCATGATGTTGGGCTTCTGTTGTGATCAGGAAAAATAATGTTTCAGTTTGGAAGGAAGTGGGGAACAGATGATAGTCATGGTTTTCTAGATCTTATCCAAGTCACTTCAATACCTTGAACATGTGGCTATACAGTACTTTTGACTTTTCAGATGAAGGATGTTTCATTTTAATTACTGGTCAAATTTTACCAGGAAACTATTAAAATTATTTCAAGCTAATACTAGAAATACAAAACAGAAAATTAAGGACACAGTTAGAAGAAGTAGAAACTTATTCTTAGGCCTCATATTGTTTTTAGATATTTCACCATTCCTCACTCTGTGTAACTACTATTTCATAAAAATGAGCCACACTTTCCAGTTAAACTGCTCTTTTAGCAGAGGAAGTTCCTAGAAGTGTATCTAACACAGAAATTGATTTTGAGGTGGTGGCTCTTCCTACTTAAAAAAGTTGAACAATTAAACAATTTTATTAAATTGTGGCTCCAAAGACAAAACAAAAAGTGGCAATCCCTTCTCCCCTGGACTCTGTGACCATCCCAGTCCTGAATGATAAGTCTTGGGATGACAGTGCTTTAAAACCACTACCTTTCATTTCCATACACCTAAAAAACACCTAAAATACTAAAATAAAGATGATTTTCTAAAGATTTAATAATTATGCTTGCGAATATATATTTTCTATTTTATGTATAATTTTATTTATACAATATGTGGAATATTTTGACAAGGAGTTTGCAGGTGTTATTTTAACTTCTTCACTCAATATTCAGCTCAATGCATTTGTTTCCTCCAGCCATTAAGAATTAAAGGACAATGACATTCTATGAAACAATACCCATGCCACATTAGCCAGGAAAGCTCCTTTCCTTTGATGGGTCTGATTTCTGCAAGAGAACCAAGATATATGTGGCCCCACATCCTGCAGATACTTAACCAGGTCTACCCTTCACAACGTCAATGTGAAGTTACATATGCAAGTAAAATATGTGGATGTGGGCCAAGGTAACATCTAAGGACGTTTGCCAGATCCTAATTGAGCAATAAGACAGGGTGTAGACTCTGATCCCATGCTTTGGTATGTTGCTAAGCAAAGGGCAACAGCCCCACACTATCACTCAACAAGGTGTGCTGTCATTGCACAATAACTCCTTACTGTGTACTGTGATGATTATAGCATGCTATTTCCAGTGTATAGGACATATTTATATATATATTATTCCGTTGATATGTGGAGGAAATATCTGTGTAGTAAATGCCATGTTATAGTAAGTGCATAGTGTATTTTTAGCTGGGCAATAAGGTGAAAGGGATGTTGTTTACAGGCCACTGTAGGTGTGCATGGTCTCATAAACAAAGTCTGGAAGACAGACTCGAGAGCCTGCAAATCCAGTGCCTTGCTCCTGACTGGAATTGTGGGCATACAGAATCCTACCTATACATGACACTGAGGAGAGAGGAGTGCAGCGCCTTGCTGTCTCTAACATTGAAAACATAGCAACAAAATTCCCAATGCATTTTGTAAGGAAATCCAGGATATGCAGAAATAATAAAAATAATAATAATAACGCTGCTCCTTGGAAAACAATTTTTCATAGGAAGTAGCATGAAATCATTTTCAGCTTCACAGTTATCTTGTTTGTTTTGCTAATCCTCACAAAGATTAATAAAGGAATGGTGAGACAACAGCAAACTGTAAGCACAGGAAGCGACTATTGCCTAAAGCATCTGGATATGATTATGTAAACACGATGTAATAAGAAAGCTGAGAGATTTAACTTTCGAAATCTCTTCTATTCCCTTCTAAAAAAAATACCCTCTCAGAGTATTTACCTTGTTGCCCCAAGTACCCTCAGAGCTGCTAAAGCACTGCAATTTTCACTGCAAGTTCTTTGCTACTGTTGATTAATCTGACTTAGATTTGATCCTTTACCCAAACTTTTCCCAGTGTGTATTCTGGTGTCTGACCCTTTAATTTGAGAGAGAGAGGTAATTATAATTTGAAGGGGCTGCTTTGGATCTAACAGCTACATGTACTATTTTCCTCCTACCTGCTGGCAAATACAATCGATACTTTGAACATTTATTACATGCTATAGCTTCTTTTTTCCTGTTACTGAAACAGTGACCTCTTCTTTAAGAGCAAGAAGTTGAACATTACTCACAGTGAGACAGACTACTCACCCCAAGTAGCAACTGTGCTACTCAATAACACTCACAAAAGATAAACCTATTTTTAAAGAATAATGGGTTCTATCATAAATATATATATTTTTAATATTTATCCTAATACAGTTTTTAGCTTTTTTCTCCCTCCTCAGTTCCATTTTGTACACTGAGTGCTAGCTATACAGATTATTTAGCCCTTTTACAAAGTAAAGACTCCAGTTTTATTAACAAATCACCCTAAGATAGTACTTTGTATAAGATACATACTATTCTCAGTTTGGCCTCTCTGTGATTCTCTCTCCACAGATAATCATTACAGAACTTGTCTGCTGTGAAACAATTATTCCTATCACCTGGAAACTGATGCAGAGACACCTATATGCAATCCTTTAAAGGCTCCAGCCAAGCGATTCGGGTAAGCAGGGGCAATAGGAAGAGTTTTGCATTTCCTAAAGCTGAGCCACAGATCTCCACATGAGGAAGGAGGCTGCCCAGAGCGAGCCAACTGGATTTCTCACCCAACCTCAACCTTTGTGCTGGAGCTTGGAGTACCTCAGGCACATCTGCTAACTCACCAAGTCTTCTTTCAGGTGTTACTTCAGATAAGGACATGGCAATACAAAAGGAGCTGGGTTTTGTCATTTCTATAGCAATCTACTGGTCTGAATGTGTGCTTGGGAAGGGGGGAATCTGCAGACCCAAAAGATCCACAGAGGAGGACAGTGCCTTGCCTAGGCCATGCACAGCACAGGCTCATCCATCTCTTGAAGCCAGGATACTGGAAAACCCCAAATGCAAAAGACAATGAAAAAGATGCAGAGGAAGACCTACAGCTCTGTAGCTGGAACTCTTCTTTAAAACAAGAAAATTACGTACCTATTCTGTGTTTTCATATCCATCACATGATGTAGACTGGACAGTCCAGAAGGGGGAATGACCTGGGCTGGCTCCTGTCTGGCAGTACCAGAGCATCCACTGTAATGCTCAGACCATCCTGCTTAGCCTTGGTAGCTCTTGGCAGAACACGATCATTGCAGAGGCCTCTTCACTGAACTTAGGTCTCATCTCTAATAAGCATATGCTACAGAGGCTAACAATTTGGCCAAGGCCATTTGATGGACCACTTCCCTGGTGGTAGGACAAAACAAAGAAACAAAGAGAAAAACCTGACTTTTCCTCTAGCTTTTGCTTTTTAAGCACAAGTCTGTAACAGTTTATCAATGACAGGCAAGGCCAAGCATAGTCTCCTTTGGTTTTGTTTGTTCGTTTTTCTAAAACAACATTTTGGCTGAATTTTTCCAAAAGGAAACTCATAAAAAGAGGTTGAGACAGATGTCTGGCAGGGATATTTTCAATTCAGTTGGTTGGAGTTTGATAAGGTTATAAACAACTAAAAACAATGTTCCTCTTGACTAACCCAGTTAGTCAACCTTAACAACAGACAGTGAACTAGCTTTGCTCATAATTGTAATAAGGAACTACTGAATGCCAGAGCATTGCAGTCTTGCCCATAATATTAGGTTATAATACATAATTACAGGTATCAAGATTGGCAGCTGTTTTTCTGAATTAATGTTGTCCTTTCTTTTTTTTTTTTTCATTTTGATAAAACACCAAAAATGTTAAAAATGAGTAGTCATTCATTATATAAAGCAGCAGCTGAGCAGTAGGTGGAGGAATAGTTGTTTGTTCCTACTCGCAAGCAAACATATATAGAGTTTTACTTTTTAAAATCCTTTTCATTTTATTTTAATGGAAAAAAAAAGGGGGGGGGATTTCAAATGACACAGAGTTTTGACTACTAGACCTTTGCAGTTTGTCCAGTTTAATATCTGAGTGCTGATGAAGCTCATTCCAGCTGGCCACAGAATCAGCTTTATTGTCTTGAAACAACTTGGTCCCTTTTTAGTTTTCCCGTAATGTTTTGCACCCTTCCCAGAAGTAGCAATCTTCCTGAGGTGTTGGTGGGAGCCATACAAGTCACCAAAACTAAAGCTAGTGCCAAAACAGGTATCCTGTTATCAGCCCCACTGTAGAGATCCAGGTCTGTCACAGATACAATGTTCTCCTTCCTCTGAGTTTCCAGGATCAGCAAGGAAAGAGAATTTGGCATGTTGATTAGTCAGATTAGAAAAAGGTTATGAAGACCATCTTATCTAAATAATAGTCTTCTCATTGCTTTGGAGAAAATACACTCATGCCAATTTGTTCATTACAGCTGGTCTATCAGGGTTATTTCATTTCTGGCAGCCATCCTGGTGTTTCACCCATACTTTGTGTTGAGGAACTTGCCTTGGTAACCTACAACCAGCCTCTGCCCAAACTCCCCTCTCTTTGCACACTGGCACTGTGCTGTGTCCTACGCGAAAGGGAAACCACAAGGGAGCGGTGAGGTACCTCTGCACCTCTCACTTATAAGCTTTCCCCCTGACCACAGCTTTGCAAACTGAAGCCACAATTACTGCAGCATGTGTGCGGGCTGAGCCAGGAGGTGCGTAGCTGTTACCTCCCCGATGGCACGGGGAGAGCAGAGCTACCCCCAGGAGCTGGTCCAGGGACGGCTGCTCTGTCCTGCAGCGAGAGTCCAAAACTCAGGTGTGCCTGGAGAGAAAGTGTGAGCCTCAGTTTCACTGTTTATTTCTCTTTTTTAGTGAACTGAAAGGCCAGGATGGGAATGACTCTGGAAACTCTGAAGCATTTGGTTGTTTCAGCATAGGTTGGGAGTTGCCACTGTAGCACCTATTAAAAAAAAAAAAAAAAAAGTGGTTTGCATCACAAGAGCAGGATGAAACATAGTGATAGTTGAGCTAAGTCACCACTGCTTCCCAGCACAGTTCAAGGTGATGACTAGTCCCAGAATAGCTGGCATCCCGCTACAGGGAAGATCACTTCTTTCACTGTCTCGTACAGTGGTGATTATAATCTGCTAGATCAATCTTTCCTTTCCTGGAGCTGAAATCTCTGTGACTGACAGAAGATCATATTTGGAGGCTCCACAGTTCTGAAATTGGCTTATTCTGGAAACCTGCCAGTGTCACAGCCTGGCAAAGTGCAGGGATCAGAATTACACTTGGCTATTCAGTCAGTCTTACTGGCTGTTGCATCACCACTGCAGGATGTTGCAAGCTCTTGAGTTTAAGGGACAGCTTTTTGCTTTCATTTTAGGATTATTTCCTTTAATTTCCACATATCAAAGAACTGAGAAAAAAAATATTTTTTTCAAGTTCATTGCATTTTGAAAGCATAAAATGACATAATTTCTCTGCTTAATATTCATTTACCCATCTTAGCTGAGAAGGCTAGGGAAGCAAGTAATGTGAAATGCTCGAAAGCTGCAGACGGGGGATCAGCATCGAAAGACTAGATGACAACGGTGATTCATTCATGTCTTGCGAGACAGAAATAAAACAACTATATGTTCACTTCCTCCCCACACCTCCACCCTTTTCTAAGGTTAACAGAAAGGATTCCTGCAGTACACAAGTTATTTTAAGATCTTGAACAACTTACAGATCTAACATCTTTTTCCCTGTGTATAAATAACCCCACCTGTTGCAGTATCATATATATGTGATCATTAAAATAGATGCAAGTAAAAAATAGTAGTATACTACGTTTCAATCTAAAAATGATTCTAGGAACAAAGCACAGATAAGAGACACGGGGTTTTCCGTATTTCAGAAAGATAAAAGGGATTCTCCAGTCTGAGGTGG
Organism: Cygnus atratus; assembly: GCF_013377495.2. Taxonomy (NCBI): domain Eukaryota; kingdom Metazoa; phylum Chordata; class Aves; order Anseriformes; family Anatidae; genus Cygnus; species Cygnus atratus. The sequence goes on along the minus strand of NC_066364.1, from coordinate 14,606,814 downwards.
ATTTTCCAGAGTCAAAAACTTGTTATATATTCATCGACATTATGAAAGTTACTGAAAATTAAAAAAAAAAAAAAAAAAGAAAGAAAAAAAGAAAGGAAAAGAAAAGAAAATGATTTTTTCCTTGGCCATATTGTTGAAGATCACAATGTTGTCACTGCACATAGCAGAGGTTGTCAAAGTGCTGCTAGAGATGAGTCACACATGTCTCAGCCTCACAGATGCATGTCCCCTTTCACTGCCACATCAGAAACAATCCCAGTTCTCCAGGAGTTAATGAAGTGCTTTTCTCTTGTTTTTCAGTAGGGATCTGACAAACAAACTGAGAAATTTCAAAGAGATTTTGTGATAAAGTATACACAAGGCACAAGAAGGAGATGCAATTTCTGCTTCAAACTGTTTGCAGGCTGATCCTAAGTGCAACCCCAGAGCGTTGTGGAGTGAAAGAGCCATATTTCAGATAAGGAGATCTGAGACCAAACTTCCTGCAAATTGTTCCCAGTGAACTAAAAATCCATTTTGTGAAGGCGGTTATTTTTAAAGCGATATTTTGACTTCTTTGTTTGGTGGTCATATCACATTTTCAGCACCTAGAAATCCTCTGCTTATGACAGCGTCTGAATGAAATGTTGTTACTGACGTAACAATTATCTCCTCACCCTATAGCTATCAAGTTATGACTTAATGTTGAGAAAACTGTGGGCTAAGAGAGTGAAATAACTTCAGTACCTTCAAAGGATGTGGTTAGAATAGTCTGTAGGGGTGGTAAAAGAGTTTTCCTTTGCAGTCGGTGGAGCGGCAACAACAGAGAGGCTTTTCAATTGCTTCTGTATTGCAGCTCAGGGCTTTTAGCCCCTGTCTGCTGCACCCACACACGATCTGGTACAGTCACTTAAAAAGCATATAGCAACCTCTCAGCTCAAGGAGTCCTTTCAAAGTAAGCTTCACTCACCCAGGGGACCAGCAATCTGTAGAGGCTGCTTTTTCTATCCCTGAGATACAGTATCACATTGGCTCTGCTGCACTGGGACCACCCTATGCTCATGCTAGAGAAATAGGATTTGCTTTTCATTAATTCTGTTACTATAAAAAATTCCTGTAGGATATTCTGCAGCTAGAGCACTGAATCATTTCTGAAACTTCCTATTCAAATATTTGTTTTATATAGCAATGGTATTAGTAATGTGCAAGTTTTATGCACTGCTATTTCCTCCCACACCCATTGAAAACTAACAAGAGCCAGCCTGTCAAAGTAAGCATGTGAATTATAGATCAGCTATAACATGCTTCAAATAGTCAGTGTTCCAGCCTAGGTGATACCATATAACTTTGCCCTCCCTGTGCTTGTAAAATTGCAGTCTACAATTCACCAAAAAAGCCTACACACTGAAGTCTGGATTTATCCCACCTTGTAGATTGCACAGCTGCATGCTTAAGAATGGAGAATTTTCTCCAACGGTTGATGAAAAGAGATAGAAAACTTCATTTTAGATCACCTACGATTTGCCTTATCCTTAAGGAAGACCATTGTTGGCTACTGATGGAGCCCAAAGTGATTCTGATTTCAACTTAGGTGCCTCAGTGACATACTTCAATCATCTTTAGGAGAAAAAAAAAAAAAAAAAAGGAGTCAAGCTCTCTTCACAGCCTGTCCCCTTTCCCCTTTTTGAGATACTGCATCCATATGTTGACTTTGACTTTGAGGTTGGATCTGGTGTTACCCTGTGGTGTCAGCTGCTCCCAGTACCCAACACCTAACATCATCCTGTAGGCTATTTCCAAAACGATCAGGAAATGAGAGCAAATAACGTGCCTGCAATGTTTGCTCATGTGGGGTAATAAAAACGAAAACTGGCTGAGGAGCTGCAGAAAGGCCTTATGCTACCGAAGGACTGAGTAATAAAATGGCAGAGTCAAACCAATGTTGATAAATGCAAAGCAATTCACATATGGGAAAAAATAACCCTAAATGCATGACCCAGCAACGGGCTCTGATCTGGTCTTAATCACGGAGGGGACACAGAGATCTTGGAGTCATGACACAGCCATAGCCGCAGACTGTCACATTCAGCAGAACAATTAATACTGCTCAGAAAAACAAACCAACATCAACATAGAAATAGAAAGAAATACAGAAAAATCTAGAAGCCAGCAGAGTGTCACTATAAATCCATGCTGCTGTTGCATCCTGAATATTGTGTGGGATTCTGGTTTCCCATCCCAAAGGGTATAACAGAAGTAAAAAAGGAACAGTGAAATGAGATCTTTCATAACAGGAATTACTAAAAAGACTGAGATTCTTCAGCTGAGAACAGAGATGGGATGTAATATAGGGTCTATAAAATCATGAACGGCAGGGAGAAAGTAAGTACAGAATTACTGTTTCCTGTCTCCTCTAACGCAGTAACAAGGGGGGATCAAATGAAATTAGGAGGTTTGAGTGACAGAAGTTCAAACAAAGAGTTACTTTTTCATATATACAATTAAGTTATGGAATGCCTGGCCACAGGATGCTGTGGTTGCTAAGAGTGTATGAAGGCTCAGAAGCAAATCAGAAGAATCTGCTGGAGAAAAACGTGCTGATGGATATCAAACAGAAGGGCACTGCTGCTGATTCAGTGAGCAAATGGGCTGCAAATCACTGGGAGAGGGGCCTGAGAGACTGCTTTGAGGGAGTATCATTATACTCTTGCACTGTTCTTATCTTCCCCCATGGACGTTTGCTGTTGCCCTGTGTCACTGAGAAGACACTGGCATAGACGGACCATTGGTCTGACTTTGTACGGTCATTCTTACATTTTTAACATGCTTACGTATCTCCCCTCCGAAGATGACAAAAGACCATTCTGAGTAAGATCCTATACCTTTTTGTTCGGTTGAATCACCATTTAAGCAAGTGGAGGGGAAAAAAATGCTCATGGAAATCCAAACAGGAAGCACTTTGCAAACAAAGAGGCACAGGCTGGTGCCTGCAGAGCTACTACTCTTCATGCTCCACAGAACCTGAAAGAGACCTCTGCTACCTGCAGCCAGAGCACAGACGCAGATGGACAATGAAATGATCTCATTCCTTTTTTTTCCCCAGATTATGGCAGATCTGATGCTTATCTTTTGAAAGCTAGGGCACACCTGGGCAGTAGCAGCATAGCATTGAGCCAAAAGCATGATGGACAGTAACTCTCCCTTGCTAATATGTTCTGACGAAACTCAGGCCAGCACTCAAGGAAAACTCTGGTTTTAGTACTCTCATAGACTTCAGTCTTCAGTGTCACACTGATCACATAGCATGGAGAAAGGTTTTGCTCCAAATGACCCAGAACTGGTTCATCTAACCAGCTCTACCTCTGGGTGTAGGGTGACCTTCCAGATTAACCTTTTAAAAGCCTTTCACTATATATGGCACTTTCAGTCTTGGCAAGATAAATCTGAAGGGAGAGCAAAGGGATGTCTCATGATGCAAGTACTAAAACATTCTTGGATTTTCAAGAAAAAATACACAAAACAACTTCCTGACTCAAAAAGAGCTGTATCTGGCATGGGAAACTTCTACATTAGACCTCATCCTAACAGGGAAATATTAATCACAGAATTTAAAGTTTGCTTAGGTGGAAGTGGTAATGACTTAGTTTTATGTGCTTTTTAAATGCATTTTACATGTTTTACACATAAGCAGGATAAAGTCCTAACCAGCAAAATTTATACTTTTGCCTTAAAAGAACCATTTCCACAAGGCTGAAAACAATTAAGGGATGTATCAGCCAGTCTGGAGAAGAGAATTTAAACCGACAAAAATGTGAATAATATTTTAAAGCTACTCGGAAAAATTTCACTAGATCTCCAAAAATCCACAATTAAGAAAGAAGCCCACACTGGCTTCTGAGGGATCTTTCTGAGGGATGATGGGAAGGAAGTTAGTATTTTGCCAATATTTCTACAGACAAAATAGGACAACCAGGTAATTATAGGCCTGTCAGTTTGACGTCTATTCCAGGCAGAGTGATGGAGTTGCTGATAGGAAAGTCAATTAATAAAGTATTAAAACAGTGCAATTTAATTAATGGCAATCAACACAGATTAATGGAAGAAAGATCTTATCAAATTAATGTGCTATTTTTATGAGACTACAAATTTGGTGGATAAAAACAGTTGTGGTAATATTGTATACTTTGACTTTGGGTGCATTTGCCATACAGTATCACAAGAGACTGGCAGAAATCAGAACTAATATGATGAACACACACAGCAAACCAAATTGTTTTCAAGCTGGCTAAGACTAAATTTATGAAGCTAACATGGGGATTCAGATTGGGTTCTGCAGGGACTACTTATCAGTGTTGTGCTAATTAATAATGTTATTGGCAATGCAGGTGAAAGCAATGACACTGCAAATAGTATTTTTCAATGAACCAAAATCTGGAAGTGGGCATTTCTTGATGAAGGCCTTTTAGGCATTGCTTGAAGAGCAGATGCAAAAGAAGTAGCAGGCATCTCACATGTAACCCAACATAAAGTATGCACTTGGGAACAAAAATCTCAGGCCCTACCCACACAGGATGGGCTCTCCTTTGGGATGCTGAGACTGAAAAATGGACTGGGGGTCCTGGCAGACAGCCAGCTGGGCCTGAGCACCCTCTGAAACCATGCTGCCAAAAAGGGCCGATGCAATCTTTTTCAGTGTGCAGAGGATAGTATCAAGAGGTTGTATTACTTTGGCGTTTGGTATTGGTAAAAGCTATTGGAATACCGTCAGTTGCTGATGTCAGCAGCTCAGGGAAGATGTTGTCAAACTGGAGGTAGTTTGGAGAAGAACCACAAGGATATGAATGAAAAAAACATAAGGCTATAAAATGGAGCAACTCCACAGAGTAAGTCTATTTAGATTGTGTATCCCAGCAAAAGCTAAGGAATAACTTGATTATGGTTTGTAAGTGCATTTGTGTGGAACAGATAGACAGAATTGAATGTCTTTCTCAAATCCTGCTCTTGTTCCAGGTAAGCTCATGACCCATGTTGAAGAGTCAGAAATGATCACAAGATGGCTTACAGCTTTAACTTCTGTGAATACAACTGTGCGAAATATATCACCATACATTTTAAAATAATAATAATAATAATAATAAATAATAATAATAATAATAATAAATATGTTTCTGAGTGAAGAATGTTATCCAAATTTAGCTAATGGGAATTTCTTGTGTGCATAAAGGTTCTTTGTGAATGACGGGAGCAGTGTTTTATTCTAGCTTTTAGTTTTGTGAATCTGCTCATTTTTCAGTGCTGCCCCAACAGCTGGCAACGCAAAATTGCAGTGATGTTTTGGAGAACATCTCCTGGAAGCACATCCAGTTGTCAGGTTTCCTTCTCACATTCGCCTCCACCAGCTTCATGCTGATGAGTGCAACTGAGGTAGCAAAACCCAGCCTAAAAGAAACCTGGTTCAGGTTGCATACTCATCTAGAAAACAACTTCTCAAGGCAACTTATTCCTAAAGTGACATATGGAGCTCCCTAAATGAAGACAGACTTTAAGGGCAACTGGCAGTCCTCTTGAGTCAGTTCAATCCCAAAACGTCAGGAACAACTAGTCCTAATATTTCATAGCTTCTCTCGCATATAAGGGTTTCCCCAGAAGGTGCAAACATAGCATTTCTCTTACTGGTCTTAAACCCTCATGTGTGCTCTGCTCACTTGGCCCATTACAAAAGAAATAAACCCATCCTTTTATTTCTCTCACATGTGACCAGTGAAGCTGTGCTTTTAATACAGGTGCTTTCACACAACTAAAAAAAGGGGGTTGGAAGACCTGTGAAAAGCAGAAGCTGTTCAGAAGAGAATTCCACCACAAGAGATTGATTTCAATTAGTGAGGAATAACATTAATATGGATATACATAACACAAACACCTTTTAGCTTCTGGGAATGGCGCCATCTGCGAATAATCAGATCTACTGGTAACAGAGAGATGTAAGGTCTGACTGGGGTAGCTAATAGCCCACAGTCTTGACAGTCTGATTTGGAGGGCAGTGCTGTGATTTCTAAGGTTGACTTGCTTTTCCTCATTCTATCTGAGACCCATCAGCAATGCATCCGACATGCAGATGGAGCTTTCCAAACCACCAGGATTGGCTAGGCTGGGAACGTACTGTGGTCATAGCCACAGCTAAAACCTGCCTATGTGATAGTATCACTATGAAAAATCTATTATGTTACTGGATCCAGAACCAGAGACAAAGACTGCTGATTCTTGAGGCAAAGATGGGTTTGCCTTTCAGGCAGAACACTCTCCTATACGCAGAGATTTGTCCTGCAAACAAGTAAGACACTTCTTAGATCCCAGATGAATAAGCACATGAAGATAAACTTCACACTTCAGCTAACAGCTTTTTTTCTTTACAATTTCTGTACAACATAACAAGGAGGCAGCTTGCTGAAATGTTGGACCTGCTTCTCTTTACCTCATTTAACAGGCTTCAGTACATAAATTACTTTGTGGAGTGTTTTTTTTTTTTTTTTTTTTATTGCACTGTAGTCAGTTGTAAATCTTGCACTGAGTTATTCAATAACACCTTTTTTTTTATTGTCTGAGTGAAGAATGGAGCCTAAGGCTTGATTCTGACTACAGATAATGCACACAGGTATTTATCCCTACATACTTTGTTGTATCCTTATTGAACATGCATGTAATCCTCACATGTGCAGTTCATGCAAATGGGTACATTTCTTGTCAAGTTACCTCTTGACAGTAGCTCATTTAGTTAAAAATGGACGCGCATACCACAAGTAAAAATCACACCTCTTTTTAAAGAACAGATGCTTGTCTCTATGTCTTTGAATTATCCTTTTTGATGTATGGAGGAAAGCCTTGTTCCTTTACTGTCCCACTATTTATCATTTTGCTTAACCTTCCTTCCTAGCACACTAGAGTTCCAGTGTAAATGATTAAAAAAAATAAAATAGAAAAATAGAAAAGCATATCCAAGTTGGCAAGGAGATCCAGCCATGACAACTGGTGGGGAGGTACTTGCAAGCATAGTTTGAGCTAGCTATTTTGATTAATTTTGCTGGAATGAGACTGTCTTCTCAATATGACAGTTCTCAACACTTAATAGTTGTTTAATGTTCCCAATAGGCTCAGCCCTGCACTTTGTAAATCAGCAAAAAATAAAATGAAGGTCTTTATTCTACCACTTCAAATATTATTATCCTTTTTGTTCTGGCTTGTGTTTGTATGCTGATAATATATTTTCTGTAAAGGGACAAGGAGCAGACTGACCTGGAAAAGGAAGTCTTTTTTATGTAGAACTGTCTTTGATCACTCACAGGACTTGTGCTCTGATCTAAGCTCATTGACATCAATGGACGAAAGACTGCTATCAGCTTTGGGGGGGCGCTGGCTCCTGTCCACACAGAGTCCGTATACACAAAAGCAGATGCTAAAAGAGAAAACATATTGAAAGATGGAGTTCCAGAAAAGATACTTCTCTTTCGCTTCCACAAGATTAGGTTTATAACACAATCAGATGTCTTTTTGTCTTTTCACTTAATATTTTTTCTTAGTCCCTGACAGAGTAAACTGAATTTCTACATCTTCTGTTGCTGTTTAGATAAAGATAAGCCTCGGATACAGAGAAGAGGAGACCTTGGTGAATATTTTCTATACCTTAAAAATGGAAGGCCTCCTTCATACACACCCCTGGGAGTCCAAAGAATAGGAGGATAAAATAAGGCTTTGCACCCCTAAAAATCCCTCTTTTAATTGAATGAGAAAATATAATGAAACAATACTTGTCACTAGCATCACAGTTTATTCCAAAGCAGAGTCTCCCAGAATTGGGAATATGACATTTAGGTATGGACCAGCCCATGGCACCCCTTCGGCATTCTGGCCAATGTGTTTTCAAGTCAAACATCTCCTCTCATTTGGTTAATGCCTACTACATAAGCACTACAGCTATGCAAGGCAAGCAGACAAAACTTTACTGCTGAGTTGGTCTGCAGACTTTGATCTGACTTTTAGGACTTGATTCCTTTTCACATCATCTGTGTTATATCCTGACCTTGCTCTAAAATTTTAGCTGACGTAGACTTACATCAACAAAAAACAGACACAGGACTATGTACACCTAATGTCTCAATGAGGCATGTGAAGATTTGTTCATTCAGAGCTTGTCTCTTTAACATCAGACTGAAATGGTAATATTTTCATCAACATATCTGAGAGTAGAAGCAATGTTTATGAAGTGTTAGTTTTGGGGAAAGATGCTGTAGAAACAAAGGTACAATTATTAAATTATACTGGAAGAGCCAAATTCCCCCCCTGGATAGACACGTGTCACTCCCAGTCATGCCATATGTACCCTCCACGTCTCTTAGGGTAGAATTAAATCCAGAAACTGAAATTTATATCTTCTCCCTTCCCAAACTGAATGATTATATTTATGGCAAGCGTATCCCATTCTATCATGAATCACTTTAGATCCCATTAAAAATCGGGAGTTTCCAACTGGAGGCTTAGAGTGAATTAGTTTTTTGCACCCCTGCTTCCTTTCATTCCTTTCTCCTGCTGGGCTTGGAGGCTCTGGGGAGCCTCTCCAGAGTTGCCAGGGACTGCGGCTCCGGCTGATGCTGGGTAACCAAGCAAGTTAAACAGAAAACGCTGGTCGGGAGAACAGAGGTTGGTGCAAGAGCCTAGGTCTCGTGTTTTGTCATAGTCAGAAGGAGTATGAGGGGGGAGAGGAAGGGAGAAATTGTGTAAAAAGCCATCTACTAAGAAAAGAATGTTTGATTTGGATCACAGGATGTGAGACTGGAGAATGTATTGCATAACTTTATGGCTTGTCCTTATTCGCAGTGATTCAGTATCCGGCACTGCTCATCCCATTTCTAAAAATGGTATTAAGAGTTACAGGGTATTCAGAGGTGATGGGAATGACTGAGGAATGGGGGGAAACACCTTTGCATTTTAAGGCAGACAGCAAAGACTGGGTTTGCAGGTCATCCTAGAGGTTGTTGCAGATCACTGGTTCCATATCCTTCCCTACTGCTTAAGGGACGTTCACCAGGACCAAATCCCGGCATGTTGCCAGAGGCTCATTTGTCCCGTGCCAAGCTTAACATCATGACAATCCTTTCTGAGTGGTATTTCTCTTATAACTGTGTATCAGGCCACTTAAAGCCCCTCACATGGAGAAGGAGGGATGAAGAGGGCACAATGCTCTTTGGGAAGAACTACCCCTCACCACTGCCATTTCTGACACCTCCCCTGCCAAGACGAGCCCCCTATGGAGGAATCCTACAGTTTCTCTGGAGCCCTGTTCAGAGGCATTTTCTCTCTGCCCCAAAGCACTTATCTCTGGGACAGCCTTCTCTGTCAGGGTCCTTTCATTATTAGCAGGCTCCTTTGATTCACAAGGCATCATCCAAATCCACAGGTCCTCACACCAAAATAACTCCTCCCATTTCTGGCTCTTCTGTGTGATGATGGGGGACAAGAGGGGCCAAACTCAAGGGAGTAAGTGCCAGGCTCGTTGGGAGTTCAGGGAGCTGCTTATCAAATTTTCATATATATCCAAACTCCCATAGCTGAAACAATAAAATGGGGGAGGGAGGGATGTTTGCTTAAAAAAAAAAAAAAAAAAAAAAGCAGACCGCAGCGGTGCTGGGCGGGGACAGAGAGTTCTCATTCATGGCTTTCTTCATGGCAGGGTGAAAGGCTTTACCTTTTCCCTCTGCCCCCCTCCCGGCACCGCTTTAATTTTGGGATGGATTTAGGCAAACCCGGAGTCGGGAGAGCTCCTCCCAGCAGACTGCACCGGGAAGCGGCTGCTGCGGCTCCCGTAAGTACGCAGAGACCCACGTTGCCCGGAAAAAAAAAGCTATTTCTTCATTGACAAAAAAAAAAAAAAAAAAAGGGAGAGAGAAAAGAAAGGGAAACAAAACCCACGCCCGCCTGGGGCTCCGGCGCCGGCACATGCAACGGCCGGGCGGCGGGGCCGGACTCCTCCTTTAGGTGTATTTAATTACACGGGGGAAATTATTATTAATTAAAATTAATTAGCTAATATCTCCCCCTCCAACCGCAAGGGCAACCCCGGGAGAGGCAGGACCCGCCGCATTCCTGGCAAAAGCGGGGAGCAGCTCCCAGCTCCGCGCTGGTGCCTTAGTGCGAGCAGCCCCCTCGGCACGGCTCAGCCCGGCACAGCCGTGCCGCGGAAGGACGCCTCACCTTGTTTACCCTGAGAGCGGCGGGCGGCCGGGGCGGGCCGGGGCGGGCCGGGGCGGAGCGGAGCGCAGTGGGCGGCGGGGCCGGGCCGGGCCGTGCCGGGCCGGGGCGGGCGGCGGTGCCGGGGCAGTACAGTCAGCCTGCGCGCTGGGCACCGTGCGGGCGTGCGGCGGCGGCCGGCAGCGAGGCACGGAGGCAGCCAGCGTCCCCGCCACGTAAGTAGCTATTAATACGCCGGGAGATGGAAGCCGGGGGGGTGACGATGTCCTGCTGAAAGGGGAGCGACGCGGCCATCCCTTCCCCTCTTCCCCTTGAGAGGAAAAAAATAAATACAATCTGCTGATTTTTTTTTTTTTAATTTAATTTTTTTAAGCGTCCTTCTGTGCACCTCTGTCCCCCGCAGTGAGAAGCCGGCCCCCTTCTCGCAGCGCTGCTTTATTTATTTATTTATCTTTTCTTTTCTTTGTGTTTCTTTTCTCCATTCAGCCCCCAGCCCCAAATCCCTCCGTGCGCTTGGGATTCGCCTCCCCTCTCCCGGGGTCGCACTGTTTCCCTCTCTCCCGCAGCAGTCGCGCCGCCGGCAGCCGGATCCCTTTCGCCGCCGGGCGCGCAGCACCCGCGCATCTTGCGCGGCTGGGCCCGCAGGGGGGCGGCCCCGCGGAGCCTCCCGCCGCTCCGTGCGCTCTTTTGTCGGCCGGCCCGCTCCAAGTTCAGCGCTCGCTCCCTCGCTGTTTTCGCGGGGCATTTTCCCAGCGGCGGCGTTCCCACGCCATCTACAGCCCGGCGGCGGCAGCGCTGCTCAGCCTCGCAGTAGGAGAAAAGAAAAAAAAAAAAAAAAAGGGCAAAAAAAAAAAAAAAAGGCGCTCCCCCCCCCACTTGCGCGCGGCGCTTTTACCTAACCCTTTATCCCCCCTCCTAAGCGGGAGAGGCGGCCGAAAGGCGGCCGCCCCCCAGCCCCAAGCCCGGCTCCGCACCGCTCCGCGCCCGGCCGCTGGCGGGGAACAAAGGGCCGCGGACTGAGCGCTCTCTCCCTGTGCCCAGGACGCGGCGCTGAGGCTGGGCGCCCGCCGCCGCTCCCGCCCCCCTCGCCGGCACACAAAGGCAGCCGCAGCTGGACGGGCGAGGGACCGCGCTCCACGCCAGGGCTCCGGTGCAGCGTCTCGGCTGGTTTTCTCCATACTCATGAACATACAAAGGTCAACCCCTATCACGATAGCACGATATGGGAGACCGCGGAATAAAACCCAGGATTTTGAGGAGCTCTCGTCCATACGGTCCATCGAGCCAAGCCAGAGTTTTAGCCCGAATCTAGGCTCGCCGAGCCCGCCGGAGACCCCGAACTTGTCGCATTGCGTTTCTTGCATCGGGAAATACTTATTGTTGGAGCCTCTCGAGGGAGACCACGTTTTCCGAGCCGTCCATCTGCACAGCGGCGAGGAGCTGGTTTGCAAGGTAATCCCTCTCCTCCTCCTCCTCCTCCTCTGCCGGGCTTAGCCTGCTGCCGGGGGTTCGTTTCCTGGGGCTTTAAAGGAGGTCGGGGGGTTCGGTTATTGACCAGCTTTAAAAAAGAAAAGGCGGAGGAGAGGCAGGATTAAAGGCGCATCCTGTAACTTTTCCCTCTCTCCAGACAATGGCCACGTTATAGCGGTGGCCGGGAGCCAGTTCTGCCTCGTACCCCGGGGATATTGTTCTGGAAAGAGCCGTCCTTTAAGTAGGTCTTAAAGGGAGTTTCAGGGCAGGAGAAAACCTCGTCTTCCCCACTCTCACTTTTCAAAATGGAGTAGGGAATCCCCAGCTAATTTTAAGGTGTTGGGACCTGCCGGCTTCCTCGATTTTTTTGCCCCTCTCCCTTGTTCTGCGAGTTGGGGTATGGGGGAGGATGCGGAAGGGGGAGGAGGTTGCAATCAGCTTTGTCTTAAAAGTGATTTAAAAAATCCACATCGAATTAAGCAGCCTGAGCTCCCTCACCGTGGAGGTTGTTTGCAAACAGCATCCTCCCCCATTGCACAACTCAGCAAGAACAAAACCTGCACACCTACGGTTTTCAGAAGAGCAGACAAAATAGCTATCCCACTCTTTGTAGCCTGTCTGCTTTGCTGAGCCTCCTCCCAGTTTGCTCCTACTATTCAAAGGTGAGCAGTGGGAGAAAGAAACCCCCATGCGTGCACGCCTGTCGAGGGATGTTCTCCTTTCGGGCTGAGGGAATATTTTCCTTTGTTCCTAAATTGTGATTCTCATTGTCTGTAGCGAGTCAGACTTATGCCACGCAAACCGAGGCAGTACCCAGTAGTAGTTTTTATAACTACGTAGCACATTGCAACCTTGCGACACCCGCTGCAGTGTTTGCATTGTTCCTGAAATATGGAATTGTGCCATGTAGCTATCTTGGGCAAGCGTCTCGTGTCGAACTAACTGCAAAACTGAAAAGTAGATGCGTTGTAGCTTTTTCACATTCCAGGGATTAATGGTAGTATTGCTGATGGTTTCATACTTCTGTACTCGATTCATAAGAAGTTATGGACTAGCTTGTAGCAGGGAAGTGAAAATAATTGCTCCTGTTTGCTATTTGTGAAGGCTGGAGTTCAGAGGGCAATTTAAATGTGCTCATTGATTGAGTTATAAAACCTGATGTTAAGGCAACCTAGGACTTTGTTCAGGGGAAAAAAAGGGCCCGTGACTTTGCAAAGGACTAATATTGCATGCTGAAGTGAATGCTTTGTTACTAAACTGAAACAGAACATGAGAATTTCTAGAATGAAAGCCCTGCTCGGTGCAGCAGTACAGTGCTGCACTCTAGGACATTGGCATCTTTTCATGAAATAAACAGATCCCACAAAGCTGCTGCTCTGTGTGAAATTATAGGTGAACTTGCATAACAAGTAGTAAAGTGGGGGCTCTGCTCTTCTTTGTTTCCTGTTTGCTTTGCAGGATTAAGGTAGTGTTTTGATAACAGTATGAGCAGCATGACTGCAGCTCACAAAGGGTGGACTTGATTTTTTTTTTCTCCTCCCTTTAAGCTGTATGTTTTTAAGCCAATCCTGACATTTGAATAGTGTCAGTTTTTCCGTATGTGCAAGGCACTACTTCTAGCTGGGCTCCAAAATATGATCTTAGCTTGAATTGCCAGCTCGTGAATACGCAGTTGTCAGTCCTGAACTCAATTTAATGCATTCTGTAAAATGCCTGCAGTATCATGACTAGTATTTGTCAAGTAGCCTTCCGGCTAAGAGACCTGCTATCTGGTATCTTATTGAAGATGCTCTTAGAGATTGCTTGCACAAACATTGGTTTGGATAGCAGACACATACTGATGATTCTCAAGATTCATTTGGCTGCGCCCACTGACTGTACAGATGCCGTTATTTGCTTCAAGGCTCTGTGGCATCCAAACAATGGTAACTTCTCACTTCCAATTTCCAGCAAGAACTAAATCAAACTGCAGCTTATTGGACATTTGCTGAATTGAGGCCAGGGATCTTACATGCTGGGATACAAAGAAGCCTTTTATAAAAGGTATTCTAGGCTGTAGCAATGTGATAGTACTTCCCCTCTCCCCACTTGCAAACATAGTGCTGATATATATCCAGACCTACTTACCTAACAGCCCCAGAAACACAAAATGTAACTAATTTATGTCAGGATAATCTGGTTAGAAGAGAATTCTGGAAAGGCTGTTTTTTTTTTTTTTTTTTTTTCACGTGAGGGTTTGAGCTACATGAATGTTCCTGCTTAAATTTTATTTTATAGCAGCCGCTTTGTAGTAGAGCCATTTACTTGCAATGTAGTAGTTTTGAGAACCAAATGTCAATGAATTCTCCTCTGGACTGAATTACACACCAGGGATTTTAGCAACACCCCCTCCCCACCCCAGTTCTGCTTCCCTGGCTCACCATGTCACCAGAATGGTTCAGTGTTAATCTACCGCCCTGTAAAATGTGTTGGATCTGTTTGGCAGCCTGCCTTTAAGGTTGTTTTTGCCTGTGCTGGAGTACAGCAGCACAGGTATGGGGTGGGGGGAAGGAGCTGTGTGAGGAGGGGGTGTTCCAGTTTTGTGGGTTTGGGGTCCTTTTCAGGGGAAGGAGTTAATGATTGCACTCTGAAGTGTTAAAAGGCTTAGGTTTTGAAGCCTCAGGTAAATTTGAATTGAACTGCATCTCTGATGCTCAGTTTTCAATGCTTTATAAAGTTTCAAAGAAAGCAAGGAGGTTTGCTTCTTGGAGAGGACACAAATACCCACTACTGGAATATAAAAAAGAAAAACAATTGCATTTTAAACCAGTAGGTTTGATACCTTTACTAGTTCTTTTTTTTTTTTTTTGTTCAATTAGAACGAGACGTGACCACCTTAAATTCTTTTTACCAAAGTAACAAAACACCAGAGAGTGAGTTATATATTGATAGAATTTTTATGCTGGTGGAAATGCTAATCCCTTGCTTTGTGTTACATCTGGAGCAGGTATAACTGAAAATAACCATCACTCCCATCAATACTTGGCTTATATTCTCCTTCAGCACACTGACTTCTGTTCTTGTTAATGAAGTCTTTCTTCTTTGTGTAGTATGGGCATTTCTCAATTGACTCAAATACTGATTCATTCGTCACCACCAGATTATAGTAACTTTTTATATTTGGGTTTCCCAGCAGCCTTTTTAATTCCTACAGCTCATTCATAAGATCAGTGATAACATACTATTAAAGGGACACTTCGCTTTTAATGGAGCACTTGACTGAAAGGCAGAGACTTTGGGGTGGTTTTGTCTTTGCCTTTTGAAGGGTGTTTGTCTGTGCTCCAACAGGCAGGGCTATTTCCCCCGTTGTCCTTCTGATCTTATAAACAGCCATTGTAAAACTGAGACTTTGAAAGTGAAAGTGACTTTGCTGTTCGTGGGAGATGAAAGCAATGCAGGAAGTAAATGTGAGTGGTGACGGATGGTATTTTAAACCAGAAAATCCTGAAAGCTTTAATGGGTTAATAAAAATCAAGAGAGAGGCATGTGGATCAGGGTGGATTTAATTTGACAGCTTCTCTCAACACAAAGCTACTGGTCGTGTTCTCTATGAGTTTATTTGGATGCAAAATAGAAGATAAACAAGCTTCCTTCCAAGAACCGCCTCTGCATGTCATTGGTCTTTACAGCTTAATTCAGATTACATTCTAAATTTGATCAGCTATTTGCTAATGAAACTGTTCTTGCTACAAGTTTTGAAGACTAGCCTTTTCTGTCAAGGCTACGTGTATCTGTTGTGAAGGGTTGTACAGTCTGTTTTGTCTCGTCCTCTGTGCCGTGAGCCTCTGACATCCTGTTTACATCGGTACAGCTTCAGCAGCAGCATAAACTGTACTCAGAGGTGGTGCTGTTAACAGAATTAGATATGTCCTGACTTCACTGTCCTTCATAGTGCTAACCCTGGCTTTACTGTCCTTGCTCCTGCAGGTGTTTGATATTGGCTGCTACCAGGAGTTATTAGCACCATGTTTTTGTCTGCCTGCGCATAAAAATATCAACCAAATTACTGAAATAATTCTTGGGGAGACAAAAGCGTATGTGTTCTTTGAAAGGAGCTATGGGGACATGCATTCGTTTGTTCGTACCTGCAAGAAGCTTAAAGAAGAAGAGGCAGCCAAACTCTTCTATCAAATAGCTTCCGCTGTTGCACACTGCCATGATGGTGGACTGGTACTGCGAGATCTCAAGCTGCGAAAGTTTATTTTCAAGGATGAAGAAAGGTAAGAGCCTCCCTGACGTTACAGGTGGGGGGAGCCTGAGGTCAGATTCAGAGTCACAGGATGTTGTGCTCTTTGTGGTCACCATACTGTTCGTTTGTGGTACACAAGGTGTTTCACTTTCTTTACTTACCTCTGCAACCTGATCATGGGATGGATGTGCCATTTTACCTTCTGGCTTAGGAGTAAAGTAAGTATAGAGTGCTGTTTGTATCTGTGTCTGGCCTCTGCATCTCCACCCAGAGGAGCACCCTCATTCCAGAGGAGGGGATGTCTCCTGTGGGAAGGTTCTGCATAGATGTCTGGTGTAGGAGCTCTGCTAACATAAATACAACTGGTGTTTAAAGAGGGAAGGAGTAAAAGATCTGGTGTATTAAAGAGGGCTGGGGACTGAAATGGCTCATACCGGTGAGGAGACATGAAGAGGAAGAACAGCCAAGTGGTTAATGCTGACGTAGGTTGGAGGCAAGGGCCACCAGTGTTTTTGAAGGACCACTTTGAGAACAGCTTCTTGCTTCCAGTGCTGGAAGAGTCTGGAGGCTGCTTCTAAGGGTATTATGTGGTCAGGAGTCACACTAAGACTAAAACTGCCTTGCTGTTGTGTGTACCTGCTTTTAGTATCAACTGTTGTGGTGCTTGGGAAACTACCCATTTTTTTGGTGGTGGTGGTTTTATTTGTATCTCCTCCTTGCACGCTCTCCTCGCTCAGTAATTGGCTGGTAAATGATTTGTGGAAGGAGGTGGAAGACAGGGAATGAAGTAGTGTGGTATACACTCTAGGTATACACTGTTGAAGTGCTATTTTGGATGCTGACCCATAACTATAGCATTGAACCTGTGGAAACTTCATGTCTCTTTCCTTGTGGTTACCAGTTTTCATTAATTGTTACATCATGTATTTGCTTGCAACTTCCACATAAACCGCCAGAGTAATGTCAGGCTTTCACAGAGGAATTTTAAATTGGAAGATGACAGTCGGAAGAAAAAATTAAATGGGGACAGAGTCTGCCTTTATGCTTCTTCATGTCTTTGGTAGAGGATGGGGAGGTGTTTTTTTACTTTCTGGTTCCATCCTACGAATTGTTTGAAAGCTTGGTCAAACTGTTGCAGAGTGAAGTGTTTTGGAAATCTTCATTAAAAATAGCCAATGCGTATCAATTCCATTTGGGGCTGTTTGCAGGGTTATGAGCAAAAACAGAAGCAAATAGGTTTTCTGCAGGCACAGTAAGACAATGATCTGAGAATGACAGAAAACTTATAGACACTTCAGTCATTAAAGAGAGGTTCCTAACCTTAAAATAAAAATGGCAACATCTATTTAAATATTCTTTATTTAAACTAATAAAAGCCAAATTTTCCAAAATGAACTTCTTTTAATCTTTTTACAAGCAGTAAAGTAAAAGGCATCTCTTCACTTCTCAATTCAGTTCAGGCAATTCACAGCTATTCCCTGTTTTTCTACTGTAGCCCCAATATAAATGATTACGGTTTCCTCCTCTTCTAATAAGAAAATCTAAAATGAAACAAATTTAATGTTCTTTAAGAGAGAAATTCAAAGCAGATATATGTAAACTAAACATTCACAACTTTCACCCTGAGTTTAATAATTAAACATCGTTATGACATCTTTGATGTAGATAACAATGAAACCTGTGTCAAGTAGATGGGGTTTTTTTGTATTATAGCTGATCATGTCATAACATTGAAGTGAATTTTTCCTGGCCTTTTACATAAAGTTGTGTGGTTTTGTATGAAGGACAGGGCTGGAACTACCTTTCCACTCTGAGCAAAATGAGCTCAGAGCAATGTAGTAGGAGCGGACGCAGGCCGTGCCGAATACTTTTGAACTCCTACCCTGCTGCTTACTAGGAACTGAATGCAACACACGGCACGAGGCCAAATCCTGCAGCCACCCAAGAAGAGTGGTGCGTACTATAACAGCAGTGTTTGCGTTTGTGAATGTTTTTAACATAACTCGTCTGCAAAATCACAGTTACTCACTTTTGAACAGTCTCTTCTAATTATCCACTAATTAATTTTAAAGATAAATACAACTTGCTGGTTATTTTTAAGATAACTGTAATGTGGTTTTCTTCTGGATGTGTTGTTGACGTGTAAGTATAGAGGTATTGCAATGCTTTCTCCACTAAATAAACGGAGATGCGGTGAGATTAAATAGCGGGAGATGGAAATAGAACCAAACAGCGACTGGCTTTTTCACATGCTCTGATCATCAGACTGTAATCAGTCATCACTTTCAGTCTGCTGCTATATTTAGGCTGAAAAATCTTCCCGGTCCTTCCGGGTTCATGGAGGTTTTTGTGCTTTGCTCACACCCATCTGAACTGGTGTTTCGGTGAGCCTGCCGGCAATGCCCGCACACTGAGCAGCCTTGCATTCAGAAACTGCCGCCTGTGGGAGTGCCTGTGGTATGGGTGCTTCAAAATCCGCTGATGCTTGATACCTGCAGTGATACAGGGAGGAAGAAAAAAGGTGAAAATGATGTTTTAAGAAATGTCTGTGAACTCCACACCTGTTCCTCAGAGGAGGCCTTTTTTAGTATTTCTTTTCCTATTTCTTCAAGCCTTTAGTACCTACTGATTTGAAACTTTCTCTTATTAAACACTCACAACTTTTAATTTAGGAAAAAAAAATGGGAAATCCAGCATGCAGGCAACATGTGAATGGAAACTTTTTTTTAAGTAAGATTTGTCTGCCCTTAGCTATGGGCTGCCAGACTGACTGCAAGAGCCAGAGAGAATATGAAGGATACGTGGAGGCAGTTCCATTTGTCTAAAAAAGAAAATCAATCGAAGCATTTCTTAGCACATATTCCTTCCGTTGATCCTAATGCTACCCTGGTAGTTGAATATGAAGTCAGAGCTCGTGTAGTTTTGCAGACAAGTATATACGGCATGGGAACTCTTCCCACCTTGTTCTTTTTGTCTAAACTACAGATGGAATTTGCAAAGATTCAAGATCTTGATCTAGTGTCAGGAGTGCTCTTTGCTCCTGCTGATGTCACTGCGAAGAATGCATGTTATTTGAATGTTGCAAATTGCAGTGCCCTCGCGATATCGGTAATGAACCAGGAAACAAGGAGGTAGAAAAAAAAAAATGTTGGAGGCTGCTGGTGCCGAGCATTTTATAGGGGTCCCAATCTTACTAGCAGTGTTTTCTTGATGTGCTAAATCAAAGCTAGACTGTGATGGTGTGTTACATCTTGCTATTGCGTGTATGTAAATACATCAGCACTTAAAATGAAATGCAAAATTCCATAGTATGGAAACAAAACAATTAATCTGTGTTTCAGGGTACTTTATGTTATAGCTTCCTTTAATCCTGAACTGCAGAAATTTTGAAGGTTGCATTCCGTGAAAATGATGTGTGCTGTTGGCAAGCACCTTAGGTCTTTTATGTTTTATTTTTGTTTGCTTCATATAAAGGAAGATTGAGGGGTGTTGCTTTGGTGGGGTGGAAGAAGAGGCATTGTGTTTGTGTGGTTTTTTTTTTTTATTTATTTGTAAACTATATGTGAAATAGGCAGAGTATTGAAATTTCATAGTTAAGCTTAAACCTGCAACTGATCTTGATGAAGCAGAACTTCTAAGACATTACCGCATGGCTGGAAATGTTTTGTAAGACTGGGTTAGCAAGCAGCAGCACATCCATTAAATGAGGGCAGTGACTTTCAGATTACTGAACACATAGAAAACGCTTATTTGCCATGCTGAATCTTACCAGACTTTTTAAATTACTTACAGGATTCTTGACTATTTAAAAATCGGACTATTTAAAAACTTCTAAATAAAATTTGAATCCAAGATATTGGAGATGAGCTAAGATAAAGCATGCTTTTGTACATTTTCTATTTCCATGCATGGTGGTCACTTTTTCTCATCCTGGATATTAAGGTCAGCGTTGCTGCTGATCTTTGTGGTACTCTTGCTTTTGATTATTTTTGTTCTGTTCTTTTTACTCTATTTTTTTTTTTCCTTTTTTACAGCCTGCCTTCATAGTAGGCCTTTGGGCAAAGCAACTCTGCCTTTCTCCTGGTGTCCCATAATGATGTTGCAGAATGGGCAGGGCTTTTTTTCTGGTTGTGCTAAAAATAGCACTATCCACAGCATGGCTAATAAAGCAGTTCATCAGTGTGATATATAGCAGATGCTTTGAGAGAGAGCCACCTCAAAGATCTCAGAATTAAATCAAGCATTTCTGTGGTGGTTGTTCCAATGGCTTTCTTAATACACGAACATTTCTGCTGTCAGGGAATTATTAATTTCTGTAGTGTGTTTTTAAGCCTTTAATTATATTAAAATATTAGCTGTCATAATATTTGAGGCTTAAAGACCTTGTACATTCATCATAGTTGTTGAGGGGAAAATTAAAATAATTTTGGTATTTAGATATCATAATTTCCCTGTATTCCTTGAGTAAATATGAGAAATGGTGGGAAGGTGGGATTCAATAAAAGTAAATATCATTTGACACCTTCTGCTGTGCACCAGGGGAATGCAGCCAGTACAATCCACCAACTTAGAAAGCCTGTTAACACAGGCATAACATATTTATTTTAGTGCTTTTAGAATTGTTTTATCCTTTTTTCCCTTCTAGAACTTCTCAGCTTTGGATGGTGCTTTAAGGTGACCTAGTTATGTTGCTTGCAATCCTAGTGATACAAACCTGATCCCACAAAGAAATACAGAATATATGTGCTCACCATTGTCCAAGTAGGCATTTCATTTTCTTATAGTTAGCAGTAAATTTCTTCCCCTTCCGTTGTCAAATTGTAATGCAGTCAGCTCATTTTTCCCCTGGTGTTAGAACTAGTTGTTTTACTTACAATTCAATAGAGAACAGGTAAGTTAATGTCCTGGTCCTAGTCTTCGAATACCAAAAAAATTATAAATAAAGTCAGTCTTCATCTGTTTTGTTATTTAAGTACTTTACCTTACCCTGAAAGGAGAGGAAAGGTGCCACAGGACCAAATAAGCATTGTTTCAGTGGAAAATTATAGGTCAAATTTCAAACTAAAATTACTATTATTTTGCCTCTTAGTAGAATATGGTAAGGAAGGCAAATTCCATTACAGGCAGAAAATCTCTGCTGTCAGACTTCAGATAGAGGATGGAGCAGTTAGACAATCGTCCCCTACAGAAAGGTTTGTTTTCAAACAAACCTTGTTGCCTTCAAGGGGTTTGCTTGCAAATCTCCTGATTTCTGGCAGTCTGGGGATCAGCACGCTGTGGGTTTTGTTGCATTTGTGTCCCCCTTCCTGGTGGGATGCAGGAGGCCATCTGTAGATGTTGATCATCACGCCAGCCCTCTGAAGTGCGTAAATCTCCTCCTGAGGGCATGCGGAATCATAGAGGTTAAGTACTGTGCACAAGGTCATAAATGAAAGCAAAAGCCAGGGAATAGTTAGATGCTGGCTGGTTCTGGGGTAAGGACTGAGCTCCAAGTGGATCTTGGAACCAAGTCTCTTCGAGGTCCTTCGGCGCGACCATGAGTGGTGAGTGTTTGGTGTAGCATCTCTAGAGTTTGTAGCAGGTTTTACCCTCAGACTGCACTATTTTTTTGGTATTTGACTTGTAGCTGAATACTTAACTTTTTTTCTTGCTTCTGTGAAGGGTGGTGTGGGGATGCAGTCATGCAGTGGGCATGGAGTTGGAGAGAAGCACTGCATGGGGGTTTGCTTTTACCCTGGGCTGCAGGTTGCCTTCATGTGATGCTCAGCCTCCCCTGTCACAATCGCTGGCTAGCCTTCCTCACTGTCCTTAGCTGGTTTGTGTTGGCAAACTCCCGAATCACTTCTTATGACAGCTCAGCATTTTGTTTGGATTTGGAACCGTTGCATTCTGGTCACCAGCTTTCTGGCAGGCTCTTTGCAGGGGTTGTCACGTTTCTCCCCATCACTGGACTGCACACTGGCTTTCTGGACTCCTGTGTGTCTTTCCAAAAGGCACCTCTGGATGAGTGCTGCATTACACGTTGGCTGCATCTCCAGATGTGGTTGGCATGGTTGGGTGCCCATCATAAGACACCTGTCACAGGATTGCTCTCTCTGAGGGCAGGCACTCTGCAGTCCTTGGAAACAGATGTCTCTTGAGACATCTTGCACGGAGAGTTCACCAGCTTGCTGTTTTGAAGACTTAAAAACCTCCATCCAGAGACTCAGTGCAAGATACTTCATGTCCATTTTTGAGCTGAGGCTGAGGAAGTTTGCAGGCATCTGAGCTGGCGGTGAGCTGGCTAGGGGCAGCTGCCATGAACTGCCACAGTGAAATTCTCCTGCATTTTCTTTTTAATTGTCCTTATCACACCATGAAATTACGTTGGGCTAGGGAGACAGAGGAAAGGAGGAGACCATAAACAGGAGCCAACCTGGGGCATACTTGGTCTTAAGCACCTGCTTTTTAGTAATGTATATGGCTTGGAGACAGGCTACAGACATCTCAGCGATGGTTTGCAAGTCAGCTTGTAAAATAATGGATCTGCTGTGTCATAGAGGTGCTGGGCACCCACTGCAGGCTTAGAAAATCTAGGGCTTTTCTGGCAACATGCAGTTCCATTCACAAAATATTTTTTGTCTCCTTTCCCTTTGGAGCTTTATCATGTGAACAGACCTAAAAAAGATGGTGAACGTGGCATAGAGCTGACAGCAGAGCCTTTTAAAACTGACCTTTCGTGTGATCTAAAAAGATAAAAGCGAGGTGAAGTAGCTGCCGTGAGCCAGATGCTTATCATATAATGGCCTCCTTGAAGGGTTGTAACTGAGCCCTTCTATGAAAGGGTCTGCATTGGACTTCAGAGCCCTCACCCCAACATACGCACACACACATTGCTCCCTTCTTACCTGCTTTTTTGGGAGTGTGTTGTCACCCTAGGCAATAAGGGTGTGGAAGGAGCTAAGTGCATGGCACCCAGGACAGACTGTTCCCAGCAATCCTGTCTGAGTGCTGTAGGGCAGAGGTCTCGGGGAGCCCCAGCCCTACCTGGAGGGGTGTGAGCGGGTGGTCTGCTTTTTTTTTTAGGTGTAAACCAGCCAAAAATGAGTTAAAAGCCCTAAGTTGCTGGATCCTGCATGTCAGCAAGGGGATGTGGGGCGGGATAGGATCTCGTCGGAGGAAGGGTGGGTGGGGATATGTAATTTTTAGAGGCTTCCTCATTCTGCGGAAGTACCAGTGAGGGAATCTTCCCTTAGGAACAAGGTTCATCCTGTAAAACCTTGACTGCCTGCGCGTCCCAGTTGCCTTTTGAAACATATCCTTGAGCCTGTTTCATTATGCAAGAGACGGTTTGTCTGACAGCCTCCGTGCAGGTTTTTTCACTGGAACTGCGTAGGATGCTGTGTGGTGAACTCCCAGGCTGTGTGCCGTTACGCGCTGGAAGGGATCTTAACAGTGAAAGGAGCAGGATTTGAATTGATGGCATAACATTTCCCCTCTGATCCTGCATGCCTCGCTGCCCCGGGAGAAGATCGGGTAGTTCTGAGTTCAGGACAAGTCTTTCTACCAAGCTACAAATCATCCGCATGGGATTTCATTAGCTGCCTTCCCTATCTCACTGGCTGCATGAAGGCAGCGTGCTTCTGCATTATTTAGGAGAGATTCCCTTAGTTAAAATAATCAATTAGCAAAAGAGAATTGTTTCCAGCGTCGAGCTTCCCCCCCCTTTTTTTTTTCCCGCCTGATGGCATAATTGCATTCATGCTCATCTTGTCTTTGTGATGGGGTGCTAGCAACTGACCTTGATTAAATGACCTGTAAATTATTGGCCACACAGGAGCAATCCCTGATCTCTTGGGCAGTAACGAGTTCCTGCTGATGGCTTGAGTGCTTCCACCCAGGGAAAGGCTTTTCTGGCCTCAGTCAGGGCAATGTTGAAATATGAGAGTGTGGCATGGGTGCCTTTGTTTTTTATGGGCAGGCTAATTTAGGGGGGATTGCTGTGAGGCACCTCCCCTGTTCAGAAGTTGCCATTATCTATTTGTCCGCAGCCATATCAGTAAAATGGCAATCTGGATGGCAATTCCAATTCGGATGACAGTTGTTTTCTGATCTCTGGAGGCACGTGGCTGCTGTATAGAATCTGTAAATCTGGATCATCTCATTTTGACCCAACTTGAATAGCAAGTGGGTGGTGTGCCTGGAGGCTCTGAAGCAGGATGCCTTCTTCCAAAGCAGCTGATGTGGCCGTCGTCTCAGGGATGCTGCTGGACTAAAACTGTGGGTTCGGTCTGCAGTTTTTGTTCCCAAAATGGTAACAGTGGCTTAGCTGTGGTTCAGGTGCTATTTTCCATCAAATGGCTTTGAGGACAAACTAGAAGCAACTGCTTTCATTGATTCAGGCATGGGCTCCTTTACTACTGTTTATTCAGTGCAGTGGAGATATTTTCCTCTGAAACACTCAGACTTTCAGTCAGCATTTCTGCTTTAAATGTTCCATCTTTTTATATATATTTCCCCCCCTGCCTCATGAGCTTAGAGGCTTCTGAATAATTCCACTGATTCTGGTATGGAAATTGTGTTTGCTTTTGGAGAATAAGAGCGGAGCAAGCGTGAATGCTGGGTTCTTACAGTCCTGGCTTCAGTGTCAAAAGGCAGGAGAGTAATTTGCCAGTAACCCCTGAGCTGTGCAGGGAGAAATAATGTGAATCACCCTGGAAAAAAAAAAAGTGTAGGATGTGCAACAAAGCTGTCTGCCAGAAACGGGTGCTAACTCAGGAGGCTGCATTGAAGAATCTTCTGGAAGACGTTTAATTGATTAGGTTTTGTTACATTACTGAAGAGCAAAGTCTGAATGCAGTCAAGTAATGAATGGCATATTGATAAGAAATTCAGAGTGGTATTGTTTTTCATGGGTTTCCCTGACGGTTTCTATGGGGACAAAGACGCATTTCCCGTCTGAGTGCTGCTGCTGCCCTCTGATTGCACTTCTGTGGTTTCATTCACCAGTAATGGGAAAGCATTCATAGGCAGAATAGCTTCCCCTTTTTAAATAGCCATGATTCAGGGTTGTATTTTTTTTTTTAATGCATTAGACTAATGCAGTGTTTTATCAATGATCTGATAGATGCATAATGCTCTTTTTCCAAGTGCTTATTCAGGGTCTGCATTAAAACTTGAAATTATGTACTGTAATTACGTAAGCCTTGACAAAAGTCTTTGTTGCCCTACAGTATGTGTACAAAGTGATTCTCATCCGGCTTTGGCAGTAGTTTACATTTCAACTTCAGGGATTAATTTTATTGCAACCATTTGAATGGTCGACCTCAAATGCTGATGCTTTTGGAAAACTTTTTTCTCTTGTGGGGGTCCTTTAGCTGGCTGGTGCGAGTTAATTATGTAGAGAATGAGAGGGTTTTTTTTTTTTTAGAAATGTGACTCTTAAGAAGGAGACTGATTTTTGTTTGTGCTTTCTTTGCTCCGTGATGGGAAGTGCTTCAAAGCCGACTGATTTCACATTTCAGCATTTGGTTTTGAGTCTGTCCCCTGCCTGCCAAGTGCAGAATTCAGGGTTGTCTGTTTGTGCTGCAGTTGGATGCACTTTCCAGCCTCTGCTGCAGAGGTTCTGTGTTCTCAGAAACTACTTGCAGTTTTGATTGTCTATTTGTTGTTGTTGGCTTTTATTCTTTTTCCTGGTATTTTATTTCAGTGCTTCCTCTGAGAGAGGAGGTTGAAAGGAAGATTGCTTCTCATCCAGGGTGTCTGTGCATTTATTTCTCTGTATTTAGATCCTTTCTTTCTTTTCAGGGTGATGGGATGGGGGAACAACAGGAAAGGTCTCAGACTTGCAGAAAACCCAGCTCTCTTAGGCAATGCTTGAAATATGGAGAAATGGGAGGCCAACCAGAACTGGAATCGAGGGGTACCTGTGTCTTGCAGAGATGCTGTGCACTGGGAAATAGCAGTTCCTAAGCCAGGCTGCTCCTTCCTTCTCAATTGCCTAAAAAACCGTGAAATGACTGTAAAAAAAAAAAAAAAAGGGGGGAGTGACATTTAGAGTTCATAATGTCATGCTGCTCAGTTGCTTTGTGACTGCAGACTGTGCTGTATGCACTGCCGAGGTGTGTGCAGTCACCTGTCTCTTAGGAAGAGAGGCTGGGTTGGGTCTCCCCTGGCTTAGGGACACGGTGAGGAGCCCAGGAGAGCTCAGCCAGGGCCTTCAGCAGCAAAAGCTCGTAAGTGCTTCTGTGCACGGAGCTGTGATGTGCTCCTCTGGTGTCCTTGCTCTGCTCACAGGAGGCCTGTGTGGTCACCTTCTGTGGAGCAACCCAACTCTCCAAAAAAATGAGAATATCCCAGTTGCTTTTGGTGGTAATTGGGAAGGGGGTGGTGTCAAGAGTCTTGCTGGGGCTGTGTTACATGGCAGGTAGGAGCTCAGGAGATACAGGACTATGGTTTGTGAGGAAGGCCATGGGCACTTGAGTGGGTCTCCAGTGCTCGTACCCCTGCTGGAGCACGGCCTGGTGAAGGAGCTGATTCCCAGCTTTTTACCTCAAACACAAGGGTGTTGTACTAGCTGAAGGTTTGGGGGCTGGCAAGAAGGGAGGAGGAGAGATGAAGGTTGTTTTTTTGTTTGATTTGGGACCTTTTGTTTCCTCAAAGCCTGTCAACTCAGCAGGATGAAAAACCTGGTTGAGTGTTTGCTTCATTTGGCTGCAGATTGTGGAGGAGCAGGCAGATAAGGGCCAGCTGTTGTTCCATTTGCTTGCTTAAACCAAACCCGACGTAGCATATGCGGAGGGCTGTTGGCTGCAGAATGCAGCACCTTGCATGAAAATCAAGGCAGGGATATGGCCTTTTGTGTTCTGTGTCTGGTTTACTAGCAAGAAATGATTTCTCCTCTTGAAGAAAATGACTTCCGAGCTTTTTTTTTTTTTTAAACACACATTGCAATCCACTCCTTCCACTTTTGTGTTGCATCCATTACAGAAAATTTGAGATTTGGGAAATAAAATAATTTTCTTTAATACACAAGCTGCTGAATGAACTGTTTCTTTAAGGTTTTTTGGCAATGATTGGAAACGTAAAACAGGATAGGAGGGTAAGGAGTATTTCCCTGCACTGTTGACACTTGGATGGCAAGAGTGTGTGTGCGTGGGTGAATTCCCTCCTGCAAGTTATTTATAAATAGCATACCCTGCCCCGTTCCCTGTGCGCGATCTGCTGCTGGTAGCAGGAGTGAGTCGATGCTTTCCTGGCAGTTCAGTGACTTAATGCACGTTTGAGTAACTGGCCTCCCCGCTTTATTGCCACACATGCTTTTCTATGGAAAAACTGAGGTGGGCAGTGCAAATGGCACCACAAGTCATGCCTCTGCCTTCCATTTCCTCCTCTCTGTTCCCTGTCCTCCTAGAGGTGTTTCTTCACTACCCATTTCTCCTTACTGCTCTTCCTATGCTGGGCAGGTGTGGGAACATGACAGGGCTGAGCATGATGGAAGGACCCTTCTCCTCAGCACTCTCCCATTTTGGAGCCTCTGAGCTGTGTACAGAGGGCAATTGCTGTGGTCTTGATAATTGCAGTTAGTTTCTCCTTACAGCCAGCTTCCTGTGTGAGGTATTGCTGCTATAGGGTATTGTTTGAGTGCTAACGAGCAGTTGTCCATCCCCAGAATTGCTGTTAGGCTGGCAATGGGTAATTAATCGGGAAGCAGGTGTGTTGCGCAAACCCCATCAGCATCCGTACTGGAGGAGAAAGCACTAGCCTGTTTAACGTGAGAAGGAGCTGCCTGGACACACTGTGCTTGGGAGCCAGGTATCCTGCATTCTGTATTTATGACTTCCTGATTCAAGGCATGTTGCCAAAGGGGCTTTCACCTCTGCTAGTAAACGTCTCTAGCTGTTGAAAAGGTCCAAGTGTCATTATGAGAGTTTATGGCACAGTTGCCTCTGGAGTACTCCATGGAGTAAAATGCTCTTCTGTTGGTTCAAAGAAGATAGCACTGAGCTGCCCTGGAACCAAGTCTCAGCCAAAGCTGGCCCAGCTGTCTTTTGCAACTTAAGCCTGAGCAATGTTGTCTTCAGTAAACATTTAAGAAACAGGGCTCTCCTTGTCTGTTTTAATGCCTATTAAACGATGTGCTTTAGTCAAGAGATGCGAGTTCTGCTTTCTGGGATGAAGTTCAGGCATTGCCTGTGAATGTCTGTGGTATGGGAGTATGGCCACGACACAGGGCTGGGAGTGATCATACAGACCCCATGAGGTTGAGGAAAGAGGACAGAAATGCCCTCAGTTGAGCTGTGATCCCCAAGTTGTTGGAAGTCTGCACTGCTGCTAGGTTACTCTTCTATCCAGATGCACTGGACAAATCCTATTGTGTTGTACCCATTCTGCTCTTAGAGCCAACTATTGCTGGCATATTGTCTAAAGGGTAATTGGTAATCCTTTTGGATGCCTTTAAAAGGGACAGATTTTAAAATATAGTTATAGACACTTGCAGTCCAAATTAAGAGGAAAGAAAGGTTATGTAAAACTCGTGCTATGACAAGCAACTTTGGCATTTTTTTCTGCTCCTGTGTGATACTATAATGGAAGAAAATCCTTTTGCAGAGATAATTACTTCGGCACAATGACAAGTTCACAACACTTTGCAGGCAAAAGGAGTGTGCAATCTAGATAAAGCATCCATGTCATCCCCCTGCAAGCCCTTTGCTATCCTCTCCATTAATTTCAATGTGAGAAGCTCTTCTGGTTTGGCTGGGTAGATAAGCTCATCTCTGCATTCAGCTCACCTGATCTCCCTTACCCAAAGATCTCTTTAGGAAGACTGAAATCTGTCAAGCTTGCTCTTGAATACTGGAATAAAGAAAAATGTTGTTTGGTCAGAGGATGATTTAGGGTCAGAGTGACAATTTTTATTCACGTTGAACTTTGTTGAAATACAAGTGCGAGTAACTATTCACCAGTGTGAAAGTGTCAAAATAACATTGTGTAGTTAGGGCTAGACGTGGATTTGAACATAAGTCCTACATATGACTGGAGTGCAGATAACAAATAATCTTGAGGCTTGTGTCTCCTTTTGGAAGTCATGTTTACATTACTAAACACATGAATACAGCAGTTACTTTTACCATTTTATAAGACCTTACCAGTTTATTTACTGGACAGGTGTAATTGAAATCTTGTAGCTGTGTGTATGGCAATATTCCCTATATGTCTTTTTAACCGGTATAAAAGAGACAATACCAATTACCTGTAATAATAAGTACTGTGAGTGGAAATCTAAACTGTTGCAGTTCTGCGGTTGTTGAATTTTGTAGAATACTTTTATTACAATTGCAATTGTGTAATTGTAACAGCCTGGAATATGTGTGTTTTGATGTTTACTTACCTTGTGTGTTTTTTTTCTTTGCTTTTTTTTTTTTTTTGCCTGCAGGACTAGAGTGAAATTGGAAAGCCTAGAAGATGCTTATATTTTAAGAGGAAATGATGACTCTCTTTCTGATAAGCATGGATGCCCGGCATATGTGAGTCCAGAGATCTTGAACACAAATGGCAGCTACTCTGGCAAAGCAGCGGACGTATGGAGTCTAGGTGTCATGCTTTACACCATGCTAGTTGGACGCTATCCTTTCCATGACATTGAGCCTAGTTCCCTCTTCAGCAAGATCCGGCGTGGGCAATTTAACATTCCAGAAACTCTATCCCCCAAGGCAAAATGCCTCATACGTAGCATACTGCGTCGGGAGCCATCAGAAAGGCTGACTTCACAGGAAATTCTGGACCATCCATGGTTTTCTACAGATTTTAATGTATCGAATTCAGGATATGGTGCTAAGGAAGTATCAGATCAGCTGGTGCCTGATGTCAACATGGAAGAAGATTTGGACCCATTCTTTAATTGAGCACAAAGACTGGTGTTCAGAAGGTACACAACCTGGAGATGGACACATGAAGGAGCCCTTCCTGACGGTGTTAAATCACATCCTGCATCAGCCTAGCTTGGTAGCAAAAGACACTCGGAGGTCCTCGGATTGAGGAGGAACCTCCACAAGGAGCTAATATAACAAATGTAGCATGGGGACAGATTGGGGGGGTGGGGGGGAGCTTGCTATCAGGTTAGATTGATTTGGAGGAGAAAAGGCAGCATGGAGCAATTGTAGCTTCTCACCTTTTTGGAGCCAAGGAGACTGCACATGCCAATTCTGGTGCAGCTGTATCACTCCTGTTTCTGTTCCATTAAAAAATAGTGGTAACTCACAACAAATAGAAACTTTTTGCCTCAGCTCACATCTTGGCATCGCACTGTTAGATATTTAACTTCAGCCATTATTCAGGGAAAGTACAATTGGCTAACTTTTTTTTAATCGGATGTCTAATAATTAATGGGATTAATTTAAGAAAAAAAACTGGGTGCACAAAGACGGACATGAAAAGTGGGTGCTAAAAACAAACAAAATTTCAGTTCATGTCTCTTGATAGCTATTTTCAACTCATTTCTTCTAAATAAACTACTTAATATTCTTGTCAGGAAATGACATTTTAATGCTTTGTTCCCTTAAGGGGAAGTAACTGTCATTTAACAAGCTGTTCTGTTTTGTGTCAAATGGTTTGTTGCAGGAAGCTATTATAACTCGAACTTCCAGATGCATTACTGCTATAATAGGAGAGAAAAAAAAAAAGAAGAAAACTATGTAACTTACTTTTTTTTTTTTTTTTAAAGATATGAGATACTGGCTTCCATATCTGCCATGCTGCACGTATATGACTAGAGAGGGCAGAAGGCCCTTAATCATGTCTTTATCTGAGAACCGATCTCTTCTTTACCTGACTGGCCCGCATGTAAATAGAGGGCTCTTTATTATTGAAGAAGAGTATTGTGAGTTTTTTTTTCTTTGAATTCCTCTCAACTTGGGAAAAGAATTGTTTGGGTTTGATTTTTGTTTATGTCCAGAATAAGAAATAAGAGGGTATTAATAAGCTGAACATTTATATTACAGATATTCCTCTTGAAACATACACAGTAATATGCACCTTTTGTATTGTCAAGACTTATTCTATTTATTGAAGAAAATGTCACAGTAGTGATGTATTAAGCCAGTACTTCAATTACGGGTTGACTTGGGATGACATGTTACATGCTGTAGTTAACACACTTCTTTTCTGTTCAGGTATTTCTGTCCCTAAATAACTTTTTATTTAGCTTTTTTTTTTTCTAGATAGCTTTATTTGATTTAGACTGGCAAATGTTTTTATTACTGCTTTTATATTGCTGTATGATATTGAAATCTCTTGGCATAAATATTTGTGTTTCCAGTACCTCAGTTGTTCTGATATTACTGCCTGTATACGTTTTGTGAAGTGGTCATGTTTTTTGGGTAGGTACATGTGGACTCTGTAGTATGTAAATGTTACTTGAATTTGTGCTTAATTATAGTATGTGGCATGTGCGTACAGCTACTTGGCATTTGACGTATGGATGCTATTTGCCTGCCTTGCAGGAAAGTTATGGTCCCACTCTCAAGAGGATGTTTCACAGTTCTTTATCAAGAGACAAAGCTAGCTGCAGCTGACCTGCCTTGGTTCTATTTTGGTAACTAAGAATATAAAGGAGTAATGTTTTTACACTCTGAAGATGGTGCTGTGTCAAGAAGGACTTTTTTTTTTTTTATTTTATAAGTACCTTATAGGAGGAAAGATTGGTGATGTGCATGGTGGGGTTTTACTGCCTCTGGTGCTTTGTCATGTATTTGGTTTAATGTTTTTGTCCTAATCTCTTCAATAAATAAAATTGTGCATATTTAACTAAATTTCAGTTGTGAAAGATGTTCTTTAGGTCTGAGGTGCTGCAGGAGTTTTCTCTGTTAGGATCACTTAGCTGCTATATTTTGTGCTGCTAATAAGCTCTTGCCAGACCTGTGAGCTGAGAAAGCTTAGCACTTCTGTTTATAAGGTAACACTGTAAGCCTTTTCATCAAAAATTTTACAGTCTGCTATGAATGAAACTGGCTTTTATTTTGTTTATTTTTTTTGGCTTGTCTATACCACTTATCAAGCCCATATACCTTTTTTTCAAGGAGGGCATTGGAATGCAGTGAGAACTATGTCTTTTTGTTAATGGGAGGCTCTTCCACTGATAGAGAGATGCCAAGATGGAGCAAGCTAGCACTTCCACTTTCCAAAGATCTAGAAAAATGTGTATCTTGCATTTTACCGCTCAATTCCAGAAAGGATGGATCTGAAATAACACCTCCTAATTTACTGTCTCCTACTCAAGGCCAGATTCTACTACTTTCATTCTTTTTGATTAATAATTTATAGATGCACATAGTGAGATTATGTAGAAGTGCATGTGGAATAATAGTGTTTTTCAATGTGAGACAAAACAGGTGAGTCTTGGCCCATTAAGGAAAGACCAGTTGAATGTGGCTGTGATTTCAACCAGGATGCTATCTGGTTTTGGCTTTTGTATAATTTGAAGAAAAAAAAAAAAGCTATAGGTGGCAGATGTCCACCCCCAAAAGAAAAAACAAACAAACAAAAAACCTGTTTGACTCCAAAATAACAGAATATTGCACCCAAACTGCCAGCACATGGATTACCATCAGGCTGTCTAGCATTGTGCTACATGATTTTAGTCCAGGTAATTCCTGGCACATATTGAGTATTTTGGTTGATAGGTTGAGAATTAAAACTGTTGATTATAGCACCAACCAGAAATGTTATTAATATGTAGAAACACTTGAAGATCAGCTTTTAAATGATCTGCATGCCTGCAGCCAAAGTTTAAATTACTTGAAACTCTTTCAAATCAAACTCCCACAATAAATGTGGTTTATGGAAAAAAAGCAGATTGTAATCAGTCATAGAGGGAAGGGAAGGGGGGGGGCACTGAGGATTTCCTTCTCCCCCACTAAAACTTATGTGAACGGCTTCTGTTCTGTTTGGGTGGAAGTAGCTAGACCTTATTTTACAGCAACCTGCATGCTTGCTTTTTCACTGCCAGTAATTATATGAGAAATGTGGCTGACTAATGATTGCTCGTTTGCAGTGCTTTTTATGTTGGAGGCAAAAGCTTTCTTGGTGCTGGAGCTGAGGAATCCTCTGGCAGCTGCAATCAGCTTTGTGAAATGCTGAAGGGGTGCCCTGTTTCCTGAGCTTCCTCATCCCCAGAATGAAACCCGAGAGGGGGATCTGTGATTCAAACAGCTGATTTCTTTCTCTCTATTTATTTTTTGTTGCATGGTTGCTGTTCATCGAACATGGATACAGGACTTGCATGCTGAAGAAATGTCTTAGTAGCTTTCCCAGTGCTGTTTGACCCTCGCCTTGGGTAGTGACTGCACTCAGGTGCAGTTTCACTGAGCAGGGGCAGTGGGCCAGGTTCAGCTACCCCACAGCCCAGGGGAAAGGGCTGACCTTGCAGGGTGGAAAGGAGATTACATGAACTATGCCGTTTTGCAGAATATGACCCCTCTTCTAACCCAATCAAAACAAAACAAAAGGCAAAACAAACTTTTTTTTTTTTAATTTACTCTGACTTCATTAGTTCATTGGTACAATACTAGTGTTTTCAGGCTACAACCTCCTCTTCAGGACTGCATGAACAAGTGACAATTATTTCTTTGGCACCATGATGTCATATAACCTGATCCCTTTGCGTTACTGAGGTGTGTGTTTTTTTAGGGGAATAAATAAATCCCGTAAAACTTTATTCTATGAGAGAGAGATGAATCAACCTTGAAAAACCTACATTTCCCTAAAAAAAAAAAAAAAAAAAAAAAAAAAAGCCCCTAATTCACCAAACCACACTTTCCTGGCAGAGATGAAGGGTATGAAATGTGATGCCAAGGAAAAATTATTGGGAAGGGGGGAAAAAATAATACTACTCATCCTGAAATGATTATGTTAAAATTTGGAAATGTATGAGTGAGCCCTGTGACTAATAACATAATGAATACCAAAAGAATTAGTAATGATCAGTTCTTTATGCTTAAAGTTTTGTCTAAGGTTTCTATGAAAAACTTGCTAATTTAATAAGAGAGGGTATAGCTAACAACTTAACTAACTTGTACCTTTCCTATTCTTTCAGTAGAAGCAAATGTTTAAAATTGGTAACACAATGAGACAAATTGAAATCAAAGTGTAAGGAAAGCAGGGTATGAATGACCTGTAGTATGGTGTAATTCCACTGGAACATGAAATGCAACTGAGGAGAATTTCTTTAGAAAAAAAAAATAATAAAATTAAACTAGACCAGTTCTGGCATTGGCTTTTGCTTTTCCCATGTTCTTGTTGTTACATTCTTGGTATCATCCCCATGCCCCCATTTCTGGTTTTTGACTTATGAATTAAGCTGATTTAGCCTATCTGCTTGAAATTTTGATCCCCCCTCAGAAGCCTTATGCAAGTTTGAAACTCTCGGCTATATTTGGCTTGGAAAGTTTTAAGTATATTGGTGAACGTATTTAAATGGGAGTAAAAATGTATTTTCAGCGATAGCAGTGTAAATCCTTAGAAAATCATTTCATATTGTTTGCACTGATGTAAATGAGCCTGGAATTCATTTTTTAAGGGTCTGAATGAGCCTGACTTGTGTGCTGTGAGGTGTCACTTATTCTAGTTATTATTCAGTTAAAATTCTTTTAGACTCCTCATACACACACACATTAAGAAAAAAAAAAAAGGTTCAGCACAGCCTTAGTACAAGAGCAGATCCCATTGTTCTGGATCTCCTGCAACCTTTGCACAATGTCTGTAGCCTGCAGGGAAAACGTAAAATAATCTTGGTGCAGTAGCTTGTGGAAAGTAATAGGTTAGCTGCTGCATTTATTTCTGCTCAAGAGATTAAAGTGTAGTTGCAGAGCTCTGGTGCTGACATCATCCCAAGCACACAAATAAAGCTGACGTCAGTTATACACTATGTTGCAAGGTGTTTATCTTCATCTGATTAGGTTAGCAAAACGCAAAGCCATCGTACACAGGAGGAAATGGTGTGTTTGTCTCTGCTTCCCACTAGCCCTCTCACACCGTAGTAGGTCTTGGAAAGACTGAAACACGTAGTGCTCGATAAGGCTTCTGTTAAACTGTATAGAGCTACTACTGGACTTGACTTTTTCCAATTTTAATCTCCAAATATCAGTGTTAAAACAGGCTTTGTTTGACTTGGGCGTTGGCAGCCCTTCCTTGCAGGGAAGTCCAGATCTGAACTTTTGGCCTCCACAAATCATGGAGTCATAGAATGGTTTGCATTGGAAAGGACCTTAAAGATCATCTAGTTCCAACTGCCTTGCCATGGGCACGGACACCTCCCACTAGACTTCCAAAGTGAACCAACATGACAAAGGGAAAAGGCACATTGTGACACAGTAGTGCCAATGTTGTTCTTCTGCATGCTTGACTAAGAGTGCAGCAGAAGTCAGCGAAGAGGGCAGAAGAGCTGTAGTCAGTTGTCTTCAGGCACATGCTTGAGATGTGGAGGGTAGAAGCAGAATACAAGTGTCTTCCTCCTTTCAGAATGTGTGCTTAAAAAAGACATTTCCACCTGTAAAAGTTAGTATCTGCAAAAAGACAACACCTAGGAATAGTATTCTTCATGGGTCAAGCCAAGTTCTTCAAAGTATGAGGTAGAGGTGGACAAATGTCTGACTTCTGCTCATATTGACTCTGAGATCTGACATGACCTCTGACACCTACGCTTGTGCTGTATGAAGACGGCATTAAGTAGTTTATGTTCAATGCTTATCCTCAAAAGGACAATTTCAGTGTTTTCTATGAGTACCTGGCTTGGATATGTGTGTGTGTGCTTCCACTAGAGGAGTCTTATTGCTCCACATGGACTTCTAGTCCCAGCTCATGACCACTTGTCTGATCCAATCCAGGCTTCATTTCAGTCTTTTGTTTTTGTTTTTGTTTTACAAGTTCATTATGCTCATTGTTTCTCTCACAGTAGTTTATAGTTAAAATTTGATCTAATTCAGTCAGTTGATATAAAGATAAAATTTAAACATTTATTTCAGTCAGAATTATAATATGGGTCGAAGCAAAGTTCCCATTCTACTCTGCACTGATATAGCCTTACCTCGAGTACTGTCTGAAGTTTTGGACATCACAACATTAAAAGGACATAAAACTATTAGAGAGTGTCCAAAGAAGGACTATAAAGATGAAGGGGGGTCTGGAGGGCAAGGCGTATGAGGAACAGCTGAGGGCCCTTGGTTTGTTCAGCCCAGAGCAGAGCAGACTGAGGGAAGGCCTCATGGCGGCCTGCAGCTCCCTCACGAGGGGAGCGGAGGGGCAGGCGCTGAGCTCTGCTCTCTGGGGACAGGGACAGGACCCGAGGGAACGGCATGGAGCTGGGACAGGGGAGGGTCAGGCTGGGCGTTAGGGAAAGGTTCTTCACCCAGAGGGTGCTTGGGCACTGGGACAGGCTCCCCAGGGCAGTGGGCACAGCACCGAGCCTGCCGGAGTTCAAGAAGCATTTGGACAATGCTCTCAGACATAGGGCCTGGTTTTGTGTGGTTCTGCGTGGAGCCAGGAGCTGGAATTGATGATCTTTGCGGGTCCCTTCCAGTTCAGGATATTCTATGATTCTGTGACTCCATTTCACACAGTTTCAGTTTAATTTTGAAACTTCAATATCAGACTGTTAGAAAAGGGGAGTTCATACTTTCTGGATACCAGTGGGCATTTCATTACTTCATATTTTATAGTATTCTACTCCCTCCTATGTGTAATCACCATAACTGCAGAATATTTGTAATTTCTAAGTGTTTGTAATTACTAATTAGTATTCACATTAGCAAGAAATGTGCCTAAGCTATGCAAATAGCCTTCAGAGCAGCAGTAAGATGGAGTGTATCAGTGGGTAAAAATTGGAGCCCTTCTTGGTACCAAGCTTCTGACAGGTCTCTGGCTGCATTAGGGTAAAAAGATTTTACTGCATACAAACTTTTTATTAGCATACTTCAAAAATTACATAATGCGTCTACTCTGTTTGGTAACTGAAATCAAGGCCAATCAAATCAATGTGCTCAAGATGAGTAAGTATATGCATATTGTAGAAATTATTACTTTTTACTAAGTTTGTAATTCAGTCAAAGGAACACATCTTGGAGGAGCAATAGCACAATTGAAACAGGGGCCTTATGGCAGAGAAAGATTTTTTTTTCCTTTCAATGTGATGAGCAATGTTGACAAATTCATTTTCTTGATACTGTGTAGACAATTGAATCTTTGCTCTGTTTGAGGAGCTGCTAACATGAATAACCAGTGATCTCATGTAACCTCAGGACAGCAGAAAAATTTGTCAGAAAGTTAGCAATGTGCTGTCTTTAATTCAAAAAAGGAACATCAGGCAGCATGAAATGCATAATTCAGAGAAATCCACTGACATTTTGCTATTTACTGCAGCTGATGAAACTGGAGTAGTCAGAATCATCTGATTTAATTCCTACAGCTTGATCAGGCCATGAGTATAACCCACATTTTACTGCAGGATGAAATTTTGCCAGAAGAACTTTAGCTGTGTAGGCAGTCAGGATAAGGTCAAGGTAGCAGTTATGTCCCCAAAGTGCAGGAGATGCAGAGTGATTGTGCCTTTCCTCTCCTTTTCTCTTTCAGACTACTCTGTCTGCATAGGTAAAGGCAAGGAAGGTAATGCCCCTTACCCCTTGTTATAGAGCAATGTTGCTTAGCCATTCCAGAATGACTTTGCATCCTGACCTGGCCTCTGAAAAAATGATATTTTGATTTCTACTTATTTGCTAATTGAGCAAAGTCTGGGCGTTATTTTTTCCATTTAGTAAACTGGAATTATTCAACTGATCTTGCAAAATGCTTTGAAATCTATTGATAAAATTCCCCCAGGATTTAACAATCTTATTGTTCTGCTCCTTCTACAGTACTCCTTCAACATCATTGCCATTTTCTGTAATACTTAGAGAAATTAAGTTTTTAGGTTTCAGATAGTCTGGTCTAAAATATGACGCAAAGGTGACAAAAGCAGGAAATATATGATATTTTATGCAATCATAGTCTTTTGACATTCTGTCTAAATTGCAGAACAAAGAAAGAAATCCAGTGGTCATTGTGTTTAAACAGTTATATGTTCTGACTTTCTCTGCTCTGCTAATACACTTTGCTTTTGTTTAAGGCAACTATAATTGTAAGTGATTCTTGCTACATTGGTGTTTCTGCTGCTAGGTCACTGAGTGCATTTGGAGGCCACCATGCTGAGTACACTGTAAAAGTAAGGGGAAAATGCATGGATTATATCCAAAAGCTATCTCAGAATCATCAGCCTTTTCTGAAGGGTAAAAGGCTTCTCATCTTCTTTTTAATGGCTTGTGGGATTAAAAGACTGAATATTGCTGCTCCATCCATAAGTAATGTTTCTAACATTGTAGATGTTGGATGCCAATTGTTCAGAGAAGTAGAAAAAAGCATCCAAACCACATTTTTCAATATCTCTTCGCAATTTCTAGATACCATCAATTTACTCTGAGCTCCTGTCAGCTGAATCAGTAACAGACAAATCCCTAGACAACCAGGAAAAACTTTCTTTAGCAAGGTTAGTAGATAGGCTATAGGCTTTATCTTCTGAAGTTAAATCATCATCCTTTTACTGCAAAACTCAACTGAAGACTGTGATATTTAGGGCAGTTTCAAATCTTGTTCCAAGACTGTTTTTACAACGAAAAGTTACTTTGTCAGAGCACAGGGGAGGCTGACAGGACTTCTGGAGTCAATGTAGACAAGCCCATGCTTGGTTCTGCCTTTCATCTCTTAAATAAAGTTCCTTGCAGAGGGACAGAAAAGCCCACTGCCAGCTTTACATGTACAGGGAGGACTGGGACAAGATTCAGACTATATAATGTTATTCATGCGGGGAGTTATGGCTTACACAAGTGGAATTTAGGGGTGGGATTTATCCTGCTAAATGTTGACAACTATATTTCTCTCTGCTGGCTATAAAAGGAGTTCAGTGTGACTAGGCCAGGCATAGATGTCTAAAGTTAGATGGGATTAATCCTCCCTGCTTGCTAGGGCCCCAATTTATTTGCATATACAGAAATGTCTAGCTCCTTTTGAGATACACCAGGTTTCCAAGACATCTACACAAGACCTGCAGATGTGACACTGGAGCTAGGGAAGAATGACCTCTTGTGAAGAGACGGCAAGGTATATTATGGGGCGACCTTGCGCATTTCAGATGGCACTAGGTGGGTACACCTACATGGCCATTCATATGGGGTCTAAAAGACCTTGACTTCTGAAAATTTACAGCTCACAGCACCATTCTCTCACTAGCTTGAGAGATGTCTAAGTGTCAAAACTTGGGTACCTTAAGAAGTATAAATACATGTGTAGTTTATGTGGGAAAATGCTTTCCTTCCCCTCTTCAGAAATGGTCACTGAAAAATAAGATTACAAAAATTGTTGGCCCAAAAGGATTTCAGGCCAAAGGAAGCCTGACCCTTATGTGATACATGAGTAAGCACTCAGCCATGGACACACATGGGCTGCTTTAAGAATTTTACATCAAGCAGCCACAGGACAAAACCCAGAAATAAACCCAACTGCAGAGGTAGCATATATCATCATCATAAAAAAATAGTAACCGTGAATGTTGATATAACCAGATATACTGGGAGATGAAATAGATGAAGATCAAAATTAGTTTGTTTACTTTTTATATCATGTCATTATTTAATTTTCCTCTTTTCACACCTCAGGGTAGGGTGTGCAGTAATAAAGGCAAAATCGCAAACCTGCTATGTTGAGAAGTTAAGTGTTTTAGAAAAGCATTTCACATTTCATTCCTTTAGCATCCACCAGAAGATGTACTCTTTGGCTGCAGAAGCAGCTGGTGTAGCTCAAATAGCATGTTAAAGGTACCTTGTGATCCTTTCTGTTGTGTACATGGCACTTTAACCTGTTTACTCTTAGACTTTCTCCCCTCTCAGCTTCCTGCAAAAACAAGTAACTTTTTATTTGAGGGAGGAATCTACATGTTGTCAGAAAGGAAGATTCAAATCAGGCACAGCACCATAAACAGCACTTACAAATCTCTCTGGTTTTAGGCAGTCAGTAGGAAAATTAGTTCCTAGCATTTGTTAATACTTCTCCAGACAAGTGTGTTCATTAAACAATGTTAATGTTTTTCTTCTCTTAAAAGCCAAGCTATGGTATGAAGCAGCCTTGTGTTTAGCAGTTGCTCACTGAGTAAAAATCCTATGGCAACCAATAAATGGAAGCCAAAAAATGTTGCAATATTATTTTAGAGGACTCATCTGCTTATTTTTACAGTTAGCCTTGCATAACCTCCTGCATTTTTGGATTCTGTCTTATGTAGAATATTTCTTAAAGTTTCCATTTATTTCAGTTGTACACTGCACATTAGGAAAACTCACTTATAAATGAGTCACAAATACTTTCCCTTTATGATGTTATTCTGCCCTTCTCTAACCTATTTATGTACTGCCTTTACATAATATTTATTTGGTGTTACAGTTTTGCTGAAGATCTAACACTAATTTTTCAGTCTGCAAAGATGAAAACAGTGTTGTGATGGTAGCTTGACATCTTGTCTGCTTCCTGGGATTTAAATATGTGGTCACAACAAATGATTAGTGTGGCTCCCAGCTGATGATCAGAGTTGGGTTTGCAGCTTGAGCCATCCCATATCTATCACAAGCATGTGTGGGGTTTGGTATGGGTCTTTTATTCTCTTTCTGTGCTGTTGGGGAAAAGCACATCTATAAAAGATGAAGAAAAATCTAATGGTAGATTTAAAAAGACATTAAAAAAATCCATTTACTGTCATCCCAGCTTGGCACTTAGTGCATGGCCATCCCTGTTTCATCCTGGGACAATTAACAGCTGTCATCAGAAGAGTATCAAAGATCACATCTCTGAGATTCAGCCTCGATATTGATATGATGTCCAAGCAATGATATATTCTTTCTTCCCTCCTTCAAAAATAGCAACAAAATCCTGGCTGTCCATTTGTCTTTAGCCAACAGTATTGCAGTACATAAATTGCTCCATGGGTAATGTTGCAACCCCATCACCCATGACGAATTACACATGTAAGTGTTGCAAAATTGTATTCTGAATCTTTTCTCTGTCTTTCTTCAGTCAACCAGGATCTTACATAAAAGTGAAGATGGATGGGTTTATATGTTTGCATGTGTGCATAAGGGTGTACGTGCACATGCATAAATGAACATCCCTGAATTAGAGAGGGAGTGAGGACGGTAGAGCTCTGCTTCTCACATATCTCTGCAGTAAGCTGGATAAGAAGCTGAAAAAGGAAAGAGTGACATATTCCCCACTTGTTTCAGAGAATCACAGCTTATTTCTTCAGCAAGAAGTGTCCTTAAGAGCTGGGGAGATGTTTGGTACTTGTATAGACAAGTGGTTTGCACACTGCTGTGACTGCTGTTTGGGAGGAAGGCTGATGGGAGGTGGCAGGATCCTTTCCTTCACCTTTTCAGAAAATCCTTGCCCATATAAATATACAAGTTTTCTAACTGAAAATCTGTGTTACCTTCTGCATGTTTAAAAAATAATAGGTGAACCCACCATTTCAATCTCTGGCTTTCTTAAATACCTTGGCTAGGTTTCAGTCCCCTCATATTTAGGTTTCTGCATGAAAAGTGTCTCAAACCTTATAGAGTATATGGAGATTTAATCAGCACAGACTGTGGAGCCTAGAGAGGGGTTAACCTCATACTAAAGTAGCCACAGATTGTTGATCAGATGAGTGGCACCCTATGCCTGCTGCATGGGAACTCCATTTTTTATTTTATTTATTTTATTTATTTATTTTTAAACAGGAGACTAAACTTCTAGTATAAATATAGTTACCTTGTAGACACCAGAAATTAGAGCTCTATCTCACTTCCAGTCTTCCACAGAGTCTTGGAAAATCAGTGCTATAATTGTCATTCACATTGGTTTACATGGGCCTTGACCAAGGACCAGCACAGGAAATAAAAAATAAATAGTAAAAAATATATAAATAATAAAATAATAATTAAAAAGTTATATGTACAAACAGGTATTTTTATGCATTTATAAATAATAGCAGAGTATAACTATTCATATGTTAATCATATCAAAATGTGTAATTAGAGTGCAAGTTCTTTGGAACGTGGATTTTTTTATTTTATTTAATTTTATTTTTTCTGTATGTTTGCACATAGCAGCATAATGAAGTCTACTTCTAGGACTGGAGGTTCTTGTGACTATTGAAGTAAAACT
This sequence comes from Cygnus atratus, assembly GCF_013377495.2. Classification (NCBI taxonomy): domain Eukaryota; kingdom Metazoa; phylum Chordata; class Aves; order Anseriformes; family Anatidae; genus Cygnus; species Cygnus atratus. The sequence continues at coordinate 14,564,651 of NC_066364.1, read as the reverse complement.
AATATATTAGAATGGTTGAACAGTTTTAGGATCAAGTACAATATGTCCTATCTTATGAGATCAGCAGCCTCCTATTCTTCAGACAAGGCATCTGCTCTGTTCTAATTGAATTCTTTTTTTTTTTCCCTTTTTCTTTCCTTTTTCTTTTTTTTTTTTTTGTGGGAACAAAAGGGAACAAATTTTGTGTATGAACTTCAGCTGCAACTGACCTAATATTGCGAAACCCATTTCTCACAGAACTTAAGCAGGTTTTAACCCAGCTTTTGAAAGGAAAGCAAAATGTAATAATCTACTTCAGCAACTGTACTCAGAAGATAATCTATTAAGAGTAAATGAAAACAATGGAATAATTTTCTTTTTATGGTCTTGCTCTGAAAAAGGTCACATAAAAATCTCATAAGCTGAGGTATTGTTTGTCATTTCAGATGTTCCCGGTATGCCTTGCAATATCAGTGCAAGAGAAATCATCCAGGATGTTCTCTGAAGGTTTTTTAAAGCAATAGTATTTTTAGTTATACCCAGACCATATTACATTGTATATTATATTACTATACACGAGCAAGCAATCACCTCCTTCAGAATAATGAGGGGGGAGAAAAAAAGAATAACATAAGATTTTTGAAAAGTTTAAGGTTGCCATTTTGCAAAACGTGGTTTACTTGTTTATAAAAACAAACAAGGTGTGACAGTGTCAACAAGAATCCTTCTGAACCCACACGGATGTTTTGTGGAGTTCTGTTGGGTTTACTGCTGCTGTTTATTTTGTTAATATATTTATTTTTTGCTCAGTCCTGGTTAGCAGTGAAAACACTGCTAGGAACAAGGCTTTTGTCATGATAGTAATGACCATGAAGCTCCCTACTGCTTGACTGCAAGGTGCTTGTGCTCACCTAACGAGCTACTCACATTGATTCATCTCTGAGGTTTGGACTCCATTTCAAATACCCCTAAGCAAGAGTTCTCTGAGGATGTCCTGCTGAATGTGGTCTCAGAGCACCTTCTCTACTGTAACCAGCACTCGCAGACCCAAGTGAGCATCAGGCTGGAGCTGCTATGGGAGTCTCCACAGCTGCACTGTGACTGCGGTAGAAGCTAGGATTTGCAGTAGTGCTGGGCTTAGGAGAGCCCTAAGAGGCATGGCTCTGTTTTGTCAAACTCCCTCATCCAGCCTTTAGATAGTTCCATGTGAAAAAAAAAAAGTGTAGCAAGGCCAAACTTAATAAGGTGAATTCAGAAGGTGATTTTTTAAGACATGTTGATGCGGCACTAAAGGACATGGTTTAGTGACGGGACTTGGTAGGTCAGGTTGATGGTTGGACTTGATGATTTGTAAGGTCTTTTGCAACCTAAGTGATTCCACAATTCTATAACTCAATGAATGCATGTGGCCCTCTGCTTTACAAACAAATATGATGTTTCTTGAAACACTAAATGTATTGTGAAGGGATATGGTTGCAAATTGCCTGTGCTTAGCACTTGGAGGTTAATTCAACACACATTTACTGATCCATTAATTAGAGTAGGTTAATTATAACTAACTTCCCCTTCCTTCTGGGGTTTCTCGCACTTCACACTTCTACTCGAAATGAACAATCCTCATGAAGGAGGTTGGGAATTAAGATGGGAAGAGTAAAGGTTAATCTATCTTTTAAAAAGAACTGAATTTTTATTTCAAATTAAAATGTGATTTCAACAAAGAGCAATGCAGAGTACTCGCTCCTCCCCTCTCACAGCTGGATACTTTCCTCAGTCCCCTTTTTCTTTTTTGGTTGCTGCTGTGTCACTTTTCCCACCTCCCATAGCGATGCACAGTTCCCAGGCAGTAGTCAACACTTACAAAAGTTTTATAGGTTCATGCATGAAATCTTTCCAGCTTGTATCGGAGTGCTGTCTCCTCTCACCCTTTACCAAAATTTCTGTAGTTTTAGTATTTTTAAGGCTGCGTCTTCTAGAGTTTTTTTCTTCTGTCTCTGATTTAAACTTTACATTTATGTCTCTTATGACGGTACGGTAAGGCTAAAATGACAGAAATAAATAAAGTATCTTCAGATGTGTTATTTTTTAAGGTTCACAGTTTTTAAACAACCTGTGTGTATTTTGGAGGCCTGATTTGTTTGTTATTTTTAGTGCTGAAGCTGAACTGAACTGAAAAAGCCAAGAAATGTTGTAAGCACAAGTTTCTAACTACTGTGTTGTAAATTTATTTCATTCAGCTGCTGAGGGCTTATATGACCACTGCAAGGAATGCAGCCCTGGCTTGGTCCTTTTTGAGTGGAAGAAAAAAAAAAAAAAAGTTAATTTGTTCCATTCCATCACTTTTTTTTTTTTTTTTTTGTATCTATGTCCAAGGCAAAATTTTACTGGTCTCTCCAGGTGACGAACTGAAAGGCAGAACTAAAGACTAAAGAAATGGTATCTTTTTAAGAGTAGAGGATTTTAAAAGATTTGTGGTTTGGTGGTTTAATTACATACAATATTGCTTTTGCAACCCAGTACTCCTCTGCAAAATATCCTGAACTTCTGAAATAAGAAAGATAAAAATGATGCACCTTATCAAGACAATTTTGAAAAACACTCACATGGCCATTTCACACTGGGATCCTCCAAGAGTAATGGTGTTTCTCTCCCCAGCACTTGTGGTCATCTTTGTGGTCCATGATATGCTGAGCATAGCTGTCTGTCAAACTTAACATCTGTGTTTGGAAATAACTGTGCCTGATGCTGAGATTTGCTATTATTTGTCCGTACTGAACAATTACCCACATCATTATTTAATATAACACTATAATAATTTGATATCATATTTTACATAATTATTTATATTTATAAATAAAATGCAATTATTAAAATATAGCTTACATACATTTTGTATGTAATTTCTAGCATGTAATACATTATATACTGTATATAAAATATACATTATATAGAGTTTGAAATTACTTATGTATTTATATAAATATTTTTTTTTAATAGAAAAAAACAGAGTCCATTTTGTAATATCCTCTGTTCAGTGAGGTGAGGAACAAGTTGTTCTCATTCTGCATGACAGAGGGCTATTTCACTAGCCTGCTCTTTTCATACAAACAGAACTAGCAGAGTCATCAGCAAGAAAGGAACAGGTTGCAAATGACTCACTGAACAGATTTTTCTTTCTCACTAGGGATCTTCTGGGGTAGAAGGACTCAAGTGACTGATGGAGTCAATGACAACAAAAGTAAGGATAAGTTTGAACAGAAAGAATGGAACAAACTGATAGAAAGAACTTCAGTGTCCGCAGTCATTTTGTCTTCCTGATTTGAATCTCCTCTCCTCTCCTGTGATGAATTTAGGAGTGCAGTGAATCTGACTTAGCAAATTATTGCTATAAAAAAGCCACTATTGCACTGTTTCTGACATGTAAAATCTACGGTCTAAAAGGGATGTATCCCTTGCCTTTCTACTCCTCACGTTTGGAGAGACATGCAGAAACTGAAGACAGAGGGTAATTTTAGATTGTTGTATTTGCCTCAAGACAGTTAAGGGTTTATGCTGTAGCACAACCAGTATCCCCAATTCTTACTACATTTGGTCAAACTTGAATGCGCTCTAACAGAATTTCATGTATATTTTGTAAGATTGGGCCTTCTGAAATCAACATAAATTATGTTCCAATCAACAGTTTATCTAGCAGCCAGCAAGTTATTTGATTTCACTTTAGTATGTCTCAATCTGCCAAACAATAAGACTTTTCTTTGCTGAAGCAGGACTGGTGAGCATGCAGTAAGAATATGGTCATTCTAACACTTCTGTATTTCTTTTCTGTTCTATATAGCAAATGATAGTTTGCAAATACAAGTTATTTAAGCATGTATGGTGGCAACATGTCAACTACACAGATAAAAGAAAAATTGACCCAAACTACTCAGCTTCAACCTAATAAGATCAAAACACGTCAGGGAATTTTTGCTTGTTTGCTTTTTGGAGCTTATTGTTTCACAGCTGTTTATTTTTTCTTTGAAAGCAGAACTGGAAAATGCTATATGAAAGGGAATTCTTATGATATTTTTCTATGTGAGCATGAGCCAGAAATCTCTCATGAAAGACTGTTTTCATCTTTCCTGGCCAATATCACAAATCTGGTTAAGTACTAACTTCTTCATGTGGTCATCTAAATAGAATGTTGCTAATCACTAATCACCATCAGAAAAGGGATTAAATATGAAGCCATACATATCCAATATACTTTTCAGATGGAGGGATAGGTTTTCTGACATTAACCTTATCTGCCTTAATTTTTCTCTTGTTTTTCTTCAAGATACTCTGGACTAGATGTTACAGGAAAACACACACTTTTAAGCAGAAACTATCTCCAGCACAAAACTTCTTTCTAAACCATGATAAGGATATCCAAGCTATTCCAGGTTAAAATCAGGGTCAGTCCTCTATTTTTAGGAATGTTCTCCTTGACTTACAATTTTGTGTGTCTTACATAATATACTAAGGCACACACAAAAATCAGCTTACGAACATAACCCATAGGGGTATGTTCTTCCTCTTCCTCCTACTTAATTCTTATCTGTTAGGTATTTTCTGAGAATTGCAACTGTTTTCGTTGGATACCATGAGTAAATTAACTAAATATTGGCCAATACCAAGAAAAACAAAAGCTGAATCTGCCATCTATCTTCTACATGGATTTCTGAAAAGTACTGAGGTGGAAAGCTTGTATCTCTTTGGGACTAGAATTTTGTTTTATGTGCGCTACAAGTTTACTGAATGACTTTTCTTCCTGATTCCTAAATGAAAGTCTAAAGAAAAGTAAAAACTTTAAAAATACATATTGTTCATCAAAAGAAATGGCCATATGTTCTCTCAGAATTTGGTTCCTTATTGAGCAAAGTGATTGGAATAAATATATATACATATCCCTCCCCCCCTCCCCGGGAAAATAAATAAATAAAACCAAACCAAACCAACCAACCAAGCAAACACACACACACAAATCCAACAAGAGGACTGATCATATTTTTTGTCTTGTCTTTCTATGTGGCTGTCATCACAGAATCACAGAATCACACAGAATCACAGAATCACAGAATTGTAGGGGTTGGAAGGGACCTCAAGAGATCATTGTGTCCAACCCCCCTGCCAAAGCAGGTTCCCTAGAGCAGGTTACCCAGGTAGGTATCCAGGCAGGTTTTGAATATCTCCAGAGAAGGAGACTACACAACCTCCCTGGGCAGCCTTTTCCAGTGTTCCATCACCTTCACTGTGAAGAGCTTTCACATGTGGGTGTGGAACTTCCTGTGCTCCATTTTTTGGCCATTGCCCCTTGTCATACCTCACTCCCTTTGAATATGTGTTCCTACAAGTGTATGTGTTTCCTCACATCTCTTTAGTACCAGTAGATATTGGGATGAGATACTTCACATCCAGCTTAATTTTGCTTTCATTTACAGTTGTTTGAGTTCCTAATTATGCCCATTTGGCAGAAGCTGAGTCGCTACAAAGCAGGATCTCTGGACTTGAGTTTTTGAGGTGTGCATCTGTGTTGGTTTTGTGTGTCTTTTTAAGGGTATAAGTATGGATGAAAGAATAGTCCTATTTTTCCTTGTTATTTCTGAACGGAAATAATAGCCATGTCTCTACACTATGGCCTTCCTTTCTGCCTTACTTTACTTTTAGCCATCTTTTGCCAGTTTCTGTTATACTTAGTTCCTGAACTCTCAGCACAATAAATGTTATTGTTCATGGGGGGAATGAGTTGTATAAATGTCAAGTCATCAACAATCAGCTGGCCAATTGCCTGAAGCCTTTTTTCTTTCTTTTTTTTTTTATTTTCTTCATGGGATGTAACTGAAAGTGCTTATTCATATGAATGTTTTACACACATGTATGTTTTTAAGTAGACCTGTTGACAATAGTGGTGAATTGAATTAAAACAAACAAAAACGGATTGCTTGATACTATCTTTTAAAACTAGGACTGAAGTGCTAGTTGTCACAAATCCTTAGCTGATGGTATAAATTCACTTGCTTCTGGCAACATATATACCCTCATATAGCATTTTTACTTTTTTTTTTTAAAGGGAGATAGAAGAAATCAAATTGAGAAGTAGAAAATTGCTATGCAAGTCATTTCAAAAGCAAGGAATGATGTGGTTAGGGCAGTGCCAGATAGGGGTTCTTGAAATGCTGAGTGAAAATATGAAGTTGGATATGTCTCATGCTATTACCATCACACTCAGCATTGATTTTAGAAGCACACTCTAGTGCAGAGAAATTGTTATCCTATTTGATAAAATAAACACCAAGCCCAAGACTATGAAAAACAGACATGACACAATTGACAATATTCATATCATCTAAAGATGAGGAAGGAAGCTAAACATGAAAAAATAGTAATTAAATAATAAGCTAATGAAAGAAAGTATTATGCTTCTGGTGTAAGAGGAACAAGCATTGGTATTCATTTGTTCAATAAAAATATCTAGAAACTGTAGCAATAAATTTTATTTACAATATTTTTCAAGCAAATATTCTAGAGCCTCAAAATAAAATCAAAATAAACAAGAGGTAAAAAAGGTAGGATTTTGTTACCTAATATAGCTGTCTGGCACTATTTGGGAAACTTTGGGCTAACCTGTCTAGCCTCCAGCTGCTGGTGAAGAATGTGCAGGTCTTCCATGTCGTGTCTGTCACACCAGTGCATCCTGTGCACCTCAGATATCACAAGACACCTGTTTAAGCCTTGGCCAATATAGGTGTTTACATGTAAGGTAGGCATCTCCTCTGTTAATGGACTCAAAGAGCTACTTGCCTCATTCTAGACATCTCCATGTGGCCCCATGAAATGCATAAAAAAATGTACTGACATCTTCAGCTTTTCTTCTCACTGGTGTATATCCCCTCACTTCAGGCCTATGTACTTGCCCCCAGGCTACCTACTTGCAGTGTCTCAGCAGGCAGAACTCACCTGCTAGCCCACCAGTCCCCTTTAGGGTCTATCTTTGCTAGCCTAGAACAAACTGAGTGCAGCACATTCTACAGAGTGAGTTGTTTGTTGTTGTTGCTGTTATTAGTTTGTTTTGTTTTAATAGAATGTTTTGGGTTGGAGAGGACATTAAAGATCATCTAGTTCCAAGCCCCCTGCCATAGGCAGGGACATCTTCCACTCAACCAGGTTGCTCAAAGTCCCATCCAACCTGGCCTGAAACGCTTTCAGGAAATGTGGCATCCCCAGTTTCTCTGGGCAACCTGTTCCAGTGCCTCACCACCTCCAGAGCAAAGAAATTTTTCCTCTAAAGGAGGGTGGATCTAAATCCACCCTCCTTTAGTTTAAAGCCATTCCCCCTTGTCCTATCACTACACTCCCTGACAAAGTCCTTCCCCGGACTTCCTGTAGCCCTCTTTTTGGTACTGGAAGGCCACTATAAGGTCTCCCCGGAACTTTCTCTTCTCCCTGCTGAGCCCCAATTCCTTCATCTTGTCTCTACAGGGGAGGTGCTCCAGCCCTCTGAACATCCTCATGGCTCTCCTCTGGACTTGCTACAACAGGTCCATGGCCTGGGAGCCCCAGACCTGAGTGCAGTACTCCAGGAGGTGTCTTATGAGAGCAGAGTGGATGGGGAGATTCACCTCCTTGACCTGCTGGCCATGCTTCTTTTGATGCAACCCAGGATACAGTTGTCTTTCTGGGCTGCAAGCACACATAATATCGATGGCTCATTTTGAGTGTTTCATCAACCAGCAGTAGGTGTTTTTGGCAAGGTGTTGGTTTATAGTTCAGTGACTACCTCTGATGGTCTTTTCAGGTCACTGTCAAAGGATGGAAGTCCTTTGCTGAAATGAAGCTGTTCTTTCTGTTTCAGCCTAACAGAATTAGTACAAAGGATTGCCATAGCAAATGGATGAAAAATCACTCATGCAGAAATTTTGCAATGCCATTAAATTTCTCTTGTCTAATATCAATTCAATAATTCTGCCTTTCTGATGTAAATTCAAATCCCTCATCTCCATTTTGTGAGTCATTTGTGCTGGGGACACTGTAAGAGGTCTGTGTGATGACTGGAACTAGGTGAACTTTAAACAGATAATTTGTTTCCCAAAAATCAACTTGACATTTCCTCATCTTGTCGTCTTGTTGTTTAGTTTCGGTATCTTACAAACAATATATTTCTCCTTTCTTCTTCTTCAAGCAGCTGCAACTAGTAGCTACTTCTCAAACAGGGGATATTTTTTCCCCTTTACATCCTCTTTCAAGGTGAATTTTAATTATATCTCATATGATATGAGCAATTTGTCTCAGTAATTTTAGTATATTGCAAATAATTTCTGCCCTTTTAAGTAGAAAAAATAATAAAAAACTAACAGGAAAACCTTATTCACTTTTTTTTTTTTCCACAGTGGAAACTGTGAATTATTTATAACAGTAGTTTGATTATATTAAAAAGCACAATCCCAAGTCTGCAGTACATTACTGGCTCCATTCCTTGCTGAAGAACAGGCGTGTTTATATTTTTCCTCAGTAAATATGTGATAATTAAATGCAAATAGACCATATTTTTCAAACGAATTCCCAACCCTGGAAACTTGGATGATGATAATCTTGCCTAATAAATGCACAACTGCAAGTGAAATCAAAGTTTACTGAAGCAGAACATTCTTAGCAGTCAGTAGCAGCCATCACTTAGTGAAAAAAATACAGGATTAATATAGACATGTCATTGAAAAATGGATAGCCCTAAGGTATTTTATAATCATGGTATATACCTAAGTATTAATTGAAAACACTGTGGACTCTTTATGGGATGTTCTCAGCTAATTCATTCCTGTAAATTATTAGGCTATATTGAAACCATGCCTAAGGCTGTCATCAGTTCTCTTGTGTGTTCCCCATTGTGTGTGTTATACCCTGTTTCTAGGTCAGCTTTTCACCCTTTTTGCTTCCCTTTGTGAAAACAATCTCTCTCCCATGTATATTCCTTCTGAGGAAAGATACTTCTGTACCTTCTCTCCCAGTCCTTGGCTGGGAAATCCTGGACTCCTCCTACTCCCTTACAGTCTTGAGGTTCTGAGTTGCCATTTTGGGTAACGGAAGGGCTTTTGTACCATTCTGCTATCTGCATCCCAGTGAGTGGCTCTTTTCACCTTCCTTTTTGACAGAATGAGTATCTTTGCCTTCTCTCTCCCAGTTTTTTTGGCTAAAGAGGTAAGAATAGTAATTCCCAGAGAAGAGAGCATGAAAGAGAAGAATGTCTCCTGCCCAGCCTGCAATGTGAAAATACAACCTCTGCAACCCTTCACACTCCCTCTTGCTTCTCTCATTCTTCCCAGCATGCTCCATTTCTACACAGCTGTTTTCTAACATCTGGAGATAAATTATCATATGCCCTTATAAGTCTTAAAGTGTGGGATTTTTCTGCCTTGGTGGCAGGATGCTGGCAAGCCACCAAGCATTGTCTCTGTATTACCTGACTGGCTGCCCTCCCTATTCTGAATAAGTTGGTCTTCCTTGCTGAAATTCCTGTAGCCATAACTCCAAGTTCATATTCCTGAGATACACTGAGAGAGGGCTAAAAATATCCACCTTTCTTTCTCTATGACTTCCTCACTTGAAAGTATTTTTCCCCTTTTATCTAATTCTCCTTAGTTGTTAGTCAAGATTTTGTTCACTCTTAATGTCCTTAGAAATGGGGGAGGATATTAAAGTCCCACAGGAAGCACGTGTTTAAGGTCTGATGGCTATTCCTTCTGTAGCTCTGTCCTTTTCATGTATTTTCTTGCCTGAACCTGGAGAAAGAGAGCAGCTGTGGGGGAGGAAAAGGCAGGTTCCTGGAAGAAGCAGTAACTGACAGGATGTTGCTTTTGTTGGACAAGATCTGTCATATTGACAACAGGGAGGACCCAATAAGGCTGAGAGTCAGCTACCAACCAAGCAGCATGCTGCCAATCAGAGTTCGGAGGCCAAACTTTCTTTTTTCCTGCCAAGAGAAGGCATTTAAATAGGGACTGAAGTATGATTTCAATTTCACTCCAGCGTAATGCAGACAGCAGAAAAACACTGTGACTCACAATACATTCTTGCCCCTACAGTAAATAAATTTCCTCTCAGAAGTCTGCAGTTTTGAATCAGGAGAGAGGCATGATGAACACTTGGTCCTAGATGTACACAACACATCAGCTGGGTTTTCATTCTACGAAAGGCCCAGAAACGAATGTGTTGGAAGCCTGTGAGAAAGGCCACAATTTACAAGAATGTTATATTTCCTTCACAAATGCAGAAATAAATGATTCTAAAAAAATGCTAAAGGGCAATAGCTGATCCTAACCCCCAACTTTAAGTCTTTAAAAAAACACCCTCTTCCCAAGCCAACTACCTCCTTACCCCCATACATTTTAGCTTTCCCCATAGTGAGGGGAGGAAGGTAAGGGGGGTGAAATACCCATAGAGAAGATTATAAAATTAAAATTCCTAATTTACAATTTGTAATATTACTAAACAGTGATGGCTAGGGGACATTTTTTCCTCTCTCTGTCCTCCCCTGCTTATGAAACTAATGCCTGAGCAGTTTCTCAATCACACAGTCAGGGCCAGATGACCCCCAGAAAGTTGGCCAGTATATTGGCCAGTGGCATCGTTCGTTCTTTCTCTGTCTCTGAAGGTGACCAGGAGATATGAATAACAGTTTAATTTTGGAGTTTAGATGCAAGCCTGAGGTTTTCACTTTATGTAATGCTTTCTGAAATGTCCTGAAAAGAACTGAAGAGTTAGGCTGAAGTCCAGGAAAGGAAATGAATGGCAGAAATGATACATAATCTCCCCTGACATCCTGTTAACATGGCCTAGTGCTTAGCCCATGAGCTGTGCCTTGCAGAGCTGGCAGGATGAAAAAGCCCCTGCCTACAAATGTATTTTTGCAGCCCTGTCCTGTTTTGTATTTTGCCAAACCCTTCACCACATGCTGGGGTCTCTGGGCTTGCTGTCCCGGCACCAGGCTTGGAAAGCCATGCACAACTTCCCACGTCCCATACTCTAGTGCTGACTTTGTCTCCGCTGGAAGGCAGGGGCCAAAGCTGGCATTTGTTCAGGTCAGATTGGCTCATTTCTCTTCTCAAGCATCCAGAGCCTGGTTCAAAGTCCGCTAAATGCAAAAGGTTTTAACTATGTCAGGAAGTTTTGATCAAGTCCGTGGGGAAAAGCTGGGCTGAAGGACACAAAGTATAATTTAATGTTTTTGTTTGTTTGTTTGTTTGTTTTTCAAATTACTATTTATTTATGAATATATTTATTGACTTCTTTGATGTTTTAATCATTATGGAAGCACAGCAGCCTGATAGATCCCTATTAACATACATTTAAATATAAAAGGGGCAGTTTATTTTTCAGCAGTTCAAGCACCTGCAATTCACATGAGCTTCAGCTGGAATTCTGTGTGCTCAGCAAATTAAAACCTTCAGTAAACAATGCTATAACAACATTGACTTTAAGATGAAATCATAAATGCATGGAAACAGGACAAAGCCTATAGCTATTTGTACCTATATTCAATCAGTTGTGCCTCTCAGCCCTGGAATACAAGGTTGGAAAAGACTTCAGCTGCTGTGAATTAGCTCATCTCTGCAGTTCTATCACCTGAGAATATGAGAGCTGATACTTTGCTTATATTAGATATCCAACCCAAAATCACCAGGTAAAATAAGTACTTTTTTTTTTTTTTTTAATTGCACTACTAAAATTAATTTCAACTTAAAGCTGAATTCATCTGATTTACTGAGTCCTGTAGGTCACTACCTTTCCTGTTTGTTATGTTGAGCTTTCAGCCTCTCTATTTCTGGTGGGAAGTGTTGAGAGGGTATGATTTTGTGTAATCTTAATGAACACTACTTGTCAGTTTTCTTCTGTAATATACCATTACTCAGAAATTCACACTTGGAGTGTTCACCAGCTGTTGTATTTCTAGCAACATCATGGTGAAAGTAAGAGCAGATATCCTTAATAAGCAATCCTAACCAAAGTATTTTGTACAAACTGAGTAACTTGGTCTACTGTAGGCTAAATTAGTCCATTAAGAGAGACTCAAAGGACCACTCTGGACCTGTTTTCAGGTCAGTTCCAAAGTGTATTAACTTGTCTTAAAATGCCTGGGAGCTGTGGGAGATGCCCACTGAATATGCTAATGAAGGGAAACCGGGGAGCTTAAGTGCAGCCAGAAAAGAAAGAAAGCCAATTTTCTGTCTGTTTGGGTAACATATTACTGACTCAAGAGATTATACATACCAGAAATGTGGTTTTTACTCTTGCTCTTGGAAATTCCCCCGACAGGAAAAGGCTACATCCTTCCTCACACTTTATAAAATTGTGAGAAAATCCTATTGTCATGCCTATTTTCCCCACCTAATACAGAGAGTATGAGGAAGGAACCAGAAGTACTTCAGTATGCTGACGCAGGTCTCTGCCCTTTCAGGGGATTATGGAAGTGTTTAATAAGTGGTAGTGACCAGTTTGGAGCCCTCTGGTCTTTGGTTTCCTAAAGACAGCCACACCAGCGTTTTCCTCCTTTCCTATAACACTTCCATAGCAATGGACTTTGGGACAAATAGAAGCTGAAAATGCCTGGAAATGCCCTGTTATCAGCTCTGATAAAGGTGGAGAGACTTCAGAGGAGTAAGAAAGGTAGAAGTGTGATGGAAAACATATAGGATGTCTTCATTTAAAACAAAACAAACAAAAAAAAAGTTAATTGTGTGAGGAATAAGGTTCAAAACTGCCACCCTATAAGTTTGCAGAAATTAACAGAAATGTACAGAGAAATGGGCACCAGGGCAGGTAAAACATTGACTGGTCTGGGACAGAGTGGCATGGCTAAAGTTGTCTGGCTGCAGCTGGGACCCAGTATGCAGTTATGCTCTTCACTGAATGAAAGGTTGTCCCTTCTACATTTGGAGCAATCAATTTATTTATCCAGTGCCAGGAGCACTTGCTATCACATCTCTTTCAAAGGGAATTTTTCTGACTCATGAAAATTAGGGAAGTGCTCAAATGAAACTTTACTATTTATTATGAGTGCCTCCCTCAGAGCCCTCTGCTTCAGGGCCCTTGGAAGGAGCCCGTTTCTCTTTTGCAATCTCTTTTCTAATACTTATTTCAGTAAACAACAGCTGACCCTCATAAGTGTGTGGAGCTGACTGGCCCCAGGCCCTCTCATCTCTAAAAGAGCAAGCTGTGCTGTTGCACAGACAGATGTGTGTTCTTTAGTATGTTTTATTGTTGGCTTTTTTTGGGAGGTGGGATTACAGGTAGTTTGGGGTAGAGGGAAAACTCATGATACTCTGGAATCAGACAATTCTTGAGCTTCTACAGCTGGTATTATTTTTCTCAAATGAAAAAGTCTTGCTGGAATTTTGAAAGAGCCAGAAGAGAGGGTCAAATGGATGGGCAAAGAGGTTGTATTTTGTACTAGAAAATGAAGAGAAAATGTGTGTAGAAAATGAAGGAGAGGGAAAATCTGTAAAGTGATAGTCATCTGTGATTCACCTCTGTCATGTAGCAGGTAGTATTTCTGAGACCTTAGGCTCTTTAATCTGTTTTTCCGAACTGGAGAACTTGATGTGATTATTTATTTGGGCCAGGAAAAAGGGGATGTTGCAGAGTCTGACTGATCTTCACCAAAGAAAGGAAGACGATGACCACACATGCTGCTGGATAAATAAGGCACCAACATGCCACTAGATATCTAACTGGCTTCAGAACTACAAAGATGTGTTTATTATTTACAAGTTTTTCTATTTGCACAATGCTTGCCCAAGGCCTTTGTGGCCAGGTTTGAATCCTCTTTTTCTTCCTCCCGCTGAGTAGTGGTTTATTTTGTTACAACTCATTTCCATACCTCATGTGAGACGGATGTCATTGTTTGCTTGTTTCCCTTCTATTTGAGATTTGGATAGTGATCATAAGGGTTCCACGTACAAATCCTGCAGAGCAGATCCTATCACCCAGAACGGGGACAACCTAGAAAAAGATAATCATAAACCTTCATGTCATAAATCATTAATTAATAGGGCTGTCTCTGAATAAGTGGTCAGCTTTGAAGGCTTCCTACATAATGGAACCATTATTTTGAATATTAGTATGCAATTGGGTTGTTATCTGGATTACTTATTGTATAGACAAATTCACCAGGTTTGTATTTAAACAGATCTTTGATAATGGTCCAAAATAATATCCTAGAATAGTTAATAAGGACAAAATACATATTACAATACTAGAAGAGCTACAAACAGTTCAGAGTTTACCTGCTGTAGCTCTTGAGACTTAATTTTCAAATCTTTGTGAAAACGATATTATTTGTCAGTAAACTAGATAAGATTTTCTTACAAAAGGCTTAGAGTCTGATTTTTATAATCAGTGGGCATGTGCATTAATGCTCAAAACCTGCTAAGTAATGTCTGTGATTGACAGGAACCTAACTCTAACTCAGGCCCAGATTTTGTATTTAGATCTGGAAGGCACTTGATGAATCCTCATTGACTTGCATGTGTTTTTAAAGGAAATTCACAGTATATTGGTCAGCACCAGTAGGCCTGCTGCAGGATGGAGGCCTCAGTAAAAGGTAGTTTCCTTCAGCATGATGTATAAATCTGTAGTTTCAGCCACTGATGATAGAAATTTAAATGTCATTAGTATCATGCAAGGTAAATGAGAATGTACAAATGAAGCACAAGATGAATGTAGGCTCTATACAACTGTATATATGTGCATCTACTTCTAATATATGGCTCTAATATTTTGCTAATGTATTTTGTACTCCTAGGTGAAACATTTTACTTTATTTTGTAGACAAGAATTGAGTACCTCTTGCCCTTTTCTTTTAGCCTTTGTTTATTTTCTGTGCCCTGAACTCTCCTGTGTTATTTGGTGCTGAGGACTGGGGAGAAATGAGTAAGTGCTAAAAACAAACAAACAAACAAAAAACCACACCACCCAACAACAAAAACAAATACATATATAGATGTAGGTGTTGTCAAGTCTCCTTATGAGTCTGTGTGGAAGAATAAACCTGAGTATGGAGAGCAATTGTGCCTCTAAAGTGGCTGGTATGGGAATACATTTTTGCAGTTTTATCTGTCAGCTTCTGTAAGAAAGTAATTTACACCTGCATGGAGAGAGTACACACACAGATGGCTGAAGCATTATACCTCCACAGACATGCACACAAAGCAGGCTAGACAGTATAGTCTTGACTTTTAAGAGCTATTGGATCTGTCTGAGAAGATACCATATTTGACCAGGCTTTTTTCCCTCCATCCAGCCTAGGACCTGGGTAGGTGTGAGGGTGACTGAGCATTGGCACAGGTTGCCCAGTGGGGTTTGGATTCTCCTCCTTGGAGATATTCAAAAGTCTACCAGACGTGGTCCGGGGCTAATGGCTCTAAGTGTCCCTGCTTTAGCAGATGGGTTGGTCAAAATGATCTTCTGAGATCCCTTCAACCTCAGCCATTCTGTGATTCTGTGACCTGAGTCTACTTGTCAGTGGTGGCATGATGATTTTTTCTGTGGTTGATGTTCTGGATGAGAACATTTATAAGTGTTGCAGGAGTGTCTTTGTTCTTGTCATTAAGCTCCTTTAGTTTGCACCAAACATGCAGAAAAAAGTAGAGCCAGTAGAGACCCTCTAAGTAACAAGCTTCATCCAAAATTTCCCTGCCTATTTAGAGACCAGCAAGTGTTCTGCCAGTCATCAAGGATTGCCTATGTCTGAACTAAAGATGCAGAACTCTAACACTTTTTCAAGACTCTGTGCTGATTATTGACAAATGAAATTTCTGTTGCATAAAAACATGTCAACTCGGAGTGATGCTGAACCAAAATGACTCAAGAGAATAAACTAGGCCATTTCACAGATAGATCAGCCAAGACTTTTCAGCTCAATTTGAAGTCAAGATCAGAAACACAAACATAGTTAGCCAGCTCTTTATTTTATTTTATTTTATTTTTTTACAGAATCCACATGGACATCAGTACAATACTCTTCTGTAAATCGGTAAAGTCCTCATCTGTAATTAATATGCAGTAAAGATTACTGTCGTTTGAAGAAAGAATTTTGAGGAGATATTGAAATCATACTGTCAGTGCTCAAGAAACTTGGAAACAGACGACTCATAATAGGAGATGGATGTGATAAAAATATACAAAATACTTTTTCACACAACCTGTAATTAGCTTGTAGAAGTCACTGCTATAGAGAGTCAAGGGCAAGAATGTAATTAGATTCCAAAAGGGGCTGGAAATTTATATTGCTGTAATTAATTATAAATCTAGATATTTCCTTAAGTTTTGTTGTGGCAATATTAAGTCTCATTCTTCCTCCTGGAGAGACAATGTTTTTTCAGAAGGCCAAAGAACACGTGGGCAGGAAACAGCCCTTAGGTAGTCTGCAATGCACAAATGACACTCCTGAGGGAGAAACAAAGGTGCCGTTATGGCACTGAGCGGTAGGGCCAGTAAGGTGATGGGTGGTCTGTGTGTGTGGAAGACTGACACAATAATGACTTAGACTAATACTCAAAAATACAGTCACAGACACCAGATGGTCACCAGCTGGGAGACAAGTCTCCTCATTTCTGAAATTGTACATCCCTTGTAAAATATCTTTATCAGTATCAGCCTAAACTTTAACAGTCTGCTGTGTTGGCTGAGTTTAACAGTACACTAAGTATGGCAATTATGGATACTGAGGGAAATTTAAGTTACAACTGGAAAGTTTTTCAAGGGCAACTATTATAATTCATTTACATAAACTGAGAGGCTACTGCAGTGTGTATGCAAGGACCACATGGAGAAAAGCTCTCCAATAATGCATATCCAACTTTCAGTGATATGATGCAAATCTAGGCAGCATTATGGAGTTGACAGTGGTTTATTACGGGTTTTTCTATCATTTCTTATCATAGAGGAAAACAGCTCATATTTTCCTTACTACTTGAATACATAGCTTAGTAGCTAACATGTTAGAAAAAACAAAGTAATCAGAAATTGGGTGGTGCAATCCCAAAAGTAAAATAAAACCTAAATTGGAACATTAATAAAGCATGTGATGGAAGTACTGAAGGTTAGAAGTGTTTTTGCAAAGGGGGAATAGTAACTTTCTGCAACTTCCGTTGTTGGCAGAAGAGACTTGTAATTGCCTGTTCTATGGGAGGTCAGGAACAGTCAGATGATACCACCTGACCAGGTTATTTGATGCTCATAGGTAATGTACTCGATATTCTCGGCATCTACTCTGCTTTATTCCGAGGGTAGTTTTAACCCAGAGGACCTAATTCAGAGATGTGAAAGGGGCTAATGAAAAGAATTTGAACTTGTGGTTAAGGTAATAGACATGGACAGACTCACACTTTTTTTTTTAATTTTTTTTTTGCTTTGTTTATCAGCTGTCTCAGTCAACAGCAAATGGAGACCATGGTGAGTTGAGCTTACCTTTCCAGTTAGAAACTGGTTATAAAAATTGCAATAAGAAGAGCTGGAGACGAAGGCAGCAAATATAGCCAAGTGATGGGGCTATTTTCCTATATCTGCATGGGGAATTAACTCATTTGACATATCTGATGTTTCATGAAGAGGAGAGTTCAGTTATGTCCTAACTCTTTTTTCCCCCCTTAAGACCTGTGGAACAACAGAGTCACCCTTCCCATCCTTCAGCCTAATGGTGGGTTGCCTAGGGTTGCTGACTTCAAGGGAGGCTCTGTGACTGGTGTGACCTGGTTAACATTGCTGTTGAAATGTTTAGGAAAATCTTCTTAGACTGCTGTCATGTTTGCTAGGCCCAAAGAAATGAATCTTTCTCTGTATCTGAAAGTCTTCCACAACCACATTTCCCCAATCTTCTCACTGAAATGTAGGGGTGTTTCATGGAATCATAGAATCACAGAGCATTTCAGGGCATTTGATAGTTGTTTTGGGTGTAACTTTGTCTTTGCCGAGACACCAGATTTTTTTAATTATAATAATTACTATTTTTTTATGTATGTGTGTGGTTGGAAAACTGCGGAAATATCAAAAAGTGATCTCTCGGGAGTTCTGCTTCCCTCTTCGGATTTTTCATATATGGTGGAACAGGTTAAATTCAAAAAATGAGGTATCAAAATAGACATCTTTTGTACTGGCTTGATACATTCAGATCTAAATTAATTTGTGAGTGAATCAAGTCCAGCTGTAGTTACTTGTCCATATTGCAATATAGTCCAATCTCATAAAAAGATTGTTAGAAGAGGTATCGTAATGCAGTACAGAAATACACTGGTAAAACTGTGTGAAGAACATGATACCTACTTTCAGAATTGATATAGCCTTGAACCACACCATGTAGCAGGACGTTAGAAAGCTTTGCACCTCAACGGTAAAATGTGTGTACTAACAAACCACAGACAGATAGGTAACTGTTTTGTTCTTACAATGTCTTTGGAATAACTGCTTACCATCAATGATCACCAAGAAAATGCTAGACTGGAGTGTGTTTTACCCCTTCTAGTTCTGTGTCACAACCTCCTCCTTTCCTTTAAGGAATCACTATGGTTGGATTCAAGCCTGAACATGGACTTTCACAGTTCTTAGCATGAAATACTGCAGTAGTCTATAAAAGATTGACATGACTTATAATATCTGTTTCTTACTGATAGCCATAGAAACTTTTTTTTTAAAAAAAAAAAAGAAAGAAAGAAAGAAACAAACAAACAACAACAACAACAAAACACGCAAAAACTTATTTCCAATGTGGTTGTTTCTTGGGCTTCCTTTTCCACTCCCTTCCTGTATCCATAGAGAATTTTGTATGTTTTGCATCTCCTCATTAAAAATAAAATGCTATTTTTGACAGAGACTTGAATAACTAGCATTTTGATTTTGGCATAGATTATTTGAAATTGTTCATCAGAACACCTGTTTTATCAAAATCAAGAAGGAATGCTTTCCTTTTTCAGCAGTGTCTGGGGCCTTGGTGGTACTAAGTCCTGATTATAACCAGCTGGAGGTGCCAGTGGCCAGTTACTCACTGGATGACATCCTCATTTGTTCTAAACTCAATTTGAGAGGGAGAAGAACCCCACAATCACATAGAACCACTAACTACTTACCAAATGAATAAAACCAGAAAGCATCTCTTAAACTTTCTGGCACAACATTGACTCAGGATGCAAAAGAATAGTTAAAATAGTTTTGTAACTTGTATTTCCAACTTGTTTCTTTGCAGGCCAAAAAGCATATGTTAAACAGATGTTATATTAAGCCTGATAGGTTTACATATGGTATTGATGATTGGTAGATATCAGAAAATTCTTGGATTTATGTAAGTAGATACGTCCAAGTAATGTCGGTGAATATGAAGGGAGTATGACTCAGAACTGGTGTAGTTTATTTGACTGGAATGTTAGTATTACGTGTTCCACTTTAGGGTTCAAAAATGTTGGATATGAGCAAAAAAAAGCACAACAAATATTATGTCAGTATCTCTTAAGCCCTCTCATTAAGATGCATTAATATTACTTATTTTCAGTAACATTTTTATAATCTAGCCAATAGTTTTAGAAGGTCCATAATATCTTCAGATTTTTTATTTTTTATTTTTTTTTAATTAATTACAGTGTTATAGCCTCTTTCATTATTTAAGTTTGTACTTTATGGTATTTTGGGTGGAGAGATGAAGTCTTCAATGGAAAATTTAAAATTTTACTTTCAGAGATACATGAGCTCTAATACTAAAGTGGTACAAACATTGTCTATTTTTATGATCTTTCAGAGGACAATAACATTTCCACCTCTAAATATAAAGAATAAAATATCTGTGGAAAGTTTCTTAGTATGCTTATCGGAGACCTCTCATGTTACACTGTCTTGCAGTTTGACCAGCATACAAAAATCCCGTGTGGGAGTATAGGAATTAGTTCATGTATACATTTGATTAACATCTACCACAGTTTCCTTAAGCTCCACTCTTTTGTTCCATCAATTTTTATTTATCACAGAAATGTATTAAGATTTAACAAATTTTAGTTTTGCTTTAAAAACATCCCATTCTTTATTGGTTATGTTAAAGCTGTGAGAATGCCTTGCTCTTACCAAACACACTGTTTTTTCCTCCAATTGATGGGTGAGCAAAACCTGAAGCACAGACTATCTTCTTTTAAGCAGAGCTTGCCATTTCAACTCAATGCTTCTGAAACGGGGTGCTTCAGCCCTTCCCAGATGAAGCTTATTGGGTACAGAAGTGTTACAGAGTTGTGACTAATGTGTTTCTGATTCTCATGGTTTGCTGGAATACCTAAAGAGTGGGTAATTGGATTATTACTCTCATTTTACAGACTGGTACTGGAAGCCTATCAGGAGCTTCAGATGCACATGCTTTTGAGAAGCTTGTCCCAAACAATTCAACCAAGGTCTGCAGTAAAATATACTTTACCTGTAAATGTGCCAGGTAGTTTTCAGAAGAGGTCTTGACGTTAACACAAGGCTAAAAAAACCTGTTACTTTCAAAGGGTGAGCTGCTGTAACTACAACTCATGGAGTTCATCACTCTGTAAGGATATGAAGCAGCTCTGTAATGTGCATCAGCTGTTAATGCTTAGCTGAAGACTGCCCAGTGAGAACTACAGGAATGTGTTGTGTTTCAGCAGTGCCTGGGAGCCCTGATACTTTTTCAAGTCTCTGACCTGCCTGTCCAGAGTTTCTGCCATATAGCTGTTGCCACTGCTTTAGAAAAGGTAAAATACCTTGGTACTTACAACATGTAGCCCAGTATTCCTAAAGGCATTTTCCTTTTCTTTGACCCATATAGAGAAATTCATCAAGCTGCTTTCATTTTACTGTTGTGGTTTCACACCTCTACCCAGCAGCAATGAAATTAAAAACAATCAAAGTAGAAATGTTAAGAGAGGAGTGAATAATTCACAATGAAAGATAGAGCTGCCAAAACTAGTCTTTCTCTCAGTTCATGAAAGTCTGCAGGCTGGTCATAATTTCCCAACATTTATTTATGACTTTGGTTTGCCTGATATTTTTCTGAGAATGGATTTTTATGCTGTAGGAGGTATCACAAAGAATTTGCTTCAAGTACTTAACTGAAAATCTGAGCTGTGTTGGTTAATTGTGGTTGCTCATGTATAGCATACGTGAGATGGCAGGAGTTCAACTGCAGTGAAAGCAGACAAGAACCGGAAAAGCTTGCCTTGGGATGAACTCTCTCTGGGATGGGCTGATGAACTGATGGAATTATTTTAGATTTTCTAAAAAACTATTTGATTTGAAGGAAACGCAGGCTTTACCTAGTGTAAAACAAGGACAGGATCAGACTGTTGCAAAATCTATTAGCTACATGCAAGTGTAAATGCAGTTTTCTGTAGGTGTTTTGATAAAATGTTTTTATATGGTAGATCTTATTCTCCTTCATGGTATTTTTGTAGAACACTGTCAGATCATCTGAGTTGAGATGCCTTTAGCCTAGGAATATAACTAGATGTTTACATGACTCTTCCCTGTTGCCTCAGGCGTAGGTGTGTCTAATGCTAATTCATTTTTACATTTGTGCAAATTCCTGTCAAACATGCTGGGGAATATTTGCTTAGCTTCTGTGATTTTCACAGAATCACAGAATCGTCTAGGTTGGAAGAGACCTTCAAGATCATCCAGTCCAACCTCATACCTAATACTAACAAGTCCTCCACTAAACCGTATCACTAAGCTCTACATCTAAACGTCTCTTAAAGACCTCCAGGGATGGTGACTCAACCACTTCCCTGGGCAGCTCATTCCAATGCCTAACAACCCTTTCAGTAAAGAAGTTCTTCCTAATATCCAACATAAACCTCCCCTGGTGCAACTTGAGCCCATTCCCCCTTGTCCTGTCACCAGGCACGTGGGAGAATAGACCAACCCCCACCTCTCTACAGCCTCCTTTAAGGTACCTGTAGAGAGCGATAAGGTTGCCCCTGAGCCTCCTCTTCTCCAGGCTGAACAAGCCCAGCTCCCTCAGCCACTCCTCGTAAGACTTGTTCTCCAGACCCCTCACCAGCTTGGTCGCCCTTCTCTGGACTCGCTCGAGCACCTCGACGTCCTTCTTGTAGCAAGGGACCCAAAACTGAACACAGTACTCGAGGTGTGGCCTCACCAGAGCTGAGTACAGGGGGACAATCACTTCCCTAGACCTGCTGGCCACACTGCTTCTTATACAGGCCAGGATGCTGTTGGCCTTCTTGGCCACCTGAGCACACTGCTGGCTCATATTCAGCCAACTATCAACCAGTACTCCCAGGTCCTTCTCTGCCAGGCAGCTTTCCAACCACTCATCTCCCAGCCTGTAGCTCTGCTTGGGGTTGTTGCGCCCCAGGTGCAGGACCCGGCACTTGGCCTTGTTGAACTTCATACAGTTGGCCTCAGCCCATCGCTCCAGCCCATCCTCCTACAGAGCCTTCCTTCCCTCGAGCAGATCGACACACGCACCTAACTTGGTGTCATCCGCAAACTTACTGAGGGTGCACTCAATCCCCTCATCCAGATCATTGATAAAGATATTGAAGAGGACTGGCCCCAGTACTGAGCCCTGGGGGACTCCACTAGTGACCGGCCTCCAACTGGATTTGACTCCATTCACCACAACTCTTTGGGCCCGGCTATCAAGCCAGTTTTTAACCCAACGAAACGTACGCCAGTCCAAGCCACGAGCAGCCAGTTTTTTGAGGAGTTTTTCTTACAGGAGAAACATTTGCCCCATATGTTATTGCCACTGAATCCTATTTGAGGACAAATTATTTTTAGTGGGGATAAATCTTTTATGGACCTAATTTTTTTATTAATCTAAATACAAAATATTTATGTTCCATTATATATTTACAATCCTATTCATGAAAAAGAAATGGTCATCTTAAAGAAGTATTTTTGTGGGAATTATTAAAAAAAAAAAAAGACTTCCATTGCAACTTTTTTCTAGAAAAAATGAAAAAATGAAACACTCGTATGTAAGAATTAATGCAAGACAGGTAGCAAGCAATAGATGCACACTTGTCACCTTTGAACACTGCTTTGAAATTCACATTATGTCAGATATGATCATAATGATTAATTTTAATGCTTTCTATATAAACTTTTTCTTAGCCTTCATAAGAAAAAATAATTATCACTTGCTATTCCATGTCTACTGTTGCAGTGAAACTGCTGCTAAATTCTCCACCAGATATCTTCAAATATTTGTAGCATTGCATTAGAAGCTGAGGTAAATTAATTTCTGGAGTAACACTGTTTAAATTCTCATCAATGAGCCAAGCAAAACACGTAAGTGAGTGTTTAAACAGTGGGGGTGATCCTGGGAGTTCAATGGGACTATTTTCATGTTGAAAGCTAAATATGTACTTACTTGGCTAGATAGGAGCATTACTGTATCTCAGTGCACTGCATCTATGGGACTGATCCAAAGCCAGATGAAATTAATAGAAGGGCAGTCTCTGACTTTGAGAGATTTTGAACCAATGCATGAATGACCAGATATCTGGTAGATAACGGCAGTTGACTCAATTGAATTATGAATAAAATAGTCCCCAAAATTTGCAAATGGTCCATCTGTCTGTAAGTCTCCTAATGTCATAGGATAGTGACATTGGCTCATTGCCACTTTAGACCTTTCTAAGATCAGCTCATTGAGCCTGGAGAACTGATCTAAGAAATTGAAGTTGATACCTTAATTTTAGTTTTCTTTGTAGTGAATAAGATGATTTTATAGACTGCAGTAAGATTCTAGGTATGACTTTTTTCTGCTCTGGGAAGGAAACGTATGTATGGAATAAGTCTTTCTCATTGACGTCTTTTCAATAGGCCGGTTGCTCAAAGGAGAGCTTCTTTGACTAGAATTTGTAACAATATTTTTCATAATGCACCAAGAAATCCTTTGTCAAACAATTGTTTCCCATTTCAAATTAGAAATGCACAGCAGAAAACAAAATAATAACAATAACAATTAAAAAAGAGAAAAATTGCTTAGGGGGCTGGAGGGGAGAGAAGAAGTTGGGTTGAATATGTTCTGCGGCAAGTTTCCGAAATGATTTCTGCATCAGATTTGCTAAACATTTCTTTTAATCTGATGTCAGGCCACAAATTCTATTTCTCCTTGTATGCTGTAGAGATACACTATCCCCACTATCCCAGAATAATGGTTTTATATTGTAAGGGCAAGATGTGAATACATGCTTATGCATGTAGTCAGAGCTTCCCAGCAACATGCGTTGAGAGCATTTACTGCTTCTTAACTGGAATTTGGAGTGCTCAAGTTCCTGAGAATTCACCTAATCAGGTCAGAGCTGGAGACATATACATCTCATTCACCTCAGAGATTTGCAGTGAATTTATAATCCTTTCCCTCGAACCTCAGAAAAAATGACTCCAAGATGCTTTTGTTCTGAATCTCCTTCAAGCACAGGAAGTTGAGTCATGATTGTTTGAAACGACAGGACTGCAGGTCATGTCCTTGTGTTCTCAGCATATCCATATGATTCGGATTTTTCTCATGGTGTCAGAATAAGAGCAAAGAAGGGGTCAATCCCTTTGTGGCAGGGCTGTCTTTTCCAAGTGAGATACATACATGTTTTAGCCTTTATATCTAATTTAAGCCATGAAATGTTCATCATCTTTTAGGTTTCCTGGAATATCTTCCTTTCCATATGTCTGTGCTTTCTCCTGGGACACCACTATGTACTTCTCATGTAAGAGGTGGATTTGCCTTCATAATGGAATAACATGGGCTAGAACCCTTCTTGAAGGAACAATGAACAGAATTGAAGAGGAGGTAATTTGAAGTGATAAGGACAGCTGATAATAGCTTCTTTTGCAGGATTAAGCAATTCCCAAAGCCTAGTTCAGAACACATAGAAAGTCTGTTTTGAATTTTCTGTTTAGGTACATTCCCTAAGTTATAAACCCGAAGACATGGTTATAGGGAATAGGAGACAGGGGGGCTGGGATCTACAGAGCTTTTCGACACAAATGCCTCATCTGGGACAGATAGGAATCTGGCCTGTGGGCTTTGAAAAAGGTAAGCTGTAATGAGTTTGTGTGATCTGCAGCAGTTAGTGTCACTAAAAACTCTAGGGTTTGTTTCAGTTAATGGAAGAGCCTTACAGAAAACGAGCTTTTAAGAATCACTTGGAGCTGGGCCGTCTGCCTGAGTTCAGCTTCACCCAGTGGTCAGGAGATTGCTGCTGTATAACACAATAGCTGGTTGTACAGTAGTTCTGAAAGTCCCATAAGGATACCATTCCCTCATCCCCACCAGCTGGACCTGTCAATTTTTTCCAGTTTTCCACTCCCACAGTTTTCTCTCTCCTTGTGTTGCCCTTCCACTCAGCTAGCCTTTACTGGCCAAGACCTCTCCGCTGGTCTGTGATCATCTGTGGTGACCCAGCTGATCTGTCTGATCTGTGATGTGCTGCAGCCACCTCAGCCTGTGTACAGTCATGGGGTGTGAAACTATGGCTCAAACCCTTCTCATGAAAAGACACCTGTAGCCCTTCCTCACCAAATGACTCAACTCTGTCATTTCTTCTGCAATATTACTCACCACACCGGATGCATCTTCCTCTTATCTGATCTGAGCCAGTACCTCCCTGCTCACCAGGAAAGAGGTTCCCTGAGAGAGGTCCCTATGACAGAAGCATATGGAAGGCCATACTGTGCTGTGAAAAGTGTATGGTTTTGGAAAGAAGGTTCCCATGGAGATCCCCTTTTAAATTTTCCTTCAGGTTCTCCCAGAACTGAAATGAACCTCTGACTATTTCTTACAGAATTCCCCTTCCTGAGATTTGAGCTTATTAAAATGTTGCCTGAGATACCGGTAACTCGCTCAGTCTTTGCTGCAGGGGCTTTTGCCTTGCCCCTGCTCAGGCTTTCAAATAATATAATTTTCTTTCTTTTTAACTCGAGTCTCTCTATCCCTGAGCTATTCTCTTCACCCCCGGCCTCTTCTGCAGCAAATCCCAGGGCTTTCTACCTGAAGTCAGCTAATAGCTGAGTTTTGTATTCTTATCAGGAAGGAGCAGCGTGATTAATTCTCCAGTGTCTTTTCTGTTCCTCTGAGTCCTGTTTCCTTATGGGGGATCTGTAATAGAGCAGGGCGGGAGCCAGCCCTGAACTGCATTTTCCTTAAAATAGACACATCACCTGCTCCACCTTCACATCATGGAATAAGCAGTGATGAGAGTAAAATATGCAATGCTCTCTCATCATTGACTTGCAGTCTGGCTTTTGTCATCTTGAAAAAAATTTGAGTCAGTGTAATAAAGAAGACGTGATTCAAGGGGAGTGTGGGCAAAGTACTACAATTAAACGGGCAAAATTAACTGTACATATTTGCTTTCCTTGGCAGCACTCCCTGAAAAGATTCTGAACTTACAGGATGTTAGAAAGGAAGTGCAAATCAAAGCTTTAGAGGTGGATTCTGCTTAGTACAGAAAGGGGGTAAATGAACATACTGTGATGGAGAGTGTACACACCAGATTTAGTAGCGCTTGTAGTGGTTACTGCACCCTGTAATGCCTTGACAAACCTAAATACCATACCCCCATAGAAGGCAGCAAGAGATCAAGGCTCTGATTTGCCTTGGAGAGCTGATTATTTCTTTCCATTGATTCCAGAGGAAAGCTGAACAGAGATACTTCGTTGCCTTAATCAAGAGTCTGAAGTAAGTGAGACTGACCCAGGTCAGGAGGGTGCAGGGGAAGAGAGGCCACCAGAGGATAGTCTTTTCCTGTAGCCTCTTATAATCCCTGATTTCTGTTAGGGAATTCAGTCCTACATCTCCCATACTGACTGTTAACATGATTTATGGCTTGGAAAGAGCTGTCAGGTAAGAAAGGTTAGAGCCTCTAAGGGCCATTTAGTTCCTTCTTCAGGAAGAGCAAGCTTTTGCTCCTTCAAAGTTTGTTCCTTGGTTTTCATGTTTAAATCTGTGGTCTCCGAACTGAAAATCTATGTCATGTAGAGAAGCTGATAGTGTTGTAATGGA
Source organism: Cygnus atratus (assembly GCF_013377495.2). Lineage (NCBI taxonomy): Eukaryota > Metazoa > Chordata > Aves > Anseriformes > Anatidae > Cygnus > Cygnus atratus. The sequence goes on along the minus strand of NC_066364.1, from coordinate 14,537,638 downwards.
AGGACCTTATATGCCCTTAAGTGAAGGAGAATGGTCTATCTGCAAGAGACACTTCATTTTCTCTAGCTGTCAACAAAAGTTAAGAGGGCTGCCTTCTGATTCAGAACAGATGATACACAGACACTGGGAATGCATGTGGTATGGCTTGAGCTCACTGTATGCATTCTGGTCTCCTCGGAAGGTGTGTTTGTACTTTTTCTTAGCTTCACAGAGAAAAAGTGTTGAGCTGTCCTGGCATTTCCCGTGGCAGCATTTCTATCTGTGAGTACTTCGAGCGCTGAAGAATCACTGTGCTTGGGAGGTCATTGCAATGTAAAGACAGAAATGTGGGCCTCATCTATAACTAAACCAAATGCAGTGAGTGAAGGCATTGGTTAGTTCAGCAAAAGCTTAGCAATGTCTAAAAATGCTACCATAAAAAAATCGCCTGTTCCCATTGCGGACTACGGCAGGCTTAAGCAGTGGCAAAAGACGGCAGAGGTCTTGTGCTCTTTTAGATTATTTTCTCCCCCAAATAGTGCAACCATCTCTTGTCTTCAATAAAATCAAAGGAGCTCCTTTCAGTTTTTATCCTTTAGACGTTGCTGCTGTATATGCTTATGCACATTCTTATCCTTAACTTTATTCCTATGTATACTGGGGCAACTCTTCAAATGCATATTCCTCTAAGACTGAAATTTCAGCCAAACACCTCTGTGTATTTCTTCAGAGTCTAAGTAGTTCCAGAGAGGTCAATACATCTGTCTATTAGATAAAGATACATTCTTTCCAAAGTTGGAACAACATTGCCAGTCAAACAACATGAGCATCTCAATTGTGATATGTAAATATTTTTCCTCTAGAATCATGCTTTTTAAACTTCAGATCTATAAAATTATGTAAGTCCAATTTTAAAGATTAAATAGTGCATGACTGCTTTTCACTGTATATTAAATAAATAGTCGAAGAGGAGTTCCTGGCAGCTATCAGGATAAATATTTTTGAATATTCCATACATATGAACTATTCAGAGATTCACTTTGCATAAGAATATAATCATTATCATTTTAAAACTACAGTAAAAAAATGTTTATTGATTTTATTTTATTTTACAAGAAACCTACCATTGAGGAAATGACTTTATCATTGGGTTTAACAGAGCATCTAGGGAGGGGAACAGAGAGGAAAGAGCAGTTAAACTACTTCCCAGATGACAGGATGTAGTAATGACAGTATAATGTATGTGAAATATTTGTATTCTTCTGTAATACAGCAAGTGATGAAAAATCTTAATATAAGCTCTAAAGAAGTTGAGTCAGTAGAGGAAAAACTATGTTACTAAGGGACATGAGCTATGAAAATGAATAGACATAGCTAAAGATATAAACAAGGAGACTGTTGTTCTTCACTGGCTCCTTCTATTGAAGAAGCTTCAGAATGCTAAAAATTAATGAGCTTATAATTGTAATTCTAATTATGTTTTAATGTTTTTCATTATTTTTTATAATGATTTAAAACATTATTATTACTTTCCTTTGCTGAAAACCTTTTATCCTGACTTTAGATGAATGAACAAGCAAGGAAAAAGTTGACTTTTTAAACCGATAAAAATAAGAAAATTGATAAGAAAATTTAACAAGTTTACCATAGTTAACAGAAAGAGTAAAATCTTGGTTGGAGAGGTGATGACAGACTCCTCACTGACTTCTCCATTGCCAGGATTTCTTTAGAATTTGTTTGAACCTGAGCTTGTGGTGGGGACAAAAATAAATAAATAAATAAATAAAAATCCTTTTATATCTGTAGTCTTTAGGATTGGCTCCCATGTTTTCTTTATTGCTCATATATTTATTGCTTGCATGTATGCTAGGCTGAGCACCAGTCCAGCAAGACATGTAAACCTAGATGTAGTATTGTTTTTACCGTAGTGTGTGCATTTTGCTCAAATTGGTAGCTTTCTTCAATTCCTAGATTCATGCAGTTACACAAAAATGCTCATTTGCATTTTTTCCAAAGATGAATCGACATGTTTTAGCCAAGGAAACACAAGGAAAAGCTTGATAGTTTTAAAAGCTAGTGGATAAAGAGGATAACAATTGTGTCACTTAAAAAATAGTGCGTGTGTATATATATATGTATATATATACATACATGTGTGTATGTATGTATGTATTTACATCTCTTAAGCTGAACTCATCATTTTAGGGGAAGGAGAGCAGAGGAAAAAAATTGGGCTGACTCATGATCTGAGCCTGTGTTAACAGCTTGAAGGAAGCACATTGTAATCTCAGTGGGAATGCCTATGCTGTTATGTGAGCTCCTTCATGTCTCCACAGCCTGTATGTTGCCTTCCACCCTGGCTCAGTGCTGGGGTGAGGTAACTGATCCTTCAGGCATAGATTGGGAAAACCTTTGGTTAGAGATCAAACTCGTCTCTAACAGCCAGTGTGGGTGCAGCTAGGGTTATGCACTGTTCAAACACGAGCTCGCTGTCAGCCTTTGGTAAGAAAAAAAGGAATAGAAAAACCTATTAAATGCTGCACGTGTACTGTTTGGGGGAGGGATGATAGGGATGGCTATTTTTTTATTATTATTTTTTTAAGGAGCTCCTGTGAGCAAGCTCATTTGCCCCCGAGCAGGTAACAGGACCAGAATGAGCTAGGAAATCTGTTCCTCTGGAACAGCACTGTAACTAGACTAGTTTAGCCAACCAAAGTGTTTTAATCCTGTTTAAAATTACCAAAGGGATTGGACAAGACTATGAAAATTAAAAGCAATGTTGCCTAACTGAAAATACAAGTTAATCTAATCTTTTTGGATAAGACAGATAAATCCCAGTAATTTAGCTATCACATTGGATATATGATTACTTGGCATCAGGCTATAGCACAATTAGATTAGGACTTTGCTTCCTGCCTTTTCCAGAATATTTGGTAATGAAGCTAAGGACGATTTATCTGTGTCTTCCTCCCTTTTTAAGGAACACCTACAAATCAGCTATTTGATTTTGTGATTAAATGGTGAGATGCGAAATGGATGAAGATAACTGGACTTACACACATTCCCTTAATTCTCATGTCTTGGTTTATTTTATTAACACAAGCGTACTTGGAGCATCATGATTTTCCATCTGGCATTTCATAGCTGCAGTAAACGACTAACCAAGCAGGGATAACAGCCTTATTTTGTACCTATTTGGGTATACCCACTTCCCTTGTAAAGCACTGTCTCTGTCCAGCTGGGAATCCTTCTGGCCTGAGCAGAGCCTGGGAAGGAGGAGGAGGGAAGCAAGGCAAAAGCCTTCCTCCCCATACGTCTGCATATTCGCTGCTGGCTGCTCCAGAGGAGACACTTGCCTGGCAGAAGCTAGAGTAAACTCCAAAGAGCACGGAGGACACTGCGGTATACCAGCGAGCCAGTACTTTCCACCCTCTATAACTACATATTAGAAGCTAGGGAACTTGGCGCCACTGATAATAAACACTTGGTAGCACTGCCTTTAGGCTGAGCTTTAAATTTGATGGTTTTATCTCTTTGCTGCTGCTGCCTTGTCACCATCTGCTGTGTTTGCACTCAGTTGTCAGCTGGGACTTGTGCACGTGCCCGCTGCAATGCTCTTGCCTTCCCATAGCAGTCTGCATGTCAAAGGCTGGCGGTTTGCATGTTAATGTAGATGGAATAACACTGCAGCTTATACAGCTCCTGGTCCCCATGCACAGCACTGCATTGCTTGAAATTTATCTGTGGTAAAATCGTGATGTCAAACAGAGAGCAGTTTGCTCAGTCCTTCAGCTTCATGCTGCATGTACTCACTTCTTGCTGTAATGACAATCTGCTCAAAAGTGAAACAGGGCCCTTTGACACCTCAGCTGTGGTCAGTACAACCCAGAGAAACCTTCTGTTCCTGTTTGCTGGATGACCTTTGGCAAGTCAAGCAGACCTCTTTTGGACCTACGTTTTTTATATGTATATGAAAGAGAACAGTGAAACCTGCCCTTCTTTTCATCTTTAAGTAAAATGCTTTACATGAGTTTGATGCTGTTTACTGTTATGATATATCACTTGGGAAATACACTCATTGGCAGGGCAGACTGCTCATTCCCCAAAGGCAAGAAGGAGTAGGGATTTCTGGATGCTGAGGATTTGAGGAGATGGGATGCAAGCCCCTGGCAAAGGAGAGGAAGGAAGAGTTAGCTGCATTTTCTGCTGAAAGAAAAGGGAAGGCTTTTACTGACTGAGCTCTCCCTGGGCAATGGGAGCTCTCACCTCCCTCTCTTTTCCCTCCTCTCTCTTCAGGCTTGCCTGTTGAGGCTGTGGTAGCTAAAGATTAAAAAGGAAAAATACAAGCTCTACGTATCTGACCTGTAGAAGCAAGGATTCTGATATCTGAAGGGTGCCAGCAGGCATTCGGGCTTGCTGCCAGTGAAGACAGGGATGGAGCGACTGCCCTCTCCCCTCCTGATCTGTGTGTAGCACCCAGACACCTAGAACAGGGCTGTCATTAGTGATGGGGAGTGCAAGGCTCAAAGGTGATCCCAAGGCTCTTCATTCCCTATTGCACACGTCTCCTTCTGCTCTGGAGGATATGATTTGTCATCCCCACAATGAGAAAATGAGCCTTAAAATTCTACCCTAAACTAAATATTTCTTAGTAACAGCAGTGTTGACCCAAATTCTCATTTAAGGAGTCCCAAAAATTTGTAATCCAGACACGTTTGGATCCAGAATGTGAGCTTGAACTTTCCTCTTTTTATTACTCTATAGAAGCACTCACATTAGCATTTCACTAACAGAAGGAGGTGGAAATTAGAATTGTTTAAACAGACTTTTAGCACTATAGAGTCCCTGACTTTCTCTTTCAGCAATTCAGAGCTTGCTCCCCATCTTCCAGGCTTGCTTACTGACGATGCATGCTGGTTAATTTAGTGGGCAGTTTGCTAATGTCAGGACATAAAGCTGCTGCCTACAAGTTCTTTATGAATATTTCCACTTCTAATAGTCTTTACTAAATACACTGGGTGCAAAGTTTATAAGGCAGTGCCTGCAAACATGATGGTCTGACACAGCTATTACTTCAACATCCATATGTTTTGCCATAGATGTTTACCAACAGCTCAAGCAGAGAACCCAAAGAGTAGCAATTAAAATAATCCATCCTTGTAATTTAAAGCTTCCTGTGTAAGGAAGTGGAGGAGCATTATTGTCTCCAGATTTAAGCCTGCTGAAGACTTTCAGATTGTGAATTCAGGAACCTGAGGGAGGGCAGAAAATTTGAGTAAGCACATTACCACTTCCTCTGGAGGAGTTGGTTGCTGTTCCAGTGGTATTGTAACCACTAAATGTCACAGTGATCTCTCTGGTCCAGCTCAACACTGCTCCGCAAACTCATCTTTTTACAGTCACTGACTCAGCTTTATGAGTAGCTGGTGTACCTTTTTTGAGTTCAGTAGGAAACTCAGCTATATATTTAGGGTATTTTATAAATAACTCCTTGCCCTCTACACAGCTGACACAAAAAGAAATTTTAATTTCTCATTTTGGTAATGATTTACAGCTGTTGTTCCATTGGCCTTAAGAAAAATTATATTTATACTTCAGTGTTTCATATGTATATATTTATATATAAACAGTGAAAAATTACTTCTGAGAGTCACTTGTAAAACAGGCATATTTTATGCAAAAAACATGTCTTGCAGATATACCAAACAGTCCTTGCTGCTATCACAATTAAGCAGGGCAATTCTCATTCTTCCCTCTGTCTCCCTGCACATATATATCTCAGTAATGAGGATACAGCCGTGATTCACGGTGACAATTTTTGGACAGGAGAGCTATTATTCAATGGCTGATTTAGGGCCTACAAATGTATTTCCAGAATGCTTAGTCTGGAAAATGCTTTGATATATTTTCTTTTTGGGAGAAAAAAAAAAAAAAAAGGAAGAATGCACAAGGTTAGGATTTTTATTTTCATTTTTAATTTTAATTTAGATTTTCTAATTTTGGCAATAAGCTTGCACAATTCTTTTTTTTTTTTTTTTTTCCTTAGCATCAAATAATCCATGTTTTTTTCTTTCTCTCAAAGTTTTAATTGGAAAATGAAGGGTGGATGAAAAGTCCAGAAGTCATGTGAAATTCTCTGCCTCTGGAGCCAAGGCTGTGATCTCAGATCTGCTGAGTGGAGGCCTGTGCCTCAGTTTCCCAGTCTTTAAACTGGGGACTGTAACTGCTTTTCAGTGGGATGCTTTAAAATTTACATCTGAAAAGCCCTGAGCATGATTAATATCCAAGCACATGGTATTTGACATGCAAAAATACCATGTAGTTTAATCACTGGTGCCTTATGGATGTTCTTTGACATAAAGACAGCAGCTGGGTCTCTTCAAAACAATCCCAAAAAGTCTAATCACTAATGATTTACTTGCTATTCACAAGAGGTGTTTTATGCAAGTAATTACACTGGGACTAAGAATTTGAACAGTGATGTGATAAGATTCATCTGCATGATTGCAAACACTTCTAAATTATTTTTCAAATATTTATTTTTAATGAAAATTAAATTAAAATTTCTTAAAGCCTGTTATTTAAGATCATGACATTTTTGAAATGTTTAGTGGGAGTTAAAGGAAGTCTGGGAGTGTGGAATTCTTAATATTAAAAAGGGGAAAAACTGGCTTGTCCTTTTATTGCTAGCTCTTGCCCTCCTACTTAGCAGGGCTAGAGGAGGTCATGGAGCATCCTGAAATGATCAGTCATTTTCTGCATTAAGGGCACTCCTATGTCTCCCTTCCCATCACCCACTACTGGCTCCCACAAGTGCTAATAGTAATTACATGGAGCAGCCAGTGTGAGTAATAACATTAGGGAAGGAAGACAAATCAGTTCAGTGGGTGTAGGCTGCTTAGTTCTCTTTTGATTAAGAACTTCTCCTCGGCTGTATGCCCCTCCTTTCTCTGCAAAGGACCAGCTCTCTCTGCTGACCCAGGTGACATTTTCACATTTTCTGTTTTACTATCCCCACCTATTTGTGTGGGTCAAGCAGGAAGCAACATATCACAGAGGGCTGTGGTATATCCTCAACTTGCTCGTACCTTTGACATACTTTGTAATTCATTAAGAAAGTAGTGTACATAGCTGAATGGGAAATCTGAGCTTGGTAATGCAATAGCCCTGTTCAGGAAGGGATTTGAATGCAGGCATGGTTTAAAGCATGTTTACAATCTTGTGGATGGCAGCAAGTACCTGTAATTCTTCCTTGGCCTTTGCTGGAGCTACTTCTGCACATGCTTAAGTGTTTGCTAGTGGTACAGATACTCCTTGCGATAAGATTAGAGTATGTGATTGATTTTTTTTTTAATTGCCAGCTGCTCTAGTTTTTCTTCCAAAACATTAGCATTCCCTACATTTTTTTCATCCTTCCCTTTCCCCGCTTCCCCCTGTGCAGCCTTGTTTGAGTGAGGAACACCTCCTTTCAACCTGACTTCCGTTTCAACTCAGCAGGAACCGCAATCTTTTTCTTGGCTCCTGGTATCTCATCTAATCAGACACCAGGCTTTTATGCTGGCTCCCGGCATCTGCACTAGGTATTTTGTTATACTACCAGGCAGAACTAACAGCTTCCAGCTTCCCTACCTTCTTGTCTGCCAAATGAGAAAGGGGAGGAGAGAAGGGAAGGGTAGGGGGGAGAGACAGTGAGAACCCTTTAATCTGAGTCATCTGCAACTTCAGTTTTCTCCCTACTCCTATGGAAGTGCTGCTACTTATCTGTACTGTGCAGGAAGATTCAGCGCTTTGACCCACACAGAGAGAATTCCCAGGCTCTTTGATAATATCCTATTCTCAAACAGTGGATATATCTTAATGGTGAATCATAAGCAATTAAAAAAAAAAGGCAAGAACAGATCTATTTCAACCAGCTGGCCAAGCTCATCACATCTAACTCATGTACTTAATACCAAAACAATAGAGGAAACACAGCTTCATCTCTAATAAAACTTTCAGTTTTAGTAAGGGAGTCAGGTGGTTTACTAATATGGGGAAAAGATCACAAATTTCAATCGCATTTTTGTTCCACTTTTCACTACTCTATATCAAGTTTCAGTTACTGCATACCAGAACAACAAAAAATTGTCACACTATTCTGATGGCTTAGGGTCTTCTAAATTGCATGAAATAATTCAAAATGGTGAGCAAAGGGTGGTTCTGCACGCAGTCAGGATCTCTGCTCAGCACACAGCAGCACTGAATAAAGCAGTTGGGGGCCACATAAGTAAAGATGATGAGACATGACAGCATTATGCTTATGTACAGTAGAACCCTGACTAGAATGTAGATTCAGTTCCGAGTCCCCCAAAATAGAAGAAATACAGAACAATGCATAGTCTTGGTCCCTGCTAGATTAGATGGGGAGAACCAGGGGGTCTGCTGTCCATCCTGCTCCTCAGTCATTCCCCTTCTGCCTCCCTCCCCTTCATTGCCACTTTGCAGGGAGTGCAAAGCCACTCACCACGGCTGCCTCTGCTTTCTCTCCTTGCATGCACGTCAGGGAGTTAGATGTTTATCAGGAAGAATCGCAGTCCAGAGAGGCCATTGCATGACATGCTCAGAAGCCACAAGAGACCACTTTCTGTTGGGTGTTGACATCTCAAATTCTTTACCCCGCAGCTGCTGTTACATATAAGTAAAATAAGCCACAGTTCAGCTCATAATATACATGAAAGCTGCTGAAAATAGCTAACATGCTCTGTGGTAACATACAGCACCCACTGATTTGTTTAGGATAGTATAGGCCAGCATCATAGGTTTGGTTTGATCTGTTTTGGAGTTTTACTTTTGTAAAATTGTTTGTAAGAAGATAAAAAGCATTTCTGAAAGTTTAAGTGTTTGAGTCTTTCAGGGTTCATGGAGAAATGCACACTCTGAGCTACACAACTCCCTCACCCTTTGCTATCTACTTGTTCTGGTTGAAGTGAATAAGTCAAACTTTAATGTGATTATGTGGTCGGATAATAATACAGAGCTCTTCATCCAATTAAATTGTTCTGCAAGGTGTGTAGTATCTGATAAACCACAGACACGACAGCAAAGAAAGACACCCTTGTTTTGTCTTTCCCTTTTTTTTGTTCTCCGTCAACTGGCCTTTGTTTCTATTTTATGTCATGGGATTATGTTAAGCAGTTTACGCCCCTTGCCTATGTTTGCTGGGAAACCACCACTTAATCCTCATTCCTGTTCTTTGTGCGTGTTTGTCACCGCATTAGACTTTTGCTCTTCCTTTGTATCTACTGCATGATTTCAGGTCAGTTCTTTCTCCAGTGTCTCCGTGCCAAGTGCTGTACCACTTTCTTTCCTCAGCAGCCTGCTAAAGATGATTTCCCTCTGTTTACCCTTATACAAACTGATAACATTTCAGGTGTGGGCGGGGAACCTGTGCCAGAGCACAACAACACAGATACTGGTGTGGTGGAACTATGCAAAGTATAAACTGACATAAAAGTGGCCTTTGCCATCATGTGGCAGCTAAAAACAAGTAGACACAACAAATTCAACCCAGGTTGTATTTAATGCGACCAGATGAAAACTTTATTTTCTTTGAAAAGTAATATATGGTATTTCCTTAATGCAAAAGGTCCATCACTTTGTACAAGACAATCAATATTAGACTTCATTCTGATAGACCAAAATGAATCTATGGCCTAAAGACATGATGTTTATGTAAAAATCAGCATTTTCTTTCAGGTTTTAATTTGTGTGAAAAGAGCATAGAATAAACAGTAATTAATATAGCTGATGTTTCCCCAAACTTGAAATGATTGTTGCTGTAGTGAAAACATCATGTAGGTAGTACTAAAAAATGATGGGGTAAGTTGTTTAAAACTTTCCTTCCAAGACTCTGAAAAGTGATCCCTTAAAACCCAGAAAATTGTTTTCTTTAATAATAACCCATTTAAAAGACAAATGAAAACACTGACGTGCTTGAAGTAAATGACAGGACACTTTTAAAAAAACACACCAGAAGGAAATCCATTGTGAGATACTTCTATATTCTTATTTAAATCATTAATAACAAGTCTGCAGAAGACATAATAAGTTGTGGTAAATCATGTGGACAGTCTAATGGCACACAGTGGTGTGACTTGCCTACTTAGATGTTTGTGGGCTGGCAGCCAGAGTGATACAACTGGGAGCATTGACTGAAAACTGTATCAGCACTTTGTATCCACAGATATGTATTGAAGTGCTTTATATTCCTTTTATTATTATTTGGTTTTGTTTGTTTGTTTGCTTGTTTTAGCCAGTGAGAATGAGGCCTTCACGGATAACCACTTCTCTGAGCTCTGTGTTCAAAGCCTGTCATGGAAGACTAATGTTCTCTTGGGATGTAAGGGCAAGAGTATTAAGTAAGAAGAAAATAATCTTGTCTCCGTACTTAGCATTGTGTATGTCAGGGGGAAAGCACACAAGGATACTGGTGTTCAATCCAGATGTCAGGTGAGGGTGAATAAATAGAGGAAAAACTGATCTGAAGCAGTGTTGTACTCTGTGACATTGCTAAAATGAGATTTACATACACTTCTGTCTTTGAATTCAACTCTAGGCAAAATCCTGTCATCTATGGATATGGATAGCTTTTTATATGTTTAGACACAGACACAGACACAGATTTCTAGGTTGGAAGAGACCTCAAGATCATCGAGTCCAACCTCCGACCTAACACTAAGTACTCCACTAAACCATATCACTAAGCTCTACATCTAAACGTCTTTTAAAGACCTCCAGGGATGGCGACTCCACCACCTCCCTGGGCAGCCCGTTCCAATGCTTAATAACCCTTTCGGTAAAGAAGTACTTCCTAACATCCAACCTAAAACTCCCCTGTCGCAACTTTCGCCCATTCCCCCTCGTCCTGTCACCAGGCACGTGGGAGAACAGACCAACCCCCACCTCACTACAGCTTCCTTTAAGGTAACTGTAGAGAGCGATAAGGTCTCCCCTGAGCCTCCTCTTCTCCAGGCTGAACAAGCCCAGCTCCCTCAGCCGCTCCTCGTAAGACTTGTTCTCCAGACCCCTCACCAGCTTGGTCGCCCTTCTCTGGACTCGCTCGAGCACGTCCATGTCCTTCCTGTAGCGAGGGGCCCAAAACTGAACACAGTACTCAAGGTGCGGCCTCACCAGAGCCGAGTACAGGGGGACAATCACCTCCCTAGACCTGCTGGCCACACTGCTTCTTATACAGGCCAGGATGCTGTTGGCCTTCTTGGCCACCTGAGCACACTGCTGGCTCATATTCAGCCAACTATCAACCAATACTCCCAGGTCCTTCTCGGCCAGGCAGCTTTCCAACCACTCATCTCCCAGCCTGTAGCTCTGCTTGGGGTTGTTGCGCCCCAGGTGCAGGACCTGGCACTTGGCCTTGTTGAACTTCATACAGTTGACCTCAGCCCATCGCTCCAGCCTATCCAGATCCTCCTGCAGAGCCTTCCTGCCCTCAAGCAGATCGACACACGCACTTAGCTTGGTGTCATCTGCAAACTTACTGAGGGTGCACTGGACGCCCTCATCCAGATCATCGATAAAGATATTAAAGAGGACCGGCCCCAGTACCGAGCCCTGGGGGACACCACTTGTGACCAGCCTCCAACCAGATTTGACTCCATTCACCACAACTCTCTGGGCCCGGCTATCCAGCCAGTTTCTAACCCAGCGAAGCGTACGCCAGTCCAAGCCCCGAGCAGCCAGTTTCTTGAGGAGAATGTTGTGGGGAACGGTGTCAAAAGCCTTACTGAGGTCAAGGTAAACCACATCCACAGCCCTTCCCTCATCCACCAAGCGCGTCACTTTGTTATAGAAGGAGATCAGGTTCGTCAAGCAGGACCTGCCTTTCATAAACCCATGCTGACTGGGCCTGATCGCCTGCTCGCCCTGCAAGTGCCGCGTGATGACCCTCAAGATAATCTGCTCCATGAGCTTTCCTGGCACTGAGGTCAAACTGACAGGCCTATAGTTACCCGGGTCTGCCCTCCGGCCCTTCTTATAGATGGGCGTCACATTGGCTAGCCGCCAGTCAACTGGGACCTCCCCCGATAGCCAGGACTGCCGATAAATGATGGAAAGCGGCTCGGCCAGCTCCTCCGCCAGTTCTTTCAGTACCCTCGGGTGCATCCCATCCGGCCCCATCGACTTGCGCACATCCAAGCTCCTTAGCAGGTCGCCAACCATTTCCTCATGAATAGCAAAGGCCACATCCTGCTCCCCATCCCCTTCCGCCAGCTCAGGGCACTGGGTATCCAGAGAACAACTGGTATTGCCGCTAAAGACTGAGGCAAAGGCGGCATTAAGCACCTCAGCCTTTTCTTCATCCTTAGTAACTAGGTTTCCCCTCGCATCCAGTAAAGGATGGAGATTCTCCTTAGTCCTCCGTTTCGCATTGATATATTTGTAAAAGGATTTTTTGTTGTCTTTAACGGCAGTAGCCAGGTTGAGCTCCAGATGAGCTTTGGCCTTTCTAATTTTCTCCCTGCACAGCCTCGCTACATCCTTGTAGTCCTCCTCAGCGGCCCGCCCTTTTTTCCAAAGATTATAAACCCTCTTTTTTCTGCTAAGCACAAGCCGCAACTCTCTGTTGAGCCAGGCCGGTCTTCTTCCACGCCGGCTCATCTTTGGGCACGTGGGGACGGACCGCTCCTGTGCCGTTAAGATTTCCTTCTTGAGGAGCGCCCAGCCTTCCTGGACTCCTCTGCCCTTCAGAACCGCCTCCCAAGGGACTCGGCCAACCAGATGCCCTAAATTCCTCTGTTCTTTCCTTCTTTTACTTTGAAACCCTTACCTAGCCTTTTTACTGTTTTCTCCCTTTCTAACTGCAGTAGATGCAACTTTTCCTCCACAGCAATATTTTATACTTGCGTTTTCTCTTGTGCTGTGGCTTTCAAGCAGCCCTGTAGAAATCACTGGGTCTAGTTCAGGGGGACAGGAGGTTAAGCATTGCCTTAGGTATGCCCATAGCACTTGCAGCTTTAAATAAGGATATGGTCATAATCAAATCTTGTGCTTCAGGGCTTTTATGGCTGACTGTAAGAATGGAGAAGAACATTTTTGTTTGTTTATCTTATAAAGAAAAAATGAACATTTTTATTTCAGGGCTTTTATTTGCTTATCCTGCCTTCCCCTCCAAGACTGATGAGGATGGCTATCTGTTGAGAATGAAAATGGTGCAAGAGCAAGCAGAGGACAGGGCAGAAGTGGGAAGCCTGCTCCAGAGGCAAGGTACTGGCGAGCTTTCCTTGCATGCTAAAAATCTAGACAAACACCAGCTTAGGGGAAAAATATAAACTTTGCACCTGGGAAGAACATCTGTGATGATGGTTCTCACTTTTGTTTTTCTGTTGGTGGTATGGATCAGTATCATCTGGACATGCCCTCAGTTATGAGCTGAATTGTTGTCCCTGTCTTCTGCCTGCGGAGCGGAACTGTTTATTCTCCCGAGGACAGAAATAATCCTGTCCCTTAGCATTGCAGTGCAGTTCAATGACACAGTTAATCACGAGTACCTGTTTTCATGTGGCTAAGCATTTCATTGGTTTGAATGTACCTGAAAAGGTAACATAAGTAATAAAAGAGAGAAATGCAATAGCCTGTGTTATTCAGGAAGTCAAAATAGATGATACAAAGGTCTTTTCTGTCTTAAAGCTCCATGAAATTAAGAAATGGCAAGTCATCCCTCAGTTTTGTTCACAGTTTCCAAATATACTTAATTTTGTCTTTAACCCTGAACTGGTTCATTTATTATCTCTTTTTCAATATCACAGCTTGAAGCTGTATGGTTGTTTCTTTCTTTTCCAGTCCGCTCTTTCACTAAGTGCATGTCCATATTACTCTTTCATGCCTCATTTAATGTGGCTTGCTGTACAAAGATATCAAGTGTTTCGTTAGCTGGTTTACTCATCCTGCTGCACTGCAGGTTTTCTGAGGCTTTTCTCTGCACTGACTCTCCCTTTGTTTCGCTGCTGTGCCACGGATGCTGCCTCAACTGAACACAGTCCTCACAAATCGTCTTGATCTCTCCATTTAGCATTTGTATGTTGAAAGGGACATGGTTTAAAAGTGAATACATGGAATAAAACTATAATTTCTTTCTGATGCAAAGAAACAGCTGCTAATTACTGGGAATACATGGCTCTCCAGAGAGCCCGTCACACATAGATATGTGGTGGTAGCTGAGTGTGGTGCTGGAATGGGAGCCAGGATGTGGCCAGTTCAGAGCAGCAAGCCATGCAACCTGCTTGGGCCCCTGGTTTGGGGTCAGCTCAGTGGTCCCTGCGCTACACCTCCTTCTCTCTGTGACTGGTTTAATCTACATACTTTTAGATAGTTAAAGCTCAAGAAGACATGCTTCACTTTAGTTGTTCAGTTGTGACACTGGGGCCTGAGGTAATACTTTTCCTCTGTGCTAAGGCTGAGCCCAGCACGTATGCTTCAAGATCCTCTTCTTGATGCCATCGTTTGAATTTTGATGAAGCTTATTAAACCTCTCCCTCAGGGGTATTTCGTTTAACTACTAATTCCTTTTAGAATTGTTCTAAGTCTGCCTTTCCTTTGCTGTACTGCTGAGGAAAGTCGTGGGGAGATGGGTACGTGCTACACTTGGAGGCAGGGTTGCTCCTGCTGGAGCAAGCTCTGATTAATCCAGGCAGGACACCAGCAACATGGGGCTTCATGGGAGACCTAGTCTGCTCCCTTAGTCTCTCCATGATTTACAGAAAGATCTTCTATCCCCCGACACTTTCCCTTCCTTTGTACCTTCACTCTCAAACCTCATTTTTCAGTTTCTGATATTTGAGGATTTACAAGGAAGGTATCCTGCCATTAGGGGATCTTACATCCATGGAAAGTCCTATTATATCAGCTCTAGGATGGTCTTAATCTAGTTTTGGCAGCTATTATAGAATTATAAATCCTGCCATTTTGTATAGTTTAAGAAATAAAACAAGCTGGCGTTAGGCTGAAGTGATGGGAGTGGGCATGTTTCAACACACAAAATGAATCACCAGACTCTATCAAATAGTCAAGTACTGCAAAGTATAAAAATGAAGTTTTTTCCTTAAGTCAAATTACCTTCCAGAGTGACGGAAAAACCCTTACACTTTGGAGAAGTCCAGATGCTTAATTTTCAGTAAGTTAACTTCCTCTCTGTTTTTTTTTTTTTTTTTTTTTTATTAAAGATCTTTTAATTAATCAAGAGTTAGCTGCTGTTGCATGTGTGGGTGGAGAATCAACTCTTAGCTCCACAGGAAAAATAAAACAGATGCAAATCAGAGGAAGTTTTTTATTTTTAGTAAACTTGTGTGTGTGTGGAGATGGGGAATATAAGCCATACATTTGCAGATATCTAAACTGATTTTAAATTGCACAGATTGAAGTCAGGGGTGTTAATATTTTTTTTCTTTGGTAATTTTAGGATCCTTATACTGGATGACAGCTGCAGGAAAAAAAAAACAAAACAAAAAGACCCCACAACCTACTAAGGCTGCTAGCCGCCTTTTTCAGAAATGCAGGTTCTAGTATTTTATTGTTAATTAAAACTAAATTTTCCTTTCAACAATGAAAGAAGGCATTCAATAATAGTAACAACCTAGCACTTGGAGAAGGTGATTATTTAACCTCAAAAGTTTGCTTGTTGCTTATCTTTATTCTTTGAATACAATTAACTTTGTGTTTGCTTCAATAAAAAATCCTCTAAAATAATAAATAAACCAGTTTTCCTTTATTTGGCAAGCAATATGCTCCATTTAGTTGATTTCTAAGGTGATAATACTCTTGATTTATTGGCTTTTAAGTGGATGCTTATTGAATTTCTTCCTCTGACATCCTGCTGACCTTCAGGCCTTCCTGTCTCTGAGATTTGTGTACAATGTGTCTTCCATAGGTCCAAATGTTCATTTGTGCAGAAGACTCTGTGCAGAAGACAGGATCCTGATGGCCTTCAGTGTCTTCACTGCCCCATGCTTTATAATGAAGAAGGGAAAGCTTGCTGTTCTCTGTCCAAACTGGATAAATTCATGATGAGATTATAATGCAGTCCCAGGCCGTGTTAGTGTTTCTATTCAGCAGCTACCCTGTACAGAGAAAACTGAGGTATCTCTGGCACCGTGACTTCAGCAGATCCAGGCTTAGCAGAGAAAGATGTAAGGCTGCCAGTAAAAGCAAGACATACTGCGGCATTCCTGAGCTTCCCAGGTATGACACAAAGCTTTGGGATATCTGCAATGTGTTTGGAGTACAGATACGAAACCATTTCCTCACAGAGTTTCAACAACACTTTTCTGCCATCAAGGAAATATGTTACCCTTGTAGAGCAGGTTATTCCATGGAGTAGGGTTATGAGGCCCTCTGCTTCTCTCTCTTCCCCCTTGCCCCATGGACTCATTATCTCATCATCAAGGATCAAGATGCTAGCAAAAGTGTGGGATGTACATAAGCAACCTTCCGTTCAGTTCAGAAGTAAACAGGGATGTAGTCATTGTTACAGGACACAGGGTGACATGAAGCCTTCAGGCTGTGAAACCCTATGTTCTCTTCAGAATAGCTTCTTAAATAGCCAGTTACAGCTGGGATGGAAAATATAGGTAAGTTTTACTTGGACTTGCCACATTTGTAAATATGTAATTACTTTCCCAGTTGCTTTTGGAGAACCTGTATGTAGCCTTTTGGGGTTTATTTGTGATGAAACAGTACAGTGCTATTCTTCCCAGTTCTGAACATATTACATATCTGATCTGGCAAACTGTAGCAAACTCATAGCTTTCTGCTAAGACGATCTCAGGAAAAGTATTCAAGGGATCTCTGCAAACATTAATTGATTGCCCTCCCTTCTTGTGTCAACTACATATAAATTACAGCAGGATGACAAGCTACATATTTATGCTCTTCTCTGGGATGCGGTGGTGAGGGCCCTGGGATGCTGTCAGCAGAACCAGCTCCAGGACCAGAGAGGAAGATAGCTATGTCTGTCTGCTATGACTAAGGACTCCTCTGAGCTACATGTATGGATACTGCTTTCTTGGCACCACCTCAGAGTCTTTTGTGGTCCTCTCCGTTTTTCCACACAATTGTGTTCAGAGAAATGGTTCACAAAGAAAAGATGCCTATTGTTATCATTCACAAAGGGCAGATGCGCAGTCATGGGGAGAAGGGAAGATGAAATTCTGATCCTTGCCTTTATAGCAATTTGGACAGTTTCTGATTTATTCTGATGTAAAATCAGTGTAATTGCAGTACCCCTAGGGGACTTAAAGTTTGTACTGATGTGGAAAAAGGAATTTATGCTGTATATGCGTAGACAAATAGGCTACTCTGACTCCATGACTATTTTAACATCAGATGGGTTGTCATCTGTGTCTTGTCTAAACTTCTTCTATGACTGGTTCTTCGTCCTATCCTCACTTCTGGATTGAGGGTGGGCCTGTTGTTCTGTATCCTTTGTTTCTCCTCTTGCCCACCAGTTTCCAAAGGAGAAGGTTACCTTCAGGATGGTGGAAGAAATAAATGTTAAGGAACTAGACCAGGAAGGTGTTTTTGTTGGAAATTTCTTAACTTGTCAAGGCTATGGCAATTCTCTGGAGACATCTCTATATTGAATATTCTAATGTGAAAAGCTTTTGAAATTGTTGTCAGGGCCTATCTGGGTAATTTTAAAAAGATTGACTTGGTTGGATTGTTTCTTAATGAATTTTTTGTTTTTAATCTTTACTAAAAAGTGAAGAAAAAAAGCAAATGTCAAAATCTGAAATGACCTGATTTGGGTTGTTTTCAGAGGAACAGCTTGTAAAACAATAAGAAAATTTCAATTTTCTTTTACATTTTGGATTGGAAATAACTTAAAATTCCCCCCACCCCCATAACAGGAAAACTCCCAAAAGTCTATCACACCCACTCTTCCAAGAAGCCTTCTGAAGCCAAGAATTGCAGCAGGCATCTATGAAAGGGTGTTCAGTGAGAGCTGGAGCACGTTTAGTGTTTTAAACACTGATAACACAATAGCAGAAAAGCTTGCCCTTCTCCATCCTGCCTAGAGTAAGTGATGGATTCCTGTCCTGACATGGAGCTCTCTTTGCATGAAGAAGGTTGAAAATTGAGAGGGATTCAAAAAGAACGCTACTAGCTTTGAGTATGTCCTTCTCCCTGAGCAGGGTAACTGCTGGTCCTTCACCTAAAAAGAAAACCTTTATCTTTCTAGCTGTTTTAAAAAGATTCACTTTGCCTAGCTGAACTATTCATCCACAATAGAGAGGAACTGGACCCTTTTATGAGTGGTTCTTGGCTACCTTGGTGTTTCTGTTTTGTGTGTTCTTTGGCCTTTCTAAGGCCCCTGTGAGTGGCTTACTGTATGTGTTTTTGCAATCATTTTCTGCTCGGCTTATCTGATTGGGTTCATTTTGAGCTATTTGTAGACAGTACAAAAAGAAACCAGATTAAAATCAATGCAGACATTGTGTTCCCACACATGCCCTGTATTCCTAGGTATTAGAAATGGGAATGAGTCATCCAGCAATACAGCTAAGTACTGACAAATGGTTGTCTAAAGCTCTGATAAGTAAAATCTCTTTGACTTATTGCATATTTTCTGTCTCCACATACTGCTGGTATAAATCTAAGACAAAAATCTACTCTCTGTCTCCCCAAGGACAGAACTTGCAGTCTTTGCTCAGGTATATTTTTCAATGAAATGTGTGGGAGTTTAGGGGACTGGAGCACCGAGACTAAATTTATATCTTGGGATGAAGAAAATAAGATAATCCTCCCTTACGGGCAGCACTTGTCTGCATCAATGCAAATGCACATGTGTCTCTGCAACCAAAAAACAATGATATTTTTAAAGCTTTGTTTGATAATGCTGCTTCTTTCCAACTCAAGGGATATCCTGCTTTCTAAATCATTATAAACACGCTAGGTTTTAGCTGTTAAAAAGTTAACAATGAAATAGAGAAAAGTGACAATTGTGATAGAAAGGGTAATAAAATATCACCTGAAGACAACTACATGTTTTATCTGTAGTGTTTATTTTAGGCATATTCCTTGAGAATGGGGATAGTTTAGCTGCAGGGCTGTAGTAAAAGCCTTTTAAAAACAGAGACAGGACAATTTACTTGATATACTATTTATGTGAATAATAGTGTAAGAGTTAATTCTAAAGGCTGCACTTAAATGAGGAGCAGGCACTTAAGAGAATTATTTCAGAAGGATAGAAGATCCCACTGAATAACCCCCCCCCCCCCCCCCCCCCCAGTTATTTAATCAACATGAACACATCTACTCCAGTCAAAGGCAAAATTCAGTTGATGAAACCGGTGGCAGGATGGAGCTGGCTTCTCCTGGCTTTTTGTAGGAGTCCCTTAGAGTCTCTCTTAATGGCTGAACAGAAAAAAAGCACATCATTCCTGTTTCTCCAAATTCAGTTGATGAAACCGGTGGCAGGATGGAGCTGGCTTCTCCTGGCTTTTTGTAGGAGTCCCTTAGAGTCTCTCTTAATGGCTGAACAGAAAAAAAGCACATCATTCCTGTTTCTCCACTGTGTTCAAAGTCCTTTTTTTTAAAGTTTAACTGGAAATTGTTTAATTCCCAGCAGAGAGAGGTTTTCACTCATGCTATCACCAGCTGCAACTGCTTGACAATTTTTATTTTTTCTTTGTCTCTCTCTCTCTTCATGTTTTAAAATATGCATGCAAGACACAATGGGGCTTGTTAAGGTTGTCCTGAGGTGGACATTATGGAAGTATAGACAGCAAATACTCTCCCAAGTCAGCTAAATGCTTCAGTGCTGCAGGCCTCTTGTTCCTACTCTGGGATGCTCAGGAGCAGATGTAGCAATGTGTGCAATGGCTCTGATGCCAGCATGTGGGAATTATATTGATGTTCACATTCTAATTTTTTTTCATATATATAATAAAATTTATTTGCAACACAAGGTTTGAATGTAGGCCATCAAGGATGCAAAAATAAAGCCTCATCCTCTCCTTCCTGCTTGTGTGAGAAGCCCCCTCTGCTACAGCTGCCTTTAAGCACCCACCACCTGCCCCTTTCGTGCCCTGCCTCCTGCTTTTACTGACTCCTGGGCAGCACTGTGTGATTCTCCTCCTCCAAGAGACAGCCATGGGCTATGGCATCCTGTGTACCCACCATTCTGAAGGCAAGGCATATTTCTTTGACTTCTCTAACATAAACAAATAGCACATGCATTTAGATTTTATTAAAAATAAATTCCAGAAAAAAAAAAAAAAAAAAAAAAACGCTGTTGAACACACATCTTCCCCTGAGGAGAGAAGCAGGGAGCACAAACATTTGACAGATGTTAGTCACATTGCTTAATGCACTATTGGAAGGCACTGAGACATTGTGGTGATGGGTGCAGTATCAGAAATGGCATACATGAACAGAATAAATACATGGCAGTATATTTAGTCAACTACACTCGCTACATTCTCCTCTTCAATTTCTTGAAGAAACTTGTGGAAAGTTATATTGAGAATAAAGTAGAATAATGAGATTTATTTGTCCTTAACCATGCTGCAAAGGTTACAGAAGAATGAGCTACTCTCTTGTTTCAGTCTTTCTACTTTGTATTTAAAGATTTGATTAGGGGTTGTTTCACAAACTCCCTGACTGTGTAGCATACCATCCCCTGTATGTAATGTGCTTTGCTTCCCAACCATTCATATTCAGAATTAAAAAAATAGAAATGGTCAAGTGGAATTGACCCTTGTGTACTAAAATAGCATAAGTTGTAAGTTCAGCCTCAGGAAATCTGGTCTTTTGGAACAAATACCCAGTGGATGTTGATATGCTTTAAAGCCTTTATTTCTCTGCCCAAACAAAACTCTCTGCAAAGGGTCACACCCTTTCATATTCAGCTGCAGCTTAAGTTTTCCTTCTTGCATTCTACATGATTTTATCTTATTTTTCAGTACCCAGGTCAGCTTTCTGAAGTCTAAACATTTTGGCAAGACTTAAATAAGCAGCGTGTAGAAAAGAAAAGATTTCTAGTGGGTCAAAAGAAAAAGTTGTCAGTTGGGTATATTATTGGGTCAGGAGAAGATAAATAATGGGTTAGCTATTTGTATACAACAATTCCTTCAATCAGAAGGAATTAAAAGCATTACAGAAAAGAGTAAGTTAGTACATAATCAGAGAAAGTATTTAATATTGGACTTATTACACCTTTAGTATGCAGTTAAGCACACATTTTATTTTCAGTTATAGAAAAAAAAATCTATTTTTTTGGTGTTCTATGAGAACTTTGTTATGCAAGAACTCAGTGCTTTATTCAATATTGCAGTATCACAAAAACTGACTGTTTTTCACTGGTTCATATGAGAACATATGGTCCATCTTTAGATCAATCTTTCAACCAGGCCAGAGAGCAATGTCTTGACCAGATAAAGCTGAGAATGGGAATTCAAATACACAGCACACTTAGGGAAATGGGAATGCTGTTAATGTGGCAGAGGAAGCCTCTGAAATTCTGTTCTTTACCCAATTTGAGATTATTTTAAATATGCTCATTCAATCTCATTCTGATGCAAACTGTCAAAGAGAGTGAAGCATATATATATATAAAAGAAATCACAATCTAGAAAAAAGCCCAGTTATCAGAGAATAATTCTCTCCCTACAGTACTTGAGAACTGACTCTAATAAGAGTTGTTTTTTTTTTAAAGTTTTTTTGTCTTTCCCAGACTTTATGTAACCCAAACTAACTTCTCAGTTTGTTTTCCAAACTGAATCTTACTCCACGTGCTAGGATTGTTCCTGCAATTTGGAAAGACGGTATGTAACAGCATCTCTTGTTGACATCTATTGCAACAGTAGTTCTGCTAGAATGTTGTAATGAATTCAAGGAAAATTTCTTGTGCTGATTGCAAACTATCTTGTGATTGTGGAGATATTGCTTCTCTAGATTATTTTGTTGCTTACCTTATGATTTAATAAAGATTTTAAAGCAAGAATACTTAATGTCTGTCAGCCCTGCTTCTTGAGCATCTACTGCCTCCAGGGCTTCTTTCACATTTCTTTTGCTCAGATGAAATACTTTTCAGATCATCACAATAATGAATGAAAAATCACTGCATGAAATGCCCTGCTAATAGATCCAACCTGAGATTCTCAGTTCAGCTGTTGCCTCTACTGTCAGACTCCTTGCCTTTACCAGAATTACCTTCTTAGTCCCGATATATCACACCATTCCTCTCCTTTATGCTGAGATACCCAAAGAGGAGTAATAGTTAACGAATGTTTTGGGGAGTTGACAAGGAAAACTTAGCCATTAAGTGCAGCTTTTCTGAAAAAGGATTATTGTCTGACATTGTTGCTATAACCTTCAGCTGCCCACTTCTTAAACTTGTTAGCATCACTTACCACATCAGATTGGTATTTGATTATAGTCTCCTTCTCTAAAGGACCCTGCATATTTTGAAAGGCTCTAAAACCAGTAAATGCCAACCATTGCTTTAGATTTACTGCTTTTCCTCCCTTCCCAGTCTGCTTGCTGATGCTATTCATCTGTCCTTGTCTTTCACTAAACTCCTAAAATACTCCTAAACTGTTCATAGGATTTCACTCTGCTGACTGCAGCAATGAAGGCAGTAGACTCAGCTGGCCAGGTGAATAGTCTATGTTAGGATTGCAGTGCCAATTCAGCTGGATATGCTACTTCACTGCTGCAAAAAATTTGCTCTCAGTTATTGTTACAATATGTTTTCCACCTTAAGATTTCCATTGGCTTTGTTGGGCTTTGGATCAGGCCCGCATAGAAATGCAGTGAAGTCAGACCATTACAAGCTAAGAGTAGATAGAGATCTTCTTCACCCAACCCATTTCCCACAGAACAGAGGTTTTCAATGTGGGAGTCATGAAGAAGTATCAAGTTTGCAATTATTTCACTCTTCCTACAGTATTTAATACAGAATTTCCTGCCTTCTAGCCTGTGCAAAGAAATCCTGCTCGTGAACTAAGGAGTCCTGCTGCTGAAAAGCTTGAACATCTCAGCTGGACAAACTGCAAGGCTTTTACCACTTAAAGAAAACAACAATAACAACAACAAAAAACAGCTTGTGAAACACAAGAAATATAGAATTAGTGATGAGGAAAGGTTTGGATATCCTAACTACTCCAGACTTCAGGAATATTCAGAATTGAAAGTGACATTTGGGGCTAGGTCCCTGAATAATATACTTGTGCTATCATTACTTAATTGTTTTTTTGTGGAAAGGAGGATTGGCTGCAACATTTGTGTAGCATGGGAGAATATGACATCTCTTCTTTACTTTTTCATAAATGCATGTCCTATCTGCATTTTTTTATAACTATAGAAGCAAGGAAGAGGTTCATTTTTGTTGATACTGGCTCTTTTAGATGACCAATTATCACCAAAGCCGTACAGGCTGAAAAATAGTCTTTCATATACAGACCAGCTTCCTC
The DNA here is from genome assembly GCF_013377495.2 of Cygnus atratus. Taxonomy (NCBI): domain Eukaryota; kingdom Metazoa; phylum Chordata; class Aves; order Anseriformes; family Anatidae; genus Cygnus; species Cygnus atratus. Next base: position 14,514,194 of record NC_066364.1, on the reverse strand, counting down.
ATATGTGTGTGTATATATATATATATATATATTTTTTTTTTTTTCCTAAAGGAGACAGGATGGAATCACAAGTCACTGTCCATTACATGTGACAAGGTTTTGTTTCATTAGAAGTAAGGTGGTTGCCCTTAGTCACAATACGGCAACTTCAGCAGCTGCTTCCAGCGCAGCAGTATTATGTTGCATGCAGGAAAGGAATGTGGTGATATTATAGTCCAGATCTTCAGCTGGTATAAATCTGCATAGCTGTCTCAACTCAAAACAGATCTCTGTTGTTTTATGCATTCTGAGGACACATCAGCGCTGCAAAATGAAGTGTGGTGCAGAAATAATTGAAAAGAGGATACTCTGTGTCAGCAAATCCACATGACATAGTGCAGTTAATTCATGGAATGATCTGCTGAGCTTCATAATCAGAGTAGACCTGGTTTCATTAAAGCTAGCTTAATCAATAACTTTTATCTAATTATAATATATTTTGAATGTGGATATCAAGCTTCAGTGCTGAACTTGATCTTCATGAACTTGGTCATGTGTTTTGATACAACGGTCCCCAACACTTTCTGGTGCAAGGTTATCGTGCTGATTTTAGGCCTTGAATTGTCAGCATGCACTGGGGTAGATGTACACTCTGTTGCTGGTTTATGGATTGAGATGGTCACTGATACATTTCCAATAACTGAAATGTTGCTCTTTATTTTAAACTGTGAGCTCTTCTTCAGGGGCCTGTTCATTGGATTCTGAGTCTCTCATTGCAACCCTTGTATATGAGACTGTATTGACATTTGTGCCCTTCATAATTTCCAGGCTGCCAAAAGCTGCAGATGTAAGGGATAACCACAGCCATCACTGAGAACTTTCTTACCGTTGATGGTACAGCCCAGAACAAATGGGGTCCACGTTCTCACAACACCATCTGTTTCTTATCTGCTAAACTCTAGGTAGCTGTCATAGTTAGTTTCTGAATGCAGAGAAGAGGGCACTGGTGTTTTTTGTTGTTGTTTGTTTGTTTGTTTGTTTTTTCAGCTTCTCACCAGAGCATATTCCAGATCATACACCCATCATGTGCTAGAAAAGCACCTCTTCTTTCTAAATGCACGTGTAAACCTTCTTCATTACAACCTTCTTTGGACTTAAGGTTTACCTCACTCTGGTAGTCTTTCACTTGGCTCTGGCTTCTGCTCCGATTCTCACAATGACCTTTGCAATGGATGCTCAGACACCATTTCCCAGTTTGGACTTCTCAAACCAGATACTGAGCCCAGATCCCTAGTTTTTCCACCTCTGCCATAAACAGAAGAGTCTGGATCACACATCCAACCTCCAGCAGCTCACAGAAATTGGGATTATTGAGGCAAGGATTCTTCACTGGTCTCAGTTATTGGGCCCTCCATACCCTGACATGTGGAAGTCAAAAAAACAAAAATAAAAAAATTAAGGGCAAAGGCATAACCACCATGGATAATATTCTTCAGGATAATCTGTCTTACTTTTTGTGGTGTTTGTGCCTGCTAAGAACAGAATCTACATGGACGGCATACAACAAAGAAGCACAGCTATCACATATTCATCCCTATGTCTGCTTTCAGCAGCTACCAGCCAGTTACGGGGAGTTGTTGGGAGGCTCCTGTGGCTGCTCCAGAGGTAATCAATGTGCTTGGTACTGCTTGTGGTTTCATTGTTGTGTCAGAATTTTGGAACAGGTGAGATTTATTTTTGTAAGCAAATCATCAGCTAAGAGAAAACAGTTGTGTTCTGTGCTTAGGTATTTCTTGATGTTTTGCTGGCTTTTGCTTGGAGCTGTCATACTGAGATCATTGCAGTGAGCCATGGGTTCCTACAGGAGCTGCCAATTAGAAGCAGAATGAACATATCATTCTTCAAATGGAGGAAGTTAGCAACTGGCCTTTATTATTATGTAATTAAGTTAAGGATCTGGTCTTGATCTTCAAAACCTTCAAAATGTTTGTCTCAAACTGTTCCTGGGACGGTCTTTCTTTCCCTAGCCAGTGACCACTAACATCAGTGCTTTCTGAACAAAGCACAAAAAAAGCTTGTTGCTTAACTTGGTTTTCATAGCATAAATTATTCAACAGAGAAGTAAGGCACAAAAAATAGGAAACAAACCTGATATATACAAGGCACTTAAAACCAGTAGCCAGCAACAATTTCTCAGGCACAAGAGACAAGTCAAAAATGAAGGAAAAAAATCAGATATCAAGCATCCTGAGGGGGCAACTACCACTATGTTTTAGACCTGTGCTATTTGTGTGTTACCTTGGCCTTTCCATGTGATGCACAGCGAGAGAAGCTGTGCCCTCCTTCACATTTGTACACTCCCACTGGGCCTGTGTTGGTGCTCTGTTTACATCTTTCCCTGCTGAACCTCTATTCCTTCATGGCACTTGCACACAAAATCATCTTTTCTGTTTTTAGAAATATCACATCCTGTGAAGAGCAATGGTGCACTGGGCATGTTCAGTTTCATTTATTTATTTCTCATCACTTATTAACGGTGCATAAAACATGTATATGTCATTTAGCCTCCCGTATTTATCCTTCATATTTTTAAAATTATGTAATGAAGTCTCATCAGGCTTGGGATGCTTCTGTTTATGCTTTTGTGTGTATGTGTGTGTGTGTTGACTAGGTTGTACTGCCTTTAACAGTCAGTGGGAATTCTGTCACTGACTCCAGTGGAAATGAAAATGTTTCCCAAGAGAAATTTTCACCCTGTATTCTCACCCCACCTCCACATTTTCTATTCTGACAAGTATTTAAATATGACACCAGATTCTCCTGAAATACCCATGGGAGAGTATGCGTTCTTTTTAATTACATCACAAATGAAACTTCAGGAAAAATCCCCAAAACATGAGAAGATATTTTCTTAATGTTAAAGACCTCAGACCAAGGTTGAACTGACTATTCTACCTCAATCTTAATGACGCAACTTTCCTCTTTTAAAATAATGACCCAAACTTCTGTCCTATAACATCATTACAAGACCAAGCTTAGGTTTAAAATTTTCAGGTTTAGATAGCCAAAATCTTTTGAATGCAGTTTAAAAATAAACAAAAGCCCCTGGATTTCCAGTTACTGAGTACTTGTAATTTTCACTGATCTTAGTGAAAACTGTGGCTGCTTGGCACTTCCAAAATCAGGCCAGCCTACTGAAGTTTTTTATACATGAGTTAATGACTTTATTTTCGAAACTGTTGAGTAAAAAAAAGTTCTGGTAAAGCCAAGACATCTTCAGGTGCTTCATGAATATTAAGCCAATACTTGCATAAAATTACCCAAAATTTGACTAAGTTTCCAGAATTCTCCAGAGATGTTAGAGAATATTAATTTGTCTCTTGAGTTCATTCCGTAACACAGGACATGATTTACGCATGTAGATCCCAGAGTGATACAGTTAGGGTTTAGCCACTTCCTGATCTTTCCTTTTAATTATTTTTCTCAATGAATGTTACAATATGCAGTAACATTTTGGTACAAAGAGCAATGACACATCCTGTACCAGAACAGATATGAACGCTGATAATAGAACAGAGAGGTCTTTGTTCATCTGTTTGAAAAACAACCAGCTACATTTTTAATCTCTTTCTTTGAAAAAAAAAAAAAAAAGTAATTTGTACTACATCTACAGTGTATAAGGGAACAGATTTGGGTTTGAAGAAAAAAATCTATTTTTTTTTCATGTTGCTCCAGAATCCGGACAGATAAGTCTCTGTTCTTTAGTCGCTCTGCATATATGTGTGTTTGATTTTGCATACGTGTGGGTCTGATTAAATGCCCACACATCATCCAGTTATATTATTCTGCAAAGAGAATAAAGAGTTAGTGAATGCGGCGGTTAATCTTCACCTTACCCCCACCTCAAAATATGAAGGATATAGTCTTTTTCCTCCCCCCAAAATATATTTCTGTTCATCTTATGAAAAATCCAATGGAAAATTTGCTGGAAAATTTCACTTCTCGTTCCCTTTGCAAAACTCTTACATGTTTTTATGTATCCAAAAATAATTTATATGTAACTATCACAGTTGCAGAGGTGCAAAACTAACCTGTCCTCCTTTCCTCATATATATATATATATAAATTTTTTTTTTCTTTTAGAAAAAAAATAAAAGGCTCATTGGGGACTGGACTATTTGCCCCAAGTCAAGGAAAATTAATACCTTTATCTTGTGATATTTTATTACTCTGGCTTCTGGGCCACAATCAATATTGTCATTTTTCCTTGAAATCCACAGAGCTCAGAATTACCATTTTCCTTTCCTTAATATTTTATTTGATGCAATTTTGTTACTATTGTACAGGTCTTTGCTCTCCTATAGACCTGCTCTGTAGTAATCACAGTGATTTTGACAATAACATCTAGCCTATTTGTCTGCTAAAATCTTTACAACCAATAGAAAACACTGTGAAAAGGTGAAATGTCTTTTCTTCCTTCTGTCTGCTGAAAAGCAGCATTCTGAGATTCATTTTTAAAATTTAATCCAGTAATTAATTTAAAGTAGTGGCTTTAGCTGGTTATATTAGCCATTTCAGAATTGTTCCCTATGAGATTAAGACCATTCATTCTCCTTTATTTCCACTGCTCAGGTAGTACACAGGTCACATTTTACATCTGAGCTACTCAGAAAGATTTTCTGTCTTCTGTAAAATGCTGTTTTGATCTGTCTCGGTATTACTCTGGGCACTTTACTGAGCTATAAGCACATGGCTGTGAGTTTAGGAGTTAAATAATAATAATAATAATAATAATAATCTGGTTTACACTGGATTTGTGTTTGTTTGTTTGCACATTAACAAAATAAGATTCCAACAATACCCCCTCAATTTAAGCTCTTATCATCAGCTTTGCAGAGATATCAGCTGGGCCCCTGTTTAGGAAATAAAAAAGAGCACAGATAAATGGGGAATTCATGGAAAATGGAGGTTAGCTGTATTTTAATATTTATTGTGAGGCTTGTAGTATCTTTTAAACTCTGTCCTACTTGCTGTTGAGGTGACTGTGAAGGGAACACCTCTCCCTGTCTGGGAGAAGGAGCCAGTCAGCACTGTGGAGTGAATGGAGTTAATGCTGGGCTGGATAACGTTGGGAAATCACAGAGGTCTCACGGAGCTCACAGGGTGTTCCAGCAGAAATGCTCCAAAGAGCCTGCACAGAGCAATGTGTCCTTCAGCGTGGGTAGGGCGCTATATAAAAGAGGTACACAGAGACTCTGACGGTTTAAGGAGTCATGCGAAAAGGGTGGCGGAAACTACTGAAGGGGTGCCACCTGCAACATGCAGAGGTGCCACGCTTTGTAAGAGAAGCCAATGAGTTAAAGAGCAGGATCCCAACCTCTGCCCAAATGCCTGATATCCTGTACTGAGATTTTATTGCTTTATTTATTTTGTTTAACCTAAATTTAGATATAAATTCAGATTTGCCCTACCAGGTGAGTACTTATACTCTGAGCTGCTGCTATGCTGGTTTTGCTCTCTCCTGAACCCACTAATTCTATATTTCTGTCTGCACAGGAGGGACAGAAAGCCTACAGATGTAGGAAAAAAAATGATATTCTCACCATCCCAACACTCTGGAGAGACTGGAGGGTTTGCTCCCTGTGGCTGAAAATACAAAGGAAGAGGTTTTCACATCAGGGCTAATATTCAGGCTATAATTTGGGAAATAGTTGGCCCCAGGCACCCTGGCTGCATTCTAGAACAGAGTGAGTCACATCTCTGGCTTAGCAAGGAGTATCTTAACAGGACACTTTTTGATACCCAGACTGAGGATACAGACTGCCCCAACTATACCACATGTTATTTAAGGCAGATCTGCTTCTCACAGCAGTGAAAGGACCATCCTTCACCTCCCCTCTGCTTCCCAGCCCCTGTTGTGCAGCCCACTGAGTACGACTTTGTCCACTGCAAGGTCAAGGGCTTTCTGCTGACCTGACACTGCACGGCTTAGAAACATGCCCAGACTCGCCCTGGCCTGAACTGTTTTTAACTTGTTTTTGTTGTGATAGCAATTATCTAGCAACCAGCTATTGCCTGCATTTGTCTTAGTTTAGCTTCAGTTTTTGGTGATAAGAAGCAGTTGCTCTCTGCAAATTGACCTGTCTGCAACTCCAGACTTAAAGGTGGTGTGGAAGAGGGTCAGTTCCCCTTCCCGTCCTGCCACCACCCGTCATGTTCCACCACGGCTTGTCTGATCATGCAGAGCACTGAGTTGGAGAGCTAATTGTCCCCAAAATAGCCACTTTTGACAAAATTTCTTCCTTTCCAAATACATGGCTTCAGTCTTGAGGAAAGGTGGTTGGTATTGCCATCAATTGACACATCCAAGTGTGGGGCATCTCACCCCAACTTATATGTTTTTCTAGAGGCTTCAGACACCTCAGGTCTTTTGTAGATCTAGCCCAAAGACACTTTTTTTCTAAGGTCCACATTTAAATTCTAGCAAAGCAAAGAACTGCATGGACCATCACTCCATCCCGCAGGCTTCTTCCCGCCTGTGTTACAGTTTTTACAGTCTATCATATTCAGAGGACTTAGTTGGAGCAGTAGGCCTTTGCACAACTTTGCTTTCAGAGGGAGTTTCAAAATCTATTTGTTCCTACAGTTTCAGAAGAACTTGCATTTTTCTTGTGCTTGAAATCATTACTCAAAAAAAAAAAAAAAAGGAAGAAAGAAAAGAAAAAAAATGTCAGGAAGCCAATAACTTTGCTATTTTTTTTTTCTTTAAATATAACCCCCACCCCAAACTATTCACATGGTTCTATTTCGAGACAGAATTTTAAAGCCTTGACTACTTGAAAAGGAAAATACTGCACATTTCTGCTAATAGGTTATCTCTGTGAGAGGGAAGAGACTGGTAATGAGTAACCTTTCTCTTTTTCTTTTGCTTCAGAACATTTTAATTGTGTTCCAATTACTTTAACATATTTAATACACTTCCAATATGTATTTATACAGTATGCAGGCAAATGATTTTCCAAAGCCTTATACAATATAGTGACTCACAAATGATTGCTGTTCCCACTCCCCCCAGTCAAGCGTGAGTCACAAAGCGGTAAAGTCTGTCTCCCCAGAGCGCCGAGTGAAATCCACCTGATCCCAGGCCGACGCTACAAAGCTGACAGCTGAGTGGCATGTGGAGATGCCTCGGCTGTGTGTCTGCCTACACACCTCCTGCCCGCTGTGAAAAAGGGGCATATCACAGCGTTTTCAGGGTGTGCTGCGTCTCAGCAACTTGCTGATGCCAGTGTGTCCTGCAGCTGCCGCCGAGAGGCCTGCGGCTGTGTTCCAGCTGTGCACCCTGGGCTACGGGGGTGGATTTCCTAACTGCTCAGCATGGCAACTTCCAAGTTTTTGGGCTCTGCACAGGGATGCATTCCTGCTTAAGTCTATACCTTCTCACGGCAGTCACCCCCTCAGCTACGTCAGCAGGACGGTGTTTTGCCGAGTGGGTTTTGGCAAGTTGCTTATAGCTGCGTGTACGCGGAGCCTCTGCTCCCCACAAACACATGCTGCCTGAAGAGAGGGCTCTTGAAATCAAACGCCTCAAGGCAGATGGGATATGCTTCCTTCCATCCCTGGAAAAAAAAAACAAAGCTATTTGCTCTCCGCAAAGGAAGAAATATATTCATATTCAGTGATTTGGTAGTGCAGAGGAAATATATCTTTGAGTGTTCATTCCAGGACTTATGTCACAGAATCACAGAATCACAGAATCGTCTAGGTTGGAAGAGACCTCCAAGATCATCTAGTCCAACCTCTGTCCTAACACTAACAAGACCTCAACTAAACCATTTCACTAAGGACTACAACTAAACGTCTTTTAAAGACCTCCAGGGATGGCGACTCAACCACTTCCCTGGGCAGCCCATTCCAATGCCTAACAACCCTTTCAGTAAAGAAGTTCTTCCTAATATCCAACATAAACCTCCCCTGGCACAACTTTAGCCCATTCCCCCTTGTCACCAGGTACGTGGGAGAATAGACCAACCCCCACCTCGCTACAGCCTCCTTTAAGGTACCTATAGAGAGCAATGAGGTCTCCCCTGAGCCTCCTCTTCTCCAGGCTAAATAACCCCAGCTCCCTCAGCTGCTCCTCGTTAAGACTTGTTCTCCAGACCCCTCACCAGCCTCGTTGCCCTTCTCTGGACTCTCTCGAGCACCTCCATGTCCTTCTTGTAGCGAGGGGCCCAAAACTGAACACAGTACTCGAGGTGCGGCCTCACCAGAGCCGAGTACAGGGGGACAATCACCTCCCTAGACCTGCTGGCCACGCTGCTTCTTATGCAAGCCAGGATGCTGTTGGCCTTCTTGGCCACCTGAGCACACTGCTGGCTCATATTCAGCCAACTATCAACCAGTATTCCCAGGTCTTTCTCTGCCAGGCAGCTTTCCAACCACTCATCTCCCAGCCTGTAGCGCTGCTTGGGGTTGTTGCGCCCCAGGTGCAGGACCTGGCACTTGGCCTTGTTGAACTTCATACAGTTGACCTCAGCCCATCGCTCCAGCCTATCCAGATCCTCCTGCAGAGCCTTCCTTCCCTCAAGCAGATCGACACACGCACCTAACTTGGTGTCATCCGCAAACTTACTGAGGGTGCACTCGATCCCCTCGTCCAGGTCATTGATAAAGATATTAAAGAGGACCAGCCCCAGCACTGAGCCCTGGGGGACTCCACTAGTAACTGACCTCCAACTGGATTTGACTCCATTCACCACAACTCTTTGGGCCCGGCCATCCAGCCAGTTTTTAACCCAACGAAACGTACGCCAGTCCAAGCCACGAGCAGCCAGTTTCTTGAGGAGAATGTTGTGGGAAACGGTGTCAAAAGCCTTACTGAAGTCAAGGCAGATCACATCCACAGCCTTCCCCTCATCCACCAGGCGCGTCACTTGGTCATAGAAGGAGATCAGGTTCGTCAAGCAGGACCTACCTTTCATAAACCCATGCTGACTGGGCCTGATCGCCTGGTTGCCCTTCAAGTGCTGTGTGACGACATTCAAGATAATCTGCTCCATGAGCTTCCCTGGCACTGAGGTCAAACTAACAGGCCTATAGTTCCCCAGGTCTACCCTCCGGCCCTTCATGTAGATGGGCGTCACATTTGCTAGCCACCAGTCGACTGGGACCTCCCCTGATAGCCAGGACTGCCAATAAATGATGGAAAGCGGCTTGGCCAGCTCCTCCGCCAGTTCGCTCAGTACCCTCGGGTGGATCCCATCCGGCCCCATCGACTTGCATACACCCAAGTGCTGTAGCAGGTTGCCAACCATTTCCTCATGGATAGTGAGGGCCACATCCTGCTCCCCATCCCCTTCCACCAGCTCAGGGTACCGGGTATCCAGAGAACAACTGGTCTTGCCGCTAAAGACTGAGGCAAAGAAGGCATTGAGTACCTCAGCCTTTTCCTCATCTTTTGTAACTAAGTTTCCCCCCGCATCCAGTAAAGGATGGAGATTCTCCTTAGTCCTCCTTTTTGTGTTGATGTAGTTGTAGAAACCTTTTTTTGTTATCTTTAATGGCAGCAAGACCACAAAATGCCTCTCAGGCATGTGAGACTAAAAAGTCCTTAACCTCTTTAAGATTTGTTAAGTTTACCAAAGGAGTTTCAAAGAAATATTTTTTACCTCTCGAAATACTAGATGCACATTCCTACCAAAAATCAATTATGAATAATATCTTGGAAGTCAGGCAACATCGCAGCTATTCTTGGCTGAAGTTTTAAGGGTTCAGATGTATGATCATTATTAGTTTTTGCTGATATATGACAATAACATTTTCTTCTCAATTTTGTTATTCACAAACACCTCTATACCACAGTTTTTAATAACTGATCTTACTTCCATTGATTCTTGTGAAGACTCCCATTCAAAAACAAATTGGCCAGCTCTAACAATGAATGAAGGATCAGGTAAGGTAGCAAAAGTTATATTTTAAAATATTTTGCAAAGTACGGCTAAATGTATTTCTTTCTATATATGACCTTTCTGACTTACATCCCATAATATTTTTAACAAAGAAATAACAGTAAGGGATCAAAGCTGTATTCCTCTAAACACATTGCAGGTAAATAGCCTTTCCCATAAAAAAAGGATAGTGTAAAGTACATATTATATAATTATTTTATCACGGACATAAATTTTGTCAGGGGAATAGTTGCATTGGTTTCAGTGTACTCTTCACACACTTCAAATACGATGCAGTTCATTTAGTTTTGATCATTTGAATGTTAGATGTTTAGTCTAAGCAACTTTCCTAGGTTCCCTCTGCAGTCAACAGAGAGATTTGCCTCCAGAGGGGTGATTCATACCTCCTATCTTAGACTTCTGCCTCTCTCAATTGACAACAGAACTGTAGCCTAGACAACTGTGTAGATTAGATTTCTATCTCTTAGATTAGGTTAGATAAATCCTATTCTTGGCCATCTCTGTGCATATGAATGTACAGGATTGGCACAAATTTGTTTTAACACCTGAAGTACCTGTGGGGTGTGATAGACTAACTTATTTTGAAGTCTTCCAAACTGTGAGCGCTAAACAATGAAAAATCATCTAGCACTTTTATGGAGAAAAAGAAAGGAAAAATATAGGAAATATTTTTATATATGCCTTACAAGTGTAAAAAACATGGCAGCAATAAATAGTGATGAAAAATACCTACATTGCATAAATTAGTAACAACAAATGACAGTGAAGAAATAAATACGCTACGTGTTAAATTAATACTTCAGAAGTATAGCCTTGAGTTTTCATGTCATTAGCTGCATGCTTTAATGTATTGGGTCAGAATTAATATCTGAGCCATTCCTGCCTCTTTGTCCCCAAATTTCCCTGTTTGGTGAGCCACCTAGCTCCCTTCAGGCAAGGGATAGTGTGCAAACCCACACTGGTGACCAATTGTCCTTATATCAAGAGTCATGAAAACACAATTTACAACCAAAGCCAACAGGCTTTAATATGTGCTTCACTTTGTAGATTTTTATTAATGTGAATGTTAATGAGATAGCCTAACCAAAGTTCTGATCTATTCATAGGCAGTCTACTTGATGATAAGCCAACAAAAGCGAAATCCATAAAGGTTACAAAATTACAGCCCTCAGATTTTATTTATTCATCCTTCTGCTACCTCTTCTTTCTTAGCCTTAGACTTTCTCCCTTCCTCCTTTCCTTAGGTATCTCCCCCTTCCCTTCCTGACTGTCTTTCTCTTTGGCTTTCCTAGTTTCACCTACAGTTTCTAGGAGCAGAGCTCACGCATTTGGACTGGCTGAACTAAATGTCTGCCAACTCAAAAATCATCTGGATGGATAGCTACTATTATTGTTTGGGCAGAAAGATGCTATAGCAACTGCTCTCTTCCACATTTGTCTCCATGTACTTAGCTGAAAAAATAATATGCCACTGGGGATTCTTTGCAGAAGCTCTGTCCCCAGTTCAAATGAGAAACCTTGGCTTGCAAGATTGTATTTGGCTACCAGGGAACTGCATGACCATGAAGTTTAGAGTTGGTTATATGGATGTAGAGTTAACATGAAAATATTACACAAGATCCATTTGCAAGTCTCCTGGTCTGTGGACTCAACTCAACTCAAAATGTCACATGCTGATTCTTCAAATAATGAACTATTTTTGACTTAACAGTCTGAATGATCATATTACATGTATAGACTTCATCCGTAGTATGCTTGCGGCTGTGGGGAAAGGAAAGCAATTTATCGTTTTAGTTTCATACATATAAATGAAGAGCAGCTCTCAGCTATGATGCGACTGAAGGTCTTGGCAAAGGGAAGAGTGAGAATGGGTTTTGTGGTGTCAGTGCAAAATGTGTAAATAAGGTGTGATTTACTCACTGTGATCATTAAGACCTTTACTGTATGTACCCATAATTTTGTAATTTGGGAAATACACTATATTCATTGCTTCAGACATTTCAGCTCTCCCATGTAACTCAATACTGAGGAGGCAAAATAACAAATTCTCCACATTTCTGGTGATTGCTTATCAAATTTTGAATAGGTGAAAGGAAATTTCCATGATGTCTTCATATGCAGGTAAACTAAATTTCTTTCATGTGTGTGTCTGTGTGTGTAGTGGCATGTAGCTGGAATATTTTAACAAAGTATAACAGTCCACTGAAATGTTCCTTTACACAGAATGTACAGTGTATATACAGATAAAGCTTTTATCTTGCAGTAAGCTGTTCGACTTGATCTTGACATTCGTATTTCATGTGGGTTCTGGGTCTTGGCATTTGTGCATGCTCAGTTTCTTAGTCAATTTTTACTCTGGCAAAACTTCAATTCACTCTAAACTTATGAAAAAATATACTCTGAATATTGTCCAGACAGGGGATGACAATGTCTTTTCAGAAATGAATGAGATACTAAAATATGCATTTATTGCATACCCAGTGTTTCTGAATTTTCCTGGAGATTAAAATCCCTACACTGCTTTTCCCCTAGCCTTTTTTTGTGTGTGTGCATAAGAAGGCATGTTAGTCCTCCTGGTCACTCATTGCAGGGTCTTCCTCGGCTCTGTTGGCTATTTTGGCAGCTCAGTCTCCTGACTGGTGCACCTGAAGCCCTGTGATAGAAACATGAAGATTCTAGGACACAGCTAAATCGTGCATCAAATGCCATTAGAGTTATGTCCTGCTCTCAGAAGGAGTGTTTTATTCCTGCCACAGGTAATTGTTAGGTCTATATGGAGTATTTGGTGTATGTTTGTATGCCACGAGTCTCAGCTAGTTGTCTTTGAGTCATGTTATTTCCTACCCAGAAGAAAGGGTGGGTACCTGCTCTGTTGATGAAAGAGTTGTACTGGGAGTGTGGAAAGAACCTCAACTTGAGGTGACATGTCTTGTGCCTGTATTTCTGCTTTAACCCTAGAGTCATTAAACTTCCTAAAAAAAATAAAAAATAATTAAATAAATAAAAATAAATTAAAAAAAAAGCAAGGTATGTGGTGAGGAAGTATTGTGAAGGGTTTGGGCACTAGTGGAATTTGAGAGAGATGCTCATTTATCACAGATCTGGCAATACAGCTCTCAAGTATTTTGTCAGGGCATGAGTCTGGGTTATCTGGAGAAACCTAAGCTGGTTGTGCATCAGAAACAGAATAACTGTATTAAATGTTAGCACAAGCTAATAAATCTTGTTTCTTTGCCGAGCAAATCGCCTGGGTGGGTGGAATTCGGCTTAACTGCTGTTTCTGGAACATTGGTGAGCTCTTTCAAAGATAATTTAGGTATTTCCACATTGAGTATAATAAAAATAAATATATAGAGATATATTATTTATACAAAGATAAATAAATGCATATAATTCTGTCTTGATGTGTGTATATGTAACTGTTGATAAGTGTGTTAATATGTATGTAATTGTTATGTCCCTGTTGGTAGCATGGGACTAATAATACTTCACTCTCTCACAAGGGGCTGCAGGATGTACTGAAGATTATGAGTGATCATCTTAGTGGTCATAACCATGTAAATACATACAATTGTGATGTGAAGTGCATGTTTTTTTTCTTAGTTATTTTCTCTGCATGTACTGAACATGTTTTCTTCTAACAGCTTTCAGGTAGAGAAAGTACTACTTACATTACCGTTGTATTTTTCTTCATTATTTTTTCATTATTAAATTGCTTTTTTGAAAATAAGAGACTACTTCAGAAAAAAGTTACTAAAAATGCTGAGAAATAAGAACATTAACATATAATCAAGAAATGTGCACAAATGCAGATACTCCAGAAGAAACCAGCAGGAATGACCAGAGCCCTAGAAAACATTTTTTTTCAATGAAAGGCTGAAGAAATCAGTAGTTTTTAGTCTAGATAATCCTCAAAAATGTAAAATTTTAATTCAAAGGGGAAGATGATAGACTATTCTTTGCTAGAGAAAGCACACACAAACTTAGTTTGAATTCAAACAAGCAAAACCTTAAAGAAGTTTGGAAAAAAAATATGTTTGTTAGGAATGACTTACAAATCTGTATTTCCACCCTTCTGTAGGTAACACCCCCCCCCCCTCCCCCCCCAATTTAAACAAATTAAAAGATGATGCCAAGTGGGTACCTGGCTGTACCTTTGTGCAACCTAAATAAACTTTTTTTTTTCCTTTAATATTTATTTTTGCAATGCTGAATTCTCTTGATGTAAATTTCACATTATTTATGATAATATTTCTATTTTCATGGCCATTTAATCTACAGACCATTCTGTTCAGATTCAGCTACCAAACATTTATGAGCATTCCTTCATGTTCTGCATAGAAGTGAAAGTTTGTAATTTTTTCCACACTTCAACTTTCTGATAGTTTCTCTGAAATATTCATAACTGCCTGTCTCTGTCGTTGATGACACTATAGACCTATTTGTGGATTAACACAGACAGACTGTCTATGTACATAACAATATAAATAGATTTCCTTGGGCTAATTATCTCTTACCTAAAATATCAATAAAGAGATGACCAGAGGTAGCACAGACTATTTCCTTTTAATCTTTCTCAATAATTTTGTTTCTTATTACAAGACAGAAGCTAAGTACATACACTAACAAATATATTTCAGTGTGTTGAGAGGTTTTATCCACACTTTGGGAGCGTACATGCAGATGTTGCTTATAATTACCTACCATTTGTTTATACAAAAAATAGAAAAGTCAGTCCAGAACTAATAAGTGACATAGCCAGTACAATTTAATGGTAGAACAGCTGAAACATTCTGACAGCTTTTTTTTTTTTTTTTTTTCCCACTTATGAGTAATACTTTTTTCTATTAAGGCTGCTGAGAGCAGCATAAAAGCAATTCCTATCCTTTGTCACTGCTGATGTCACCAGTTTCAGCTGAACACTTTCAGCAGACATTGTACTCTACACTTAGATTGAAAATGCAGCCCAAAGGCTGCTAGCAAAATTGATGCAAACCTGTTAAGCTCTCTTCGGGAAAGATGTCACAGTTTGTCATATTGATTTTTAAAAATCTCTTGGGTGCTGGGCAAAATTTCCTTGAAATACCTGTTTCAAGTTGGAGAGTGCAGTTGTTGGCATGGTGTCAAAGCTGAGCAGAACTGGGAAAGGTTTCATATCCCAGCTCCTAATATCCAGTGTATCCATCTGCTCATATGTGTGTCTTTACATGCTAACGCTTCCCCTGCACAGCCTGTCTCCCACCCAGGCAAGAGAAAGCATTTCCCTGCAATCCCTGGCCTCACAGCAGGCACTGCTCTCACTGGGCTGCAGAGCTCCTCTCTTTCAGAGGAGTCCTCTCCCTCTGCTCTCTTCCTGCTCAGCCAACATGCCTCTGACTGGCGTTTTGGCTCACCAGCCATCTTCAACACAGCGATGTTCACAGCCTGCTCTTCTTGAAATTGCGTCCTCCCTGGGTTTTCAACATGTCTGAGGGATTGCTCTCCTCATTCTCCCTCCACATTTCTTGATAGGTTCCAGATCTGATGCTGCGCTCCAGATCTGCCTCCACTAAAATCTTATACTGACCTTTTTTTATAACCAGTCATATCACTTTCATGCTGCTGTGAGAAGCTACTGTCTGCTATCTTTTCTCTGACTGTGGTGCCCATGTCTCTTGTCTGTTAATTTTTTGAGAAACCCTTTTGGACTATTGCCCATGCTGCTCCTCACTCTTGGCTTATAAAGATCTCCAAAGCTGACTGTTTTTTTTCATGTCTTCCATGAAAACTGATCAGTTTTAAGATTTCTGTCAGAGCATGCCAGAAAACACAAGGGCACACACAGAGAAATGTAATGTGTTATTGCACTGCATCTTCTGCACCTCTATCCTGCAGTTGCTTCTTCTAGTCAGATCCTGACCTGTTTTGGGTAGATATCACTTCCAGTTAGGGTTTGATATAATGCTGAGCATATCCGTTGCAATATTGCTGATGTCCCAGAATAGTTGTTTGTGCACTGCTCAGCAGGCATTTGGATAACACTTTCTCTGTCTAGCTGAATGGGATTTCAGGGTAGGCGATATAAAATGCTGGATAAAAAAAATAAATAAGGCTGGTAGAGAAAAAAATCACTGGTAGAAGTGATGCCTTACAAACAGGGAATATGTTCTTTTAACCTGGCTATGACATAGGAGTTAACATTTTTTTCCTCTTTCCATGTTCCTGAGAGGAGAAAAGAATAAGAGAATGAATGTGCTTTTTGTTGTTTGCCTCAGACAGCCAGAGGCAAATGAAGCTGACTTTCCTAATCACAAAGATACAAAGCGAGTAGTTTCCCACACAAGAAAACCACCTACATGACTCAAAACTCCTTTCTGTTCAAATGCTTCTATTATTGCTTGTTTGGATAAGTAGGAATTTCAGCAATACTGAATATGATTCACCCTTGACAGGGAGAAGGGCAGGAACATTGTGGCCAGTTCTGTACCATGGTAGGGATGGTCACAACACATTGTGAGGCATGTGGGTTACAGTGGATCCAGATGTGATTTCCAACTCGTGTGGCCAATGTGGAGGTCTGTGGGAGGCCTCAAGCTCTGTGCAATCTACCTCTTACTTTTTGCTCAGTTAGGAAATGAAGGTCTTAATACTGGAAAGTCCTGAGATCCCTGGCTCTATTCCAGAAATGTACGAGGCATGTGTGAGTCAGATCATTTCTTTGGAATTGATGATGTGCTTAAAACTTAAGCACATGCTTAAGTGATTTACTGAATTGGGACCAGAAAGCTTGGCAACTTTCAGGACTGAACCCTAATCTAATCCAAGCATGTTTTTATTTTTCAGTTAACAAGTAATAAAATAGTCCCCTCCCACTGCTCTGTGCCCCTGTCTTCTTTAATAATCAATGTTATAATAATATTAATAATATTAAATTAAATTAAAAAGCTTTAAAAATGATTATCTAGTGTAAAATTTCCCCTTTATGGTGGTAATTCAGATGTTATCTATTTTTGACCAAGTTCTGCATATACTACCAGATATCCTGCACAAATTTTTTTCTGACTGTCTTACAAAAGCACCATGTAATGAGCAGAACTCTGGTTACGTATGTAACTCAACACAAACAACAGCAAATTCAAAACAAGAAGGACTTAAAAACAGCTACCAAATTGAAAGAAATCTTCCATAATACCACCTTGTACTGTATCTGGGTTTCTGCTTACCTCT
Organism: Cygnus atratus; assembly: GCF_013377495.2. Taxonomy (NCBI): domain Eukaryota; kingdom Metazoa; phylum Chordata; class Aves; order Anseriformes; family Anatidae; genus Cygnus; species Cygnus atratus. The sequence continues at coordinate 14,497,041 of NC_066364.1, read as the reverse complement.
TTGATTTTCATGCCCTTGTTGACAAGTTTAGAAATGAACCAAAGGTACCTTACAATGTTTTAATTAAAGCAGAAGTTGTTAGGCTGACAGTAGTTTAACATTTAGGAGTTCTGACAAAACAGTGTTTGGTACAAAGCATTTCAAAGAGAAAGATTTGCATTCAAAGTATAGAGATGGTTTAGCTGCTATACATCACATTCAACATATTTGACTTGTGAACTAGTAAAATATTTGATCAACGTTTCTATAGATTATGACAATAAATTTTCCCTGAGAATAACATTTCACACTTTGAAAACTGTTTTGTGATGTAGGAACAGAAGAACAAATAAAATGTCCTTCACTTACAGTATTGTACCTACTGGTCAATGTCTCCCTGTCCAGCTCCATGAATTCCCATGGTATCCTGAATTATCTCCATTAGCATTTCAGCTAGAAATGCAAAGGATAACAGACATTTCTGGAAGGCTGGGGTAATTTTTATATCAAAACCCAAAAACTGTTCTGTGTAACAGGAGTGTGACTGAGAAGTAGAGCACACCATTTTATTCTTAAGTAAGGTGTAGGACATATTCTTTAATATAGAATGGTAAGAAAAGACTTCCCTTACCAGAAAAAAAATAAAGGCCTCTTTGTTGCTTAGAGATAGGAACATTTTTCAAAAATGTACAGCATTAAGTAGTCTTGTGGTATTATCTGATCCAATCTGTTATCATAGTGTAATGACTCCATATTGTTACATTTCTGAAGACGTTATTCAGACCTAGGAATTAGTGCTGTACAGAATATCTTTATACAGAAAACCTGTAAAAAGAGAGTGAAATGCATCTTCATAAGGCATAATTTTGGGAGACTATTTCCTTAGGTATTAGAACAATGAATGTTGTAGTCTCAAGTAGTTGGCCAGGTTTCATTTCATTACAGAGCTTTATGTATCACCTGAGTACATTCAGGAAATCTCCTGTCCTAAAGCCAGACTCATTTGGATCTGTTTATTCAGTTTGAGTTAAAATAGAAACAACAGTGTTGAGCAAGACTTTTCCTGTCATACTTCAGAGCTGAACTTTTCTCAAATTATGCAAGTGAAATCTTCCATTTAGCTGTCCTGGAACACTTGCATTTCGTAAGGTTATGGGCTTTCTTGTGCTAGGCTGTCATGATCTGCAAACTACTGTGGCAATCAAACACCCTCTCTTAGATCTTTTCTGGTTCTAAACATTTTCTAATCCTCACAGAAGCTGATTCACAGTCATGTGAATAATATGACAGAATGGAGCCTCGGTTGCTCAGCTTCTCACATACACAGCTCAGAAAGGACTAGATGACACTTGAAGGGGACCTGGCAGACCTCAGTGGGTATACAAGGACTGCTGAGTTGTATCAATGAAAAGTTTTACAGTCAGAGCCTGGAGTTTTCTTGCCTTGGAGGCTCATGAAGCTAGGCAGGTTTACTTCACACAGCACCTATCTTCTGCTGGAAGCTGTCTCATATCTATTTGGCTGGGTGCCATGCCTCCTACAGCACCTCATTGGCCATGCGGTTTAGAAGCAAGCGCCTCTGGAAAGGGTTCTCCTACTTTGAGGGCAAGCCCTAGGCCACTGTTTCTGGCACACAGTGAAAACTTGTTTTCTGAGACAATTCTATGTGCTGAGACAAATCTACATGCTTATCCATAGCGAAAAATAGAAAACTTTTTTTTTTTTTTTAATATAAATGACAAGTGATACTGGTGTTAATGGGAAGGAAAATGGGGATGTGAAAGATTAGCTCCTTTTCTAAACGTACTTACTTGTTAGGTATGGGTTAGCTGTCTTTCATGGAGTCTTATGGAGTTTTTGGCCATCAAAGTCAGTGATGCTGCCTTGGGTCAAACATACAAGACATGAAAAGAAAGAAGTAACACCCTATTTCTTTTTTATCTTTTTGCATTTTGGAGGTATGTATAGTTTTGAGAAACATCAGTCTCTGTGCTCTTTAGAGTTTTGGGATAACAGTGATCTTCATTCTCCACTACAGCTGCTAGCTTGAGAAACTTCATTACAGCTTCACCCTTCTCTGTGTTTAATACTCATCAAGGACAAATTAATCCTAAATGAACACTGAAAAAATCATGCATCCTATCTGCTTTTCATATACATTTCCACATACACAAAATCTATATATTGGCAAGTCTGGAAATATGCTACTGCACTCTGTGCTGAGATTTGCAGGCTGCACATACTAATACCCTTCCTATATACTGGCTAAGATTTTGTGGGTAGAGCATCAGACACCTGAAGTCTAATGACATATACCACTTCACACTAGTAGCCTGCCAGTTTCTTGTGTAAATGAATGCTTCCATTCATTTCAATTCAGAAAACATCTGTATTCACAAATATGAGTGTCACTGAAGTCTGACAAATGAATGCAAAGTTTCAGGCTGGTAAAAACTGCTCAGTGCTCTCATGAAGGGTATGTGTACTGATTTAGGGCTTGAGACTTCAGTGTGTGGCTTCAAAAGAACTTGCGCTCAAAGGAGATTTCCTTTCTTGCCCTTTCCTTTGAAGCATGCTATTGTTGTAAGGCAAAATCATATCCTGCAATACCTACAAAAAACCTGGCTGACATTGCTCATGTCAAGTAGTGTCTTATGTAAGAAGTTCCATTCACTTCAGTTTAAATACTGATGTAAATGAAGATTATCCAAAGCAAGCAAGGTCTGCAAGAGGAGGCCATAAAAACACACCCACAAGAAAGAGTATAGCAGAGGCTAAGAGCTTGGTATTCACACCAGCTATGTCCTTTGAGAACAGTTTACAGGGAAGAAAAAAGTTTGCTTTTTTTTTTCTTTTTTTTTTCTTTTTTTTTTTTTTTGTGCCCTAAGCAGTAATGAAGAAAAATACTCTTGAAGAGCTCAGATAGAGAGTTCTAGCCCTGTATATGAAACATTAATTTATATTTATGATAGATACAAGGACTACATGTGTTTTGAACCTATGGTGGAAGAAAAGAAAAAAAAATGCTTCAGTGTGGACTTTTAGATTTTTAGTTATTCTTGAAAATATTTAAAATGGTAGTTTAGAGATCTTTTTTTGAGCTAAGTGGATCATGATTTTTCATGGAACAGAGACTTTGCAAATTCCTTTTTGACTGTCATCTGTAAATCATTTGACTGCTGGTAAACAGAACTCTCTATGTTGTCCTGATAACAAGAGAAAGGCTGGAAATAAGGAATTCCACCCTTAAAGCCATTAAGGTAAGTCTAAAATTGATGTGTATTAGATCAAAGGGTGGAATATTTTCCAGATGATTTTTCATTTCTTCTCAGTGAAAAAAAAAAATAAAATAATAATTTCCAAGGTGTTAAGCTTCTGTTACTGAGCATGGGGATTCAATTGACAATTTTGTATCCTGCTAGGAAGAAACCTAAACTGGATAATAAAAAATACAAAAACAAACAAACAAACAAAACCTTTATATTGCTTACTTGTTCTTTTACTACAAATGAAATGTTACAGTCCATCAACAGCTATAGATGTTTTGTTTAGAAGGAAAATCAAATGAGAATACCAATTAATTTTTTTTTCTTGTAATAAGTTCATTTTACAACATTCTTATGCATGAAAATTACAAGGCAAGAGGAGGTTCCTAATTTAAATGAAACTTTAAATTAAATTTTATAGTTGAGGAAAGTGGAAGCTTTTAGTGTAGTCAGAGACGATACTTCTATGGAAGTATTAGTCATTACAGCCTTGGAAAATGTATAGGAATGTCAGCACAAATCAGCATCCATTTAAATTCTGGTACATGCAAGCCACAGAGGGATATGTTTCTGTTTTTTCAGCTTCAGTCCCCTCAGAACTTATTGTAAATGTGGTGAGTTCATGGGCCTGTGTAAAGTGAACATTATGCTCCCAGATCCACTCCTAGGAAGCAGTGACCACAATTAAAAAAAAAAAAAATCACCCTTACCACCGTTAACTTTCCTTCTGTCTCACAAAGCAGGACAACGATAGGATTATGTTCTCTCACCTTCTATGTAGCACCTCTGTATTGGATTTAAATATCAATTATTACAGGAGAGCTTCTTCTATCATCATTGGTGTTTCAAGTTTTGGATTATTGGGGGGAGTGTGTGGGGGGTGGGGAGGTGATGACAGAGAACACTTGTCATAGACTAGGGTTGTGTGACATAGAAAGGGCAAGGTAGCTGTGAGTACATCTACACATCCCCCCCAGTCCTTCCTCACTGTAGAACTGCAGTGGCTTCTTCATGGATGCTTAATAGGGTTTTTTTTGATTAAATATATATATATAGATATATTTTTTTTTTTCTTTTTGTGACTTGGACAGTTAACCTCTGTAGGTGCCTAACTGTGATCAATAGATTTTCTGTTGTGGTTTTGTGTAAAACTCCAGATCCCTCACCCCCCTAACATGTTTGCCTCCCATTCATCCCTCCATCCCTAACATGCTTATCTCCCATCTATGTCTCTTTCACAAACGTGCTTTGTCTCCTGCCCCATTCTCCATCCATCTCCATGCAGTGGTTTCATTCTGCCCAGAGTTTGGCTCAGAAAGATGGAGTCAGAAGGCACAGGCAGTGCAGCTGCCTCACTTTTGGGAGAATGCCTTTACTTTTTTCAGAGTCTGACTTACGTGTTAAGACTTGTTTTGACTTGTTTCTGATGGATTTTTGCAGGAGCAACAAAGGAGACATCTCTTGCAAAAAATTCTTTTTCCACCCTTTTGCAAGCCTATGCTCCAAAAAATAAGGACTTAGAATTTATCAAAGAAAAGGTCACTAGAACTTTGTTTTCTATGTAGGTCAAATGCCATATTATGTCCACCATTATTTTTGGAATGGAACTCACTGATTTTTGGCTGAAATGATACAGAAATCCTCAAAAATATAAATCTACTGAATCACGTAGACTGCAGTGAAAATGTCTAATCAGTAATAAAGGCAAAACACAGCCTTTGGAAAGAATTTGTTATTGTACCTTTATTGTATTTTGCTACCATCGAGAAGAGAGTCTTCTGTTACTAACCTTGTATCTAATTATATTAAAAAACTAAAACCAAAACAAACAAACAAAAAATAAACATCTAGCAAACATTTGACACTGCAGCAGACAGTACAATGCTCAGTGGATCTAGAGAAAAAAGGGCTTTTCAAGATGGGATTTTATAATTTATTTTGGTAAGTTCTCTCTTCACTGAAAACATGGGAAAAAATGAATTCAGGACTCTAATAACCAGCTAGCAGGAAATACAAAAATAAATCTAAATTGATGGCTATGCTCTGAGTCTATATGGCTTCCTTTGCAGAGTATCTCAGCCTGCAAATTCTCCAAACTCATTAGTATGGAATCCTAAATTCCAGTAAAATTCCCCCCTCCCATCTTGCTTGACCTTTTGCTACTGCTGACCTACTATGCAACTCATCTCAGGGCTAATCCTGAGCCAGATATAAGTGGGACAGATATTTCTCAAATCTGCTACAATCAGTGCCACCTTTTCCCATTTTAAATTGATGCTGCCAGTACAGACAGTTGCACATCTGTAGTTTCAAAATAAGTGTAGGTCATGCTCTTTCTCCTTATTCTTCTCAAGAGGGTAACAGTTATTTTCATAGTTATTCCCAGGAGTCCATTAGTAAATCTGAATATCTCTGTGTTGGGGTCATAGGAACGATACAAGCTGACATTCCTGACAAATGCGTCACTAGTGAGATCCAGTCTCTTTGAAAACAATCTGACAAGTATTTAAGGTGATATTTCAGGGCATTAGGTGTTGGGTAAACATAGTGTGCCATCACAACATTCCTTATCTGATTAAAGAAAAGCTGTAAGCTCTTTCTAACTGGTGTAGAGACACTTTCTGAGTCTGTGCTCAGTATTACTGGATATTGTGTTGCAGGAATTTTGCTGTGGCTCATATCATCGGAAGCTCATATTAGTACACTGTAAACTCTGGCGTTGATAGCGCTGCTTACAGCAGAGATATCGTTCCGTTCCCACTCTCATTCCCTTGATGTTCTCAGTGTACACTTATATTCTCTCTGAAGTCTATTAACCCTTTAAATGAAGCTCACTTTGTTTTGTTCTTCAAGATAAGCTCCAAACATGAACTTCTACTAACATCTCAGTTCACATAACAAAAATTTGAACTTTGCAATTTCAGGGAGATTAAATCCTTTTCATTTCCTCCTAAATTGGTGATATTATTTTTAAGCAATATTGTGTTCTACAGTGCATTTACATTAAAGAGAAAATTTCATACAATGACAGGAGTCTCTTGTGATACTTAGCATTGTACAAATTGTTGCAGCTATTTTAAATGCAATCCTTTTTGTTTCAAATTGTATTATATATATATATATATATAAAATTATATTATATGCCAGTAAGGAAATTATTATAAAGATTGTTTTTTTCCCCTTTAGAAAATGTTCTGAGTCTCAATCAGACTAACAGTTTATTAGTAATTGATTTACTGTGCTCATTACTACATGGCATGTAGCAGTCATTTTCCTGGATACTCATTCCAAACATTCAGGAGGATTAAGTACCAAAAAGAAATAAAAAAATCAATTTCAACAACACATGAAATCACTAATGTGTTCTAAAACCTCTTTTTTTTTTTTTTTTTTCTGGCAGGTTTTCACAAATAGATATAGAGAGTAAAGCATATAAAATTAACAAATTGCAGTTGATAGTTTATTTCAATCTTTTGTGATTTACAAAGGGAACCTCTAAGGAAATTCAAGATAATATTTTAAAGCTATTGCTCTACGTCTTTTTGAAAAACAAATCTCTGACTATGTGCTTCAGCAAGGCTTACCATCTTGTGTGCATGTGTGTGCAGACAAGAGCATGCTGGGTTTGATTTCAGTTTCTTATTTTGGTTTTATCTCCTTTCTTAATTCAGTATTATTTCCTGCACTCAAGCTGATTGCTGATTGACCACAAGGGATCACAGAATGAGGTAAACTTTAGTAGTAGACGAAACTTTGAAAGAAGACCTGAATTTTACATTTTATCTACTGTGTGAGCAAACTCAGTTGGCATATATAGCACCTCACAAAGCAGCGGCCATGTCACATCTGGTTGATCAGGGTTCATATTGTGTTGTCATACCATAAAACAACAGCTTTCTCACTTCAACTGCGAGAAGTTTTAAGGTTAGCAGCCTAATGTCTCTTCTGAAGCATCATTTCCTTCCATTCTGAATGGTTCCCCTTTGGTTCCTTCTCCTGTAGCACCTGAGGAGAAACTGATTGGACATACAGGAAGCCCTATAGATATGCATTCTATTGATTTTTGGAGACTAGCTGTGAGACAGAATGTTACAGAGAGGTGATAAGACTCCGAAGCATCTTAGGTTCAGTAGGGATGGCTTCAGGCTTGAGTAACCATGCAAAGACATGGAGGGGGCCCATGGGCACAGAAGGGTAAAAGTTATTTTAAAGCCACTTTGAGAAAAATAATCACGTACAGGTCAAGCACTGCTTAAGAATGAAAGGAGCAAGAGTGAGTTTGGAGGTTAAGATAAGGCAAAGTTAGGCAGACCACCAGAACTCTAACATCATAATTTCCCTTGGAAGAATGGAAACCTAATATTTCTGTCAGAAGCCTGATTTTCATCACCAAATTTCCTGGTTGAAGGGGTTTGTCTGTAACAAGAAAGAGAGTAGAATGTAACCACCCTATAGCCGTACTTCATGTCTAACAAAAGTGAACCAACTCAAAAATGGGAGATGGACTTAAAAGAACCAGAAGAAGTAGAAACAGCTGAACAATATTAACCAAATATTTCAGCATTCTCAAAGTACCTTTGTTCCTTAGTTAACATCTGCAACATCCTGGGAGGCTGGCAACCATTTATTTTTATTATTTGTTAATTACCTAATCCAGAATTGCCTATTTAAAAGCTAGCTGTCTGTTTTAAGCTCTTTGTCTAGACTCCTCATGTAGCTGCTAAGGAAAGACAGGTCAATTGCCCTCACTGCTTCTCTCCACAGATGGGGAGAGTTTTGATGGCTAATTTTGACTAACTGTCTAACTTTCTGATGCAGAAAATTCACTGATAGAGACTGCACTCTGGTGAAGCATAATACACTTAAAGGAAAGGTAACAAAGCATCCTGGAAATAAAATTGGAGAATACAAATACAATTGCTCAGGTCAAAAAATATCAAATTTTAAGGAATATTTAAAAAATGATTAATAAGTAAATCAATAATCTAAGAGATAAAAATAAATTGTAAAGAGCAGAAAAAAATTGTGGCTCTCTGGCTGGCTGCCTACAATTTAGATTCTACTACATGTCAAAGTGGAAGCAACTGAAATCTTAGAACAAACTCTGTTCTAAAGTGTATTCATATAACATTACTGAAGTGATGAGTACTGCATAGGTGTGAGGACAGAATTTCAATCTCATGTAGTGTGGTATGAGATCATACACTTTCATTACCTGGAAACTGCTATGGTGGGAATAAAATACAGTTAAACTATGTGATTCTTAAAATTCTTGGAAAATGTGGAACATGGCTTTTCTTCAAGAGTTGTGCAATGTTTGCGTATTGGTAAAAGAAAAAAAAAAACACAACATGCTGAAATTGTCAAAGTTTCAATCTTTATTGCATTTGGCAAGGGCCGACTTTAACTGTTTAGAATGGAGTGTGCGTCCTTCTGTTTGGGCATATGGAAAGGCCAGAACTGGGGAAAGGAGATTCATGTTCTGACTAGGACTCCTTGGATCGCCAAGCATAGGAGCATCTTCTCTAGCAACTTTAATTCATAAAGAAATGTTATTACTTGCTAGACTAAACTCTGATCTTCTTTCCAATAAATCAGTAGGATTTTAGATAATTTCACTAGGAGCAGGTTTGGGCCCTTTGGCATTGCTGGTAGGCTATAGTCTTTTATGCTTTTCCTATATATTATTTCCCTGTTTTTTCTCTCCTACAAAAAATTAACAGTTCTCCTTTAAACGCTGGAATCCTGCTACTCATTACTATGGTTACAGTTCCTGAATCTTGACCCATTTCACTTTCTTTTGACTGTAGAAGTAATAACATTAGCAAATACCACTGTGCTGAGTTCTCATCAAACAGGACACAACATGCTAATGCTGCTGGGCTGTAATGGATATCTGTGCAATACCAGTAATTGCTCTCATTTAGTCTATCTACAGTTACTATATGGTACAATAAATGAGAAAAAAATTTGTTTATCCGAACTGGTATGAAAAGTCTATTTCAGACAACAAGATCTACAAGTCATGTTAGCAGTAGATTAACGTAAAGACATTTCTTTTTCATCACGTACTATTTCTTCACAAAACAAACTGCAAACTCTTAAGTAGTTTTAATAGTATTAACAACAGACATTTATTATTATTATTAGCAACAACAAAGCTACAGCAACATATGACAATGGCACCCAATATTCCCACACTAGAGCTGCAATGACTGAGCAGGAAAACAAGCACTTGTCATCACGTATTACCATATATTTCACTTTCATAATTACTTTCACCAGAAGATTTGAGGACACATGTTAGGTGAAATGTACATAATCACAATGAGCTATGTTAGACCCCCTTCTCCATGGATTCCAATTTCATTTTACAGCTACAGAAGGAGCAGCAGGGTAGTTTGTAGGGTAATAATGTGCAGCGCTCTGACTCAAATATTATCAGCAAAAACCAGCACATTTTCTTCTTTTAAATAGTAACACTGTGAGGCTCCAGCTTCACCGACCCATGCGCTCCTCTGCTTTTCAGTCCATACTGGGTGCCATGTGGTAGGTGTTGCTTGCTGGAAGGGCCAATGGATGTTGTGGAGAATCATCTCCATGCAGAGGTTTCTCATCTGAAAGTGAAGTCTAGCAACTGTGTGGAGCATTGGATGAGTACTTTATGTTGTGGAAAACATTTTATATAATGGTAGAGCACCCTGATGTGTTTTCTTCTCTACAGCACTTTGATCATATTATAAAAATAGTAGCTTGGGGGGGGGAGGGGGAGGGGGAAGTGGTTATGCAAATGCACACAGCAAAGTGCACTAAAGACTTATGTTTTATTTTCAATTAACTTGTAGTCAGTTCTAGATTATTAGTGCAATAGGGTCTGTGTTCAGTTCTCACAGTGGTGAAGGGATTATGGGCCTGTTTGATAAAATCTGACAAGATTCCAAAGTATGTTGACAGTCCAGGATTCCTGTTCCAATAGCTCTTGTGATCAAATTTAACACACGTTCTCATGGTTTGCACTGCTTTCCCATTTTAGTAGGAGCACATTCATTTCAGTGCCACAGTTGTCATCTTCCTGCCTGTTCACTTCTATGCCCATTAGGGACATTGCCAAGAGAGCCAAGGGGGAGATCTAGGCACAGGATGGGTGAAAATTGGTCCAAAGCTCTTAAACATGCAACATGACTGCTACCATCAGTGAGATCTGGAAATGGGTCGTTGAGAAGAAGCACAACAGGAAGGTTGGTCTGAAACTGTTTTTGCTATGGATGTGAGAAAAGTGTTGCACATCTGTCCCACAGATGGCCAGATCTGGAAGATCATTTCTAAGTGTGAAGTATGCATTGCTGCTTCCATTTAGGCTATATGGAGGCTTCAGACTGAAGTGTGATTGTAGCACATGTAAGACATACCAAGCTAGTTTTAATTTAAAACTGCATACCATAGGATACAGCTGCCAAGTCAGTGTTCAGGTTTATGTGCAAGCGTAATATTGCTTGCTCAAAATTATGCTTGCACATTGTGCTTGCACTTGAGCTTGGTTTCTGCTCACAGCAAAACCAATGTTCTGTTAGGTTTTCTGCCATCAATACAGGAATTAAGTAGATGATTAGAAGATTAGAGCTAGCTCAGTTATGCCTACATGTTTTCAGTCCTATCTAGACATAGCTTTTCCTGTCTGTCGACACATGATTTTGGGTTTTGCTAACCTAAATTTACAAAGAATATCCTCCAAACTGTATCAGTAAGACATTTATGTTTGTGTTGAATGGACTCCAAGTGAAAAAAGCAAAATATTATTCTACAATGGGTTATTTCACGGAATATTTACCCAATTACCCAGGTTCATATTAAAAACAAATAAACACACCATCAAACAAAACAACAACAACAAAATAAACATATCGAAGCTTTTACAGTTTGATACTCTCTCATGTTACAATTCCAAAGGTAGACATTAGCAACAATGAAATCATGGACTAGGACACACTATCTATATTAGCAAAATAAAAGATTTTCTTTACTGTGACAAAAAACAGATGTCGTTGTCCTCCAGAACAGAACAGAAGGAGCACATTGTATATGCAAACTTTGGGGAAGGATAGGAGAGAAAACACTCATGATATTTTATTGTATTTCTGACTGAGATTTCATGTAGTCTTACTTCTGAGCTACTTAACTGCATTTTCTGTGTAACTCAGTGTTGGATAGCTGCATATGAAACCAGGCACTGACATCAGAAGTATTCTGATTGTGCAGATATAATGTGTTCTTTTTCTGAAGCTGTCCTGCTGAAACTTGGGGCTCTCTTTGCCTTATCAGCATGTGTATCACAGTCTTCCTTACCAAGAAAAAACAAAACACAAAATATTTTTTATCATTATTAGTATTTCCCCTTGTGTCTCCCCTCTACCTCTATATTGGAAACACTTTTTAAATATATGAAGAGCTAGGCAGTGAGACAGACTTCAGAGAGAAAATGAAAAATCCCATTTTTTATCCTGAAGAGAGAGGTCCATCTTAGAATTGTCTGGACAAACTTGTCATGGATAGCTTAGGCACATTTAATTCTTCCTCAAAGCAAGAGATAGACCACTGGTTCTTTGAAGTCCCTTCCAACCCCACATTACTATTATACCTTTATTTATTTTTATTTGTATTAAGGGGATTAAGGCTGCTTTTGCTGAGCATTATACAGATTCTAGAACGAAGATGAAACTTTCTCTAATGAGTTAACAATTTCCCTGCCTAAGGGTCTTAGAGCTCAACTACAGATAGACTTGCACGGTTGATGACAGCTTACAAAAAAAGGTCATGGCAACCACAGCAGTCCATTTGGCTTATCATTAGCATAACTTCAACATTTTTTTCTTATCTCCTGTAAGGCCAAATCTTATTTACCTACTGAAAGTGATTGCTATTTTTGGAGAGCTACTATGAAAACAATAAGATTAGTGATCATTCTCATCTCCTTTGCAATAGAATTTCATAACTTTGGTAGACTGATGAGTAGCTTTTGTCCCCATCATGAATCTCATGCTTCTCTTTGAGAACTACCATTGCATCAGTGTAATTGTGTAATTGTTAATGCAGATTGTAGCAGGGAGAGCCCATTTTTGAACACTACTTTGAATAATTTAAACTCAGATCTGTCCTTTCGTTTTGATCTGGCATTGTAGATCTGCCATCAGTCTCTGGCCTACAGGCAACAGCACTGAGCAGGAAATGAAATACAGTCAACATTTTTTTTTCTCCCTGTAAGCTAATGAAATGTAGAAAATAAAATACTGGATTGCAAGCAAAATCAGAACAGTTTGTAGTGTGTGTAGTATGAAATAAGGATTATAATGCGTCAGGTGATATTGCAAAGGGGACATTCACTGGCAGAGGAGGGCAGTGAGATGCATACTCATTGCACTGGGAAGTATCTAAATGCTATCTAAACACTGGCTATGAAATTTGATGACTGTTTTGCAAAGGAAACAGGATTGTTACTGCCCCAGGTCCATGGCCAAAGATGTTGGTTTGGGATCTAGCTTTATGCGTGGCAGAAACAGGGGAAAAAATAAATGATGCAATACAGCTACAGAGAGTTTCTAGGATCTCTTTAGACAAACACAAGGTTAAGAGACTAAAAAAGAAAAGCATATATGTCAGTATAGGTTATGGTGTTTGACGTTTCCTCACAAGATTTGCCCTGTACTGCTTTCATCAGATCAATTTTGCTAAAAGATAGGAAGCCAAGTGCCCTCTATATTGATATGATTTGGACACCTGCTTCTCTCCAGAACTTTTACATATTTTCGTGTAGGACAGAAAAAAATGATGAATCCCAGCAACACTCCCACATCCAGTTTTCTTGAAAATGAGATAATGTAGATGAGCTCATTTCATCTAAATTATTTTAAAATTTTAAGAAAACTGTTGTTGCAGTGTACCACGCACAATAGGAACATTTGAACCTTCCTTTCTGTGCTAGATTAGACATTGAATTATTATGATATGATGGGTTAATATATGAGATGTTGAATGAATTTTAAATTAAAAATGCATTTTCATATGTAGATGGGCAAACTGATGTTTTGACAAAATATGAGTTCAGCTTGGCATAACCAAAATAGCCCCACCAACCCTTTTTCCTTTCACAGTCCCTTGAAATGCAAGAACACCTTATATTTTAGCTGTCATCTTAATGCTAGATATTATTATAGGGGAAAAAGAGCTAATATCAACTGCTTTTAATTTAGGCAGGATTTCTTTTACATGAAGACAGAGAATTTTTCTTCTATAACCATTTTGACTGGAAGTCATAGGGCCCTTGCCAAGAAGTTTCAATTATGCTTTTAAAATATAAATCCTAGGAGTCTTGAAATTACAGGGTGTGGGTAGCGATATGTTAAATGTTTAACAAGTGAGGAGAAATTAGTGCATTTTGGCTTATCCTCGGTGCTGTTAAGAAACAAAAACGTTCTTTTGTTGTAGGTAAAAACAGTTCCTTCCAAAGAAGTCTGTAAAAACTGGAAAGCATTTTCATATAATTCTGTGAAAATGACACACAGATAACTGCAGAATGTGGAAAACAAGGCCAGCCACAGAGCCTCACCCAGGACACTGTTCATTAGGAGGATATGGTGTAAAAACACCGTAGGATGTTTTGGCTACTAGAGCAATCATGGGATTATCTGGGGTGTGTTTTAGTTCTACCCACCAAGAACATTTCCCATGTGGTATTTGGGTGGGGAAAGTGAAAATCTACCCCATTGTCAGGTATGAAACTATTTCCTTTTTTTCAGTTTGAGGTTAAGTGTGTGCCTTACTCGTTTGGGTGGAGGACACTAACAGATTCAGTCACTCTTGAAGGAGAAGGTATTTCAGTTGGGGCAGGGGGTATTTCTGCACACCTTGGAGTTGTTCATATCAATACTGATTGGGACAAAAGATGCTGTGTCGTGAGACAGGAAGAAGCTATTCCTTCCTTCAGAGTACCAGGTTACACTACAGTTATGCGATCATTAATGCTATGTTTGTTAGTGATCAGTAGCAAAATCTATCCTGCGTGAACAAATGTGATCCAGCCTAGCTTCAGTCAGATGTCTGTATTTCTGTCACATTAGCCAGAGTACACACATCAGAATTTATTTTGGCATTATGTTTTTTTCCAGAGATGGGAGAACAAGTGATATCAGTGCTGGTATTAAGATGGGATGATGTAGATGAAAATACCTACTCTGGTACAAAGCCTTTTGGTACAAAGTTAACCCTTCAGCTGTTTTTGAACAAATTGGAGACAGTTGAATGACATGACTTAGAATCAGCCTTTTGCATCAACTGTCTTTGGCGTTTTGAACTGGTATCAGGAGCCCTAAAGCCAACATTTGCTGTCATGTATACCTATGGCCTCAAGTTGTAAAACACACACTGTTCCTAATGTGCCATTATTATGGGTACATAAATCATTGCACTTCAGAATTACTAGCAAATTTACCAAGTAAATATAACAAAAGTCACATTCAGGGATAGTATTGACACTTGCTGAGATGGGAATATAAAAACTTTCAGGTGCCTCAGTCCTCAGGGCTGGCCAGTGAGTTTATTATGTTTCCTCTCTTTGCACTGCTTAGGTAGAGCTTTAATCCAAAATGGATAAGAACGAGACTTTAGCTCTTCATTTTCAGTAAGCTTTCTTTAAGAAATTGTGTTGAATCTTTCATGTTTCCTTAATTAGTATTAGCAATAATAATCCATTGGTACCTTTCTAACCAAAGCATTAGCCTTTAGAACACTGTAAGAAAGCATGGGGAGTTTACTGTTCCCCATTGAATTATTTTAGACTGTAATCTGTGGGAGGCAGGGAATAAATTCTTGTTGCACTTCTGAACACTGAGAGCAAAATGGTTCACAACTGGGATTCCTAAGCACAAATACAAAATAGCAAACCAGCAACAACTATTAATACAGCCATGGCCTAATTAAAATTAGTACACAATAGGCTACAGGCACTGACTTTGGAGGAGCTGATGAATGGTGTCATACAGACAAAAATTACCTTCTTCTGTCAAACACAAATTACTGAGTTCAGTTCAAGGGTAATGTGGGGAAATAGTAGGTATATGTGATAAGCAGGAGATGTACATCAGCTAAACTAATTTATTATTATTATTACTTCTCTAACATCTGTGAATCTAGAAGAACTGATGAGTAAATAAAATGTGAACCCAAAAGTTACTTAACCTAAACTTGATGCTGTTTTTTTGTTTTGTTTTGTTGTTGTTGTTGTTTGTTGTTTTTTCCCTTTAAGGTTTCTGTTTCAGAGTGTTGTGTGCTCATTATTTTTAGAAGTATCAGGAATTACCTGGGCATGGTTAGATTTCTCAGGCCTTCTTGACCTTTCTAAGACTTCACTGGAGTCAACGGGAGCTAGAAGTTCCATGTACCACCCATGAATTGAATGCAAGTTGTGTCAAAGGGCAAAGATCACAATCAGAACCTACAGTGAAAATTTGGCACTAACTTCTTTCCCCTCCTTCTGCCCAAGGTCATCCAGAATTATATTTCAGTGATTCCTGTTTCCTAATCTTCTGTTCAGTAGGGCAAGTTTTGCTGCCTTGTTCTTAATATTTCACAATTCAACAGGATATAACAGCTATTACAAAACCCGACCAATTAAATTTTAAGGTAATCTGAGAGATTTCTCTAAGCAGGTAAGATTCTGATCTTGCAATTTGTTTCATATTGATGGGGCTTTGCACAGGATACCACTCACAGGGAACAAAGGTTTAGGGCTGCGTTAATGAATATGAAACCTGTAGGATATTATAAACACTTTGGTTTTTTGGTATGTGGCCCCTATCTTTTGTCCTATGATACGTGTTTCTGGTATCTGGTATATTGTACCATGATCCTGACCTAACAGAGTCATCCAGAAAGTCCATCAAAAGTCATTATCAGATTCTTAGAATATAACACATCAAAAAAAAAAAATATTATTTTTGGACCACCCTAACTAAGCAAAGAACATCTGTTTGTGCTGAAAACAGATCATTTTCAAGTATATAGCTAAGCAGGGGTGTTAATTTTTAACTTCCTTCATGAAATGCTTCAGAGTAAGTGAAGTTCAGTAATCCCAAAATAACTGGGAGATAGAGGTTAAAAATTTGGCCCAGTTTCTAGGATATAAGAGAGAAATCTCTAAATCTGAAGTTACTTCCCACTCTCCAAAGATAAAAAGGTCAGGACACATCCTTTCATTCTGCAAACATGCTGACCAAAAGACAGAGAAATGATTTAAAATTAAAATCTGAATCCTTACTTTTCGTAGGTCATGCATCCAATTTGGAGGAAGATTTGTTGTCAGAGCATTCAGATTATCTGACCAAAAAAAAAAATAAAAAATTCACTCTTGCTAATGTAAAGAGTAATTTTCTTCTCCGAAATAGCCAGTAGCTTCTCTTCTTCTGTTGACCTATCATATACATTTTTTAAAAAATCAACAGGAGTCGTTTATACTTATACTTTGTAGAAAATTTCAGCTAAAAGCTTTGGGGATTTATATGTAAGGCTAGGGCATCAGACTCATGTTCTATTGAGGCTTCTTATCTTTATCCCACACTACCTAGTAGAATATAAATCTATAATGGCAGAAGTACCACAGATGCCGTAGTTTACAATATCTAGAAGAAACAACAGAGGCAAAGGAGACATAAAAGGATAATTTTGCTTACACAAAATAGCAGCCTGAAAAATAAAAACAGGAAAACAAACAAGCAGATGGAGAAAGGCGAAGTCTGCAAGACACAGCTGTGCAAAGTATTTAAATATCCAGATGCAAAGCAGTTTAAGGGTCAGGGACAAGGAAAGGACATAGAATTCTCTTAGCAGCTCTGTAGCATTACCAAATAGCCCACTTTAAATATTCAAACACATTGATGGTTACTCATTTTTCCAACTTTCTGTCAGATTTAACGGGATTCTAAAATTTTGTTAAAAATCCAAACTCCTGAGACTCCTAAGCACCTTTTAGCGTGAGTTTGTTACTGCTTACACAAGAGCACAATAATTAATGTGTGAGGAAAAAAAAACATTCTCAATTGGTCTGTACTCAATTCCATTTTAGTAAAAGGATTAATAAAATACTTTATTTATTTTTTTTTTAGAATAATCAAAATTGTTTTCTGAAGCAATTGCTACCCATAATAATAATAATTTGCGCTTTTACTGTATACTGACTTCATCTGAGGGATTGAAGGGCTTTATGAACGTTAATTAGGCATCTGCAGGCATCTATTAGGCACCACCAGTTGCTAGATGATGATTTTTGTCTGTCATTAGCTCAAAAGACTCCACCTGCCTGTTTTGCTTAGTATGCTGTAAGGGGGGCTGGGAAAAGTGTTGTATCTGCATCATTTGCTTAATATTGAAATGTAGGAAAGGCATCTCTTGCTCTGAAATGTAGCTGCAGATGAAAGTTCTCACCTAAAATGGGTCCCTGAATGAGATTTTATTACTGCTTCAATTATCTTACTAAGCTTCAGACTCCCTCCTGAGCTGGCAGATGTCTCCTCACATCATGGCAGTGTCTGAAAGACAGATTCTCATTCCTGGCCTCTGTCGTGTTGCAGGTTCTCCAGTCATTCTGGAAGCCTGTTCAAAGCCACAGATCCATTTCATAATCACTCTACAGACAGGTTCAAATACTTCGAATGATTTTTCACTAATCATGTTTCTTTCTCCATCTCCTCCATCACCTTCTTATTCTGCCTTTGTCCTGCTATGAGTGAGACATGGTCAGTGGTCCTGTACCAGCTTGGCCTATGTCACATGGGAGGCAATAAGGCTGGTTTGTCACTCAGTTGCCAATTTATTAATCCTTCCTTTGCAGGGTGAATAACTGCATTTTAAATGAGCCCCAAACTCACTGTATTTTTTTGGTAAAGGATTCTAATCTGCTTACAAGGAACTTCAGAAGCAAGGTAAATAATAAAAAAGAGCCAGGGGCAATGAAAACTGAGCTAGTGAGTCACGTGGGAGCTAGAGTCTAGTTTAAGCATGGTACTTAAATAAACATACTGCAGCAGCCATCATTCCTCATAGGGGAGACCTGCAAAGAACAAAGAATATTGTTTTCCTAAATTGTGATTTCATAATTATATCAGGAGAGTACATTTAGATGTTGAAAACCATATTTCCTATGACTAAAGGAAAAAAAATAAAGAACTATGAAAGGATTTTGATAGTGTTATATAATGACAATCTTCTGATTCCTAACTATCTGTCAAGGTGCATTAAAGTCCTACTTCATTGAGATGGTACAGGACTCTTAGATATTAGATCCATTCACACATTTAAATGCTTTCATTAAGCAAGAAACTGTTTTCCAGTTTCTTAAGGATTTTTCTGCATGCTGCTCTTACAGGTGGACTGGATGTTAGAGGTCTGATTCTGGCTTTTCAGGGTGTTTCAGTACATAGAGGCAAGAGGAAGCCCTGAGACTTTGGTCACATCTTTAGGTCCTGACTATCATGAAGATGCAATTGGAGTACCAAAATCACCCTATGAAAGATGTTTTATCAGTATGTAAGTTTGGTTTAGATGGCTCCAATGCATTATCATTGTACTTTGGATAGCTAGGTGGGCCAATTCATATTAGTACCAGCTGCAGAATCATGCTGTGTTTTATAATTTTAAAGACTGATTTTAAAGCTTTCAAACTTTGCTGGTCTAGAGGAGATTACCTCCAAGATGTACCAATAACAGTGTCTTAGAAGTATCAAGATGGTGTCTGGGTTGTTCTGTATCTTGATAAGGGCAGTAGCTTCTGAGTCTTTGGTGGTCTGTAAAGACTGTGTTAAGGCTGTACACCATTTAATGTTATTCCAGAAAGCTAAAAGCTTCCTCCTCATTTAACAGAGTACAGGCAGCCACTGCCACGATTGCAGAGGAAGGATGGTGGAGCATACTTGCTAGCTGGAAGAAAGAGATACTGCCATTGCACAGCCTACCAAGATCCTCTCACCTTTTAGAGGTCCCACTCTGGTCCCAGCATGGATCTTGCAGCATTTCTCATTTGTTTTGCACCACAAATTTGCAGTTTTCTCCATTGGCTAGTTTGCCAGAAACGTGAGATTAGATGCAGCAGCACAATCCAGATCCCAGCCTTAGTCCTGATGGGCTCATCTCTCAGCTCCTCTGCTCCCCAGACGAGGTGCAGACATCCCTGCTCTGCCAATGTAGGCACTTCTCCACTGCTCATGGTGGGATGCAAGCAAGTGCAGTGCAAGAAGGCCTGCTCTACATGTAGCCGCAGCATCATTTCCTTGTTATGAAATGAATCATACTTTCATTCTTCAGATCGTTACCAAAAAAAAAAAAAAAAAAAGGAAAAGCGTGACTGTGAACTACATTCCTTTTTCCTTGCATTCAAGATCTGAGGCCAAAGCCAAAGCAGTGCTGAACATGGAACCAATTATTATTCAATTATTATTTTATCACTACCCAAAGAAAACATATCTGCCAAGGAAAAATAAAATAAAATAAAATAAAATAAGACAACAAACAACATGCACGCTAGAAGAAGCTACTTCAAAATCTGCAGACTTTTTTTTTTTTTCTTTTTAATTCTTAAAATCTTCTGGATCCCACCTCTTTTTCTCCTGTTTCCTGTCATAGCTATAACAAACCTTTTTTGGCGAGCTAACAAGATTTCTTTTGTTGCACTGAAAACTTTGTGCATGATTCATTTTTTTTTTTCTTAGAAAAAGCTTCAAGCCAAATATTGCTTTCAGAGCCTTTTCTTCCTATGTTCTCTCCCCTCCCCAAATCCTTTTTCCTGAGGGACATCCTTGTTCATGGTAGCCTACTGTAAACAAAGGAAAGATGATATCAAAGTAATTGCTTGAAATATAATTGATGACAGACTTCTACAACACTTAGCAATGTCTTCGCATGTACATAATACTTTTGCACACTTTGATAATGCTTCGAAACTAATCATCCTTTGGAAGAAAAAGAAAAAGGACAAAAGGGAAAACACACAAATTCATTACTTAAAAGGGCTTGGAAGCTTGTAAGGTACATCCGGTGCTTTTCCAAACATGGTCTGTGTCTGCGTCTTACCTTTTTTTTTTTTTTTCCAGCAGATTTTGGTATCTTGCCCCTTACAGATTTTTTATTTGAGAGGTTTTATCATCCACCTTTCCATATGCTATCACGTATTTCCTGATATATATATATATATATATATATACATATATATATATTTTTTTTTTTCACAGCATACACAGAAGACTGCTTGGGGGCCTCCCGTTTTTTGATCAATCTGTAATGTTTTGCTTTCATCCATCCCGTTTGGAAGTCTGTTTTCTTGTTCATTCTTTTATTGTTCTAATTCATGCCTTTTTTTTTTTTTTTTAGTGGAAATAGGGCTGTAAGAGGAGACAAAAGGGGGTGTTTCATCAACTCTAGGCCCCTCCACCTTCATCTCTCCCTACCCATTTGGGATCCATTTTAGCAAACTACACAAATCTTTCACAAGGGCAAGTCAAGACAATTTCTTGTCACAGCAGAACGAGCTGATGTTAAACTGCATAGTACTCTAGCTGTAGCAGTCTACCTGTAGTTACAGAGGCTGTTTTACAATGACACATTATGACAAATAGAAGTAAAATTCCAAAGAATTTTTATTTGAGACCAGAAGTGGAGAAAATGGAAAGGGAAGGGAGGGGAAGGGAAGGGAAAGGAAGGGAAGGGAAGGGAAGGGAAGGGAAGGGAAGGGAAGGGAAGGGAAGGGAAGGGAAGGGAAGGGAAGGGAAGGGAAGGGAAGGGAAGGGAAGGATATTGAAATTTTGCTCAATATATTTTGGATACTTGCAAAATGTGATTTATGTCATTTGCCATTAATACTGTCACCATATCTCTTGTGTAAAGCTTATGTCTTCTTCCTCCAAATGCTACTTGAGCTATTTTTTCCATCATGCCAAATGCTACTTAAGCTATTTTTTCCATCATGCCAGAAGGAAATCTTGTCCAGGTAAGTCTCAGTGGAGATTGCTAGTATCTCTCAATTTATGGATTTATGGTTTATTCATCATAGAGAAAATAAATGATGATTTCTGCTTAAGCATACAAATTCATGGTTAAAACCTATAGACATACATTACTCTTGTGCTTCTTCACTTTCCTCCTTCTGTGTGTTCTACTCATTCATATTCAGTCTTAAACTAAGTCTCATGCTTTGAGACAGTGTTTCAGTGAGGCTAAGTACAATGAGATATTAACCTTGATCCAAATCTGCTTGTTCTAGCTCACTGCAAATAAATAATAGCAACAACAGTAGTTTAAAGACTGTGGGTGGGATCCTGTCCATGTAACTTAGGGATATAATTGTACTTTAATTATAGACCCTTAGGGTAAAATTTCATTTCATGTAAATGTAATTGTTTGCTACACAGATGTCTACATTTGAGCTATTTGTTGAGGTTCTGTTTATATTCACTGGAGAAAAAGAGACACTTAGGGGGACAATTCTTCTCTACTTGAGGATGAGATGCATCATTTCCTCCAATGGAACAAGAGGAAATTTGTTATGTTGCACAGATGAGTTCAGGGGTTTCTGCTTCACTAAGCTCATGTCGTTTATATGTGGAAGGTAGGTCTCTAGGAGAAATGAAATATCACTATGTGGCTGGTGCCTCAAATAGAGATTTCAGTAAGGTTATAAATATCAACTTCTGATTTTATGATGGTTATGATATGGATGAAAAGACCCTTATAGGCACTTTGAGAAATCTTTCTGTGAATAGATGTAAGGGTATCACAAAATTATTTGCTGGACAGTTGGAAGTATTTAACTGATACTAGTGCTAATTTTAAAGAAAATGTGTTCTTTGGTATTCCTGAGAACACATAATCTAACACTTCTAGTTATGCTAAATACGGAACGAATTATTTCATCACTAAAATAATTTTCGTTCAGAAATAGCTGTTTCTTACAGAACACTTTTTTCTACCAGGTAGGAGAGACAAAATTTATAATTGGCACAGTCTTTGTAAATTTAGCAATATCTTGTGAAATGCAGGGAAAATATATTGGGCTTACAAGGATCTTCTTTCTTCTGTGTGGAGGTCTGACTGAGACAGAAGTGTATAGTTGGGCTGGTGTACATCTGCAAAACCTGTGAAAATCAAATCTTGTGTGACCAAGAGGAAGATATACTAAGGGAGCTGCTTTTTGTCCTTCAATCTTTTTCAGGGTATTTGTGGCAAAATATGTATCAGCAGATCCATCCAGAGGATCATTAATTATCTTTTGTTTAGCCTGTCCCTGATATAATATCTTCGATTCTTCTTAGTCATGCTCAAAAAACCTGCAGAAGGTCATTTCTGAGTTAAAATATCAAGTGTACAATTTAGCTTCAAACTTGTAAGAAACAATTACGAGTAACTGTGAATTCAACAAAACCACACTATCTATCTTAAAAATGTTAAAGAACAAAATAATATATATAAATATTTTTTAAAAAATATAAATATTAGAACTAACAATATTTCCACATTTGTATGGAACTAAATTAAGCTATTTTGAACTCAACATCCTTAAATGAAAGCCCTGCCAGTCATCAGAAATTTTTGAAAATCTGATTTTAAGTGAATTGTCTGATTATATCTCTCCTTTTCCTAGATCGGCAATAATCTTCATGGTTGCCCTGTGGACTAAGAAGTGCAGCAGTTTCTTGGAGACTTCTTTCCTCATGTTTACAAGTGATACTAATACCTTTTACTTATTAATATGTTTTTCTTTGACCTTACATATATTATTTGGCACAAGGACAGGAATACGAAAATGTTGGTTGGAAAGATTGCATTTAATTGCATTTAGTATAATTAGAAGGTCACGATAGCCATGTAAAGACGGGGAGTAAAATCACACAAGAAGAAAGATACATGGCTTTGATTTTACCCTCTAATTAATTGCATTGCCCAAAACCACAGCTGTATACCATGAAAGAGGACTAAAAGTGATCTTGTGATGACAGTTATGTAGCTATTACTCATTTAACCCAAAGCAGCAAACTTATGTTCTGCAACAGCTTTTTCTAATATTTCTTTTATTATTTCTCTCTTCACTGTAAAATGAAACAAATAAAATGGCAACATGTTCCAATATATCAGTAAAAAGTTTAGAAACATATTTTCTTCTGTCTTAAGAGAGTTCTTTTTGTAATAATAATTCCAGGCTTGCTGAGAATTTGTTGATGAAAAGTAAAGAAACCTGAATTTTTAGTTGTTGCTTAACCAACTATCTGAGGTGATTAAAACAAACAAGAAAGAAATAGGAATGAATGAATAAAAATATTTGCCAGTTTGAAAAGACAAAATGGTTGTCTTTTTTTTTTTTTTGGCGGGGGGGGAAGGGGGATTAACCTTATTTAGAATTCTCTTGTTACAGAGGATTCTACATTTAAAACAGGTCAGACTTCCGCAGACAGACAAATTTCATTCAAGCATTTAAAACCAACTTTAGATGTTCAGGTAGCTAGGTAACTCTTAAGAGTCAGTGAAGTGGGCAAAAAAAGGCAAGTCCTTTATGGAGTCTCCTTTCCATTTACCTTTGTCAGGCTGAATATGGGATGTATGCATGTAAACTGCAGCCCAGGCATACCACTCATTTCTGCAAATATTTGATAAATCATGTATACCACTTGTGTTAGGACTTCAGCTGTAGGTCTATTACAAAGATTTTATCAGTGTTGGACTTATCTAGAGAAGTACACCAAAAAAAAAATAATATATATATATATGTAAAAGGAATGAGGTTAACCTTCAAAGCTTAGGCCATAGCAAAGAGTAAGCAAGAAAGAACTAGACTAATTTAACATCATTCATATTTACAACTGTACAGAGGTATAAGATATGTGGCTACCTGGCTACAATTTTCAGGAGGCAGTCTGTGATGTGAAGGTGACATCTGATGTGAAAGTAAACCACAAGACCATTTAACTGAACTTAATATTTTCCCTTTTAGTTCTTTAAAACTTAAATTGTATGGGCAATATGTATCAGGTAGTCCAAAAGACATGAGATAGAGGAAGAGAAAGCAAAGAATAGGTTCATTCAAGACTCACTCAAAACTGAATGACATTTTACAAAAAGTTTCCATTCTGTGCTTTTTCATGTGAGTGTTTAAAGAAAATGTTTGGACATTTGAACTCTTTTTTTCCCCTTACCATCTTTTCTTCTTCCCTCAAGGGTTTGTACTTTATTTCCCTAATATTTTGCTATAGAAACTTGATCATATTTTTGACGGCAAAATCAATTCTACAAGATAAAAAAGAGAATTTCTGCACCTCCACCAAGAATAAAGCATTTAGACAAGGCACCCAACAGAGGAGTGTGGATGCTTTGAGGTTCCCCTCTAAGAGCTTGTACTGCAGGGTGAGGGAGAAGAGCCAGCCTGCAGCCACCACCTGGGGAGCAACCTCCCATGGGCAAGGCCCAGCTAAGTGAGTTACAAGTTGGAGCTGCTGGTCTTCTTGACTCTGGAGGATGCTTACAGCACCTCCTCTCTGAATTTAAGTACCTTGGCTATGTACTTGTACATACCTTGTTCAGAAGGATGAATCTGAGCCTACAGACATGCTGCAGAGGGGTTCAAGAGCATTTAAGTTCCTTTTATTTGCTTCACTGGTGAATGAAAGTAACAAAACCAGCACATGTACACATAACTAAAACGCAGCATCTGATATAATGCTGAGTAAATCCCTCAAAGCCTGCCTCCTAACAAGTATGTTACACAGTCATACACAACATTACTTTAGGAAGAAAATCTGGATGCAAGACAATATTCCTTCAGAATCTGCAAAGCTACAGAAGTTCAGAGGTTTGGGTTTGCAATTTAATCTATTTACAGCTCAGTTAAAATGTACACCCATTCAGATTTGTCTGATGGAAATACTGAGTATGACTCACTAGTTCCATAATTTGTATTTTATTAAACCCTGTCAAAATACAATTTATGGCTAATCCAAGGCAGCCTTGAGACATGAAAGCAGAAATCTTTTGTAGGTGTTATATGACAGGTGTTAGTCTGAGTTTGTTTCTCGCGTTTGCAATCCATAATTTGCATGAGAATAAGCACTCTGATTTCAGCTAATTGATATGTGCCTCTATCTGTCATGTCAGTCTCCGTGGCAGGGCAGATGCCTTCCATAGCGTGGGTGCCATCCAAAAGTAACACTGCAAATATGAGGCCCTGCTCTAACCTGCCACCGCTTTCAGCCCACTGCCAAGGAAGTTTTAAATTCAAGGGATCCCTTTTTTTTCCCTCACAG
This sequence comes from Cygnus atratus, assembly GCF_013377495.2. Taxonomy (NCBI): domain Eukaryota; kingdom Metazoa; phylum Chordata; class Aves; order Anseriformes; family Anatidae; genus Cygnus; species Cygnus atratus. Next base: position 14,471,474 of record NC_066364.1, on the reverse strand, counting down.
CCCTTAGAAGAACTGTAGCACTCTAAATGTGAACTAAATTCTTTGCACTGTTCCGGAGCACAAGAGCAGGGCTTGCTAACATAGAGAAGGTAAGAATACTTGGACCAAGTCTGAAAATGGAGAGGGTAGGATGTCCCCAAACTCAGCTATTATTTGGCAAGGATGAAAAGGGCCTTTTTGAGCATCCAGGGAATCAGTCATCTCTAAAGTATACATTGAATGGTAGTCTGATTTTAATTACTGGTACACTAGCTACACCACATTTGAAATTTTCTACATGTCGCCTTCTAAAAGCAGGTTTCTGAAAGGATTCTCTCCATAAGTGCCATAAGGATCCAATTAGAGGTGATTGCTTGATTTCCGAGTCCTTTTGATCAGCCCTTGGTAGTGGCCCATTTCTGAATTCCTCTGGAGCTTTCAGTTTCATTGACACTCCAGAAATAATACCTCGGCAGGATGTCACTTGGTGCTCTGAGCTCTGATACACCCTCTATTCAGGCACCGGTACTAGACATTATCACACCACAGCAAGGGTCTTTTGCTAACAGCAATAAAGCTGGCCGAAAAATAGGAGGACTGGAATTGTTAAGCACTTTCCAAAGCTTCAGCTGTTCAAAGACAAACAGCTGAGTCCTGTCTTCAGAGAATTATGGTGTCTTTTGCTGAAATCAATAGAGAGCTCCAGTTTGTGTCTTTTTTGTACACTTAGGAGATTCAAACAAGAAGTATTCATGATATAACATAGATACAATCCTCCTTTAATAGGAACTGACAGAATAAGCACTGCACATCTTCCTAGAAGAGTTTAATTTACATCATTGTGTTAAAGAGGAATGAGGAGAATTCTGCTTTACTTTAACTATTAGGCAAAGAGTGGGAATAATCTGGACACTTTTTTATAATCAGATGGAAGGGGTCAATGCCCTATCCAGTGAAATGTCCTGCTCTGTTCACAGAATCCCATTTCCTACATTTTCACTTACATCGCTCTTTCCTTGTTCTGAAAGACTGTGGTGATAAAAAGGCTGGGAAAACTTACAAATTTCAGCAGTCATCCTGGTTTCAAAAGGACAATATTGGGCTAAATATAACAGTCCATAAATCAGAAGTGTTCCAAGACTTCTGCCATAGACTGATGCTTTTTTTCTGCCTTCAGCTGATAAGAAGATACTACTTGCAGGATATTAAACACTCTCTAACATGGATATAGCACCTTGGCTCCAACCTCAGTATTACATAGCTCTGAAATTAGTTAGTGTTTTTAAGGAAAGAGGCAGACCGTATGAAAAGTCTCTTCCCTTGGAAAAAAAATAAATTAAAAATCAGTTGTGTGCGGCAAATACCACCTCATAGCCTCGCAGGATGCCTTTGAAGATTAGGACCAGTTAACTAACTGTCCTTTCAGAAGTTAATGTGCGTTGGGGGTTTCATCTTGTAGAATAGTAGCCTTCAAAACATAGCATAATTCTTTTTTCACTTGCCTTTTTTTACTGATGACAAGCCAAACCAAAAATCGTGTTATTTTAAAAGTTTGGCAGGACTCTGCAATGCCATAGTACTTCAACAAAAAGACATTTTTTTCCACAATGTTTTCCTTCATTTTTCGTTAAGTGTGAATGCTATACCATGTAAATTTGTCAGGTGTTTGTGAAATGTGTGTATTTAACTGCTTCCTTTCTATAAAAGCATATATTATTTTTACAGCTTATAGTAACTGTGTTTTAATGGTGCTTTAGTTCCAATGGGAATGAAAGAACATGTTGGTCAGACAAGTTAGTGTTGTCAATATTCTTATAGGAACTTGTTTTAATGAGGAGAGCTCCTGTAGGATTAATAACAGTAATAAAATAAAATAGTTAACACTTTTGTAAGTTTTTACATCTTCAGTGCATGTGATATCTAACCTACATGTGAATTAAAGACAATCCTTTCAAGAAAAAGGAGCTACAGCAATTTACATCAGCTGAGAATGATATAGCTGCATTTGAACTAGCATTTTTATAACAAAGTTTATATTGAAGGAAAACATTTCTAAATACAATCCCAAAATGTGAGAGACTCTTCCGGGGAAGAAAAAATTAAAATAAAATAAAATAAAATAAAATAAAATAAAATAAAATAAAATAAAATAAATAGATGATTATGTCAAAAACCTACGCTTAAAATGACTCTGTGCTGGTTTAGCCACTATATCTACAGCTTTTTCTTTAATGTCTTGGTCTTTCTTCATGAACTAGTCGCAGTCTAATGTTTAAAAACAGCCTCTGTTATGAGAAAGTTTAACTTGATGAGTCACATACTATTAAATATCGGTTTTAAATGTGACTAGCAAGCTAATATGAATAGACCCCTCAAATGCTCCCACAGACTTTTGCAATAGCTTGTCCCAGTTCTTCCCTGATTAATATCAGTGTAAGAGTAATATGTTTCAGAGATGTAAAAATTGACGAAATGAGCATGTAATTAACATAATACGGTTTTGTTGGTGGTGGTGGTGGTGGTGTTTGGGGTAGGAGAGTATTTTTGGTGAGTAGCTGTATTGTAGATAGAAATGTTATCTTTTTCCTAATGCAGAATTTTAAAAGTCTTTTTTTGTCTCCTTACATGTTTCTCAAAGGAGTGGAAGTTTAATACTGAATGTTGACACATGAAAGAATTACATCTGTATAAGACTATAAGACTTTGCTACATTCTATTTTTACCATCTCAGTTCTGTTAGACAGTCTCATCCCAAGCATTAAAAAAAAAAAAAAAAGCAAACAAACAAACAAAACCAGTTAGCACAACTAGTTTTGTAGTTCTTTGTACCAGCAAAGTACTGATGCAGTTATAAGCAGTTATATTGATTTGATGAAGATGATTTCCTGAATTCTGTTACATTTCCAGTGGGAAAACTTTTGTGTTTAACACTTAGGGATATAGGTGATTTTCAGATAACAGGTTTAAAATGTATATTTTGTATTCTTTATGCTGTGTCCATGATTAGAATAATTTTGATGAAATTTTCTGGATTAGTTTTTAAAAAGAGAGCTGTTTTCTCAGATTTTCTACAAGAGAAACCTGAGTCTGTTCTCCTGTAGAGAGAGAAAAAAAAAAAAAAAAGCATCAATTAAAGACTAGCTTCCCTACAGCAATACTATATTTGGTCAAGCACCATGACTCATCTTTCCTAGAAATACTACAGTGATATCACAAAGTCTACTTCCTTCTTGCTCCAAGTAGGTTTAATCTCCCAAGTATACAGGGAATTCAGTTTTCAGAAAGCCTTTAGATTTCTAATGCAGCAGTGTTTCATTGGGCATTGGACACATAGCAAAGCAAGTGTTAAGCAGCTCTTCTCCCCCTAGCAATTTTAAAGCTCTGTTTTCTCCCCTGGTTGAGCCAAAAGTTGTAACATCAAGCCCCAAAATAGCCTGTGCAACCTTTGTGAACTCTCTGAAATTAATAAAGGCAATCATCTGGCTATATCTGTCTAGTCTTACCTTATGCTGAGAGAGGAAAGACACAGCAGTAAGCGATGGTGAGGAGCAAGTAGACCAGGAATACAGTGAGAGTCCTTTGGAGACCTACTGGGAGTGAAATTACAGCTGCAGCCTGCAGCAGTACAACTGTATTTTATGCTTAGATGGGGAAAACAGGATTAAAGACTGGCTGTCCGGCAGAACACTGTTTTTTTGCTCTGTCTGGCCCGGACAATATATAATATTCACAAATAACTATGAAGGTAAAATATTCAATTTGTACAATGAAACGGTTCCTGTTAAGTCAGCAGATGAAGCATTTCCAGGCATTTTTAAAAGTGTACAGAATAGCTGCTTTTCAATGCCATTGGTGAGAGAAGTTTTCTGTACCCACCAATTCACTCACACTGAGAACAAATGGGTTTAGAGTAAGAGAAAGGTACAGAAGACATTAGTGTTGCAACTACAGTGTGAAATCTGTGTGGCAGACCAGTGGGTGTCAAACAAAAGGCACAGCTTGGAGCACTGTCAAAGGCCGAATGCTTATGTTTTGGGAAATTGTCTCATGATGTTAACTGTTGTCAATCCAGTGATAAACACCGTGGAGTCTGCAAGAAGTTAGGGGTCTTAGAAGATGTACAGGTCAATACAAAAAGCACAGTCGCTGTGATGTAAGGGGAATGCCAGAAGATTTCAGTGTCATCAGTTTACAGATGAGCACAGAGCTCATGGGCAATCCAGCAGCAGCTGTGTAGCTGAAAATAAATTGTTATATGGATTCCCTTATGAGGGAAAGAAACAAGGAAAAGCACAGAACTCAGTCAGGACCTTTTTGATTTATCCTGTCACAACGGGGTTATAAAAGTCTACTTAGAAAGAAGACATTTCAAAAGCAGCTGAGCTTTCAGTGCCTACGAAAAGGAAATACTTTCTTCCATAAGTATCACAGAAGAGATCATATAACTGTACATGACATGTACAAAACATCTATGCTGTGTTCACATAATCATGAACAACATTACTTGGTAGAGAATAACCAAGGAAGTCCATTGAACTGGCTAAATGAATAGGATTTAAATTCCTTAACAGCAGGTACCTATATATTAGGAGCTAGTCTAAGCTGGTTTCTAGTTTGCCCCTACAGCTATTGAGGAAGAAAATATTTAAAGCTGGAAAAAGGACCTGATTGTTGTAGGTGCCTGCCTCTTTCCATTGAAACTGGCTGATAAGCCAAACGGCTATGCTGCCATTCAGAGGGAGCTGGACAAATCAGAGAAATGGGCAGAGGGGAAGCTCATGAATTTCAAGAAAATAAATGGCTAGAAAATAAATGAGAAAATAAATGAGAAATGAGTTCAAGAAAATAAATGGCACCTGGGTAGAAACAACTCCATATACCAGTACATGCTGGGGACTGAAAAGCTGGAAAGCAGCTTTGAAGAAAAGGCCCTGGGTGTCCTGGTGGAAAACAAGTTGAACATGAGTCAGCAAGGCACCCTCATGGCAAAAAGCCAACAACCTCTTGAGCTGCATTATGCAGAGTGTTGCCAGCAGGTGAAGGGAGGTGATCTTCCCCTCTGCTCAGCACTGCTGATGTCACACCTGGAGTGCTGTGTCCAGCACAAGAGCTACTGAAGAGAGTCCAGCAAAGGGCTCAGAGATGATGAAGGGGACGGAGCATTTCTCGTATGCAGAAAGGCTGAGAGAGTTTGTGATACTGTGTAAGGAACTCAGTAACCTAGCTCAGTAACTAACTGTGATACCAGCCAGAAGATGGCTTTCACACAGGATTCCTTCAGTTCTGGAAAACCAACAAAATGTAGATAAGGCAACTGATGTATCCTGGGTTTGCATTGAAACTTTTTTGCACATGAAAACAAAAATTGAGTATGGAGAATGAATAATTACTGTATTTCATAAAATTTCTCAAGCATCTCAGCACCTTTATAAAACTAAAGATACTTTTTAATCTTAAACACCTTTAAAATTCTGAACTCAGATTGGAGCACATGAAACACTGCAAAGTGAGCATTAAAAAACGGGGCCATGCATGTCTGTTGTGTTTTCTGTGCTTGCTACCAGCCATGCATATGCATGCACTTTGCATGGAAAAGAGTAAATAAATTATGACAGAAAGTATTTATCCAAAGACTAACCAGGATAGACTTAGCTGTGAAGGAAACTGAAGACAGGCATAAAAAGAGATGCAATGTAACACTTGATTTATGAAATCTTTATATTAGCTGTATTTTACATGGAATATAATTTAAGGTCTTATCAGAAGTTGCTAAATACCAGTATACAGAGATACATCTCTTTTTGGTTTTCACATGAAAAGAAGTTACCATACTACCAAAATGGTACTGAAATATTGAACTACTGATATAAATAATAGATATTTAGGATGGGGCCACTAGTTGGACTAGTGCTGGGACTGGTGTACTTTAAAAGGCCTACCAAAAAAATGCCTGCCTTAAAAAAGGGGCTAGAGGCAGCCCTCTCTTCTTCAACAAATAGTATCAGTGGAGACAGGTGGAAAACTCTCCTCTGAAGAGCTGTTGTGCTGCTGGATAGCTTTGTTCCCTGTGGAATACAGGTAATTTAAGAAGGTTGTCTAGTCCACCTGAGTTAGTGCCTGGAGAGTACAGGGAGGGTATAGCATGCCATCTATACATGATGCAGCACCAGCCACAGTCAGCTGAAGCTGGGATTGCTTCTTAAAGGTGGAGTAAATTTTTACAAGTCAAAACTCTGGTTTGTTGCACATACGTACCACTGTTGGTTTTAAGAACAAATAGAGTAGACCTAGAGCCACTCAAATGAGGTCTGATGCTGGAAGCAACACATTTACCTAATCTGAGATTGTGCAAGAAGGTTGGTCTGTGGGAAGCTCCACGCTAACACAACCTGCTGTTTCCAAAGCCAGTGTACCTCTGCACAGCACTGCACTGTGTTGCAGAGAAATGCTAGCACAGGAGCCAGCTTGGACATCCCTGCACACCACTGACAGCACTGCGCGGGGCTGTTTTCTGGAAGCCTGACAGGCAAAAGCTGCTGTTGTACTCAGCCTTTCTCAGTGCTTAATTAAATACAGGCTGCTACCTAGTTACATTTTTCAGCTTACAGGCCAGCATATTTTCTGATATATTTGTTCATTGCTGAGTTTGATGACTGTACAATGAATGAGAACAGCCTCTCATAGTGAAGCACTGTCAAATGATTTTCCCTGTAGCTGGATCTGCTTCCTCTGCCTACTGTATTTTTGTGGTTTATTGTGAAGCCACCAATTTCTTTCATCCTGATACAAAGCAGTAATATAAGAGTTAAGAATTGATATCAGGCTCTAGACAGGTGTAGATGAATAAGTCAGTTCTTTCTTAATGTTTTATTTCCTTTTTATTTTGCAAGTAATTAATATGTAGTAGATGCCCTTTTTCATTACAGAACCACTTCTCCCCGCTTTCATAGTGCCTATTGTATTTAACTTAGTTTTAAATATTTTTTTCAGCCATAGTTAAGCCTTGCCACCACAACAGCTTAATTTCTTACCCTCCCCTGAACCACCCACATGCTACAGCAAAAAGAGTCTATGTGGTTTTATCTTCATTTGCAAAAGCAGCTGGTCTCAACCTGTTCCTACACTGAGCATTTCATTTCATGCTGAGAGTGTTGCTCCACTTTGTTTTATCATTCTAGGCTCTAAGAGGCTCCTGATAGACCACAAAAAATCTCAGCAATGCAATGGAAGGAACTAACTCCTTAGCAGTGATCTAACTGCCTCCAGACATCACTTTTCGTCTGCAGCACAGCACGAGGCTTTAGAGAGTTCTGGCAATTAAAACAGTGCTATTAAGGGCCATGTCAGATAAAGTCTGCCATGTCTTTGCTATCTCATTACCTGGGTTGTTCGAAGTTGATCATCCTGTCTGCTTTGAAGAGGGGAAGCCCAAGCCTGCAATTACTTATCTACACATTTGAATCTTGATAAGGCTTAGTTTTCTTTAGCACCTCACTCACTAGGAAAGAACCATTTTTAAGATTTATACATTTCAGATTTGGATTTCTTTTTCAGTCTTTGATGAGAGCAATATGACCTTGTTAATCTTTTTTCCTGAAATTATAGAGAACTTGTCATATCTCAAGTTGGTGTCCTGTCACATGTTGAAGGCATCTCCCACCTCAAGTTCTGCAATGAGGGGTTCAGTCCTCATAATTCTCATTTCTTGCTCTCCTGTGTTTGTGCTGGGCTAGCACAGCCCTAAGCTTTGACTTCAGCTTCCTTACACGTGGTTGAGAAACCAGCAACATATGTTCCCAGAACTGCAGCAGGGGAAGGAGGTTGCTGATGGAGCAGTAAATATGACAGTGTAGTAAATATGAAATCTTGACTGTGAAATGCTACAGAGCTATGTGATAATAGTTAGTCAAAGCAGCAGACTAAATATAATTTTAAACACTAAGTATAGAGTAATGTACATTGGAAAAAAAAATCACCTCTACTATACATAATTGGTGGTTGGCTCTGAACTAGCTATTACTACTGAGAAAAGGGATCTTGGAATATCTCTGGTCAGAAAGGCAAACCTCAGATCAGACATCATCAGCACTCAAAAATAAATTGCATGATACAAAGTATTAGGAAAAAAAAAAAGTCTTTGCAAGATCCTATGAGTCTTCAATCTCTCCCCTCCCCTCCCCTCCCCTCCCCTCCCCTCCCCTCCCCTCTCCTCTCCTCTCCTCTCCTCTCCTCTCCTCTCCTCTCCTCTCCTCTCCTCACAATATAATCAAATGAGAAAAAAAACAATTATAAAAAGTAAGGATAAAGAAGAATCTTGCACAACTCTCATATGAGTCCTAAATGGATTGTGACTAGATAGACAGGAAATGGATGACTGAAGAGCGATGTGATAGTTGTCTACAAATGGCTTTGAGAAAAGTTATTCATGTTTATTATAATGTAAAAAGTAGAAGGAAGTATATGAAGCTACCAGGTGACAATAATAAAACAATATGAAAAGGTTTTTGTTCACACTACATTTATATAAATTGTGCAACACATTGCTCTGGTTGTCAAACTTTACCTGGCTTCAAAAGCAAAAATATCTATTAAACACAGGGTAGCAATTTGGGCTCAGAGTGTCCCTGAGTGGCTGGTCATGGCAGCCTGGTAGCTGTCAATGGATAACTACTGAACTTCATTGTGCCCAGGTTCCTGGCATGCCTGTCGGGGTTGCTAGTAGGCTAAAAGGATTTTTCTGGATAATCCAAAATAATATCTACTATAGTAATATATACTACTTCTGGCATGTATGCCATGAATTTAACATCTTTAGATTAATGATATTAAGGCCTAATATGATTACACACAGACTATGAGAAGGTGGCATACTTTGTTGGTGGAAAACAATAAATATTGGTTCCTAATGTAGGTTTGAAGAAAAAAAAAAGTGAACTGATTACTGTTGCAGTCCTTTTTTTTTTTTTTTTAACAAACACTGTTGTTTGTTGCTTTCAGTTCTGAAAGTCTGTCATGAAATCTCAGTAGTGACAGGTGACTTATTTGCAGTGCATCAGCCACTCAGTTCCTGCAAAGCTATCATTTTATTTAAGAGCTCATACATTTTTATCATTTACAATATCATTTAAAAATGCTTTTTTTTTAACTTGAGTAGACAAAATGACATATGACCTTTAGGTGGGGAAAGTGCGGTATATTACTGAGAAAGATACTGATTTAATCTGTATTAAAGATTAAAGGACTGCAATCTATAACTCTTATAATAATCTATAACTCTTGTTCTCAGGTATAGTGCCATTCCCTTTGGCACTTGTTTTCAGAGGAAAGGGTGGTCAAAATTGTGTACAAGTTGCCAGACTGGATCTTCTGTTTTGCCATAAACTTCTTGCGTTTCTTCCTAGACGAAAAATGAGGGTACTTCTTTTTCTTCTTTTTCTTCTTTTTCTTTTGTCTCATTTTCAACACTTTCTTTCTTCAGTCAATCAAGCCTATTTTCTTACATATAAGAGCAGCATCTATCAAGACAGAATACTGATCTTATCTGAGATTCTTAGGTATTGCTACAATATCATCAATGTAAGTAATAAAATAATAAGTAATAATTTGACTCTGGTAGCTTTGCATTTCCAATGTGTCATAGGACAGAGAAACTGAGAACTGAATTTCTCTACCAAATTTACAGTATTGCAAACAATACACAGGGCAGCTGAATAAAAGAATCTAAAATTTATCAGGAATCCATTCAGCCATGTTTTTGTTACGTTGGAAGAACGATGCAATTGAGCAGTTCTGTAATTTCATCAGCCTCTTGGATATAATCTAATTTAAAAGTTATTGTACTGAAAAATATTTATTCAAAGATTCAGGAAAACAATATAGAATGCAAACCATTAAAGCCACCCTCAGGTTATATCTTTATATTCTGTTAACTTTGTACAACAGCTCCAGGTTTTCTTTTTCAGTTTAATTCAAATAAAGGAATGAAACACAGCTGCTGTGTTGTGTAAGTTTTGAGAGGATAGAAACAATAAAGTGTAGAATCAAGCAGAGTTGCATCTTTTGATTGTATGTGTTTATGTTTATGCAGGTTTGCGTTAACAGCTCCATGTATTTTTCAGTGTTCTCTAATAGTGATGTAGCTCCCAGTTCTCTAAAAGCCTTGACCTGAGGTACCTGACGAGTCCCACTGAGGCCAGGTTCAGCCCTGTTTAAAGGTAACTATGCTTGTCTGTGAATCTGTGCACTCCATCCCTCTCATTAGTACCTTCCTCCCATATTCTTGAGTGTTGTGAACCATGACGATATGCCTCACCAAGCGTGCAGTCTTTAACACTACAGTGATCAAATGCTGCAACCCAACCTTCATCAGGCAGACTCCACTCTGTGCTTCCAGGGTTAACTTTCTACAGCAACTGTTCTACTCTGCTGAACTTTGTCTTTAGTCTGTTTCTTTTGATGCCTGTCTTAGTAGCTTCTTGCCTGCCTTTTTCCAGCCACTCCAGACTTCCCCATGGAAACTTCATTCTGATCTTGCAGCACTGGTTGCCAGCAGCTCCCTTCCAGCTTTCCTTAGAGCCTCCCCCAGATTCCCCACTCCTAATTTACAACCCAGAACAACATCTTCCTCAGCAATCACCCTCCTGTGACTCCTTCCTCCTCTCTGTCTTGCCTGGCTCCTTCCCCTTGCCTGGAGTAGATGTCCTTTGCCCTTCTCTTCCAGCCTTACACAGCTCCTGTGCTCCTCCCAGGAACTCGTGGTGGGGAGGAGGCAATATGACAGGTCACTGAAAAAAGCTCTGTTCCAATACCAACAGGTTTGGCACAAAGTACACAGAGTTTGGACAAGAGTCTTGTGGGCCTGATCCAATTTCCATTGAAGTCAATGGAAGTCTTTGCTCTGACTTTAGTGGGTGCTGGATCAGGCTCTGGTGGCTGGTGACTAATGTTCTTTTCATTGTACATTTCATAATGCAAATATCCACAGAGGAACATGACCCAGAGAAATACAAGGTACTTATTTTTCAATATTCATTCCCAACTCCTGGCAACAGCAATCTAACACAAATATTGTTTTAAATGCTATCCAAGGAGACTGTTTATCTCTATTCTTCACCTAGCAGCCTAGAAAAACAAACTTCCAGTTTAGAAATCTGTTTGACTAAGCAGACATTTATATGAGAAAAGACACATTGAATCTTTGTTAAAATAAAATAGATATTATCTTTTACTGCCAAGTTAAAACTCTTTGCTACCTGGGCTCCCTTCCTAGTTCCAGTAAAGCTGTCACTTGAGGTATACAGGACCATCACTTTGCCACTGATAAAACATTTACTGTGGACTACATCTTAACCTTAGCTGTGCAAACTTGCATATTTATTATGTTAATCCCTATGCTTGAAATCTGAAATTACTATCTTGACCAAAATAAATAGCAGTTGGAAAGCCCTCAACTGTTTTTTTTTTTCTTCTGCAGGTGTATTCCTCATTTAATTTGGGGTGTGTACGGTGGAAATGATTCAAGTCAGTATCGACTACTCCCATAAGAAATATAGATGTTTTCCATCCTTAGACTTCTACTGTATAGTGAGAAACAGTTGTCTGTGCTACATTAGGACACAACATGTGAATATGAATGTAAAATCTACAGCCACTTCAGTAAAATGAATAATGAAGATATAAAAAAATAATCTAGGCCCTCCATACACTTAGATTTAGCCTCAAGTAATTGGCAGCTAATATCTTCAAAGATTTCATCTCCACTGAAGATGCTTCTGGCCCTCACAGGTTATTAAAAAAGAAAAGAAATAATTGTCTCAATCTTTGTCTCCTCAGTTCTCTACGTGTAAAATGGGAATAATGCTGTCAAGTAATCTTAAATTAATACTTTAAAAATAAGTGGATGAGTGTATCTGTGAAGCCCCCACATTTAATGGCAAGGTCATAACCAGGATATAATTAATAAATTTGTCTATATTGCAGACTTCAGCTTTGACATGCTTAAAAAAAAAAAAAAAAAAAAAAAAAAAAAAAAACTATATTTAACAATAGTGTATAACTCACCATTCAATGGACAGGAGAAAAATAGGATTTTGGAGTGTGATAGTATTATGATATGTCTTATCATGAAAATTAACACTCACTGTCAAGCTAGTCTCACATTTTATATTTCATGAGTGGTGATTTTGTATACTTAATTTCTTTATATCTTTGAGCAGGCTTGCCCATTGAGTAGATCACAGAGAAGTCCCCAGGAGATGTCACCTTGCTTGTTCCTTGGCACTTTGCTTGGTCCTTGGGGGAGACTGGAAGCAGGCAGTGGCTGGGAAGTGCTATCCTGGAAGCAGATGCCTTCGTTCCCCAGGGCTCTGCAGGTGAGCATGGAGCATGTGCCCATGGTACATGTCCAGTGCTTTCTTGCACATGCATTCGATGGCTTTGTCATATTAGGGCATAAAAACAGACACTTTGGGCATCCCAGCCTGAAAATAATGCCACTATTTACTGAGTTTTACTCGTTATGACTGGACTTTAGTCCATCCTCCTAAAAGAGAATATAAACCTGAACATTAATTTATAAGAATTTAAAGGAAATAAGGAAGATGCATTTTAAAAACAATATATGGAATGTGCACATATGTCTTTAAAGCATTATTGTAGCTTTAACTGTGAATTTCAGCAATATCTGTCCAATGCCAAAGTATAAAACTTCAGTATATAAAATGCTAAAACTTTAAGAATGTGGGTCAGTTTTCTCCAGATAAATTATCTTTATCATGATAAATTCATGTTAGCATGTTTTGTTACTCTTTTTCATGAGAATAAGATTTGTGTTGTCTAATCTGTTATATTGATTACACAATGATGAACTGCTTTGGCCTTTTCAAAATGCTCTTATGGGATTGGTTATCCATTCCAGTTCATTTCTGCAAGCTCCTATGGTTTAAAGATGAAAGAAGTGGAAAAGCCAGCCAATAAAATGACATAGTTGTAGAAAGGTTAAAGAACTATGCAGCATTTGGCTAAAACTGACAAGCATTAAAGTTTGGATTTCTCATTCTTATGACAAAGATGGTAATGAGAAGAGAAAACAGCAGTATCTCATCCATTTTTACGACAGTGATTGTAATTAAATTGGAAAGGATATGAAAGCAACCTGTTCTTATTATAATTTATATGTCCTTATCTTACAGCCCTTCCTCAATTCTTCTAATTTAAAGTCAGCATACTAGAGTAACCTTTGGACAGTAATTCTTTGGGAAACATGCATGACTCCATGTACAGACTACTGTGTTAGAAAGTGGTGTATATATTTCTAAAGAGATTGATTGATATCTTCTGATATGAATATTCTAGATTAGAAAAGGAATGTTTTAAAGTATGGATAACAATTTTACTGCTTGATGTTCCCCAAAGTGAGCACATATGTCATATGAATCTTTTGTGAGCCATTATTCACATTTAATTCACATTCGCATTTAATAGGATTGATCTTTACTTTAGAATGACCAGTGATTCTAGACTCAGGAATTTCTGTCTTCCATTAACTCAAACATTAACTTTTCTCAGGAAAATGGAAGATAAAAATGAAATGAAATGACAGGAATCAATCACTTTTATCAGTATGGTAATACATAAAGGAATCAATTTCCTACAGAACTGTATGAAAATGTAGGACTGACTAAATATTTCACCATGGAAAATTAAGTTTTGATTAAATGAAGGTTTTCAAAAAAAAAAAAAAAAAAAGCTGGCCTACATAGAAAAATGTAAGGTTTAAATAATCATTGTGAAGATTTTGATACCATATATTGGCAAAAAGTTTATTTTTCGTAGACTAAATAAAGGTAATGTTTGATAAAGTTATTATTATTTTTTATTTTATCCAGTACACAGACAGTTCTAAAAGTTTCCTGAGAAATAATGACTGATTGGCTATCATTTAAAATCTCGGTTAGGCAACACTTTTTAACTTAAACTCACCTTTCAGCATATGTACAAAAAAATTAACCACGATGAGTTAGCTCAGGTCAGCATCTTTGAGTAACAAGAATTGGAACCTTATGGCAGAGCCCAAGGAAGAAGATGTCTATACAAGCATAAGAAATGTCTGTGGCAAGAAATGCCAAACACAAATGACATTTGAGAACGGCCTTACATACTGATACAGATGAATTTATAGAGGTCCTGCTGTTCGTAGACTTATAACTTGACACTATAGTTTCTCCTCTCTCACAGGGTGTGGATCATGCTATGAAGCCAGTCCTCAGCCTAATGTTGTTGTTGTTGCACTTTGCTCCCAGGATTTACAACAGCTCAGAACATTATTGTATGAAGACCTACCACATTATTATATGAAGTTAATTGGAAACATTCTAGGAAAAAAAAAAAAAAATTTAATCTAGTATGTTATGTACTTATCTTGTATTTAGTCTTACACATTGTAGTACTTGGGTTTGCAAGCAGCAATATACTGTCATTTATCTGTTTATTTATTTTTTGTAATTTAAATGGGGATAGTTTCCTTTAAAGGTTTCCTATTCATAAATATTTGTAATGATAAAAAGCATGCACGACTGTATATTATTAAAAAAGTAAACAGATTTGTGATTCATTTTCAACTTCTGGTCAAGCTTTTTTCGTCCCAGCTGGGGTCATCTCTTTGTTTCTGCTACTTTGATGACACTGTATGTATTTGAAAGGTTAATACAAACTGTTTTAGTTTGCAGTGTATGATGGAAAATAACTGTTTTATCAGTAATTTATCTGTTTTGTTCCTTTATAAAGGTGGGCCTCTGCAAAGATGACTGTTTACTTTGTCTGGGACAGAGTGAACTTCTTGAGCAAAGCTGTGCTCCCTGAAAACCATTGCACACACAAAGGATGCAGGACAGAAAGAAGGGGTTATGTGAAAATGCAATCAGGAGGGAGAAGGAGTACAAAAGAGTCTGGAAGACTTTGGAGATGATCACAAAGAGTCTGCATATGACTAGGATTCTGGCAAGATGGAAATAGGCCAAGAAAAAAAGCTGTTGAGTTGCTGATCTTAAGTCAAGCCTGGTAGAAGAGTCCTTCTGCAAGAAACCTGTGAGGAAGGTCCATCCGAGAGTCATTTCAGCTGTTTTTAATTATTGTTAACAATAATTAAAAGTGCCCCTCAAAATTCTGTCCTGACCTGGGAGCCTCATCAGGTGCTTTTTTTTTCCTTCTTTTTTTTTTCTTTTTTCTTTTTTTCTTTTCAGCTGAAATAGTGTAAACTTGTGCTTTGGGATCCTAAGATCTAAACGTCTGCAGATGGTAATCCATCCAGAAAACTAATGATGTAAGTGTGATGCCGTGGGGCATGTGTGTCAAAGAGCATTATGAACTTGGCATGAGCTTTTGCAGGGGAAAAAGGAGAGGCCACAACTCCTGTGCATACATTTTGGTGCTGTGGAGTCTGAGGTAGTTTTGGATGCAAGATCTAACCTTCAGCTATAATAAGAGAAGGCAACAGTTTAACTTGAAATTCCAGGTTCAGTTCCTGCAGGTGATGACTTACTCATCTAATAATGAGGCAGGAGATATAGTGCTGTTGGGATATACTTGCTAAATGCACCATTACTATAATGACTTGTAATTAGACACTAATCACCATATAAAATGCTAATAGAATAAATGTACTTGATAATTTTCATGCTTCTGGCAAAAGTCCTCTAGGCATACCATTTTCTCAAGGGCATGCTGAGCAAAAGCAGACTGAACAAAAGATTTGGGGCATGGCAGTCACATAACTGTTGTTTCTCTTTTGAAAGGGAATTATCGGTGGTTTGAGAATCATTTTAAACTGAAGAAAGTGTTAGGTGCCATTCAACTCACAGTTTCTGCCTCTGTGTCCTTTTGTCTTCCTTGTCTCTGCAGCAGCAATTAGCTATGGGGTTATGGCTCTGCTTGTCAAGAAAATGATCCAGGTGGAAATTAATATCTTCTTATTGTCAGATTACATTTTAGTCTGCTTGGTGGCAGGAGAAGCATTTGGTTTGAAGATCTGGGGAAAGAGTCATGGAAAAGGACAAGGTACTTCTTTTGGTAATGGTCTTTGCTTATGTCAGCTTAAATTAATTGTTGATCATAACCTGACTTAGAAGGCAATAGCAGTCTGCATGTACGCATACACAGGCAGGTGCACCTGTGTATATGCTGTTTCCCTGCTTCACATCTGGATACTCGTGGGCTCAATATATTCACAGCTAGGTTCCCACACAAACTGTCTCTGGATAAACCCTATTTCTATTCATCTTTTTATCCCCCATTTTGATTCATTCTTTTTGTAAATATGCCGGTTAGCAATCTCCGGGTGTAGAGAAGGCTTTGATAGCTTTGGCTGGTTTCCATGTCAGTTAGCAGCATTATGTCATGTATCTGCCTGGTAAGAAGAAGAAGGACTCTGTACCTGATCTGGCCACCTTTTACCATCTGTAGCTGAAGGACGACTAACTAGCTTATTCAGTTCTTTGACATTGGAGAAGATAAAAGGAATAATATTTATAGGGAAAAGTAATATCTTTTATTTAATCATTTGTGCTATTTAGGCTGATTTCTCTTCATGTTTTGAAGTCCTTACTTCAAATCAAAAATTTAGCTCCTTCTGGATAGAATAAGAATGGTGTCATAACTGGCACATTTTTGATGGTTATGAGAAGAAAGGTAGGAAAAGATAGGCCACATCCTAGCATTTTCCCCTTCAAATCTATGGCTAAAGTATCACAGCTGCTATTACACCTGGGGTATATGGAAGAGTAAACAATCAGTGTCATATCCTTTAATCTTGTAATAGCTGATATTTTTTAAAAAGTCTGATTTTTTGTCATTAAATTATTGAGTCATTCTTTCATGGAAATATACAAGAAGGCAAACCTTGCCATGACAAGTCCTCTGTACAGGTTTGCTGAATCTCAGGACATCTAAGCCTCCATAAATGATTCAAAAGGGATAGAATTGCATACTGGTCTGAATATTATCAAGGATTTGGTTGTAAGACTGAGTCTCTTTTAGTACTCCCAGATTTTTAACAATTCAGCAAAAGACTTGGACATGCTAGCAATAACATGCCACCAGCATAACTTGTTATGTAGTGACATCACTTTTTCGCTTTTGTGAATTCTAAGGTTACCATAAATCATCTAGACAAAAAATGTGAAGCTTAGATTAAGTAATATGGATAAGAGAAAGCCAGCATTTGTTAACACTTTTGCTTCTCTCTGAATTACTAATAGCTGATGATTTGCATGTTGCATGTATCACTAATATCTATTATTGGCTTGTAGGAGTTCTGCTTATTGGTTTTAGTAGTAACAGCGGATGCTGTGGCATAGGACAGGTTAAATGAAGTTTTAAATAGATAACATTCACAGGCATATAGAAACTTCTCACCTACGATTGTTTTCCATCAGTGCATAACCTGGGATAGAGGAAGACTCAGATTTTAAAGTGTTTGGGACTGCAGGTCTTAACATCCAGGCAGCCACGCATTATTTGAAATCCAGACTTCTGCATTGTGCCCCTCTCCAAGAAATTTCAAAATCTGGACCCCTGAAAATGAATGACAAAACAGTGGAAAACTGAGTAAGGCTTAAACTGGAGAGATGAAAAATCACAAAATTTGAAAATCTCTGAGCCCTGCATGCCTTAGTAAGACATCCTCACCCAGGATCCACAGCTTGGACTTGTTTTCTAACCCTTGGTCAGGGCACTTCCTTGGGAGATGTGCCTCTCAGTGGGAAGGACTGAACCATGATCTCCTGCCTTCTACATGAGTGCTCAAGCTGTTCTTGAACTACTGGGTTAAAGGGGGATAGTAGCTGTTGCCAAGACCGACATAATTTCAAATAAAGTATTGGTTTATGTCATGTTTTGTATGCAGCCTGAGTCAACTAGGTCAAGGTGAGACATCTCAACTGCATCAGTGCTTGGAGGCTCTGCGCAAGTACAGAAAACAAATTTTACTTTCCTTAGATATATGTGGACTCACCTCAGGGTAAAGCAAAAGACTCACTGTTATGGACTGGATTGCCTCTGTTCTTTCTCAATCCTTTTTTTTTTTTTTTTTTTTTTAATGTTATCATAGATCTCAGTTTTCAATTGGAATGATAGCAGTAATAACACTGACTATTTGAAAAATGTGTTGTTCTATAACCAAGTATACTTGAAAACGTCTGTTTTGTTTTGTTTTTAATAATTTTGCTAAATCCACATAATAACAGTTTACCTCTGATTTATTTTGATGGTTAATTGTTATATTTGAAATATCTGGAATTATTTTGAGGTTTCCAGATACATGATGAGCAGCATGAAAATGGCTGCAGTTTCAAACTGCAAGCTATGTAAGATCTAAATATTTGTTACAAGATTCAGTCAGCTAAAGAGACTGATAAGCCGGACTACTATGGTAAAAGTAGATAACAGTTCAGTAGGAGTTACAGTTGATACTGTCCTGTAATGTGGAGTTAAATGGACAGTTCGATAAAAGGAGTCTAAATGCTACATATATATATATATATATATTTGTTACCTTCATACTTAGTTTGCATGAATTTGCTGAGAGTTTTTGGAGTTTTATTTAACGCCCACAGAAGACAATGTCAGACTTTCCATTAACTTTAAAGGTAGGTGGACTTGTTTATTAGTCATTTTAGCAAAACCCAGTGATTTTCCTGTCAGCTTTGGGGTGCTAGTGATCCTAGACTGCTCTAAAAGACATTTTGAAAGATGTGTATCGTTGGAAGATGTTTGAAAGATGCAATGCATATGTTGCAAAATCCAAAATCACAACTTTTTATAAATAGGCAAGAACCTACAGGATTACTTAAAAAGAAAATTGTATAATTTCCAAATCACTGCTTTCATTGACAAAGAAGTAGAACAGTAAATAATAGATTTAGAAGTAACATCTAGCAGTAAAACATTTTAGAGACTGGTAGCCGTCAGAAGATTTGTGTGTCTTGTAAACTGCTTGGAGGAGAGAGTACTTTTCTGCTGTGCTTCTGGAATGCCTTGGCACAACAAGGCACTCACAGGTGCCTGAAGCTTTACACAGTTTTGCAGTATAAATAATAACTGTAATACCTACTAATTGTTAATCTAAAATAAAACCCATATGCAGAACAAAAATTCCATCTGAAAAGGCTTAACGCAGCATGAAGACATCCCTACCTGCACGGTTCTCCTACACCCAGTAGAAAAGAAAAAAGAAAAGCTGCTACCAGAGTTTTATAGGGAACATAGCTTTTACTTGTGACATTAGATCAGCATGTTTCTCCTTTATGTTTTCTCACTTATGTAAATATGAGATGTGTTCTGCCCCATGATTATTTTGAAGCTTTGGAATGAATAAAATGTGGTTTGCAGTTATTTTACAGACTGATATAACATTCAGTCATCTATAGGGCTTCACTTTGTTCAGCCAACAAGTCATGAAACATACATTAACACAGTGTAAGCAAATAAGGAAGGAAGGATGGAAGGAAGGAAGAGAGAGAGAGAGAAAGAGAGAGAGAAAGAAAATCGAGATGATTTAAATGTACTGATGTAATGTTTTTTTCCTAATGTGCTGTTAAAGGAGGGGTTATGTCATGATGTACTAGCCACTGACATTATCACATGGAAAATTAACTTCAGATCAAATGCTTCCAGATCAGATATTATAGGATTACATTAACTTGTGGATTGTCTCAGTGGCGTCTCTTTCAGATGTAGATCTTGAGATGTCTTAATTTTAGTCAATATTTTTAGTGGGCATAACAGTTCAACAGTTACACCCAGAATTAATTTGTTGGGTTGCTTTAAATGGCTTTCTTGCTTCATCAGGAAGCATCTGATCATTGTTACTGTGGGTATACCTCAATGATTCTATACAAACATGGCATACCCTTGTTTACTAAAATTAACTCTAAAGAAGGGCTAATTAACTTATCTTGAGTGGTGAGCTTGGTTTCACTGCTTCTGATACTCAATTGAGCTTCAACATCAAACATTAAAAAGTATTTTGACAAGCTTATAAACTCAAGTTTTGATTTGGTACAGCAAAACTTTGTGTAATATACCACTGTCTTTATTTTTCATTTTATCATTGAGTGGTTGTGTTGCAGAAGCCAGGAAGATATGACAATATGGGCTGAGCAACTCTGCAGTGAGGGACTAATACCATTTATTAGACAAAGGTAGAAGAAACAGATAAATCATCAGTGTAATAAGAATAGTCAAGGTTTCACTGTGAAAAACATCAGTGTAAACAGGAACAGAACCTTTCTTAAACCTATATATATTGAGATTTTGGCACCTCAGTTTCAACCAAGTCTTATCCAATGTCCAGACCACCAATTGCTATAAGCCCTGCTATATTTTGTCCATGCAACACTGTTTGAACTGGATTCCTGAAGCTAGGTATATACACGTAGTTCAGATTACTTTACTCAAGGTAAAATTGCACTTCCAGAGTGCCATAGCCATAATCACCAATACTAGATATTCTGCTCTACCTGCCTGTGACATTTGGTCCAGACAGGAGTCACAGACCTGGAAAAACCTTGATTGTAATCAAGGGTAAGTTCAGATTCAAGCAATTAGGGCACGTATTCAATGAACAGTGCCCTCATATTCAGATTCATATTCCCAAGACTGCACAAAAGTGGAAGCAGTTATGGTCTAATAGGCAATGTCTATGTGTATTCCAAAGAGTGGGATCTGAAACACTACTTCTAGAAGATTTCTCCCTTCTCTGCCTCAGACTTGTCCCTTCTCTGCCTCAGACTACAACTGCAAACCTTCTTAGGCTATGTGAAGGAGATCATAGAGCCCCTATCTTCTGTTTTATTAGTCAAATGAGCAAAACTAAGACCACTAGATAGTCACTTACAAGACAGTGACTATCAGGAGGGAAATGAGATCCCCCGACACCTTTCTCTTTTATAAAGGGCCAGCTGTGCTCTATGAGTTACCTGAGTGGAGGCCCAGGTTCTGGCAGGATGGACGTGCTCCTTAGGCATTCACCAAAGACAGAGTCTCATTTATGTGTCCTTACAGTGCCCTCCGGAGGTCTTCAGGGCCACCTACAAGTTGTCTTTGAATGGAGCTTGTGCCTACACAGCTGTTCTCAAGTTAGTGGAACTGAGCACGAACCCTGATGCCCAGTACAAAGCATAGTAACTGGGACTTTAATTAAAGCCATGCTGAGTCAGGAACATTCAAAGGATAAAGGGGGATAGCTGAAAACGAAAAGAGTAGAAGCCAGAGAATGCTCAGCTCCCAAGTCTGAGCATAGAAACTGTATAGAGATGGGATGGGAAAAGGGGTCAGAGTGATGGGGCATGTTGAAATAAGTGGAAGAGGGGAAGGATAGGGGATGGATGATATGGATGTGCACAACAGAAGATGAACAATAAGCAATTAGAGTCCTTATCATTCACAAACAAGCCATTCATGTGCTACTGTCCTACAGGTATAATAGGTGATTTGTGGATTAATGCTTTATATATGGATCAGTTGCTTTGTTTACTCTACAGATGTTTTATATTTTCCACTGTCCTCTCTCATAAGGTAAAACTAACTCTTAATGAGAGAAGCAGGTCTAATTGAATGGTCTGTCTTAGGATTTGCTATTGTTATGATTCGTTTCTCCAAGGTGATCAATCTTGGTAGCCAACTCAAACAAACGAAAAAATTGTAAGCCTTAGGTTGAAATTACTTAGAATTTAATCAACGCATAATGGTTCCCAGATGAGACCTGTATACTTTCTTATACAAGTCTGCAGTATGTTTGTTAACCACAGCACAGTTTGCCTTTCTCTAGGTGAAAGATAGAATTTTTCATTCAGGGAAAAACATCTAACAAAAGCAACTGAGAAGCCATTCAGCTTATTCAAACCAGGACAGGATCTGATTGTATCCACACTCCAATCAAGTTTGTATCAGACTTATTTAAGGGGAACTGAATACCTAAGAAATAACTTAGTGTGAAAAGACAATCTAAGTTGCTGGCAATTCCCAGTAACGTAGGAAAACTAGGGACACCATGTGCACAGATGATGAGATTTAGGTGCCTACCTCACTTTTGTGTTTTAGAAAGCATTTGTCTAAGCTCTTGTTCTTTTGTGGGTTTTCCAAGGAAGATTTATCAGACAATCTGATGAATTGGCTGCTTTGTAAAGTGTAGTCAATTTGGTACAGCTCAGTCGATGACAAAAGAGCTATGATAATTTGTGCATCCATAATGAATCCTGAGATTTTCTAGTTGTACGTTTGCTAGCAGTGGTGTGATGTATGTGTAGGTCTATTTATCTATCTATCTATCCATTTATTTATTTATTTATTCATTTTCACTAGGAAGCCTGCTGTATGCTTCATATATTTAAGAGCTGCCTTAAAAACAAGGGACTGATTTTGTTCTTAGCTCCAATAGTTTAAATCTAGAATAATAACTAAAATGATTGATGCATTTAAATTGGAGATTCAGAACATTTGGTAATCTACTTAGCTGAGGCAAGTACTAACACTGTCATTTTTCCTGCTTAATATGAAGCTTCTACAAGTTCCTCCACCACAGCACACAGTTGCCTGTGATTTCTCTTCTCTTATTTTGGCATCGCTTCATACTTCTTCAGTGAAATGAGTTTCAGCTTACACCAGAAGGAAGCAAAAGGAAGGCCCCTTTAGTATCCTTGGGGAAGCCAAAGTGTATTTGCAGAGAAAATACATTGAGAAAGAAGAGGAATAATGTGTTTATTTTGCTGTCTTCACACAAATGCTGCCATGTATATAATTGAGGAAGAAGGCATTGCTCTTGGCAAACAAACTTCTATCAAGTTCAAGTGTCTGGAAAAGTTTATGCTTTTCTCTCGATCTATCTGTTTTGTAAGCTTTCACAGTACAGACCAGAGCAACATGAGTCTCAATGTGCTAAGACAGAGCACATAAGAGCATAGGCTTTGATACAGAAATCCATTGGAAACACCTGTCCCTAGCTACCTTGCAGAGAGAAGGGTTGCTTAGACATTGTGGTCCTAGGGGAAAGAAGTCATTGCTGGACAGGAGAGTTCAACAACAGATTAGCTCACCCAAAATGAAGGAAACTACTGTCTTCTGTCTTGTTAGCTCTTCTTGCTAAGGGAGAACATACTTTACTCAAGTGAGAGCTCTGGATTTTTTTTTTCTATGTCTTGAAAAATAAGTTTTCCCATATTTTTCCTATTAGCAGCATATTGGACCATTGATTTTCTCATTGTCAGTCCATCCTGAGACTGAGAAAACTATCTCTGTGGCAAATACTGGCATTGTTTGGATGGAAAAGTAATATCCAGAATAACAATGTGCTTTTAGCTGTCTTTTAATATGATTTAGCAGGTGGAACCAGCAAAGTTATCGCCATAAGAACCAACACATTCTGAACAGGTCAAGAGCAGTCTTTGGATCATAGTGTGTGAACCTTCTACCTAAAGGGCTTGCACTGGGATATCACAGGAACAGCAAGAGAAGGGTGACAGGTCTGTTTTGGCATAGACTATAGCATGGCTTCAGACAGGTGTGTATCTGGAGAAGAAGCACAGAAGCAGTCTTTCTCTGTGAGCTGCTAGGAATGCAGTAGCTATGCCTTCAAAACACAATTATTAGAGGGTGTAGTCCAGCTTCTGGTGTCGAAGTAGAGGGTGGAGAAAGCTGAATCATGGCTGCCTCCCCTCCCTGCTCTCACAGGGGGAACAGAGCTTTAATTTTTTCCTGATTCCTCTGCAGACCCCACTGAAAGAAGGAAAAAGCGTTTTCCACCTTTGTCATCACTTATGTATAACAGCCTGCTGAAAAGGAACAAATATAAAACAGAGAGAAAAGACCATAAGTTATTTCCTAGCATACTCTTTATATTGAATTAAGCAGTGGTCCTCTGGAAAAACAAAAACTAGCAACCAAACCAAACAAACAACCCTCCCCCACATCAAATAATATCCATCACAGAGCTAGAAAAAGAGGAGTGTTCATTGTTTTTTGTTTGTTTGTTTGTTTTTCCACCACGATGTTGAAACTTATTTTAATTTGAGTTTCAAACAAACTCCAAAATATTATTCCTAAAATAGATATCTAATGAATTTGTTGTAGCTGTACAGGGCATTTCAATTCTGCAAGACTGAAATACTTCATTTCTATCCCTCCTTTTTGTTCAAGAAATGGAAAAATCAGATGCTTTGACTTGGTGAGCTCTCTTTCATTGGGAATGCAGTACCAAAGTGATTGAATTCTGAAGTATTTTGATTTTGACAGAGTTGTATTTTCTGACAGAGAACTGCTTAGCTGAAGTCATTCTGACAGCCTGGAATTGTGTCACTTGAGTAAATAGAGTTGAGTAAATAAATTGCTCACTTGAGTAAACAGACTAACTGTTGGCATTAGCAGGTTGTTCTTTCCTTCAGAGGAGAAAATCTTTCTTTTTGTTGTCAGTGTTCCAATTATTTGATGACAGCAGAAGGACAAGAACATTCAAAGGACCAGGATCCAGAGAAAAATGTATCTTGCAGTGATGGTAGTTTTACTCTTCATCCAATTTCCTTTTCTACTCCAGCCCACTCACACTAGCCATCCCTACTTGTGTCTGTCTATCCCTGCTCTCTCTTTCAGCCCTGCTTCGCAGACATATGGTTACCTATACTCTCTCCTCACAGCTCTGTATTTCTAATTAGGCAATGATTTCTGGCAGACTGTGGTATCCATAGTCTCATTTCACTTACACAGAAGAAAGAAGAGCAAGCTACCTATTTGGCCCCCAAAGTGGAATGTGTCCTTTGCAGACAAAAATATCAGGCCAACTGGCTGCTAAATGAACATACCTATCTTTCTTTCAGCCTCTGCAAACTGCAACTTTCAAGGAATCATGGTCTCATGTTTGATGACTTTTACCAAAGGGTTGAAATACATATGTAGTTACCTATCTACTTTTCCATGTTGACCAGAAAACATGGGGTATTGGAACATATTGATAAAATGGGACTTGCCTCTTTTTCAGAAAAGGACCAGGCAACTTTATTTTTCCTGTGCTCCTGGGGGGAGGAGAAAGCTGTTATTATGAAATGTTATGGGTCAAGTATGTAATTTGGAAAGGTCTGAATTTAAGGACAGAAACTAAAAACAAACAAACTGAAAATTCAGATGGAGAGTAAAAAGTGCAAACGTATTTACTGCCTGCATCTTTACTCAGTAACTCAAAATTTTCATAGCCTCAGTTTACAAATGCCCTATGAGCAACATGTAGAAAATGTACAGCTTCCCCTACTTCCTGTACAGCTGATGGACCATTTGCTCACTTGGATGACATCATTCAGGTCACAATTAGCCCCTATAAAATGAGGCTGAGCAAATTATCCTTTAGATTCAGCAAAATGCAGATGGGGGAAATAATTAGTCATGTATTTCCCCTTTGCGAACAGCTTCCTTGTACTCCAGGAAAGGATGTCACCCTGTAAATTAGTCACTTGCAATCTGTCATTTCTGATCCATAACAGTAAAATGACCGTCCAGCTAAACAATTTGCAAAATGCTTGAAAACCCTTGTGCTACTATTGACTGCACATGAGTCAGATTCGCAACTGATTGCTTAATCAATCTGCACCTGGATCCCGCATGCTATTCTTGCTCTGCCTGAATGAAGCAGCTAGATAGTTAAGTCTGATGTGCATGGCCTTCTGTACTAAATGATTTCTTGAATTTCTGACCTCTAATCATCCCCTCTGTTACAGGAAAGCCATGTGACCTAGCTACCTGTTTTGTGATCTCCTCCTGCACTTGTACTGGAATCCTCTTCCAT
This sequence comes from Cygnus atratus, assembly GCF_013377495.2. Lineage (NCBI taxonomy): Eukaryota > Metazoa > Chordata > Aves > Anseriformes > Anatidae > Cygnus > Cygnus atratus. The sequence continues at coordinate 14,445,676 of NC_066364.1, read as the reverse complement.
TTAAACGCAGCTAGGTCCTTTCCCAAGTAATAAGGCTCATCAGAAAGGGGTTTAGTTCACCAAATGAAGATATTTAGTGATATAATAATGGTGGAATTTCAAATTATGAAAACAGTTGGAAGCATAGTGCTACACTATTCTGCCTCCAATGGTAACTGTTTGTCCTTTGTTTATACAACACCTAACCTTCATTCTTCTCTAGAAATAATTTAGCAAAAGTTAAATTCCATGTGTGTTATTCTATACGTAAAAAGTGTAACAGTTGGGTTTTGCACTAAAAGCAGGTCGCTGGTTGTGCATTTGGATATGAGCCACAATAGATCAGATGAAAGAAATGGTCAGGGTTGTCATGATAATTTTCTGCAGTAGGAACCTGCTGCAGGGAATCCCTTTTGGGTAATGCTGTAAATGAAGGAATTCTGTCATCTGGAGTGAGAACTAAGTCCTCCCACAGTGGTGAAAGCTGAGAGGTGACTACAGAAAGCAATCCACCTGGACAATCCACCTGTTCCCCATCACGGGGCCATTTCAACATTCCAATCATACGTGGCAGCAATGTTATAAATGTGATTGAAGAATATTTATTGTCAAGGCTATCACATTGTAATAAAACCTATGGGTACTTTAAGACCCTGATAAAACAGCTGTGTTTGCTCGGGTGGAGGAAGGCATGCAGGTGTAAAGTGTTAGCTGATGTTTTAAATAGATTCAGCTCAGTAGGAAAAAAGATGGACTCTGCTAGAAAGAAAAAAAAAAAAAAAACGAAAAAAAAAAAACACGAAACAACACAGGGGCAAGTACAGAAGGTAGGGTTGTTTTTCTGAATACTAATACCCTCTTTCAGTCTTATTGTTTTGGTGATGTAAATTGTGTTTAAGTGAACTCACGAAACATTATTTGTTCTATTGGTCCTGTAGCTCTTTACTCCCCACTGATTTCTCCTTCCCCCACGATTTTTCCTCCTGGGAGATTCTGTGCACCCCTGAGCTGAAGAGCAGGTAGGTGCTAAAGGGCTCTGACGCCTGTTTTTCGTCCTACCCTCGAAGAAGCTGCTGGTGGAGGCTGCTAGGCCGAGCCGGGGACGGTACCAGCCGCCTGAGCATCCCTGCTCCGCAGCCCCGACCGTGGTTTTGTCCTGCCACCTCGTGGTGCCACATGGCATCGGGCAATCAGATTAAATAAGATCTCTGTAATGGAGTTTGACTCCGTGATGTCAATAGTTTTACAGCTTTTTATTTATTTATTTATTAATTTATTTTCTTTTTCAAAAAAGTCCTTAGGTTTAGCGCAGCCATTGGGTGCAAAGATGCTACTTAGGATAAATCTCTAGCTCAGTCTGCTAGGGTGTGCCTGTTTCTCTGAAGGAAAGCAGAAACTGCAGAGGTTAACCAATACTGCTGCAAAAAAGGAAAGTGCAAAGTAAACTAAAGATAACTGAAATTCTGTAAATCAAACGGGATTCAGGGAGGGAGGGATGCTGAGGTGTTCCCTGAAGTGTTTAACAATGCCTGGACTGAACTGCTGGCTGAGGCCAGTGACAGACCTAGGAAACAGCAAGGAGGAAGGCAGGAGTGTTAATTCTCAGCAGTCCATTGGCTTACTACAGACAAATTCTTTGGCTGATGTTTGCTCACTACTTTGCAGCCTGTGGTACAGAAACTGATGCTCTCTGGGTTCAAGAGACTGTACTAAGAAATGAGATAAATGAGGTAAACAAGATCCTATATATATTATCAGGGGAATAAATCACTCCTTTCGTAAGGTGGTAGTAGTTTTGCTCTGGTGTTTCTTGGATTGAACCTTACTGGAAAAGGGGCAGGACTGCATTTTGGAGATATCTTGGCAGGTTTTAGGCAGCCTCTTAGTCCATACTACATTAATAAGACGGTGGCTACCACAGAAGTTAGAAATGTATTGCTACAGGTAAATGAAAGAATACACATCATATGTACCAAAACTATATAGATATATGTGGTGGTTTTACTCAGGTGGTCAGCTGAGCTCCACCACAACTGCTCTCTCACTCCCCCTCCTCAAAGGGAAAGGAGGAAGTCTCTAACATGGGGCAGCTTCTGGATTCTTCTCACAGAAGTCACCCTTGTAGGCCTCTGCTACCAAAACCTTGCCACTTATACTCATTACAATATATCATTGCTTAGTCATTATTTTCAGGTCACACCAGTTCATCTCCAATAGTTCTACAGTATTTTGAAGTTATGTTTGCTGTATATGTAACCTGTAAATTCTGAGAGGTATCTCATGTAGGACAGGAATGGATGGACAAAATCACTTGAGGTAGGTGTCTAGAATGACAAGTTCAGTTACTGATATTATTTTGCTAGAGAAGATAATCCTCTTTGCTTCCCCCTCCATTTTCTGAATGATAAATGGAAGTGATGCTGACTTGGCTGGTTGATGCTGTTGCCAGTTACTGACGATTTCTAGGCTGTGGTATAGTTCTGTGAATTGTGTATACTAGGGCTAATCAAGAAGATGTTGTTTAGGACTTTCAAGAGCCATAAGGAAATTAAAAGCAACATTGTAATGTTCTATTCTTAGTGATGGCCATCAGTTGCTGTTCTACATGTTATTGTCAGAGGTTATAATTGATACAAAACTGAGGGAACCCCATTTCATTTTGTGTTATGAAAGCCTAGGACAAACTAGGCGAAGTTTGGGGAGACAGAAAGGCATGAAGTTCTGTAGCAAAAAATGGAGGGGGGGTGGGGAATGGGGTGGCGGGAAGCAAGAACCCAAGTCCTAACACTTTTCCAGGTTTATGGGTTGTCTTTATTAATGTCTTAAATAATTGAGTTAAATAATTGAGACGCTGTCAATGGTATGACTATAGAAGGAATGGACTTGCTTGCAAGTGTATTTTCTCTGGTGCTCAGCTTGCACTCTTCAGTGCGTTACTTGTCCCTGTCTCTTCTCTCTCCTCGTGGGTCACATATGTTTTGATCACAAGTGTATTTGATATTGATCCTCCTAATTAGAAACCTGATTTCTTTCCTTTATTTTTTATTTATTTATTTTTTCTAGTGCAGTGGGGATGATTATGATCCATCTCCTACAAATCAGGAGAGGAAAAAATGAGGATAACCATTGCTTAAACAGCACACCCAAATGGTAGACTCTAAGATTTTTAATCCTCTCTTGCTTTTTTTGGTGTAAATGATAGTATTATTGCAAGACATTGTGACAAAAAGAAGACTTGTGGTACTATGATGTCTGTTTGTGTACTTTATCACAGTGTCTTGCACTTGAACATGTAGTAAGCATTTATTACAGTAATATGCACTTTAGTTCCATTAGAGTGCAAGTCACAAACAGCTTTTTGTCTACTCCTTGCTGCAGAGGGTTTTGAGAAGACATGTTAAATATTCATGGTAAGAGAGACCACATGTAACACAGTATATTTCTCTGATACTGAGCATTGTCCAAACACCTTTCACTTTTAGTTCAATAGCTTTACCATTGACTTCAGTGGGAACAATTAGATAAACATGAAAAAAAGTTAATTTCATTCATATATATATATATATGTACACATAATCTGCAATAATAGGCATTGTATATACATTATCATATTATTTTGTTGTGATTATTATGCAGGTCCTACTCATGGTTGCACTGATATGTTTCAGAATTACAGGGTATTAATTCATTGATCCAGGAGGCTCCATCACACACGCACACAAAAAAGTTATCAATTTTCTAATTAGGAGCAAGTTTGGATCTTTAAAATAAAGGGACCATATATAACACAATAACATCTAGAGATTTTTTTGTTGTTGTTGTTAAACTAATGTTGAATCATGGATGAATTAGGCTTGATTTTAATCATGACTCCAAGGGTTTAACACTTATCTACATTTAAGGATCACATTTGACTTTTGGTGGCCTTCTGAGCTGGAAAAAGAAATGACAGAGACAGTTGGAACTACATCCAAATTCTTGATTGCCAGAGGAATCTAAGCTCAGGTAAACAGGGTCTTTACATCAGTAATTAGCTTGACTTTTCCAGGAAAAAAAAGTAATGTACATGTTGTCTAAATATGCAATGGGAACATAATTCTGTAGTTATGCCAAAACTAACAAATGATGGATTATTTAGTACCCTTATTCAAAACATCATAAAGTCATTATGGTTGAAAAAGATCAAGACCAAAGACCAAGATCATCTGGTCCAACCGTCCCTCAACCACCAATATCACCCACTAAACCATATCCATAAGCACCACCTCCAGCCTTTCTGTAAACACCCCAAGGGATGGTGACTCCACCACCTCCCTGGGCAACCCGTTCCAACCCCCTACTGCTCTTTCTGAGAAGAAATGTCTCCTAATTTCCAACCTAAACCTCCCCCAGCACAACTTGAGGCCATTCCCTCTAGTCCTATCACTAGTTCTCTGTGAGAAGAGGCCGACCCCCAGCTCCCCACACCTTCCTTTCAGGTAGTTGTAGAGAGCACCAAGGTCTCCCCTGAGCCTCCTCTTCTCCAGACTAAACAAGCCCAGTTCCCTCAGCTGCTCCTCACAGGACTTGTGCTCCAGGCCCTTCACCAGCTTCGTAGCCCTTCTCTGGACGTGCTCCAGGGTGATCCCACTTATTTTTGATACTGTTTTCTAATTAAACTTGCACATTATTTTAATTTTCTCCTATTTTAAACATATCCCTTACTTTTGTCATATAATTTTGAATCCTTTTTCCAGTTGTGTGACATGCTTTTTTAATATATTTTTCCATTCTTAAATTCTCCTTGTTAAACTGGACTCAATTTTATTGTATCTTATGCAGGTAGATTATAGATAAAATAATATGAGGAAGAAATATTGTGACAGAAGGAAGTGAGATTTAGTATTCCTCTCTCTTTGCATTTTGTTTCAACAAGGAAGCAACACTTAAAATGAAAACTATACCTGAATTTCTTTTGTTACTCCCAGTTGCTTTATTCCTGGCACACACTGAATTTACTACAGCAAAATCTAAGATCGTTGAAGATGCTGTTCATCACAAAACGTGCAAGCAAAAGCTCCTGACACTGCAAAGCAATTCTTTTTTGTATCCCTAGTCACCTTAGCAAACCTTAATTCAATTCCTCAGTCAACCATCCTGTGTAATGAGACCTGGGCCGGAACTTTCCATATTGATTTGTGTGAACTCTCTTTCTCTTGGGACTTATTTGTTCTCTTCCTCCCTACTGCACTCTCTATTTCTATTGTTTCCATGATCTTTATGTCTCCCTATTTTTTCATTGCTCTATTTTTTCCCAGCTGCTCACTGTGATAAGAACAGAGGCATTCATTTTTTTTTTCCTGTCTGTTAAAAGATGTCTTTTCTATTCAAATGTTTTCTTCATGCATAAATATTTTTACACTGGGGTAAAACTAAAAAGAAGTAGTGGCTCACATTTTATATGATGAGGGAGCCAATGAACATTTCATTTTTTAAGCTATATCAGAGAATTATAGAACAGCAGCTGAAATATACGTTTGCCCAGCCTGTCCCTAACAGGGTGAGGTTAATTGGTTCCTATATGACTCCTTCATGTGAAAATTGCTGAAGTGTTGTTTTTTTTTTAATCCAATATGACATTGTTAAATGTAGATTTTTTTTTTTTTGCAAAATTTATTTGCTATTTTAGGATATCTCACATTTATGAGAGTCCATTTAAAACAAATTTTTCATAAAGTAATTTCTTATTTTGAAAGTGAAAGCTCACAGTGAGATTACTTTTTGGATCCAAAACTTGATCAAAACTACGGAGTTATGTTCTGAGTCTTTATAGTCTGTCCATTACCCTGACTAGAAAATATCAGGCCAATTTCTAACTGCTAGCAGTACAGGAAGGATGTTCCTGCTTGCACGTTGGGTATTTATTTGCTGGTGCATCCACAGGCCAGCAAGGAAGGAAGGAAGGCAGAGCAATGCCTAAAGCTGTGAAGGAAGGGGGAATAGGAGAACACAATATTAAGGAGCAGTCAAGATGAATTACATTTTCTGAGGTTTAAAGAACAGACCTGTGAGCAGATCTAGGAGTTAATCATGGATTAACACTGCTGGGATTGAGGGAGTCAGCTAAAGCTCAGGGAAGCTTGTGCTGGGTAGTGTTTAAAGGCATTATCTCTCAAAAGATGAGCGTTGCCACAGAAAATGTAAGCAAGGACTGCAATTATTTGCATTAAGACAGCATGACTAATCTCCTGGTTTTGCTGATCTGAGCTAGGACTGAGGTTCTCAGCCTGATGCTAGAAAGGGTTTGTGTGATTTCCCACTCACATGGATCGTTTCCAATTTTCTTTAAGGCCTATACTGCATGACGTCCTTGTTCCTACAGGGTTAAGCAAAGGGACTGGATGTACTCACTGGTGAGGATTCTTATATATTTTAAAGGATTTAACTGGGAAGGAAGTTGGGCCTCCAGTAAGTTCACTTGTATACATGACTATATTTGACTCTTCCCAAAAGCAGTAGAACTGTTAACCTGACAATAAATGTAACAGTTATGCCTTCCCCTCTTAGGTGGATTCTTTTGATATAGGATTTTTACTGATTAATTATCCATGTTTTATTTATGAATCTATTTAGTAAATATCTTTCTATTGGATATATTTTTAATTACTATTTAAATTGATCAAACAGCAGTGCAGTGGATTAGCTGAATGTATTTGTGCATGAGTGCTTTACTACTGAGTTTTAGATTAACTTCTGAACAGAGCTATAAACACAAGGGACACTAATTTCAGATACTCTGCTTTGGAGGACCCCTGTCCTCCACCTTCCAACTCTGTATCATCGGGTTCTGTCTAATGCTGCTGATACCGGCTCTCAATAGATGTTAGAATTCTGTGAGAGACTTGGAAGTTGGTAATACAATCATTTGTGGAAGGTATGCATTAACTTGGCTTATTCTACTGACATTTCAGAGGCAGAGTACAGCACAAAGGTTTTTATTTTTTTGCTAGCAGTCCTTAATTGTTATACATGTGTGTGCTGGGTATATCTCTAAATGGAGAGATATCAAAAAGGGATGGAAATCATCCAGCCGAGGAAGATGGGATTCTTTCACCACAAACAAGCAAATACTTTATCTGAGCAGTGAGTTCTCTGATGGATTTGAGACTCTCCTGCCTTCTGCATTTTTTATACATGTATAGCACAGTGGCTTCCAGAATGCCTGGCTAATGTAGGAATTTTTATCAACTCTGAGAGGTGATGTGATGCTCCATTTAAAGTAACTACAGGAGGCAACAGAGATAAAGGGTAGGGCATTCTTCTGTCTCAGTGTAGGCACATATGAGTTAGTTTTCTGGGGCTAGCTGAGCTGCATTGCCTTCAGAGGCACTTCCTGAGAATGATTCATCTCCATATAGGACAGATAAATTACACAGTTCCGAAGTTAGCCGTGTCCCATACTGAAGAAGGATACTGGCTGGTTGTTATTCGGGTCCCAAGGTTTACTGTACCAAGGATGGCTAAAATAACTTGCTTCCCCTTTCCTCTCCGCCCCCTCTATTCCCAGTATGTACTTTCTGAGAAAAGGCACAACAACTTCTTTTGAATGTCAGTCTTGTTCCATTTATGCCTTTGACACTTACCAGTATCTGAATGGCCACAGACCAGTACTGCTGGTTGTGGTGTTTGGTGTTTTGAGGTCTGAACAGCACAAGTTGACCTACACAGAATTTTAAGAGCTGCTTCTCTGGAAGACCCTGCTTCTTTCTGTGCAGCACTGTTATATCTTCCCAGAGTGGAAAGCTATTTCTCCACACAGTAGTAGTCACTTTACTACTACTTTTTTTTTTTTTTACAGAATTCATATTCTACATTGTACTCTCTCTGTATGCTTTCAGCTCTTGCATAAAGTAGCTCCTTGTTCTACTTGATGTACCCTGTGTGAGGTACCTGTACTCTGATGCTATTTGTGCCAGATGTTAGACATGAATGTATTTATTAAAATAAAGTTACGTGCAGTCGCATATTTCAAGGTATATGTTCTATATTCTATGGCAGGTTTGGTACCCTTCAAGGGTGATGTGGAGTTAGGAAAGAAAAGCAGAGTTAACAGTTACTGCAGCACCTCGGTTGTAGTTTGGAGATGCCAGCTTTCAGAGAAGTGAGTTACAGCTGGTCAGGTAGTGATCCGCTACCACTCAAAAAGTGAAAGCTAGAGGAGTGGACAGTGAGGTGGACTGATAATTGGCTGGACAGCAGAGCTCAGAGGGTTGTGCTCAGTGGTGCAGAGTCTAGCTGGAAGCCCGTAGCTAGCAGTGTCCTACATGGGTATGTACTGGGTCCAGTCTTGTTCACATCAGTGACCTAGGCAATGGAACAGAGTGTGACCTCAGCAAGTTTGCTAACAACACAAAGCTGGGAGGAGTGGCTGATACCCCAGAGGGCTGTGCTGCTATTCAGAGGGACCTTGACAGGCTGGAGGGCTGGGCTGAGAGGAACCTCATGAAGTTCAACAAAGGTAAGTGCAGGGTCCTGCACCTAAGGAGGAATAACCCCAAGCACTAGAATAGGCTGGGGGCTGACCTGCTGGAAAGCAGCTCTGCGGAGAAGGACCTGGGTGTCTTGGTGGACAGCAGGCTGGCCATGAGTCAGCATTGTGGCCTTGTCGCTAAGAAGGCCAAAGGTATCCTGGGGGGGGCATTAGGAAGAGCATTGACATCAGGTCAAGGGAGGTGATCCTGCCCCTCTGCTCAGTCCTGGTGAGGTCACACCTAGAGTACTGTGTCCAGTTCTGGCCTCCCGGGTACAAGAGGGGCATGGAACTACTGGAGTGAGCCCAGCAGAGGGCTACTAAGATGCTTAGAGGACTGGAGCACCCGTCATAAGAGGAGAGGCTGAGAGAGCTGGGCCTGTTTAGCTTGGAAAAGAGAAGACTGAGGGGAGATCTCATCAACGTGTATAAATACGTGAAGGGAAGGTGTAAGGAGGATGGAACCAGACTATTTTCAGTGGTGCCCAGCAACAAGATGAGAGGCAACAGGCACAAACTGAAGCACAGGAAACTCTGGCTGAATATGAGAGGGCACTTCTTTACTGTGAGGGTGACAGAGCACTGACACAGGCTGCCCAGAGGGGTTGTAGAGTCTCTTTCTCTGGAGATACTTAAAACCTGCCTGGATGCCATCCTGTGCAATGTGCTCTAGGTGACCCTGCTTGGCAGGGGTGTTGGATTAGATGAACTCCAGCGGTCCCTTCCAGCCTCAGCCATTCTGTGATTCTGTAACTGTCCCAGCCCTGTGTAAAGCAGGGTTGCCCGGTTGCTGGTGGGGGCCAGGGTGTTACAGATACTTCTGTGTAGGAACAATGTAGTGGTCACTCCTGGAACAGTTTCCTGGGGCTGTCTGCAGCTGTAGCTCATAGGTGCAGCCAAGTCTGGAAGAGGCAGTGAGGCCCTTCCAGCCTCCAGGCACAAAATTCAGCAGTGGAAATTCTGTGTGCCCTGCCACTGTCATGTCTGCTACAGCCTGATACAGGTGGTGTCCTGGTTTCAGTTAGGACAGAGTTAATTTTCCTCCTAGTAGCTGGCAGGGTGCTATGTTTTGGATTAGAATGAGAAGAGCGCTGATAACATGCTGATGTTTTAATTGTTGTAGAGCAGTGCTTACACCAAGCCAAGGACTTTTCAGCTTCTCGCTCTGTCCTGCTAGCGAGCAGGCTAGGGATGCAGCAGGAGCTGGGAGGGGACAGACCCAGGACAGCTGACCCAAACTGGCCAAAGGGGTATTCCATACCATCTGACGTCATGCTGAACAATATATATAGGGGTGGCTAGCCGGGGTGGGGGGCCGGCTGCTCGGGGATAGGCTGGGCATCGGTCAACGGGTGGTGAGCAATTGCATTGTGCATCACTTATTTCGTACACATTATTACTATTAATACTATTATTATTATTATTATTATTTTTCCTGTCTTAATAAACTGTCTTTATCTCAACTCACAGGCTTCACTTTCCCGTTTCTCTCCCCCATCCCGGAGAGGGAGGGGGGAGGGTGAGCGAACGGCTGTGTGGTGTTTGGCTGCCAGCCGGGCTAAACCACAACAGGTGGTTATGCCTTTTTGGAGGAGATTTGCACACTAAAATACATTTTTACAAGGTTTCCCATCACGTATCTAATTGGTTTGATGTAATTTGCAGGTTAGTAAGAAAATATAAGTTCAGACTTGGAAAAATGTTTTATTTTGTTCATCATGTCTGAATTTTTATGGTAATGTCTTGCAATCTAAGAACTGAGGTACAAGAAGAATGAGGATGGAAATCAAAGAGAATATAAAGGAACAGAAAAATCCAAGACTTCTTTCAGATATCACACTGTAAACATGTTTATTACACTGTCCTCATCACCACAGGTATATGAGCCCCCACAGTGCAAGCTGAATTTTATGACCTTATAATAAATTAGAGAAAACAAGAGGGGGGACTGTAAAATAAAGTTCATGAATTCTTCAGTGTTCCGCTAGAATGATTTTTTCTAAATGTTTCATTCTTTGCTTCCTTTCCTCCCTGCCTGCTTCAATTCCCCAGTGTAGAGATCCTTTCTCATTACAGTGGCAGTCCTGATTAAAAACTCATTGGGTGAGGAGGATGTCTCACTCACAAAGGGGAACAAGCGCAGAGCCGTGCTGCCTCTGAGCACTGCAGTAGCCTCCAGCTGTCTTTCCTCCTCATTTGTTCAGTCATTGAGCTCAGCAGGATTAGTGGGGTACTTAAAGCTAAACAGAAATGCAAATGTTTGCAAGGTCAAGGCCCAAGAAGCTTTTAAGAGCATAGGCTGTAGTTACTTGCTTCTGCCAGGACAGAGTAATTTTGGGCACTTATTACTCCACAGGAGTAATAAGTTTTTTTGTATAATAGTATAACCAGTAATAATAATAATCAGAAGGATCTGTTAGTTCAAGGAAACTACAGCCTGAAAAAACCGATGCTTTATCCTTCAGTTTGTAATGTAGTGCTTTATCAAGTTAGTAGAATCTTAGAATGGTTTGGGTTGGAAGGGACCTGAAAAATCACCTAGTTCCACCCTCCGCTATGGGCAGGGACACCTCCCAACAGACCAGGTTGCCCCAAAGCCCCATCCAGCCTGTTCTTAAACACTTCCAGGGATGGGGTATCCACAGCTTCTCTGGGCTACCTGTTCCAGTGCCTTGCCACCTTCATCAAGAAGAATTTCTTGCTAACATCTAATCTAAATCTACCCTCTTTTAGTTTAAAACCATTCCCCCTTGTCCCATCACTACACCCCATGACAAGGAGTCCCTCACCAGCTTTCCTGTAGGCCCCTTTTATAGGTACTGGGAGGACACTAAAGGTCTACCCAGAGCCTTCTCTTCTCCAGGCTCCCTCAGCCTTTGTAGGAGAGGTGCTCCAGCCTTTTGATCATCCTCAAGGCCCTCCTCTGGACTGACTCTAACAGATTTGTTCTTTCTCGGAGGTCACTAAACAGATTCCTGGCAGCAGCAGGCTCTGGAGTGGTGTGAATTGCTGATCTTCAGCCACTTGCCAGTGTTTCACGTCTTGGAGAGATGGTGTGATTTTTTTTTTTTTTTTTTTTTTTTTTTTACATCCATGCCTGACTTGTTCTATTTTCTTTTGTGATGAAGCAACTTATTTGTACTGTTTACTGTTGATCTCAAACTATCTTATTTCAAATTACACAGCTGAATTCATTTGTGTTGAATATTTTTCTTACAGATTTTGTTACTAGATGCTAATAAATTCATTCTGTGCTCTGTATATCAACCTTCCTCATTCCTAAACTTAATTGGGATGCTAGAAAATATCTAAAAGAGAGCTGTTAATATAATGGTATTTATATGCTTATGAAGTTTGACTTCTGTAATCTCTTCATGATATACTTCAGGATAATGTATTGATGCTGTATTCAATGAGAAGAAGGTAAAGAGCAAAGTAGAATTCAATACTTTGTTTTCTGAGATGACAAAAAATGTATATGAGAGTTAAAGCAGAATTTGCAGAGATTAAAAAATAATTCAGAAAGATGTTAAGATCTTTACAGTTAGTGTCACAAAGACAAGAGGTAGTAGTAAAGAAACATACAAAGAATTCTGAGGGGAAAAAATCACTAAAGCTATGGAAATATTTAGTAGCTGCTTAGAGTGACTAAGACTCCTCTTTTTTCTTAGTTCAGTGAATTTCAGAAATTTAAAGACTTGTAGGTGCAGATTCCTCCCACACTTATTCTGATTTAAGGATATTCCTGGGGTATCTGCACTGGGGCTGCTGAACTCCATCAGCCCTAGGCAGTGGCGGCTCAGGTACAACAGGAACTCTGTGCTGCATGTCAGAACAGTTTTTATAGTGACATATACAAAGTCTTTCCTTTCGAAACTCACAGACCAGAATTAGCCTCTCACTGCCCACTGCAGAGTCCTTTCATAATTTTTACGGAAGCCTGGAGCTGGCCAGTGTTAGAGACAGAGTCTGGCTTCTTCATTAAAACAAAGCAGAGTTTTCTGTTATTCTGAAGCTTATAGAAGTTACTGTTTCCCTAATGGGTCAGAAATGCAGTGAGTGGAATCTTGTCTGAGTTTTCTGCATGTTTGATGAAGCAAAGATGAGCTCTTTAGGAAGCGCACAGGGGCGTTTTGAACATGCATGCTTGCCAAGCTGATGACTGAGCTCACATCTTTGCTCAGCAACAATTTTCTTTTCACCTGCAAATTAATGTTAAATTCTATAACACAGTAGAGCCCTATTTCCTGCATTAAAGTGTCATGTGACAGTAGTGTGATCTTTTTTAAAAACAATTTTATAGTGTTAACTTGCAGTGTTTATTTTAAAAGGTCAATAACAATAAAAAAAAAATACATATATTGGATCTTTCTTTTCCTCTACTTTTCTCCTGCTTTTGGTTTATATACTTTACATACTGTACAGGAGGTAAGAACTCCAGTCAGATCAGTGCTATTGTGCACTCACTGCACCTACCCGGAGTTTATGTATCCTATATTTTATAGTAATAGATTAGTAATACAGAGTGCAAGAGAGTACATGAAATAATGGGGCCACATTCATCTCTAGCACTGCAAGGGGACTGGAAATTGCCTGTCTTCAGAGAGTGAAGCTGGCTGCTGTGTTGTGATGCTCTGCCTTGCAGCAGCTGCTGCCATGGTCATGGCAGGAACATGTTGATGCTTCCAGAAGTAGGAAGCTGACCTGACAGGTTGCAGAGGAGCCTCAGGTTGTCCTGAACTCTGCTGGGTCAGGTTTACTGCAGAGCCAGCCTTGGATTTGTACCATTTTAACTCCCTTCTAGCACTAATATAAGGAAATGATGTATTCTTGGAAGTGATTAAAATTCAGGTTATATTTCTGACGCTGTTGGTTCTAGTTTTCTGGCTAAGTTATAGCATGAGAAAATACAGCCTGGTCTACCCATGCTTACAAGGGGATGAAGTAGCCTTTGTTTCTGTCTTAATATATTGCAGTGTTTCTTGCAGTGCTAGATGTGTGTGCTGCTTTCCAACCCAGAGGGGTCTATATTTCAGCATGAGTGCAGTGATCCATATACTGTTATTATCACACCATGCAACACAATCTCTAAAGCGCCTTGGGGTCCATCTCTCTTGGATGAAAAGCATTATAAAAATGAAAGGTATGTTCATAATGGTTAGCAGCAGAATACTGCATTAGCCTCCTTGGGCTACAGTGATGGATTAAGGGGAACCATTGCCCTTAAGAAGAAAAGGCTTGAGTGAGTTATGTGCTTCCTCCTCAACGCACTCAGAGTGTGCATATATTAGGAGTAGTTTTGGAAGACTCTGAGAAGGCTGAAGGAGTCTGGGAAGGTGACCAGCTTTTGATAGTAGATCTTAAGCATTATTTGTCATACTCATAACTCTCTTCAAAGTACATGCAAAGATTCACTTCTGGGCGCGGCAGAGGGGAAAACAGTCAATATAAGAAAGGGAACATGATTTTAAATGTATTTAATTGAGAAAAAAAAAGCTTGAAGAGGATTAGCCTCCTAAATTATTCATGTACTTTTGAGATATCTCGTTTAAATGACTTAATGGGAGGTCACAGTTTGAGCAGAGTGGCAGAACTAAGAACAAAACACTATCTTTAACCTCACAGCCTATTACTTTATTCCAAGCTGACAGCAGTGATTTTTTTTTTTTTTTAATGGAATAAAGCTTCCTGTGGGACTATATTAGTTGCAGTAAAACAGACAGGGAGGTCTGCTGTTGGGCAGACTGCAAACTTAGGAGGTGGGAGAGCTTGGTTTGTTGGTTCTGTGCACTGTTTCAGAAAGAGAACATCCCCAATGAGTTTCAGAAATACTTTATCTCATTAAAAGAAGTCAGAAGTCTTGGGTTTGCTCCAGCCCGGAGCACAGGATGTTTTTGTGACTTCAGCAAGTTCTCCAGAGCAGGAAAGCACATTTCCTGTTCCACTAGTCTTCCCAAGGCATCCTGGCATGGTGAAACAGTTATATTTGTATCATATATGCGTGTGTATATATCTAGCCAAAAATGGACATTGGTTTTTAATATTAGACTTTTTATATACAAACTTGCCTGTCAGAACCTGTGTGATTTTTCTTTTCTTCCGTGAAATAACTGAAATGTGGTTTTAGAAATCTGACTTGCCCTGAAGCACAAGAAAGTGCTTCAGACAGTGTTGAGAAAAAGCAGCTGGATTGTGTTGGAGTCAACCTGCATCCCAGACTGTTCATCTGAGGAAGTGTCCTTCAGAAAGTCATATGTACATCCCTGCCACAGCTGTTTGCTGATTTTATAAGTGAAAGAAAATGACCTTTCCCTGCTCCTTCCTTTCCACACAGAGGAAGGAAACCATCCCTCCCCTGCTGTCCTCTCCACTGGCAGGCAACAAAGTGGGAGTGAGAAATGTCTTAGACCTCCTAACATCTCCATCCAGGGATGTCAGTCAGATCAGAAGCTGACCTGTCCCAAGGAAAGAAAGATTCAAGTGAATTAAGTGTTGAGCAGTGCAATTTGTTCCCCTGTTGCATGCTTTTGTAGGTTTGGTGCCTTTTTTTTTTTTTTTTTTTTAATTTTCAATATATTTTAGAATTTTCTTCTTATTTTAAAAACTTATTTTTATTTAGTTCTTAGCCTATCCATCATCCTCCAGATCCAGAGGGTAACTCTTCTGTTTCATCTCCATTTGCTCCATCTGTTCCTTTATCTTTGTCTCTTATCATTGATTTTTTGTAGCATTCAGTTAATATTTCAATATATTATTAGTTTGTATGACATTTTATAATCCTTGTAAATCACAACAGGCCTCTTGAAATTTCTGGGTGTGTAAGTCAAATAAACTAACTTTCAAGCTGGAAGAAACATAACATATAAACTTTAGACCCTGCGGAAGTAATCACCTTTGTGTCCCACAAAAAACTTAAGCAATAGATTTTATTTTTTTAAATGTTACTTAAGAACATAGCCATTCTCAAAAATACCTGCTACAAGTTATCTGCATATTTAGCTACGTACATGAAACTTTATCCTTAACATATTTATATCCTGTCAAGGGAGTCAAACACCATGGCACTTTACTGATGTGACACCTCCCCATGCCAGATCAGTGCATTTCCCTCTGGACTTCCACCAGATGGCCCTCCACTGGCAAAATGGTATTTGATCACTTGTGCCTCCATGGGGAGGAAGGGGCAAGTATCAGCTTGAGAAGATTTTAATGAGAAATTTGGTGGAGCACAGATCACCCTATGGGAGCTGAGGTCATCTGTTTGGGGGTTTCATATTGTAAAGTAGAAATTATTGCTGAATGTTCTTAGATCTGTGGCACAGGGTCATGCCATCTTCAGCGTACTCTTTCAGCACTCAATGACATGAGTGTAGGGTGTGAGCAATGTGTATACCTGTTCTTTCTTCTAAGGAAGCATTTAAGTCCAAACATTCTATGTGTTGTTTTGAATATTGCCTTTCACAGTTATGAAGAAACTGGACTGTTATTGTTTATCACTTGGATCTTGCACAGGTAACGTATTAAAATGTATTATACAACAGCTCTGAACACTTATAAAATTAGTTATGTATAAATATCTGAAGGAGAGGGATTTCTATTACCAATGCTAATGTTCAGCTCAGAAAAATCGGTGTTTTCTCCCTTTGGCCAGTAGATGGCAATATGTTACAGACTTGTGGAATTACGAAGCCCAGCGTTAAAACTGCTGGTTTTCCAAGAGGCTTTTTGAAACATTAATTGATCTGCAGAGATGCTAAATGCAGGAAAACCTAAAATATCCTTTGTGTGTGTGTGTGTGTGTGTGTACCTCTAATTCAAAGGGAATGTATGGCAGCAAAAGCTGAACAAAAGAACTCTCCAGGATGCAAAATTATATATGAATTTTTAGCAGAAGAATTATTACATAATTCCTTTTTATGTGAGATTACACATACACGCATATAATATATTCCCTGAATATAATATGGAACTTGTAAGGGCATTATAGTAAAGTCAACATTAAAAAAGAGAGGGAAGAGTGACATGAGGAAAGGAATAACATCATGGCTGGTGGAGGGAAGGAGATGAGCAGAGGCAGAGGTTTGTTTCAGTTCTTGGCAAGTTCTATGAAAAAAAAATGAGCCTTTTGACAGGTTTTAAAAATACTAGGATGCAGACTAAATTAACGATTGCTAAATGGGTAAATGTGCTGTATAGTGTGTGTGTGTGTGTGGGGGGGGGGGGGGGCAGTATTTATGGCTCCCTTATTTCCATGTGTAACCTCTGTTGGCCCCTCAGCTTCGTCCCAGCTTCACTACTTCATTGCATTTTGCTTGGGGCTTCAGGCGAAAACGGGGCAAGAGCTTTACATGCACTATGATTTTTCCATGGTGTTGGAAGTGAGGCTGCTTTTATGCACCCTTTGGGGAACTGCAGCTGCACGATCATACTGGAGTAGGCACTAAGCTGCACCAGGGAACTGGGTCTTTCATGCATTAAAATGCTGTTTGCTGTCATATTTTGTGTTCTTATAAAAGACATAAACAGGAGCTTTGTAAACTAAAGGATGCAAATATTAAAGGAGCAAAGCTAACAAGTCCAGTAGAACGTCAGGTAATTTTAAATGTTTTACATTGTATAAGCATTATTTTTTTATTTTAAATAGGGAAAAAACAAAATAAAACAAAAAAAGGTGAAAGTAAAAATTGTTGTAATATTTAGCTAAATAATCAGCAGAAATCTTGCATTTGAGGGGATAGCATGAGATGAAACTAATAGAAACTTTCCCTTGGTTTAAGAATTAACCATACTTACACAATAATTTTTATTTCAGTAAGACGGCTCGTTTTAGTTGCAGCTGTTACGATTTCTCAGGATCTCTATTTGCTCATGTTTGAGATGTTTTTCAGTTGGAAGGGATTTAAAAAAAATGTATTTTTTTGTGTTTATTTGGAAATATGTGAACATGAAAGCATGAATTGAACTTAAAAACCATTTTTCATACCCATTGTTTCTTCCTTATCAAATTTGCTTGTACAAAAAGGTGTTTTTTCTTTTTTTTTTTTAAACTGTATACACCCAAAAGAAGATAAGATCTATTGTCTGAAGAGCAAGGCTCTGCTCTTTTTACTTTGCAAGCTGTAACCAGATCCAGAGATTACAGAATTGGAATTAATCTGACGGGTTTGCTAATGGTCCCTAACACGAAGTAAAGGAAAAGGAAGCTCTCTGTAACAGTAACACACTGACTTTACAGAGCAGTCAGCTAGAGTTATTCTGGCAATTTTGTGACAGGCCTGGGGTTTTGAAGCAGACTCATTAAAAAATGTCTTGTTATTCAAAGCTGGTTTAAAATTTTTACGACCATTTAGATTTGGAAAACTGAAATGGATTCTAGAGTTCAGGAGTTGTTTGGAGTTGTTTGACAATGTTAACATAATTGCTGATAATTCAAAAAATACCAACAATGAGAGGTAAATAGGAAGAACACAGTCTTTTGAACTCCAAAGAAGCCCCTTTATTATTATTTTTTAATGTATTTAGTTAAGAATGTGTGATAATTTAGAAGATTCTGCCATATGTGGTACTGCAATCCTTAAATTAGGGGTTGGGGGACTTAGAAATATTACTTAGAGCTCACTAATGGAAAAAATAAATATTTATTTATTATTATTAGGAAACATAGCTGTTAACTACAAATACTACAATCAAAAAATGGTCTTTATCTTACAGTAGCACAAAAATCCTGTTGAGTTGGTTGACTTCTATTCAACTTAGAGACAGAACATATAATTCCTAGTTCCCCCTAAATCCGGTCATCTAGGATTTCATTCCCTCAGGCTGGAGAGCTTTGAGCATTGCCAGAACCTCAAGCTGGAGAGAAATTCATTTGCTATACGCAGAGCTCCCATACGTCTGCCTGTGTTTTGGGGAAATTTGTGCAGGTGTTGTGCTGGGTGTATGCAATGGCTCCACTGCATTTGAGCTGCACTCAAGTTGTTAAACTGTGCTTTTTCCAGGAGGATCCACAATTAGGGCAATCCAGAAAGATTTAGGTATATCCATTGAAGTTCATCTTGGTTCCATGAAGCCTAAACACTCTGAGTCCTGATAAAGGCAATTTCCACCCTTCAGATTGCTGGGATTTGTCATGATAGCGGAAAGTGACAAAAGACTGGAAAATAAGGTCTCATCTTGCATTTCATTTTCTTCCTCAGCTGTGTGTACTGCAGGCCTGTTGGGGAAGGTGGTGAGGAGGGGAAAAAAAGAAAGAAACAGATGTTGAAGCTGCAGATAGTAATAAATACTGCACTGTGCTTGGTTGGCATATAGAGGGACAAACCATATAGAAGTGAATGGAATCCTTCCAACCAAGAACTTAATCTATTCTTCAAGGTTGAGTCTTGCAAGATGCACTGACTTCAGTCATCAAATCACTTAAAGTCTTTTCCCCACGGGAATGCTAGCATGATAAAGTTAAGCAGTATTAAGTACTGTGCTTCATTAGATAATACAGAAGTAAATGAAATGGCTTTCAAAGCCCAAATCAATCATGACGCCTGATATTTCTGTGATTCTTGTAGCAAAACCACTCTGCACCAGAGGATGTCACTGTGAGCACCCAGGCAGAGTAGCTAAAAGATGCTGCAGATGAACTCTTGCAAAGGATGCATGGGCAAAAAAGGATACGTTTGTGATACAGATTAGTACTCTCTTGCCATGCACTAAGAGATAGCAATATCATGCTTTTGAGAGTTAAGAAAACAAACAAACATACAAAAACAACCAACCAAATAAAACCCAACAACAACAAAGAAAACCTCTATAATTTAACTTGACATTTTCTTTTCAATGTGGTTTATCATCCAAAGTAATGTACGTCTAGTTCTTTTCTATCTAGAACAAGCAAGATAAAAATAACAAATGTTATAAGCTAGTGATAAATACGGCTGCATCCATAAAGTTTCTGTTTATGTTGTTACAAGCAGGAGAGTTGATAAACTGGGAAATCCCTGAAGCACCATTTAGTACCCAGCACAGAAAATTTTATTTATGTAGATAAATAGCACTCCGTTAATGCAGTAAATCTGTTAGAGTGAAATCTGTGTGGTTTCAGTATTTGTAATGTGAGCATTTCAGAAGCGTAAGTACCAGTTTATGCAAATAGCTCCCAAACTCATCAGTTTTACCTTCCTTATTATTGACATCTATCTTCATTGAAGCCATGTACTGAGTGCACTTCATTAAGGCTGACAAGCCAAAGGCTGCTCTTTCTCCCTGGGAATTGCCATCTTCTTTACAATGCAAAAGCCATTAAATGAGCCTTTTACAGTAAGTCAGCTCTCTCTGTTTCTCTCCCGCAATGGGGGGGTATTTTTTATTTTACTCCACAAATCCTGCTTAAAGAGACATGAGAAGATTCTTTACAATGAAAAAAATTGCCACTTTGCCCTTCCTCAGAGGAATGTGTTTACTCCCCATGGTCCTCGCTGCACAATAAGATATTAATCATGACCTAGTATTTAAAACCTGTGTGGGAAGTTGTACACACATTATTATTATTATTATTTTTTAATGTCCATGGCAAAGAAATATTGCTTTCTCTCCATTGCCTCTAAAGGTTTTATTTTTCCCTACATGTTATAATGCACCTGTCACACAGTGATATTTAAAAGTAAAACACAGAAAAGTTCTCTGTATGCAGTGCTCTGGCTAGACCTACTGAATGAGGGAGATCTTATCAGCTGGTGTTTGCAAAGACTTTGCTAGATCCTTTTTGTATAGGTTTCTTGCTTGATCACTTCCTGTATGGTCACATGTGAGAGAGGTAATATGCTCACTTCTCTTACAGACCCATTCAGTATCTTATCTGCAAGGAAAAGGATTTCCTTTGAGTTGATGTTAAAAAAGCAAATCGTGCTTTAGATTGTTAACATAAGCCTATTTCTGTATTGTACAAGCCAGACTTCCCTCTGCCTTAAGAAATCCATACCTTTTCCTGCTTTATGTAGGTATTTCTGTACTTTGCTCTAAATATATGACCACTTCTGTATGATGCCACATCAGGTACCAGAGTTGAAATATGGTATTCAACTTTGAATTTTTAATCAATAATTCTTAAAAACACTTGCTAAAATATTTAGTTTCCTTTCTTCCTTGCTGCTTAAGGCCAAGATGCAAGCTCTTGCTGTTGCTTCTTAGGCTGACCACATTAGAGACACTGTAAAGTACTGCAGAGGATAAAACGATGCTTTTGATGGAGATAAGAAACTTTGCCTTAATCTGTGAGATGTTTTCAAAAGAATACCACACCATTATTCATTCTGGCTTTGTGTGTGCATGTGTGTTTTATTGCCTGCAGTCACAGAGATCAATTTGGATATCCTGATGTGCCTGGTGAGCACAGAGGCTGCAGCCCACAAGCTAACGGCTGAGGAGATGCTGCTCCACTCTGTGTACCCTTCCTTCAGGCAGGAATAACCATTCCTGAGGATTTAACTGGATTCTCAGTTCGGAGAGAAGCAAAGAAGATTTAGGATTAGGTCCCTGTAGTAGCAGGGAGGAGAACAGAGCACAAGACTTGGGATTCAGAAAAAAACTTCTCTTGGATAAGGTTTTTTAGGTGTAGACCTTGTGCACGTTTAAGTTAGGGTTTATTTCATTTGTTTTTAGAATTTCAAAGCCTGTCTCAAAAAATTCTCTCACTCATGCTACATGTAGGAGTTGTTTTTATCTACTGCAGTATCTCAGTTTGCTGTTGCTGTTTTCTCTCCATTTCTCAGCAGCAATTCTGCCGGAGGCTGCACTGCCCGTAGGATTTCTGCACCCGAGGGATGGATTGCAGTACTGGGCGCTAAGTGGGGCTCCTCAGCTGTATGGACCACTATCTCAAGCAAGGGCAGATAGCTGTTCTTCTCCAAGTTTTTTGTTGGTGGATGTGCAGTTGGATGCCTTATGTGCTAATTTTTGCAGCTATTCTTCATCCTTAGCAGGAAGCTGTCTGCAGGCTTGGGCAGACATCACTGTTGTCAGCATAGGTCCACATGTTCAGCCTTTTCATTTTATTTTCCAAAACTCTGGGTTTATGGTCTCTGTTTTATTTAAAATGAAATATTTTGCCTAAATAAAATATCACCAGGGACTTGAGATCTATGTCTGTTGTGCATATACCTGATAGACCAGTGAGCTGAGATGTAAGAAAAGTGATGGTCAAGAATTTGACCGGTTAGTCTTGGAGGCTATGGAATGGGGGAAGAATTTTTTCAGAGGAGGTGTGCTTTTTCCCCATTTATTTTAAATTATTTTTCCTTCCTCTAACATGTGGATGTGTGCAATTTCTAATGATTTGTTATTGTTTCTTAGTTCACAGTGACATAAAAGGAATGACCACAAAATTCTGAAAATCCATGAGCTATCTGCAGAAAGTTTTGAGTCAAAATTTGAATCAAATAACTGTCTTTACTATAATCATAAGACAGAGTTTTCTGCATGAAGAAAACCTTTCTCCTTCACACTTCTGGGTGAATGTGAGCCCAAATATTAAGAAAACTTTCAGATTCGTTGTCCATTGTTTTCTTCAGATTCCTATATTGTATTATGTTGTTGTTCTGAGCAGCTTTGGCCACAGGAGAACATGCAGGAGAGAAATTTTATGGCCTAGATAGGAATAGTTCTTATAAACCAAGTCTAATACAGTTGGATACAGAATTTTTCCCTCCCTAATTTGACTTATTTATAACGTACCTGTTCTGACCAGAAAGTTGTGCCTAGAAGGACTTGCTGACTTGGGTGATTGCCAGTTAGCTATTTTCAATGGTTAAAAGGCTGATAGATAATAATAATAAAAATCCATATAAAATACCAAGTTACACGGATACTTGTGTAATTTTAAAATGGCTCATAAAATATAAATATTTTATAGACTATAATTTACAAAAACAAAACAAACAAAACCAACTCACATTAAGCACCCAAAGAGTCACTAGAAATGCTGATTCTCAGCAGAGTTAAAGCAAATATTTGTGAAGGAGTGGTGTCAGCCAGAACCTTCTTCTGGCACTGCCATGATGAGAAGCCTAACCTCTGCTCTTTCCAAAATAATTTCAAATAAATATTTTTTTTTCACTCTCGTTCACAAAATGTGAAAATGAGTTCACAAAATTCAAGTTGTTTTGATGCAGGCAATCAAAAGAAGATCTGAAGGTTCTGCAGCCCAAACACTCCTCTCTTAGAGGGTTTCCAGGTCTAATTTTTTGCTGAGTGCAATAAGACCTGGTGATCAAGAAGGGGCCTCAGATATCTGTGTATTTCTCCAAAGCCTATGTTATGCTTTACTGTTGTAGCAGAAGAGTATTGATAATGCACCAGTGTTTTGGCTAGTGATGACCAGTGCTTGCACAGCATCAAGACTGTCTCTCTGACATCTTCCCCCTTCCCAAAGGCCATTAGGCTGGGAGTGAATGAGAGAGCTGGGAGGAGACACAGCCAGGACAGATGACCCCAACTGACCAAAGGTATATTCCATGCTGTATGATATCATACTCAGCAATAAAAGCTCAGGGAAAAGAGGAGGATGGGGGAAACTGATGGTTATGGCATTTATCTTCCCAGATAATTGCTAAGCATACTGAGGCCCTGTTTCCCAGGAGGTAGCTGGACATCTGCCTGCCAATGGGAAGTAGTGAATAAATTCCTCATTTTGCTTTGTTTCCGCAAGCGTCTTTTGCTTTTTTAATCACACTGCCTTTATCTTAACCCACAGCCTTTCCCATCTGATTTTCTTGTCCCTGTTCTGTTGAGGATGGGGATTGAGAGCAACTGGGTGGGGGTCTGGCAGGGAAGATGTCAGCATTGCCTTAATGAATTGATTATTACAGTATGACCATAAAATGGGTGGTATGGGAGGTGGGTTTTATTTGGGGGGTTAGGGGGCGAGGGTGGTATTGCTGTGAAAAAGCACAGAGATAGAAGAACATGACGTCTGAAGCGTTCTGAGCAGTGAACCATCACAGTGTTTCAGTTACATTCTAGGTGAATCGTTTGTTTGTACTCTTAGCTTGTGTGGGCAAGTAGGGGATACTGCTTTTGTTCTTTCTTGCTGTGTTAGACAGCTTTTTAGGCAAGTTTTCTGTGCAAGGGATATAGAAGAGTGTGGCTTCAATTTCTTCCAAGTCATCAGGGAAATCAGATTTTAGACATGCATCGGTGGCTAAATTAGGTGTGGGATTATGCTGATGTGATAAATCATTGTATCTTAAGGTCTTTCATTTTTCATAATGAAATGGTGAGTGTTTAATTAGGGTATGGTTTGCTCATTGCGTAGATTAAAATCGTCTAATCACTACAGTGTGTATTTATATATTTAATTTCTGTAGAGTAATCCATCAGTTTAGGAAGAAAACATCCCATTTCCCATAGGTTTTCTGTTGAAATCGTCATCTTTCTGTGCAGATAATATTAACTGACAGTTTACAGAATATTTTGATCAGGAGGATAGAGTCCTTGATGGAGCAAAACATTATTCATAGTTTTAAAGTAATGTAAAGTTCCAGAAAGCAGTTTTTCCTTATGTTGAATCATTATGATCAACACACTAGGAATGGATAACAAACTGGATTATCTCTATCTGGATCTGAGATGAAAGTATTACCCATAAGGATCAGCACCACCATTGCCTAGAAAATATGTTATTTGTCTTAATTCCTTCTTACATGAAATTGATGTGGAATTATATTTTGTTGTTTTGATAGCTGCTGTGGAAACAATGCTACACACAGGATAGGTTTTGGAGTTCTTAATCAAGCAGTACTTCTGGAGAAGTCAGGGACAGGAATCACATGCTTATGTGCAATTCAGTAGCTAGTGAGATCCATTAGTAAATAGGTAAATCAGATGTGATTAAAAGTCTTGTGAGTAGTTTAATAAGTTTACAAAATATTGGAGTCTAGATAACAACTCCAAATAAACAATATAATACAATACATCTTTATTTTGAATCTTTTCTATGAACCGTATTTAAAATATTTTTAGTACTGAATCTTTACAGTCATAAATTGGAAATTAGAATGAAAGAAAAACAGACCCATAATTCAGAAAGTTAATATGAGGGGAGAAAAAGGTTATTTTTAATTTTCATCTAAAAACAGATGGAAGGTAAAAATCTTCTGGAAAGAGTAAACATAACTTCAAGTGTGTAATATAAAAAATTTTGTATTCATGAACACTCACAGCTGAAATTTTTCTCACTACCTTGCTGAAAATGTTTTCTGCTTGCTGCATTGCTGTAACTAGTAAATAATATAAACTTTGTCGAAAACTTTGCACATTCATTTTGTCTTTAGAAGCTATTTTTTGCCCTCATTATGATGCAAGGTAGAACTAATGGGGAGACAATGTGGAAATTTATGATATTTGATATTTCAACTCTATTGTTGAAAAAACAAATACCTCATTTTAATGTCAATGTAAAGAATTATAGGATTACCCAATTTGGGGCAACAGTTTAGTAGCTTTGAGAAGGTGATAATAAGATTTTATTTCTAAGTATGTCACATTCTGTAATGTTTGTGATATTCCCAAGAGTTGATATGACATTATTCATATCTTCACAACACAATTCACCACATGCAATAGAAAGCAAGTTTCATTCCATTGTCTACAATTGTATTTCTGTTTCCATTATCGCTTTTTTTTTTTTTTTTAAGAACTGTGCTTTTGTTTTCCGGGCTGTAGCAATTTGTCTTTTCTAGATCCAAGGCAGATAAAAATATGTCAATAAACGCATCAATTTAAAGACTGCTTGTCCAAGTTATTTGTTCTCTGTTGTTAACCTGCACTTCTTGACTTCATATTGACATTTATTTGAGAATTTTACAACATCTATTGGGTTATCTTCTCTTCTGCTCTTGCGATCTGCTCTGGGAATGGAGGCAGCAGGGATGTAACTTCTGAAACTCTGAAAAAACAACTGCAGGTACTATTGAAGTTTTTCAAAACACTGGCCACAATTCTGATTATTTGAGGATTTAGTAAATTTCAGATTTTTTAGTAAGTTTTCAGACTATTTCAGAAAATTTAGTAAATGAGCAGACTTGGGTGAACTATTTTTGAAAGAGTATGTCACCCGAATTCTAACCTTAGAGCTATGTTGTGGCCAAAACTGCCCTTGCAAAACTATTTTGGCTCACTCTGTCCTGGAACAGTAGGCTGATTTATGAAGCAAGCATCTTACAAGTCTATCTGTCACATTTAGATTTTTGGAATCTGATCATTTTGTTGTCGTTTTTCTAACAATGTGAATGGGGACCTATTAGGGCCCCTATTCAGGAAAGGTCTTAAATCTGAATATATTAACCCATTTAGTACTTTCTTGAATTGGAACAGAGGGTAACTCTTGAGATCTTATTCAGATGACTGAGAATTTTTCAAAAAATGTCTTGGTGGTTTGTAGAGTTCTGTTAAATTGCTGTCCAAGAGATTACTGTCTATCTTTGAAATTAGAATATTAGTCATAAGCACTGCTATTGCCATAAAGCAAAAAATAACAGCTAGTCTACCCTCTAGATTCGCATTTGACCCTGTGTTTTAGGAAAGGCACTATACTAACTGTACTATTACTCCTATACACACTCAACAATTTTCTCAAACTGTATTATTGCTTAACGTCTGGTGCCAGAGAAAGTGATTATCCCCGCCTGAAAATGACTTAGACCTTATCAAGAACTATGTCTAATCCACTGACTTTGGAAGTAAATATTACAAACTGCACTCACTGGGTGTAGTCTAATCCAATGAATTTGAATATGAAGGTGCTGGAAGCCTGAAAGAACAGTTAAATATAATTAAGTTTCATTGCATATTTCTGTTCCAGCACCTGTTCAGAGCTTGTCCATCATACCCTGTCTTAGACTAGCCAAGATTTAATGAGTTCATTCAGTACTTTACCTTCTCTTCATGATGTCTGAAAGAGCTTCCATTTATCTTGATATATTGAAGTCCTATACAAAAGCTCATTCACTTAAATATTACAGAAAGAAATTGCTCACCTCATTGATTGAGTGTCCCTGCACTGTCTGTAGGTCTACTTCTACTTAACAAAATAAAGACTAAGGAATTGCAGTTCTGAGGAGCAAGCATCTATTTTAGTGAGTAAATTCCCCAAAGGGGTGATGACTCTAGGACAAATTCAGAATTTCATTCCATTGTCATCAGGAGTCATTGATATATTTTTAAGCTTGGAAAATCTGAAGATGGAACCTTTACCACAGTTCTAAGATTTTGCTAAATGAATGGCAGAAACCTCCTCCTTTAAATGTTTGTTTGTTTGTTTGTTTGTTTTTCTCCCCTTGTGTTTGATGTTACAGTCAGGTTTTGAAACACTATGCAGTCACAACACTGTGTGAGCATGACAGAGTACATACAGAGGAACATAGGGGTAGTTTTGCTCGATTCTTTTGTGAAACCCTTGGGCTGAGCTGGGCAGCCTTAGTAACTAACATAAGTGTTTGGATAATCATTCTATCATTGTATTATTAGTAGCATTACATAATACTTCTATTATTGTATCCCTACAAAAGCAGAAAAAGTAGGAAGACATAACAAGTTTCAGGAACAAGATCAGGAAAAAAAAGTAACTTGTCTCTGGTTATGGTAACTTCTGCTTTTATTTCTCCTCTTCAGGTGATTCATCCTTTTCCTAAGAAGTAATTTCTTTCTTTGCCCTTTCCTCCTGTGATTCCACCCCTTCTTTTCACAGGACTTCTCAATTCTTTTATACCTATATATCTTCTGTAATACCTCAGTGTGGCTAGACTGAGAATCTTGTCAGGAAAGCAACATCCTGCAGTCTTATCTTTCGATAGCCAAACTTAATGCAGCTGAAAGCTTTCATTTGCTGAGAAAGAAACTGAATATGAGGCAAAGACCTAAACATTCAACAAAAGGAAATGTAATTTTCTTGAGTAAGAAGAAAGAGAAATCCAAATTAAATCCCAAACAAAAAAAAAAAATATTTGCAGCAGTATATAAATTAACTAGGGTAACAAGATATTTTTTGTGTAGAAGCCTAGAAATGGTCTTTTGAATGATTGTGAAAACTTCTTTATCAATTTCAAAAACATATTTTCAAACCAACATTATTTTTTGATATCCTATACTGAAACTTTCTCAAATTTCTGTAGCTGTGAGCATTATGGTCCTGGTCAGTAGGGAGGACAGGTAGTGAGCCACTGGGAAATCAGTTGTCTGTAGTATACCTAAGCTAAACTAACTTTTCTAATTGTTTGCTAATGATATTGGCAGGGAAGAGTCATAAGACCCTTGCGGAATATATTTAAGCATACATCTTTGTTATAGATGTGCTTGATGTGATGTTCAGAATGGATAGATATGGACTTTTGAACTAAAGGAAGCTTCTCAGCACAATGATGATTCTATTCCTAGGCCTTGCTATATGAGTAAATTAAAATTTTAACTCCCTAGCTAATATTTGCCAACTATTTTAAGTGACCAAAACTGATTCCACTAAAGGAATTCATTTTGAAATGAAAAAGAAGCCTGAATTACATATACTATTGCAAAACTGCTGGCTTACCTCATTCTTTTTCTCTCTCAAGAACAACGTTTCAGTCATAGGATGCATTTAAAAAAAAGAAAAAAAAAGATTGATATATTGTTCCTCCTGTATATGTTTCCTCATATTAATGAACAACGCTGAGCATTTATGCTCAATATTAACCAACCTGTGAATAATCACTTTATTAGAAATATAAAAAATCAGTGTGATAAGGTTTATGACAATCAGGTACAAAATGTTTGTCTCTCAATTACTATATCAATAAATGTAAGGTCTTAGCTTTCAGTGATCAAACCTCCAGATAGTAACCTTGATGATAAATCAATGAATGTTATATTATTTAGTTGTAAAGAAATCATTGGTAGGAATACAGAAATTTGATGGATACAGTGTTTAAAATATCTACAAATAATTGCAAAAACTTTCATGTAAATTATATTTCAAAGAAAATGACACTGGAATGTTTTGCCATTGAAAATATGTTTTTTTTTTTTTTTTTTTCCTTTTAATAGCAGCTTCTTTATCTGCGTTCTTCTGTCTTTTATTATTATGAATGTGACAAGGAGGTAGATTTTATGTAGGAATGCTAATAATTTGATTCATTTTCTGTGAAGGAACATCCAATAGCAGAGATCTCCATCTAAAAATAAGCATGCTTAGTAAGGAAACCAGTGTCCAAGAAAAAAAAAAAATCTTGTGTCAAACTCAGCCAAACTTTATATCATATATAAAGAAATACTAGGTACCTTTGCTTTCATTAGCAAAGATAATGTATGCTGTTGTCCATTCAAATCTACTACTACCTCCTAAAGGCTCTAAAGATTGTAGAACATCAAGGAGTCTTGTATAATTCACTATTGTGCTGCTCCTTACTGTCAAAGAGGAGAGAAAATGTTCCTCTTCTGTCTTAGAGGCATATTCAGTGCAAATATGCTTTACAGATGATGTAGAGCAACAACCTAAATGTGATGCTGGAAGGTTAAAGGGAGGGAAATTGAGGAATGATAAATGCAACTGTAAAGAGGGCAAAGACATGGAAGAACACAAGTAGCTGAATACTATTGCATGCTCAGAAGTGGGATGAAGCCCAAAAAAGTAAGCAGGGACAAATGAAGGTTTAGAAAGACTGAAACAGAAAGCTAGATATTTGTATAAAATTATAAAGGTAAATAATAACAATAATAACAATAATAATAATAATAATAATAGTATGGAAAAATCACAAAATATGGAAAATCACAAAGAAGGTGATTAATTTTCCAGAGAGTTAGGCTTGCAAAGGGATTCAAATTCCCATCTGCCTTTGGAGACACGTAAATCCATTTTTTTTTTTCATGGGTGTCCTTAAAAGAGTTCTTTAGGCAATAAATGTCATGCCTTTTGTTTAGCAGTCACAAAGCTCTCAAAATACTGTTCAAAGGATTAAAAGGCTATTAACAAACAAAATATTTTCCCACCTATTTAGCTGAACAAGGCTGATCCTAGAAGTGTTTTCTAAGGTATGTGCAGTCAACCCTTAGATTGCAGTCATTGTTCATAGGATTACAAGCAGCCAAGCTAGGCTTAAAAGGAAATGTTAGAATGCCAATCACAGTCTTGCTATGGCAACACAGAACTTCGTGCAGGTTAGTTCAGCCAGGCTTTTCCTGGGATGGGCTTTGGTGGAGGCTGCCAAAACCAGTAATGACCTGCCGTTCTGCAGATAAGGGTCTACCATCCCACAGATGGTGCCAAAACCTGTTCAGATAGGTTGAGCTGTAGCTCTCCTCACAAAAGAGTCCAAACAGTGCTTTATATAGGATATATCTAAATTACATTGTACACAAAACCATACAGTAGTGACATTGGTTGCCTTCAACCAAAGAGGTAACAGCAAAATTGGTATCAGATTTCCCTCAACAGTGGCACTGCTGATCACTCCCTTCTGCAGATCTGCTCTCTTTTTCATATCTTTTCATTGATGTTTGTCATCAGTATAGACTTTGCTGCAATATTTTTCTCCTGGTAAATAAACTGGGGACCTTTATCAGAGACATTTAAAGCTTACAATTTCCTCCTTGTCAAGGCTTCCTTCTCTGGGGAGGGCAAGGGGAAGGCTGAAAGAAACTATGATCTGGTAAAGTCCCGCAGCATGGCTATAGCCAGAGGACCTGCAAATGGGCATCCCAGTTCTGTGCTCTATGTAAAGAAGGTAGAAATGAACTATTGTGAGCATATGTTGTGAGTGTCTGTTGTTGTTCAACCTGACAGGCAGCTAAATACCATGAAGCCATTTGCTCACTCACCTCACAGTGGGATGGGAGAGATTATTGAAAAGAGAAGTGCAAGAACTCATGGGCTGAGATAAGAAAATTTAATAAAAAAAAAAAAAGGGAAAAAAAAAAGAGAAAAAGAGAAAAAATAACAAAAAGAATAAACAAAACAAGTGATGCACAATGCAGTTGCTCACCACCCACTGACCAATGTCCATCTAGTCCCTGAGCAGCTGTAGCCCTCCAAAGCCAACTCCCCCTGGTTTTATTGTTCAGCATGACACCATAAGGTATGGAATATCCCTTTGGCTGCTTTGGGTCAGCTGCTCTGGTTCTGTCCCCTCCCAACTTCTTGTGCTTCCCCAGCCCAGAAAACCAACCATATCAAAACCAACTGCATCGAAAGC
The DNA here is from genome assembly GCF_013377495.2 of Cygnus atratus. Lineage (NCBI taxonomy): Eukaryota > Metazoa > Chordata > Aves > Anseriformes > Anatidae > Cygnus > Cygnus atratus. The sequence continues at coordinate 14,414,977 of NC_066364.1, read as the reverse complement.
AGCATGGCCAGCAGGGTGAAAGAGCTGATTCTCCCCCTCTGCTCTGCTCTTCTGAGACCCCACCTGGAGCACTGCGTTCAGCTCTGGGGCCCCCAGTATAAGAAGGACATAGATCAATTAGAAATAGTCCAGAATAGGGCAACAAAGATGGTCAAAAGGCTGAAGCACCTCTTCTATGAAGACAGGCTGAGGAAGTTGGGGTTGTTCAGCCTGGAGAAGTGAGGGCACTGCGGAGGCCTTAAAGAATCTTTCCAGGACCTAAAGGGAGCCTCCAGGAAAGCTGGGGAGGGACTCTGTCAGGGAGTGTAATGATAAGACAAGGAGTAATCGCTTTAAACTAAAAGAGGGGATATTTGAATTAAAGGTTAGGAGGAAATTATTCACTCAGAGGGTGGTGAGGCCCTGGCACACAGGCTGCCCAGAGAAGCTATGGATACCGCATCCTTGGGAGTGTTCAAGACCAGGTTGGATGGGACTCTGAGCAACCTGGTCTGATGGGAGGTGTCCCTGCCCATGGCAGGGGGGTTGGAACTAGATTGTCTCAAAGGTCCTTTCCAACTCAAACCATTCTATGAACTATGAGATTTTTGTGTTTAAATTGTGCACAGTTTGCTCTTCACATTATGTAGCCATGTATTGCTATCCCTAGCATTACCCCTAGAAGTTAAGAAAAAATGTACTTTTTGTTATCTCTCTATGACCAGCTCAGTGTTAATCATAGAATCATAGAATCATAGTATTATAGAATATCCCGAGTTGGAAGGGACCCATAAGGATCATCAAGTCCAACTCCTGGCACTGCACAGGTCTACCCAAAAGTTTAGACCATGTGACTAAGTGCACAGTCCAATCGCTTCTTAAAATCAGACAGGCTTGGTGCAGTGACTACTTCACTGGGGAGCCTGTTCCAGTGTGCAATCACCCTCTTGGTGAAGAACCTCTTCCTGATGTCCAGCCTAAACTTCCCCTGCCTCAGCTTAACACCGTTCCCGCGGGTCCTATCACTGATGTTTACGGAGAATAGGTCCCCTGGCACTCCACTCCCCCTCATGAGGAAGTTGTAGACTGCGATGAGGTCCCCCCCTCAGCCTCCTCTTCTCCAGGCTGAACAGGCCCAGTGACCTCAGCCGCTCCTCATATGTCTTCCCCTCTAGGCCATTCACCATCTTCATCGCCCTCCTCTGGACACTCTCCAACAGTTTAATGTCCTTTTTGTACTGTGGTGCCCAGAACTGCACACAGCGCTCGAGGTGAGGCCGCACCAGCACAGAGTAGAGCGGGACAATCAGAGGTGAAGAAGGCATTAAACGTCTCTGCTTTGCCTGTGTCATTATCTGTGAAGAGACCTTCCCCATCTAGTAGCGGACCTATGTTTTCTTCGGTTCTCCTTTTTCTGTTCACATATCTAAAAAAAACTTTTTTATTGTCTCCCACAGACATGGCCAGCTTCAACTCTAGTTGGGCTTTGACCACATGAATTTTCTCCCTACAAACATGATCAGCATCCCTGTATTCCTTCCTCATCGCCTGACCCTCCTTCCAGCAGCCGTACACTTTCTTTTTTCCCCTAAGCTCCAGTAGAAGATCCCTGGTCAGCCAGGCCAGCCTTCTGCCCCGCCTGCCTGCCTTCCGATATTTTGGGATCGCCTGATCTTGTGCTTTTAGGAGGCAGTGCTTAAAGATTGACCAGCACTGATGGACGCCAATGCCTTCAAAAGCAGTTTCCCAGGGGACCTTGCTGACTAGTTCCCTGTTTTCCCCATATCCAGGGCTGAAGTTTTGGTGACAGTTTTCCTTCTGTCACCATAAATTCTAAACTCAACCACTTCATGATCACTATGACCAAGACAGCCACCAATTGCCACATCTCCCATCTCCTTGTTCTACACTTTTTCATTATTCTTATTGATTTCTTGTCTGCAAGGTTGGGTGTGCAATTATCATAAGATATTAAACCATTTTTAATTAAGTACTCTTTCAATGTTCTGTACAACAGTGTTCTAAAAATAGTTGTTTGCCATCGTATTACACTATGTCTTAATGTTCCAAAAGACCTGTGCAAATGCCCATGTATATATGCTAACTTAATAAACAGAGCACTCAGAAAACACTCTTCTTTTACTGTTTCCCAAATGTCAAGGAACCAAGCTACTCAACAGCTAACCAAGCCTCTCAACAACTTTCTGACAAAGGTACAAATTACTCATTTTCAAAGGGGTAGCAATAAGCAAAAAACATTTAGATGAATTACAGAGTGAATTGCAGAATACAATTGCATCTATGGCTGAATTGAGATTTAAAAAAAAAAAAAAAAAAAGAACACGAGAGCAGTCTTTTTTTTTTTCCTTTTTTTTTCTTTTTTTTTAACTTACATTGCAGCTTGGTGAAGGCAATATATAGTATTTTTCCTTAGGAAGCTAGGTGACAAGTAAATGTTTTAGGAAGAGGAAAAAGTAAACAAACAAAAAGATGGGAAATATAATGTTATAGAATTTGTTTTGTGAGCAATGGAACTAGGGAAGTTTATTTCCTGATGGAGTGCTGTCGTGTCTTCAATGCAATACCTCTAGTTTCCACTCCCCCTTCCAGCCACCAACAATTATCTAGCTTGCTTTATACTGTCAGTCTGAAAAGGATGGCTTAGGCTGTAGTCAAGGTACATGGCAGCTGCTTGGCTGCTGGCTGCCACCATGCTGGAATGATAAGAGCTGAACTTTTGTCTCCTTTTCATCAGAGGGAACACTCTTGAGATCCCTATGCTCTGCCGAGCTGCTGATTTTCATAAAGCTTTTACACATTCACTATCTTTTTTTTTTTTTTTTTTTTTTTTTTTGCATTTAGCACTGTTGAATTTCACTGACACAGACCATGAGGTTAAAAAAATTACATGGAAAGATGAGAATGAATGGATGAAGAGGAAGCTTAGCTGCATAATGCCCATTGTCAATACGAAGCCATACTAAAAAGCATAATATTGTTATATATATAAAATACCCTTTCCTCTGTTTTTGTAACTGAAATGAATAAAAACCTGTGAAAGTAATTTCGACATGTCCCATCTTAACCATACTTTCATAGAATTGCAATGGAAGTATTTCCAAGTGCTCTTTTTTATTTTTTTCTTTTTCTTTTTTTTTTTCTTCCTTTTAAAATTATTTTTCCTACGGGAGTATCTGAAGATCCTCAGTTGGGATTAAAGCTCCACTGTACAACAGAACATCAATATCTGGAAAACCAGAGTAAAGTAGTTAAACAGAAAGTAATAGAGTCAGAGTACTGAATATCTTCTTCTCACCCACTAATGAGATGATGCTGGGGGAAAAGGAATACCAGCCTCTGATATTAGCTTTTGTTTGACTATACTTGTTCTGTCCTGTGCTCCTTTTCATTACACTCCCAAGTGCACATGTTAAGTTTTTTTTTTCAGCCAAAGAAAGAAAGAAAAAGAAGAAAGGAAGAAAGGAAGGACAGAAGAAAAGGAAATTAAATTAAATGATGCAAGAACTTCTCCAATGCCTGCATGATGCAGATATTGAGAACTAAAATCTTTTTGTATGTCTTCTTAGGGGAAAAACAGAGTGAACAATCAGTTTGTGAACAATTAATTTGCTGTAGGCTTCAACATTTAGATGTGTCTGGCTCAGGAATGTGTTGCTTACTTTAGGGACAAAATGATTATTTGGCTAACCAGTTAGAGTCTATTATATCACTTTGAACAAATGCTTCTATAATTTGTTATGTGAAACATCCATAAGGATAAATTAAATTAACTTGAATTTCCACTGGAAGAAAACAAGCTTCAGAAGAGATTGATTTCTAATTTTGATGCAGCTGATGCTACAGAAAGTGCTCCACTTTTATCTTGCTTGTTAAATTATTATAATCATTATTTATTTATTTATTTATTTATTGCTTCCACTCTGCACAAACTTTTTTTTTTTTTTGTCTTGGTAAGATAAATCTAAATAATTACCCCACTGTCTCTCCAATTCATTCCTCTTCTATTGCCACCTCTACCAAAAATCTGCTATGATGTTTACATTAAGTGCATAAATGTGTAACTGAGTGGTGAATCATGTGCTTGAAGCTGTACACAGACAACAAAAATAGGTCACCACTTCTCCAAGAAGCTGTGCTTTAGTCATACTTCAGTCTTATTTTTATTTATTTTTACTCAGTAGTGAAGATTCAAACATAAAAAATGATGTAACTGTACTGGTTTGGCTTATTGAGTGAAAACAATTCCAAACTAGTAATGCAAACTTGTAATCCATGAATTGTCTGCCTAAGTCTACACAGGCACTGGAAAACATACCTTCATTTAATGAAGGATTTATTCTGTACTCGTGTAAACCATAATGGTAATACTGTACCTTCTCTAAGAAGCTTAAACAAACTTGCTTGTCAGGGTTACAATCTCTCTGTCTAGTGCTAAAACTGATGACTTTAGCCCCAGGAGTTTCTAGCAGTGATGATAACACAAAAGAATGGGAAGGTGATGGTTCAGTTAGTTCCCTATTAGTTCCTTCTGCTAAGAGCTGTTCCATTGCTGTGAATAATACACCCAGCAGCAGTGTGAAAGTTGTCTACAGAGACAAGGGTTTGCTCCTGAGATAAGTGTTATTGACCAAAGACAGATCTAATGACAGAGAAAAGTCCTCTTGTGTCACCCAGCTCATTTGGACATGGATACTGGAATAAATTAATAATCCATTTGCCTTCACTTCATTTTTCACTTTAGCGAATGATGTTTAACATTTAACCAAAAATAAGCTTCAAGGAGGAAGTTGAGCAGATCCAAGCAATGTATTTGACAGAAGAAATCTTCCACTGATATAAAGGGGTTTCACCCCATTGAAGTGAAAGAGACAGACTGATCCAGTGCTGTCTGGATCAAAGACGGCACTGTGTTAAAGACGATAAATTATGATTTATCCTTATGAGAATAACCACCACAGTGCTCAGTGGACTAGGAGTAATGTTTCACAGGATACAGGATGGGGGGAAATATCTTTATTACTGCCTGGTGGCATGAAGAGTTTCAAGGGACAGGAGAGTAATACTAATAGCTTTGCAAGCGTGAGACTAGATAATAAGCAAAGTATTATCCCATATTTTTTGCCTGCAAATGTTATCGTTTAGCTGAGCTAATAACAAGCTACACTTTTTGAGAAATGCATGTGGGAAGATCTGTCAGAATGTTCTGTTCTTTAGCTGTAAACAGGAGAAAATGAATGTAATTGCATTACAATACTTTTATCTTGCCGGAATTACCTCCTACTGTACTGTCATAACTGGGGTGGCAGAAACTGTTTGCACATTATTTATTTTTTCTGTTCATCAAAATTCTCCTGCATGGTTACTCTCACATGATAAATAGTGCCCACGTAAATAGAGACTTTTAAAGGATAACCATAAGATTATTATGTACATAATAAAAAATAAAGATGGCATATATATTTACCAAGGCAAGGATTGTCAAAGTTTGATAATTTTAAATACCTTTAGATACCCCAGTATGAACTGTACTGAGAAAAGAGAATGTATGGAAGTTTCTTACATTTACATAGCTGTATGTTTCCACTTGCTTTTTGCCTGAGCCACCTTAAAAATGTTTATTTATTTATTTATTTTTAAACAGTTTAATCCTGTTTTTATTAATATAAGATATATTGATAGATGTTTGCCATCCCATTTGCTCATTTGCTCATCCAGACAGTCTCTCTAGAGAGGTTTGCTGCCTGCCAGGGGCCAACATTTGTGATATCACAAAGAGGATATCAAGCCTGGTAATGCCAGAGGACTACCAGCCATTCTTACTCTTTCTTATAGGGTTGAATGAGGCTGCACTGAGGAGATTCTGAAATATCAAAAGGGACATTATGTCCCTTGGAAAAATGATGAAGGGATCAGAAGTGCAGGTAGTGTTCTCCATCTTCCCACTTGGAGGCTGGGACCCAAGAAGAAGGAGATGAATGGATCAGGGGAATGATTAGCTGCATGGCTGGTGCCACACAGGGTTTGGGGCTCTACAATCTTGTATACACCTTCAAGAGATCAGGCATGTTGACACTGGATGATGTGCAGCTGACCAGGTGGAGCAAGAGTGTTCTGGGCAGAAAGTGGGCTGGACTTACTAGCAGAGCTTTGAACTAGATGCAGTAAGGGAGAGGATGTACTTCTGAGTGACAGAAAAGAAATGGGGAACACCAACACTTTAGGAAGCAACAGGAAAATAACTGTAAACTGTCAAAAAAGGAATTAGGGAAGGCTTCTGTAAAAAGCTGGTGCGGATGATAGCCCAGCTGAAGTGCTCCTACGCCAATGCACACAGCATGGGAAACAAGCAGGAGGAGTTGGAGACCATGGTGCATTTACAAAACTATGACTTGGTTGCTATCATGGAAATGTGGTGGGGCAAATCACACAGCTTGGATGCTAGAAGAGACAGGCAGGGAAGGAAGAGCAGAGGTGTTGCCCTCTATGTTAAGAAATTGATAGATTGATAAGAGCTGCCTCTGAGAAACGGAGCTGTGAACAGGTATACTGCAGGGATTTGTCTTGGGGACAGAACTGTTTAATATCTTTTTCAATGATGTAGACAGTGGGACTGGGTGCAACCTCAGCAAGTTTGCAGATGATGCTAAGATGAGTGGTGCAGTTGATACAGTGGTGCAAGTGGAACAGCAGGAAAGGATGCCATCCAAAAGGACCTGTACGAGAGATAAAAGTGGGCCCACATGAACCTAAAGTGGTTCAATAAGTCCAAGTGCAAGTTGCTGCATCTTGGTGAGGCAATCCCAGACATGACTACAAAATGGGAGAAGAACTCATTGAGAGCAGCCTTGCAGAGAAGGACTCAAGGGTTCTGGTAGACAAAAAGCTTGACTTAAGGCAGCAGTGCATGCTTGCAGCTCAGAAGGCCAACCGCATCCTGGGCTGCATCAAAAGAGGTGTGGTCAGCAGGTCAAGGGAGGTGATTATCAGTCTCTACTCCGCAGTTGTGAGGTCCCACTTGGAGCACTGCATCCAAGTCTGGGGTCCCCAGCACAAGAAACATGCATACCTGTTAGAGCAGGTCCAGAGGAGGGCCAGGAAGATGATCAGAGGGCTGGAGCACCTCTACTACAAAGACAGGCTGAGAGAGTTGGGGCTGTTCACCCTGGAGAAGAGAAGGTTCCAGGGAGACCTCATTGTGGCCTTTCAGTACTTAAAGGGGGCTTGTAAAAAAGATGGAGAGTGACTTTTTAGATGGGCAGATAGTGGTAGGAGAAGTGGAATGGTTTTAAACTAAAAGAGCGGAGATTTAGATTAGAAGTTAAAAGGCAATTCTTCACTGAGAGTGTGATGAGGCCCTGGAACAGGTTGCCCAGAGAAGCTGTGGATGCCCCATCCCTGGAGGTGTTCAAGGCCAGACTGGATGGGGCCTTGACCAATCTGATCTAGTGGGTAGCATCCCTGCCTATGGCAGAGGAGTTGAAACTAGATGATATTTAAGGTTTCCTCTAACCCAAGCTATGCTATGATTTTGTGATATGATGATTCTATGTTTCAAACACTCTCAGCTTTCACAGCATATCCATGTACTTGACTCTCAGTTTGACCTCTCTTCCTCCTCATGAAGAATATTTGAAATAGCACTGTATCAAAAGAGTTAAGTACTCTTCATTAAGACTACACTAAATGAACAACTATCATCTCTTAGATATAAATGAGTTAGAAGAAGAAAATACTAGAAAAAAAATCATTTCTCATTTATTACTAGTAAAATACTGATGTATTTGTGATAATAGAGGAAGTTGACAAGAAACTTTTTTGAGGGGGAGGTGTAGGGAGGTGTATCCCCTCCCCCCCCCCCCCAATTTTTTTTCTACTATGCAAAAAACTAATCTAATAAACCATTAAGAATGTTATATGTGCTGATCTATCTTAAAGAAACAAGATGTGTCCTGAAAGCATAAAACAAAAAGGTTTCATTATAGATAAAATCAAATGGAGTTCAAGGATTATAACTGAAGCAGTTTGTGCCTCAAGAAAGGATTAAGCTATAAAATAACTAAATGTGAAGCAAAGCAAAGTGTTTGAAGGACAGATAAGGTCACCACAAAGGACAACCAAAATGAGAAAGATGAAAATACATTAACATCAAGAGAAAATAAGAAGTTTAACTTAGTGTACAAAAAACAAGGCTAAAGTAAGGAACCGAATACCTGATAAAAGAATGTATCTGAAAAAGTAATATATCATCAAAATGGACTAGAAGAAAAGGTTTAGGATTACTATGAAAAGAACAGTAAAATCTTCAGCAGAGAGCTCAAATAAACTTCCCAAATATGTAACAAAAAAGCAGATGCCAGGGAGACAAGTGTCAAAAATGAAGAAAAAAATAAATACTCAGAGGATCATCTTAAGGACTTGGCCATTTAAGACTGTACATATATCTATATATATAGAGAGATATTTTTGTTAACAAAACATGAGAAACTAACTCCTATGTGGTCTACAACTTCAATGTCATGTGCAGTATGATTGAATACTACAAGATATCCTTTAAGCATAAAACCATCTCTCTATTATTGTTATAATGTGGGGATAAGCACAAAGAACAAGTTTTGAAAGCCAGGTGCTCAGAGAAGTACATTAGGATCAGATAAGGACAAAAAATCTAGACAAATTTAAAATTAACTTGTTTAATCAACATCTCCATGTTTTCAAAATGCATAGTTAAATAAACAATAGAAAACAAAATACTGATCCTAAACCGGTCCTTGAACCTTCATTCAATTAAACCCTTATTTTTGTCCTGAAGTCTGTCTATAGTCATGACAGGCCTTAAATTTGGGATTGACAGCTGTTTAAATGGTTCTTTAACAGTGTTTGTGGAAGATGTGTCATCATGAATCACAGCATGAAGCATCTACAGGAATGTTATTTGCAGTGTTGAAGCAGATGACAACAGACAAAGTCAGTAGCACTGGTTATTTGTATCTTTGCAGATTGAATAGCAGACAGAAATGGAGCAACTGAACAATGGAGAAACTGAACAATGTCTATTTCTTCATACGTATGAAATCTCTATCTACCTCCATGGTCTGGGACCACGGGGCATGTCAACAGAAAAGTAGGTAGAGGCTCTGGAAGACCCCACAGTTCCAGACTGGAAGACTCCTGAGAAGCTTTCTAGATAGAAAAATGCTAAGAGCTAAAGCCATCTTTGAAATCATTTATGGCAAAGATCTGTATCTTATCAAATATCATGAAGAGCAACATGCCATTCATCAGTTCAATTTCTGCAACAGCAGCACACACAAATTTCTATGTTTATACTAATAAGACCATTATAATTAAAAATAAAATAAAATTAAATTAATTGTTCAATCTTGCTACTAAATTGTACTCTTAAATCTGAGGATGAAACTAAGCTGAAGTCTGAAACATTTGGCTATTATGCAAAGATTGTTGACTGTGAGAGTGCTGAGTATAGTTTTCCCAAATTCACTCAGTTGTTGTGTATTAGACATAGCTCTCAATATAGCTCAAAGATCAACACTCTGGATGCTCCATAAAAGAACTTAACCAGCAGTTAGGCACTCTCCCTGAAGCCCTTTTGGTCATTATAGACTTCTAAATACCTACAAGGATCATATGAAAAAGTCAGGACCAAAATTTAGATGCTATGCAAACTTACGTATTATATGGGTTCAAGGGCTGTTGGAAGAGGGAATTTGTGGTCTGCATTTTTTGGAATGTACATTTTAGCATATGCTTAAAAACTACTTTAATAGCCAAAGTAAAATCTTTGAGTCTTGCCCATAATTATCTGGCTCCTGCATTGTTCTGATAATGTCAGGTTTTGAACAGTGTAGGAATTCCCATCTGTATTCTGCAGGGTCCTTTTTGCTGCACAAAGAGTTTACTCCATTCTAGAGGACTGTACTTATTCACAATTATTCATTTTTCTTCCTTGGCACTGTACTTTCTCATTTCACACCATTTGGGAGTTTTTATTCACCTATGATGCACAATACATAAATATCACAGAGGCAGAAAATTCAAAGTGAGGAAAAAAGTTTTCATCTCAAGTGTATCAAATCTTACTGTCCAAAATGTTCTACTCAGCTACTATATTTTGCTAAGCCAAGCAATACTGAATCTGTTCAAAAATATCCACCAATGATATTTTAGTGTTCAGAGATGTTTCTGCTTTATGCCTTCTCTCTGAACTATGGTGGATATAAGACATTTGGATGACTCCTGTGGAAATATAACATCAAGATTGAGAATTGGTGCTTTCTGGAATAATTACACCATTTCAGAAACAATAATTGCTGACATTGTAATCTTAACTGAGAGTTTGCTGAAGCAGTCTTACCTCTTTACTGCATTTCTGCAGAGTACATCCATGAGCTCCTGTTCTTTCAATAGTATCTCTACAATACACATTAGCAAGATAGATGCTCTTAACTTGACAGGAAAATCTTTCGTGGTTGTAAACTAGAAAAATTTAGTTGAAGTCAATGACTCTGTATCCACTCTGACCAGATGGGAGGCAATGCTATTATGTGAAGAAGTTGAATCCTTTGAACTCTAATTGAGAATATATTTTTTCCAAACAATTCCTACTTTCATTTATCACATTCAGTGAGGAGCTTCTGGAATCCCCTAAATAAGTGAAATAAACAGATTCACAAACTGATACAGTTAATAAAAGTTCAGCATTTATACAGCATGAAAGGAGCCAGGCTGGTCAGATCATAGAGTCACAAAATAGTTGATTTTGGAAGGGACCAATGGACATAACCTGGTCCAATCACCCTGCTCAAGCAGGGTCACCTAAAGCTGGTTTCCCAGGACTGTGTCCAGATGGGTTTTGAATGGATGGAGACTCCAGAGCCTCTCTGGGCCACTTCTCAGTCAACTGGACAGAAAAGAAGTGCTTCCTGACATTCAGATGGAACACTTTGTATTTCAGTTTGTGTCCATTCTGTCTTGTTCTATTGCTGGACACCTCTGAAAAGAGCTTGGTTCTGTTCTCTTTGCACCCTCCCTTCATGTATTTATAGACATTGTTAAGATCCTTCCACAAGCCTTCCCTTCCCAGCTCTCCCAGCGTATCCTCAGAGGAGTGATGCTCCAGACTCTTATTATTATCTGTGGTTATTTGTTGGACTCTCCATGTCTGTCTTGTCCTAGGCAGCCCAGTATTGGACACAGCACTCCAAGTGTGGCCTCACCAGTGCAGAGGAGAGGAGAAGGATCACCTCCCTCAATCTGCTGGCAACACACATGCAGCCCAAGATAATATTAACCGTTTATTTATTTATTTATTTTTTTTTCTTCAAGAACACATCATTGGCTCATGGTCTTCCTGATGTCCACCAGGACCTCCACATTTTTTTCTGCAAAACTGCCTTCCAGTTGAATGGCCCTCAACATGTCCTGGTATCTGGAGTGTTTCCTCTTCACATGCAGGACTTTCCACATCTCCTTATTGAACTTCATGGAGTTCTTGTCAGCCCATTTCTCCAGCCTGTCCAGCTCCCTCTGGGTGGCAGCACAACCCTCTGGTGTATTCATCGCTTCTCCCAGTCTTATGTCAGCAGCAAACTTGCTAAGAGTATGCTGCCCCATTGTCCGGATCATTAATGTAGATGGTGAAATGGACTGGACCCAGTATTGACCCCAAGAGTAATTACTGGCTTCTAATTTGGCTTTGTGCCATGGATCACTGCCCTCTAAGCCTGGTCATTCAGCCAGTTTTTAATCCACCTCACTGTCTGCTCAACTAGCCCATGTATTGACAGTTTGACTATGAGGATCTTATGGGAGACAGTATCAAAGGCCTTACTGAAATCCAGGAAGACAATATCTACTGCTCCCCCTCATCTGCCAGAACAGTCATTTTATTGTAGAAGTTTATCACGTTGGTCAAGCATGACTTCCCCTTGGTGAATCCATGCTGACTACTCCTGATATTTTTCTTGCCATTCATATGCCTAGAAATTGTTTCCAGGATTAGCTGATTCACCTAAGGATCACCTTCCCAGGGACTGAAGTTAGGCTGAGCAGCCTGTAGTTCCCTGAGTCCTTCTTGACTTTCTTGAAGATAGTAGTGACATTTGCTTTCCTCCAGTCCTTAGACACCTCTCCCAATTGACGTGATCATTCAAAGATAATCAAGAGTGGCCTCACACTGACATCTCAGCCAAATCCCTCAGAAATTTTGGTCTAGCTGAAGTAAAGAAGACATTCAGTACTTCAGACTTTTCCCTGTTCTGTGTAACCAGGTCCCCCATCTCACTCAGCAAGGGGCCCACAGTTTCCTTAGTCTTCCGTTTACCACTTATGTACAAATGAGCTTTGCAGAAGCCCTTCTTCTTTGATATATCTTGAAAGATGTCATTTTTGGGGCTTAAGACCCCAAATTAAGCCCCATTAATTTTAAAAATTAATAAATACTAAATAAATATTTAATAAATATTATAAATAATAATAATAATTTTAATAATAAAATAAAATATTTTAATAAAAAAATAATAAAATAAAAATAATAAATAAATAATAAATAATAAATAAATAATATATATGTAATATATAATATATAATATATATATTATAAAAAATAAAAAATAAATTAAAATTAAGACCCATTTGGGCTTAAGATTCCCTAACCATGCATTCTCAGAAGTTGTCTCCATATTCCTTCAAGGCTATCTGTCCCTGCTAATTTAAAGATTATTACTTTTTTAGACATTTGTGAATTAAAATATTATTTTTCAAAGGATTTGCAAAAATTGTTTTCTTCTAGCATCCATTTCTACTTTTGTCTTGTGACCTAATGATCACATCAATGCCTTTTTATGGTCAGTTTCCCCTTTAAAAAGATCTTGTCTGCTCTTCCAATTTAAATTCATTTTACTCTTCTTGGGCCCCAGTATATTTGTATCTGCATTCATATACTCATCCATATCAATACAGAGATAGATATAAATACATATTTATTTGTCTATATGGATATAGATATCCATATGCATTTGCAGAACGAAGAATAAGTCATATCTGACAGTCAGATACCTTACACTCTGAGAAGTCAAGACTGAACACTTGGTGGAAAGGAAACCAAATATTCATCTAACTTCTCCCAATTAATTAAATGCCAAAGGTCTACAATAAGATTTTCAGTCCTGCATAATTGAATTACAAGTACTTTTTTTCCCATAATCTCAGTCCAAGAAGTCAATCAAAACTTCATTCCAGTTACATGGAGTTTATGGATATTGACAGCTTGCAAGCATTTTTTGTTTTGAATAATTTATAGACAAAGATATATCTGACTTTGTTTTCATCCTGGTAGTGTATCTTCATGCAAGGGATTCCTGTGCAGACACTGGATGGAGAGGATATTGATTAGACAACTTTTAAAATGATGTAAAGGGACAAATCAAAGAATCTCATATTTCCTAAAGCTACTACATGTTTTTCTATATAATTTCAAATCACAGTAAAAAATATTTTAGAATAAAGTAGAGAAAGTGGTTATTTAACTACTATAAGTCCATGTCTCTGTGAATAAGCTTTATTTACATTTACACAAGTTAGGAAGATAAAACAATAATGAAAAATGGATTTCAGGAACATTAAACATCATGTTTCTATTTTACAAGATCTTTTAATTTACCTTTTCCATGACTAATAGATGTGGCTTTTTTTTTTTTTTTTAAGATTGTTATTTTTAGTGATGTTACATCAGTTCTAGTTTACAGGAGAGAAAAAACAGCTATAAAAAAGATGCTTCCAGCAGTACAGTACAGTACAGTCAAAGTATAAGTAGACTATATGAACTAAACATAAAGAAGAAGAGATTATTATTCTAATATTGGGTATTTTTTTTTAAAGTTTGGTTTAGGAGCTTGGATGGAAATCAGGATTATGACATTCCAAACTAGGACAGCTGAAATAAGGATATTGATTGTGGTTGTGTCAGCAAACAGTAGAAAAAAATTGGGTTGAAAGTTGGGATAGGAAAGTCAGGCAGTGCAGATATAGCTTTCGTCTGTCAGTAATAACCTGCAACAGATTATTTCCTCAGGTGTTTGCCCATTCTGCTTCAGGTGTTTTTTTTTTTGTTTGTTTGTTTTTGTTTGTTTGTTCGTTTTACCATCTTGTGCAGAAAGAACACTTTTTGTTTTAAAACTAACTCAGGACCAGGATTTTTTCCTTTTTTATTTTTTTTTCCTGACATTTTTTTGTTTTGTTCTACAGTGTTTGTTTATACCTTCTATCTTTCCCTCCTTCCTACTGTTTTGTTTTGTTTTGTTTTGTTTTGTTTTTCCTGGGATTTAGGTTTCACAAAATACCTCTCTGGTATCCTGACTATTTTAAATCCTTCATTCTTATCTTTTAGGTTTTGCTGTTTGTACATGTTTTCCCTTAACTAGTTTACGCAACTGTATGAGTCTCCACTGACTCCTTTTGCAGTTACATATTTTTGCTTAGATGTGTTACAAAATGTAAATAGTAATATTAAAATTAATAAAATGATTGGACACTGTTGCTGGTTATACTGTTTTAGAGTGGTCATATTTGGGTTGAATGAAGTCAAATATTGATTATATCTCCATTAATTTGCTTCTGCTTTGTGGGTGTAACAGGCCTCTAACTACACAAAATCAAACCAATGAAAATGAATGTATTAGGGGAATAAATTTCTGCACCATGGGGTGTGCAAGACTTAACTCTGGTGCTCTTTCATGGATTGTGCTGCTAATTAGAGTGATGGTTTTTTGCAGTGTAATTCATATCCTCTGTATGGTTATAATGAGGGGGCACTGCCACCTTGTAGGGAAATAACTTCTAATTTCTTCATAGCTTTAGCTTCTTAGGACTGATCCAGAGCAAAACTTGCCATTTGCATTAAATTATGTTTTAATCTTCTATTTATTATTCTTAATAACTTGGAGACAATAGGTATTTATCTATTTCATCTTTGATGCCTGCTTTTGTATATGGTAAGCAGTAGTTGAGCACTTTGTCTTGTGAGTAATTCTATTAAATAATTGATGTGGTACCACTTATTTCTAATTCCAGCAAGTGTGCTTTTATTTATTTATTTTTTTCACTTTTATGCTGACAATAACATTATAAATAGGGTCTGAATATACAGAAGAATATGATTGTCATAACTCCAAGGTGCTTTTGAACAGTTGTATCCCTGTTCATTATTAGGATAATAAATGCATTGGCCACAAAGATAAATTTTGCTCATTGCAAAGGCTGGACTTGGAATGTAAATGATGCAAGAATAAAAAAGGCATCAGGAATCTAATTTTAAGAGTATTTTACCTGGATATGGGTGTAATATTCACCCAGTAGTGCAGAGTAAAAAGGCTAACCACTACTTTCTTTTTAAATGTAGCACAGATGGTTCAGAATGGCCTCGATGGTGAGCTAAGTTATTGCTTGTTAAGATCAATAGACAATAGCTTTCCCTCCCTTTCCTTAAGCCAACTAAAATGGAAGAGTTATTGCAGCTCAAAGCCTCTAGGGTTACTCTGAGGATTGTGCAATATTGGAATACACAAAAGGCTCAGAATCTCTGTGGGTTCATCTGTTCAACTTTGACAACATTTTCAGGACTTTTTATATGTTAAAAAAAATAACCACAACACCATTTTTCATTGTAACAATTCATTCTGTTAGACAGTATTTCACAACCTAAGTTCTGCTCTCATTTCCCTTATGTTTAATAGTGTGTAAAGAGACTGAAAAAGATATTAAAGCTTTTGTACATAATTCAGCAACGAAGAGCATTTCATAAGGTATCATTAGTGTTTTAAAAGGACAGGATAGTTTTTGAAACAGTGGAGAAGATGAACAGATTTTCTGTTATGTGCTTGCATTTCTTTACCAATTTCCAGAACTGATGTGTTATCTATTAGCAAAGGTTACCCAAGGTCGTGTTGATTTAAGGTCTCTATCTCTTTGTTCTTGTTCTTTCCATATTTATTTGGCCCAGAGGCCAAAGAAAACTATTCTCTGTTTTTACTGGGCGAAGCATTTACAGATTCAGTATACATTTTATTCTTTTGATGACTCTGAGATTGGGATCTAACAGGAATAAATTTAGAATCATAGAATTGTAGAATATTCTGAGATGGAAAGGGCCCACAAGGATCATTGAGTCCAACTCCTGGTTGGACCACCCAGGAATCAAACTGTATGTCTGAGAGTATTGTCCAGCATGCTCAGTGCCAGAAGCACTTCCCTGAGGAGCCTGTTCCAGTGCCCGACCACCTCTCAATGAAAAACCTTTTCCTAATATCCAGCCTGAACCTTCCCTGACTAAGCTTCATGCTGTTCCCTCATGTCAAAGGAATTTTGCAAATTAAAAAAAAAAAAAAAAAAAAAAAGATTCCAGACTAGTTTTTCTAGATGCTATATCTATAACTCTATAACATCAATACTTTGTATCAAATCTTGCATAGGAGATTTTTGTAATTATAATTAAACATTTTCTTATATCTTAAAATATAACAGGAAATATACCCACATTTCAGAATCCTTTTTTTTTTTTTTTTAATTATTTATATAGTTGTGAAACATTCTGCTTTTAGAATAGGTACAGTTAATTTCTAGCTTTATGCCACTTTGTTGATTTCGCAAATTTTTGGTTAGAAATCAGAATATGGTCTACTAAAGTATTTTTTTTCCATCTAATGTTTCACTTCTATTCTGTCTGAGAGAAAATAAATCTATATGTGAGCAAAGCTGATGAGCCTCCAGTAAAATGCATAATCTCTATCTACCCGATGGACTAAGATACTGAAAATGAGAACAAACATCAGTTACAGCATTGTTTCCCACCAAACCTTAATAACACTTGTCACTTTTAAGTGTCTTTTGGAAGATTTAGAGTTTCTATCGAGCACTTCATCTAAAATCAAATTAAAGTCTCAGGCAATTATGATACTCTCATTTACTCTGAAACAAACACTATCTGTTTTGTTCAGCACAGTGGCCTGAAAGTGCACAGAGAAGGATGTCTCACAGTTACTACCTTGTAATATCAGCTTCTCAATTTTTTTTTTTTTTTTTTTTTTGTAAAAACAGGGTAGATTTTGCTATCATAAGTGGTAAAAGGAAGACAGGATTTTTTTTTCTTTCTCTGTTACTCAAATCTATTTATGGCTAATATGGCAAATCTATTATGGCTAATAACTATTTGTACTTTTTTTTTTTTTTTGGATCTACTGTAAAAGACTATTAGTCATCAGCTCAGTATTTATAGATACTTTTATAACATCAGAGTAAATCTAGGTTTAACTACTGTTTTTAGTGATCCAAAGTTATCTACATTCCACTCTATTAGTACATAAGACTAACACATCCAGAACACATCTCATAGAGATGTTAAGATTACAGGATTAGAAAGCATAATAATAATGCAACGTAGGCTTCTGGCTAAATTTTCTCCTCGAACTTCACCATCCCTGGACATCCCTTCAGAGGTACCTTAACTCTTAGAAGTGCAGCTGGAAAACTGGCTTGTTTTTCCCATGTATTCCAAGTTTAATATTTTGTTTTCTAGAATGATTCAGCAATACATTGGACTTTTTTCAGGCTTCAGAGAGAGCCTTGGTACCATTCAATATAACAAACTACTAAATAACCAATGAATAATTTTACAAAACATGGCAGGAGAATAACTGTGTGAGAATTAGCTTATTTTACATTCACAAGAAATGAGAGAATTTGCAAAGCTGGACTGACTTTGTTTTGAAACCCACCCCGCTAAAACGTCCTTTGAGGTAGCTGTAGAGAGAGCTAATGTCTCCCCTGAGCCTCCTTTTCTGCAGGCTAAATAAACTCAGTTCCCTCAACCACTCCTCATAAGACTTGTTCTCTAGACCCTTCAGCAACTTCATTGTCCTTCTTTGGACATGCACCAGCACCTCTACGTTCTTCTTGTAGTGAGAGGGCGTTTGAGATTCAGAAAAAGTACTCTTCAAAAAGAGTGCATGATTTCCACTCTTTCAAAGGTCTTTATACTTCTGGCCTTTCTTAAAATAAATTCTCTTTACAACTATTAAATTCAGCCATATGCTGCAAATATATGCTGACTCCTCTGTCTGAAACAAAGATCTTAGGACTTTTTTACTATCAGCTCTTTAAACTGTTTGAGAATCATTAACTTCATTTGCCTTCTATCAATCATGAAAAAATAATTATACAAAGGAACAACTTAGCTCTACCAGCAATACAGAGAAAATATCAAAAAATTGAGGTAAGAAACCTAGAATACTACAACTATTTTTAAGCTATTTATTACAAAGCACCGATCACTGAGATGACAGTAAAAGAATTACACTGTTAAAAGAATCAAATCTGATAGGTAGGAGAGAGGCCAGTCAGAAGGCATCAGAAGTGATGGAATTATAACAGTGCTCCTTAATACTTACTATGCAAATCTTATTATACAAGGAATATATTACTGCAGTAAAAAGCCCTTGGCCAGACATAAACAGGTTCAGATGTGAAGACAAAATATAAAGCACTGACTCATTACCAAATTATTTATAAGGTGTAGCAATCAAACCTCTTATAACTCAAAGACTGGAGTAGGGTTGAACAAAACAGCCCAAAATATGATCAAAGGCAGATTGGAGACTCTGTAAAGTGTTAAAAGAATAGCAACATTTTGTAAGAGGAGTTGTACAGTAATAAAGGTAGAGGCTGTAAAAGTGGCAAGTTCAGAATGAGCATGAAAAATCAGCCCATTCTCATGCACAGACATCATTCTTAAAATTTAGAGGAAATCGTGTCCAAATCCACAGCCAAAATACATCACTTAGGCTCATCTCTCATATAAATTAATGTAGATTAAAAATTGCAGAGGAAAATCTATTTAAATTTACAGCATAGAGGTGCTGAATGTTATCTGATTTATATATGTTCAAATTGTGCCATTTTTCATGTTCTTCATAACTGGCAGAATGATGTGCTTTAAATCTTAACTCAAGCAAAAATAAATCACCACTTTATGAGAGTCTCAATTTTTTCAAAATGTGTTTTTCCACATTTAAACCACATTCATTCTCTTGCTTCAAGTTTATAACACTAAACTACCTAAAAACTGTTTTACTATAGTGCAGCTATGGATTGGCACAGAAATCTAAATTTGTTTTCTTCCCTTTTTCTCATTCTTGTGCTAAGCTTAATGAGTAGAAACACCAAAATGAACCTATGGCTATGTCATTCACTGCTTAAGTATCATACCTATCATAATATATACCTCAGTGCAATAAAGTTGCTAAAGTCATGTCAGTATTGTAAGCTAATAGCAAAATTCCTTTTCGCTTTGCTAAGACCAGAATGTTTCTTATTAGATACAATTTAAATAATAAAAAATTATATATATTCAAATAGTTACATTATCTCTAAAATTAATTTCTCTTCAGTAGCACAATAGGTTTCTTGTATTAATAAGTTTCTCAATTATCAGAAGATTTTGAAGTCTGATTAACATATTGCTCTCTATATACTAATCTGTATCAGAGAAATTTTACATATTGCTGTAATAGTATGGAAAACTATTATGAAGATACAAATTGAAGCAACATCAAAATAAACTAATTTATGAAAAAGTTACTATATTTGGATGACTGAGTGGATTTTAATAGTTTTTCCACTCTGGAATCAGTAATATTCTACAGAGATTCTCATATTGCTTTTGTCATTTTAATATTAATACATGAGCTGATAATTCAAAAAGATCTTTCATGTTGTTTGTTTGTTCTTCTTGTCATCACTGGGAGAAAACGTGCAGTGTAATGTTGGTATATGTAGAGTTTAAAATCATGTACATAAAAATGTAGATTTTGTTACCTTTGTTATATTGGAGGATAAAAGACTATAACCTGGTATTTGCAGTAATGTCTTAGTAATGGTCTTCAATTTCTGGAATAGATGATTTGTAGATTTGCCAAAATGAATATGTCTTACTGGAAAGACAAGCTATTGCCTCTTTTTATTCAGGAGGGAAGAATTTGGTTTCTGTGAAATAGTTATTAAGAATTAATCTTCAAGATGTAATAGGTGGAAAAGAAATGCACTGTTCACCAGGATGGCAAAGTGCAATATCACTTCAGATGAAAAGCTGACAATGGATCTGTAAGTTCACATCATCGACATGTAAGATAAGAAAAAGTAAAGCAGCCAATAGAGAGCATATGTGTTTCACAGTATACATATAAATACCATCAGTGGCGTAATTATAATTGACTTTATCACTAACAGCCCAGTTTTCATACCTTTACTCTAGAGTCCAGTAGCCAGTATCTTCCAGCACCTCACTGAGTATTGAGTTGCTACATCCAACAGATGTAATCATAATTTCATATGAAGCTATAACACAATAACAGATATCTGTGAATATAGCATAAGAAAATTATTTAATCTGATTTTCTTTGAAATCTTGGTTCAACTTTCTTTCTTTCCCCCCTTAAGGCAGTTTTGGGTATCATCACATAGTTTGCATTTAGTTTGTAACACAGTTTGGCAGGAAAAGTTAAAGAAAACTCCTTTCTATAAAGGATCTGAATAGGCAGGAAATGTCCGTCATAATTTCTTTACTCTTCTTTCAGTCTGAAAAGTGGAGCAAATGCAGATGTGAAGCAGTCCTCCCTCTTCACCTGCCTATGTCAAGCAATGCACTTTTCCTTCTCTTGCAAGAGTACAACCAACGCTTGTTTAATTTAAAAACATCTAATATATTTGCATGAGATCAGTATAGCCAAATACTGCAAATTAAGACAATTTAAGAAGTAATGAATTAGTTATTCCCCTTATTTTGTCCCTTATGTCACTAAACTACAGACTAAATAACACTGTGAAAGAGAAAAGCAGCATTGTCCTTTCCCTGTCTGCTGAAATCAGTAAAAAATTGAATGATGTCTTTAGAGCAGTGAGTGTGGTTGTTCCCTAGGCAGGAATAAAGTGACTACCAGGTCTGTCTCGCTTCTGGCCCTCAGAGACATGGAGTGAGGTGTTCAGCAATGACCTGGAATCAGGCATAGGAGATACTGAAGCTCAGGCCCCACATCCTTTCCCCAAGAAGTCTCTATGTGGTGAAGTGGCAGGCAGTGAGTGCCTTTAGGTCTGCAGTGGCCAAGCCGCTTCTGGCCTGGATGAACGACATTGGTATAGCTGCTGTTGCTCTAGAGTGCACACCGTGCTTCAGAGTGATGTAGTGGCTCAAGTGCAAACTTTCACTAACAAGTTTAGCAGACAGATCTGCAATGTGTCTTGTCAGCTGGAAAAGTGGGCACAACTATGCCTGATTCTATAGGTGCCCAGAATCCTTTTGGCAACTTATTCTCCTGTTTATCATAATTTAGCTCAGAACAGATCTGATTTGGAGTGATAGTTTTGCCTGATTTCTGCCTCATCATATGTTATGACTAATATCTATACAGTTCAAAGCTGTAAAATGAACTTTATTAAAAATATATATATAAATAAAACAAGGAATTAAGCTTATTATTTGAGGATCCCGTTGTCACACACACTTGCATAATTAAACATTATTAGTCGTGTGTTGCTTTATGTTTTACTGGTATTGCACAGGTGTATAATCATTAATGGAATCATGTTCTGTGAATAGACTGAGAAGACAATGAATCCAAACTGAAGTGGAAGGCCATAATAGAACTGTATACTTGTAGAATGTACATTTAAATTTTAGGCGCTTATGTGTAGTATTTGGAAAGTTTTCATTACTAAAAATCAGGTTGATGTGGTTTTATTTTGCTTTTTAGATAAAGCTAATTTGGCATACCATTGATTTTTATTGCTGAAGTCATTTAATAATGTCATCTAGTACCGATGTTCTAAATGTAAAATTTCCTCACTTTTATATTCATACAAATTTATTCATTGCAGAATGCAGGCTAGGAGATTATGCTCACACTTATTGTAGTGTTATTGGCTCAATATATACACTCAAAAAGACAATTATTTAAGTAAAAGGCTTTAAAAAGGTGTATGCATATGTAGGACATATCTCTGTACATATTGTGTTAAAATGTTTTTAAAAACTAGCTCTTTTTCACCTTTAGTTCTGATCTTTTCTTATGAGGAGGATGAATATACTTGACCACAGATTTCAAGAGGATAAAGTGTTACGTAGCAGAAGAGGAGCAATAACCACAGTAAAGCCATAAATAGTCTGACATTGAAGTTGGACTGAAGTGGACTACTTGAAATTTCAGACTAACATGAAGTATGCATGAATAATAATATCTCAGTGAGTGTGCAATTCATTGGCAGATGAAGCAATGAAAGGTCTGTGCTTGAATCTTTCCAAGCAGTTTATACCTGAGAACCCACCATCAGCACTTTTAGGCATTGGTAGAAAAATAACCAGATGACAGAGATTAGATGACCTACAGTTTTCTTTTATATCCAGCTACAGACGATCAAAGTAGGCAGTCCTCAGCAACTTGTTTGCTGTCTGAAATTGTTATATGTCATAACTCAGTGTAAAAATAAATAATAAATAATGTAATAGGTAGATAAGAAAATTCTTACTCTATTTTCCCAAATATTACTTCAGAGAGAAAAACATACACTCAACTATTACTCATTCTGATATGCATCTCTGAAATAAATACACTTTTAAAATTATTTGAGTAATGAACATATGAATTATTGCATGAATTACTATATAGACGTCTGAGTTTTTCCTTGGAATAGAAAAGATAGAAACGTTGCTGAAAATAACCCATTTTAATAACTCTGGATTTATTCACAGGCATGTCAGGTAGCAATCTTCTTTTAATTCAGAATTCTGTGTACTCAGTAAAATGGAATTAGCTTTTAGCCACAAAGTGAGATTCAGAAGAGAGCATTCACTCGAGGTTTTGAGTTTTTGAGTTAGTTCCTGATGAAAATGGGTATAACATCCAATCTGTTCATTTGTCTTATTTCACCCTCATGATTTTTAATTTCTTGCATCAAACAACCATTTGGGGAGTTGTCTTTAAGTAAAATTAAAAGTAATCACTTAAAATGAAGTAGGTATTTGGAAATAGTAAGTAGCTGACAAAATTAAAAAAAAAAAAAAAAAAGGAAGTCAAAATCACTGAATTTTGCAATAAGTCTTCCCCTGATGAGCTGATGCAACATGATAGCTGGAAATTTTGAGCTGATAGAAAATAAAGACAGAGGTAGCAACATAGCTCAGAGAGCTCAACATACTGTGTACATAAATCATGGTTATACCAATTTAAAAAGGGTTGGTTTGTTTGTTCTTAAAGATGTAATAACGTGTGTGTGTGTGTGTGTGTGTGTGTAATAAAGGCCCACATCAAAAGTCTCAGAAGCTGAAAAAACAGGGTGGTCCAGTTCATTTCAGGGTATAGCTCCTTAGGTTGGAATTCACCATGTCATTGGACATACAAGAAATCTTTCCAGGAGATTAAAGAGAATAAACTGTGAAAACACAAGGACAAACAAGAAAAGCTGAAATTGAAACTGAACTGGACAAAAACATGGTAGTTTTTCATAGGGAAAAAAAAAAAAAAAAAAAAAAGCAGTACTTTATTCTTTATTTTGGTATTCTAGAATCCCTTTTTCCTCTTCTCCAAGTTCTTTATCTACTTTTCTTCGTCTTTTACATCCTTAAAAAAGGAAAATGCAAGAAGGTAAAAAAAGGGGGACAAAGAATGCAAGAGAATACAAATTTGCTTGTTATTTTTCTTTAAAGTAATAGAGTAATAGATTCATTGACATTTAAGAGTATCAGCTCATTTG
Organism: Cygnus atratus; assembly: GCF_013377495.2. Classification (NCBI taxonomy): domain Eukaryota; kingdom Metazoa; phylum Chordata; class Aves; order Anseriformes; family Anatidae; genus Cygnus; species Cygnus atratus. The sequence goes on along the minus strand of NC_066364.1, from coordinate 14,391,166 downwards.
TTTATTATACACTAAGAAAAAAGAAATTGACCCTGAGTAGCGTGTCTGGTGGTGGAGAGACAAGAAGAGTTTAACAAAGATGACCAGGACTAATATTCTCTTGAATTTTTTGTGACACTGAGAGACAGGGAAAGCATTTCTGTCCTCTCTAGGGACTGTGCATGTGAAGTTCACTTCAGCAAATACAAAGATACAAAGTAGCTGTTGGTCTTTGAGCTAGATGCTCTAAATTCTCATTACAGTGATTGGAGAGAAATAGACATTTTGAGAACAATTGTACACTAAAAGTACATATTCTTTCATCTTGATCTGAAAAGGAACATAAAGTGATTAGCTAAAGTGTAGATGTCTACTTTTAATCAGATGAATCATACTACATACAGTGGCAGATCGAAATAAGCGTGTATCCTTCACTGTGCAAATGGAAAGAATGGTGAGCACTGGAAAACAAACAAAGCAACAAACAAATATACAAAAAAAAAAAAAAAAGGGGGGGGGAAGTAAACATATTTGGCTTAATACAGCTCTTCAAAGTGGATGTAAGCATGATCCATATATGATAAGTTTTATTCTGGGCTGGAAAGAAGTTCACATATTCCGTCAAGGAGCTATTGTGGGGCCCTAGATATGGCCCTGGATGACTCAGTTCTAATAATGTACTTATAAAGTTACTAAATCAGATAGTCTGTCACTGATGTGCTGGGACACATTTCAGAATTACTTTTTTAAAATATAAAATCACTACAAACAAATTTGAAGAGAAAACACTAAGAGAAAAATACCAGTGATTTCATCTGTTTTTCAACAACTTCACAGGGGAAGAGTTTTTCTGGAATTGTCAATGAAATTAAAACAGAACTTTATGCACCAAAAACTAACAAATACAGCAAAACCAGCATACATTTGACTATGGTGTGGCCACTCCATAAAATGATACCTGAGATATAGCTTCCATACCTGAGAAACTTTCTTAGGTGTCAAATGAATACTGTTATTCTAAAGCAATAAATCTCATTCCCTGTAAAATAAATGGAGAAATGCTGTTGATTCACAAAAGAGGTCCTATCTGTCCATGTTTTGGCACTTACGATATAAACAGTCTCACATATATATGGCCATTAAGGTTAAGGCTCCTTTCTAAGATAATTATCTGGGATGTGTTTCAGACAGTGGAGAGAAAAAGTTTCTTCCAAATATATATATATATATATTTGATGTTTATATATATATATTTGATGTTTAAATAGGTTTAAATCTAGCTGGGGCAAGTTGTCCATCTCTCTCCATTGATTTCGGATGAACCATAACTTATTAACAGAGGCTAGACTTCTAACTATTGAATAGCTTAAAGGTAGGCAAGAAGTCCCAGTCCTGATGCAGGCAGACATTCTACTGAAGAGCATCTAAGTTACCTGTTTTCATTTGAATGCTTGTGGCTTTAAAGTATTTCTTTTAAAGAGCTGTTGCAAGAAGTGCCTAAGATTTAGTCACAAAATTCATTCAGATTAAGCAGAATAGATTCTCCTTGTCATTTTTTTAATCATCTGTTTTAATTAACATTTGTTTTATGAGCCAACATCAATAATATTTATATACAAGAAGAACAGATGAATTCTCAAAACACGATCTGTCTCTCTCAGATGTATTCATGGAAAAAGTCAGATATAATGATACCAGCTGGCTTTTTGTTCTGTCACACCTTTTGATGTTGAGTTTTTATTAAGCTTCAGGCTTGAGGGTCGTTATTGTAACAAAACAATTCAACAATGTGTAGCTAACGTTGCATACACAATAGTTTATTTTATTTTATTTTTTGGTGGCAAAAGAATGATACATTTTAAGAGTGGAAGTTTACTATGAAGATATAATTCAATTGAGTTGTGTGCACTTGAATAACATAGTATTGTGTTAATAAACTGAATAATGTTAATAAAGTAAAACTAATCAAAATAAAAATATATTTCATATTACATTTTCTTCTATAGAAATCGGTAACTAAGAATGAAGTATATACTATTATTCTTTGTATTCAAATTTGCAAAATGTCCTTTTCTTCTAGTAGTAGCTCAGTAGAGTCACAGCTCAGTTTTGGCTATTTTCTTTTCATCTCAGCTTCAATAACTGAGAGACAACTGTAAAAAATGTAAAGTATTGCTTAGAATGTTAGAAGTAAACATGAAATTCAGATAAGCTGTTCTGTATCAAAATTAAAATCCCTCATTCTCACTTCTTCAGCAGCTAAACATAGACAATATAGTGAGGGAGAGTTTAGAGGTAATAGCACTTAGAAGAGAAGCAATTTCGTGTCATTACTGCCTAGATCTGACAGAAAGGGCTGAAGCCATCTCAGAGCATTCTTGAAAATGACTGTTAGATCACTAGCAGCATTTGTGATAAAAATAGATGATGATGAAACTCTGGAGAGACTTAATTCATATATTCATACATAGGTATTTGTCCCTAGCCTGTGAGTTTGGCCTTGATATTTACCCCCCAACTATATTTTCTCTAAAACTTACTATGGCATTTTCGTACATTCCTCCTTCAATCAGATTTCATTATAGAAGCCAGAATTATGGGCTGGCAGAAATACAGAGTAATAAAATAGCAAAACCACCCAATTGCTCTGAATTCTAATGTTGCAGTTCAACATATTAAAGTAAACTCACATTGACAGAACCCACCTTCTTGAGTCAAAAATCAGAAGTAGATGTCTGTAAATGTCATTCAATGCATAATATAATAAATGCTGTATACTTTACATATTCACATTCAAAATCATTTATAAACATTGGAGCTAGCTGTTACTGAGTAATGAGTAAAATCAACTCCAGTTTCACCCCAAGAAGCAATGTAATTTACATTTACGGAATATTATTTGTATGCATTATTTATAGAAGTTTTCAAATGGTACTGGTTGTCATTACTTTTAGAGCCTATTTTTCTACACATAAAGAGGATTATTACAGCAGAGCTGTTCACAGCTGGTTCAGTTGCCTTTGCTACCAGTCAGTGTTCTCTTTCAGTCCTGGCCAAATCAGCCAGTAGGTGAAACTCTTGGCTGGGAACTTAAAGCAGCCTCCTTCAGGGCTGGCATACTGCATATAGTGATCTAGCCAAGTGGAGAGCTCCTCTCTCTGCTGAAGTTAAATGCATACTGATTGAATAACTGATAGCCTGGGGGACTGTAAGTTCTCCTTAGTTATGTCCAAAATAGTTAAAACTGCCTTTGTAGATTGGGTGGTTGTGTGACAGTTATGTATTTTTGGAACAATCCTACCCCAGTTTTTGGGATGGTCACTGGTACAGAGGGAGACAACATAAAGGTGAATGTACGCCCTCACTTAAGTGCACTTAAGTGGGACATGGAATGTGCTACAATAGGAAAATGCAATCAAAGAGCTAAGTTCTAACCTGATGTTTCTATGTTTGAGTATTTGGTGGCCTACTCACTACAGAACTGGGTACTCTGTTCTACCTATACTTCCCCAATCTTGTGTTTTCTCAATTTCCTTTTTATATATTTATTTAGTTATTTAGTTATTATTTAGTTTTTATCAGTCTTGGTTTTAGTATAAGGAAAGTTTGGGCTATGAGAGAAGCAGAACTAGGATCAGATTATTTAGATCCATCTCACTGCATAATGGGTGCAAAAGTCAGCTGGATTTGCACTGCATGGCAATGACCTCCAACAGAGCTTTTAAACGCAGTTCCTACATCTAACTACAGGCAGCACTGCTGGAACATGAAGTTCATGCCAGCTGTTCCCTTAATATATATTTTACACCTTCCCTTAGTTTGCTTGTTTCCTCTTTCAAAAGAAGTAATTCAGTCTGAACTCTCCTAAAGATTTTCATCTTTCAGAGAAAGGTTGTATAACGTCACAGTGTGTATATATAGGTAAAAGCAGGTAATAGCTTTCTCATAACACAACCTCCCCCTCACCCCTTGAACTATAGGTGTAAATTCAGAAACTGAAATTCAGAAACTGTAAACTTCAGAAAATTTTGACTATTGCAGAGACTAAAATGAGAACTTCCAGGAGATGAACTTTTGATAGCGTTTCAAATGCTCTAAGAACTGGTTGCACTGTATCTGCTAGAATTTATTAATATACAATAAGACATTAAGAAAGTAAATGGCTTACACAGAAACTAAAATAGGAACTCCACAGAAGGATAATGTTGCTAAGTTAAAACTGCGGGAGAAAGTGTGACTTTGAAACTTTCTGGCTTTACTGATCTTGAATTCTGCTGTTGCCATTACTGGTTGACATTGGTTCATTAACTGTAGATGTTTTGCATATCATTTTCCCAGGCTTTGCATGTATAAGAGAAGAGCAATAATCCAGAGCAATTTGGCTTGCCCAGATTCTTTCTAGATTCTTTCCTTTGAAGCTAATTGACTTGTAAATTCCTTTGTTTACAGTTACACTAACCTACAAGACACATCATACTTCAGTTTGATAGTGGTACACAGTCTAAACCTGTAATCTAACTAATGAGGAAACATCTGAGAATAAATTATCTAATAAAACAGCTATGCTCTTCATTACCTATGCCTCTGTGTGCACCTTTAGGAGCGCAACACAAAACTTTATTAAATTGTTCCTATTATGTTTTCTCAGGCCATAACTTGTTCATATATAAGGCAAATGCTGCTCATGAGTCATTTTTCTTTTCAGAATTCAGCCTTATGCAGTATCTTCCCACATACATTTCAAAAGAACAAAAAGAGAGGTAAATTGCATACAATGGCAAAATTTGTTTGGTGTTTTGCTAGGAAGTGAGGACTGGAATAGTGAATTATGTGTACACCTAGGGCTCTGTAGGGACTAAGCTGATTTATAAATCAGAATTGTATTGAAACCTTTTTATAGGCTTGTGTCCATTTTGTGCTTCAATAGAAGTGTTAATGCCTCTCTCTCTCTCTCTTTTTTTCTTTCTTTCTATATGCTACAGCTAAAGTCGCTCCTCTTCTTACTGTTGAATGGTTGCTTTCTTCCCCATGCTTTCAACGTATAGTTTTATACTTTCCTATGTAATTTCCTTTCTCACATGCCACATAGTTATATGTGCTCAGCATTTACTTGGCATGGGAGTTCTGCCACAACTGCTTTCTGCCTTTCTTCTGCAAAATTGTGACAGGCCTGCTCATGTGTGTTAACACTTTATGTTTCTGAGGTTTTGGTACCTTCTGTGCCATGTTTACTTCAGTGTAGAATTTAACTGAACTTGTACCATCTCTCAGGCAATAGCAAGGTCTGCCACTAAATCAAATTTATCTCACAAGTTTATTGGTTCTTCCTTGGCTTGGGGAAGAATGTGTCCCAGATAAAATCATGTTCTCAATCATTTTCTCTGGGAGGAAAGTTACTACCAATAAAAAAGCATTAGCAGATGTGTTTAAATAACCTGAACATCTAGTTCAACCTGAAGTTCAACTTGAACATCTACTATTTTCTTTGGCTAGGAATAACAGTCAAAACCACTGAGCAATGCAGCTTCACAAGTCAGTTACAAGTTCCCACATCATTAGTTTCTTATTAATCTTATGATTCCTAATGTAGTGACTTTTGAAAATGGTGTTAGGTCACTTGCAAAATTTAAAATCTGTTACTTAATAACACAAACAATTTATCTAAATGGCAGAGTTAAGTTTAGAGTAGCAAACAGTCTATCCTTGGAGACCCTTTTTATATGACTGTGTAATGATATTTTAAATAGTGTTGCTTTATGTGAGACACAGCTATAGTTAATTAATTATAAATTAAATATATATATATATATTTAGTAAAAATCTATTTTTATATACCTATTTATCAACATATATGATAGAAATCTTTCATTTGATTTAAAGGAAAGACTAAGGAGAGTGTAGTGCCTCTGACAAATGAAGATGGAGAACTGGTAACAACAGATGTGGAGAAGGCAAAGGTACTCAGGTTTCCCACTTCTCTTGTGTCCCTGAACCTCTAGGCAGGGGCTAGGGGAGCAGAGTCCCTCCCACTGTAAGCTAAGAGCAAGTTCAGGACCTCTTGAAGCACCTTAACAACTACAAGTCTATGGGCCCTGATGACATGCGTCTCAGGGTGCTGAGGGAACTGGCTGATGTAGTCACCAAGCCACTCCCCATCTCACCTGAAACGTCATGGCAGTCAGGTAAAATCCCAGTGACTGAAAGAAGAGAAACATCACTCTTGTTTTTAAAAAGTTAGAAAGGAAGACCTGGGAAACTACAGACCAGTGAGCCTCACCTCTGTGCCTGGGAAGGTCATGGAACAAATCCTCCTGGAGGCAATGTCAAGGCACATGCAGGACAAGGAAGTGATCTGAGACAGCCGGCAGGGCTTCACCAAGGGTAAATCATGCCTGACCAATCTGGTGGCTTTCTATAATGGAGTAAGTGTACCAGTCAACAAGGAAAGACCAACCAATGTCATCTACTGCCAGCAGTGCACACTTGCAGCCCAGAAGGCCAACTGCATCCTGGGCTGCATCAAAATAGGTGTGACCAGCAGGGAGAGGGAGGTGATTGTCCCCCTCTGCTCCGCCCTCGTGAGGCCCCACCTGGAGTACTGCCTCCAGGTTTGGGGCCCCCAGCACAAGAAAGATGTGGAGCTGTTAGAGTGAGTCCAGAAGAGGGCTACAAAGATTATCAGAGGGCTGGAGCACCTCTCCTATGAAGAAAGGCTGAGAGAGCTGAGGATGTTCAGCCTGGGGAAGAGAAGGATCCAGGGTGACCTTGTGGCAGTCTTTCAATACTTAAAGAGGTCTAATAAGAAGGATGGAGAAGGACTCTTTACTCGGGTAGATAATGATAAGACAAGGGAGAATGGTGTTAAACTAAAAGAAGAAAGATTTATATTAGACATTAGGAGGAAATTCTTCACTATAAGGCAACTGGAATAAGTTGCCAAGAGAAGTTGTGGATGCCCCATCTCTGGAAGTGTTCAAAGCCAGGCTGGATGGGACCTTGGCCAACCTGATCTAGTGGGTGGCTTCCCTGCCTATGACAGGGGTTGGAGCTAGATGATCTTTAAGGTCCCTTCCAACCCAAGCCTTCTATGATTCTATGATTTATTAATCTATTCATAGTTAAACAAACACAAATACAGCTTCAGTTTAATCATAACAGTTCCCCAGGAGAGTTAAAATGTATGTGTTTTCTCAAAAAAAAAAAAACAAACAAAACAAAACAAAAAAACCTGCATATAATTTTTTTTACACAAAATCTTAAAGTCAACAATTACTTTGAGAGCAATTCCCAAATAAAACAAAGATATAATTTTCCTAGAATTATTTTGGGTATATATATTGTCTACTTAAAATTCACAGTCTGTGACATTGATAGATGAATAAGAAATTGCAAATTGTGTGTTACTACATATTAGAAGAATTTTTCATAGAGTTGGATGAGAGACTTTGAAAGGGTATTTTTTGTTTGTTTGATTTTTCCCAGTTAAATAAACAGATAAACTGTAGCTGGTATGCCTGTTTAAAAAAAAAAAAAAAAAGAAAAAAAAAAGAAAAAAAAAAAGAAAAAACAAACCAAAACAAAACACTAATGTTTAGACAAGGGACAATAAAAACAAAGACAGCCTTGTTTACCTCTCCTAAAACAATGTAAGACTCCTCCTTAATGGCTTTGTTTACATTTCCTGTTTGCAATACATGCATTTCTAATAATCTCCACAAAATGTCTGCATGTTCTGTGATGGGCACTTATGGAAAACCACTTCAGCCTGCACTGCCTATGGGCCCTGTGCCATCTCTTAATACTAAGCTGTTGAGCTTGATAAAAAGGCTAACCTTGCTCCTCTGCATAAGAGCAGATAAAGTTGACTAGGTAGAGTATATTGCAAGTGCAGGTAGAGCAGTTATGTTACAGTCTTGTGACTTTCTCTACCTAACTTTCCCAACTCCTTCTCTTGGCACATATCCATGAGAAGTGACAGGTAGGATTTCTTTTGGGGTTGCAAAGTACAAGGGACAATGATTGTGAGGAAAATGCAGGTAGATCTGAGGAAAATGCAGCAGGTGTGTGACAGTAGGTGTCTTGTAAAAGTTCTTGCTATTTGCCAAAGAGGTGGGTGTTATATATTTCTCTCACATTTCAGGGGAGCTAAGGCAAAAATTCTGAACACCCACCTCCAAGAATACAAAATGCTATGAGTTAGGCTGCCAGAGTTTCTGTAGCTGCTCTAGATAGCTAACCTTCTAGATAACTTACCACTCTGAGGAGAACAGACGGACAGACACTGATCTCTTCTTTCTGCTGACCGGTGATAGGACCCAAGGGAATGGCATGGAGCTGTGACAAGGGCAGTTCGGGCTGGATATCAGGAAAAGATTCTTCACCGAGAAGGTGGTTGGGCACTGGAACAGGCTCCCCAGGGAAGCGGTCATGGCACCAAGCCTGCCGGAGTTCAAGAAACATTTGGACAACGCTCTCAGACATGATCTGATTTTTTTATTTTTATTTTTTATACAATACTCCTGTATAAAAACTTCTAGTGAATTGGCTTTATCTTTCAGTAAGTGCTACGAGAGAGAACATTTTTGAATTTAGTAACCTCTAATCACGCTAAAGACCAGTAGTATCACAATAATTAAAATATATTGGGAAAAGGAGAGCCAACTCCCTTTCCATACAAGTTTCATTGCTATGTTGCAAGACATTGTATTACATGACTTCAGTTTGATTTGAGCAGCAGATGAACACATTGTTTTGTACACTCCTGAACTAACATGGGAAGTATCAATAAAGCTTTAAATACGTGAGTTCACTCACTAAACTTTACTCTGATCAGTTCTGTTCCTATTAGTCAAAATTATACTTAAAACTAACAACAGCCAAAGCTTTTCATATCTGCAAACTTGGAAACTATTTTTGCTTTTAGTCTAAAGAAGAAAACAAATGCTCTGGGCTGAAGCTAACTATGCTGAGGATAGGCATTTAAAAAGACTTTAGGTTTTACATTCCTTTTATAGATTTGGGTCTTAAAGTTGATTTTGTATTAGGGCTTTGTGACCATAACTCATGTTCAGTCAAACTATTGAAATAACTCCAGTTAACTTAATCTGGAAATGCAACATTTCTCTTTGTGCCATGGTACAGTTGTGAGGATCACTTCCCTTAATTTAGGCATAAAAAATCCCAAGTGTAGCTTAGCATCTCCAGAGGGTGAAATGCCTCCTAAAATATTTAAGAATCTTAAGATTTAGTAGATCAGATGAAGTGTATTGTGGAGATTTCTTACTGTGGAGTCCTCCGTTGACTACAAAAGGAATTAACAACCGAAACACAAATTCAATGAAATGAATCCCACCAATGCAGAAAGGGTGAAAGAGGAAAAATAAATTGCAGTACTGCCCTAACAAAATAATGCTTATCATTAACCAGTAAAGTACTGTTAGTGATAAGTAGAAAAATAAAAAATATGATTGTTGTTAATGTTAATAAATTACTTCTGCAGGCTGATATGCTTAAATACATGTCTTTAAATTTGTATTGCAATGATCTATAAAAGTGCTTGAATTGGAGCCTGTGTATCTGCTGACCTAAAAAGTAGAAAAATTCTGCAATATTTCACAACATCCTTAAGGGATTCTGTCTTCTTCCATTAGGATGTTTAATTTAATGCAAATTAAATCTTTTACGGTGTGTAGGTGAATGTACGTCTCCTGATGATGTCTGGCAGGAAATCTTTTGGGTATGGTATGGGGTCTGACCTCCCAGGCTAAACACTCATTTAAATTAACAGTAGTGAAAGGCAAGTTTGGAAATTAAGAAAAACAAAGTAAAAGAAAAAAAAACAAGTTGGTCATCTGAATTTTAAGATGAGGATAGTGTGAAACAGAATATAACATAACTAGTTATGCAAAGTAAGCATTAAAAAATAAGTTCCCTCTCCCCAGTCAATATTAAGCTGATTTAAAGGCAAACCACCTCTTCACTCACCCAAATGTTCAGTTGTGTTGAAAATAAGTGACATTTCATGACAGGTATTCCTCAAAGACTATTTGAGCCACAACTGCTGTATAAAATGAGTAAAAATGCATTAACAATAGAATAAATAATAAAGAAAAACAAAACAGCTATAATCAACAAATTACTAGAAAATACAAACAAACAAACAAACAAAACCCTGTGTATTTTTAACATATCTGGCCAATAAATATTTTTATAATAATATATTTTATAATCTTGATAATCTTGATTCAAAGCATAAAAATATTTAGTGAACTAAGCTATCCTATCTAAGACATTAACATTAATTTTGAACTAGAACCATCAAAATGGTATGTTAGAACTTCTTGATTGAAACATACATCTTCCAAATTGTCTGCAAATGTGTTTTTACTTTATCATACCTCTTTCAGTGTGCCAATAAACCTGTGTATGTTGAGAATGAAACCACCACTTCTCCTCTTTCCAAGTTTTAAATCCCTTTTTGAATTGTGATCTCTAGTTTTAGAACCTCAGAAATAGCATTTCAGCAGATTTCCAGAGGAAAGTTTTTTTTTTTTTTAAAGCTGACCATGCTGTTGAAAATGCCTCTTGTTTTGTCTTCTCCTTTATCAGGCCATGTGTTTCTGGGAGGATATCTGAAGAGATGAGAGCATAAAGCCAGGGATGCAAATTTTGAGAGTGTAAAGCTTCACTCAAAGAGGATAATCTGCTGTTAGAGAAAAATAAATGTTATGGGTAACTGTCACAATTATAGAATTATTCCCTCTTTTAATAGAATTCATTTTGGCTGGCTGTGGCTTTTTAAACTGGATTACCTTAGGGCATGTCATGGTTTTGGCTGGAACAGTTAGTTTTGTTTGTAGAGGCTCACACAATGCTGTGTGAGCATTGCTTCTCATGCTGCCCTGCTAGTGAGAAGGCTTGGGTTGCATTAGGAACTGGGAGGGGACACAACCAGGACAGGTGACCCAAAGTGACCAAAGAAATATTCCATACCATATGGTGTCATGTTCAGCAACAAAAGCTGACTTAAAGAAGGAGGGTGGGACATTCACAGTGCCAGCATTTGTCTTCCCAAGAAACCGTTCTGCGTGGTGAGCCCTGCTTTCCTGGGAGTGGCTGAACAACTGCCTGCTGATGGCAAGTAGTGAATAAATTCCTTAGTTTGCTTTGGTTACATGCGCAGCTTTTGCTTTCGCTATTATACTGCCTTTGTCTCAACCCCTGGGTTCTCGTACTTTTATCTTTCTGATTCTTTCCCCCACCCTACCTGGGGAGAGGAGTGAATGGCTGTGCAGTGCTGAGCTCCTTGCCAAAATTAAACCACAGCAGGGTAGATGAGTGCAAGACCTAGCACATTGAAAAAAAGTACTACATTTACTCACTTGTCAGTGGGTAGATATCAGATTTGATACAGCATTAAACTTTACCCAAATTTTCTGTTTCCATGAAGGTCTAAGGAGACAGACCCTTAACCATCTTCAGCCACTTTAAATTTTTTTATTAATGTGGAACATCTAGAACTTCAAGAGGAGGTTAATTTATAAGATACAGTCTATACAGTTTATAAGACTACAGTCCTATTTCCTATTTCCTACAGTCTAGGAAGTCCCAAGAGCATGCAAATGTAATGCTTTGGTGTGGTAGAAATGCAATGGTATGCATTAACTTTGATATCTGCATTGCATTTACTAGATGTCCACTTTTTCAGAACCAATTTCATCTGACATTCACAAGCGTGACAAATGCTGAGCTGGGATAGTATTTTTCACAAATTCCTTATAAGGAATTTGAATGTGTTGAGTTGAATAGATGAGAATTTTTGTGTTCTCTCTTAATTCTGATCTTTTAAAATAAATATTAAAGGAAAAAAAAAAAAAGTAGCTGAAATTGATCCCTGGTCTTTTTAAATACAATTCCACTAAAGTCAATGAAATTGTGCCTGTAATGAATTTGTTTTGGAATGCAGTTATTTTCATTCACCACAGTGAGTACTTTTTTTGATTTATTTTTGTTTTTTAATTTCCTCTTTAGTCATTTCTGATTTTCTTTTTTAAATAAGCTGTTCTTTTCTTAGGGACATCTACTTGTTCTGGTTGGCAGAGTGTTCCATTAATGAGGATTTTACTTTATCAGTTTCAAATTCCGGAGTGGAATATTAATATTAACAAATTACAGTTTACATACAAGGCATAATAATGAAGAGGGATGGCGTGAGCAAAAGCAGCCCATTTTAATGAACCCTAAGCATAAAAATTTATACTATTGCTACAATAAGAGACTATATATATTGCTGATTCAAGAAGATATGACCAATTAGTTTGTCTTCGTAATAACAGAGTTCACAGAAATGGGAAATCCAGTAAGGCTCTTGGGCCTACTTTCAGAGAGAAAGTCATTTTGCAGAGAATAGAGTACCATATTGTACCCTCTCTTCTGACATTGCTCATAAAATGTCATTAATCTCCAGCTGGTGAAGAGCAAATATATATATATATGTAATCTATGCACACTGTAGTGATGATAATAAAGTTATTAGTATTAAGTATAACCATCCACATAGTACAGCAATAACCAAATGGCATTTTGACATCTTCAGCTACTGAAATAGATCAGTACAGAAATGTATAATTTCACTTAAAAGGCAATAATGAAGCTTCTTGTCATGCATAAAATGAGCAGTGAGCTACTTCAGACAGCACCCATGCCTGCTCCTTCCATGGGTAATGGGCTATGTAAGTTTTATGTGATAAAACAATAGAACACTTCTATTGTTTTGTAAAGGGGTAGTGTTAATGAATAGACATTTTCAAATTATTAGCTCTCTAAATCAGACATGAAAACTGCTGTAAAGAAACCAGAGGAAAAAAAAATAATACAAGGGAAGCTTTTAACTTACCACATTTTATTTTCTGTTTTCCAGAAAATGCCATGCTTTGAAGAAGCAAAATTAAACCTATGGGTAGCATGACCTTAAGTTGTTTGCTTTGTTATTTTGTTTACACAAAACAAAGAAATACCTCCACCATTGCTGTTTTTTCCTTTGTTTGGTTTGTTTGTTTGTTTTATAATTTTGTGTGTGTGTGTGTTGAATTTGTCACTTGTCTTTGCATTGCAAATAATGGGGACAGTTTTAGAGATGAAGAGCTATAAGCTCTCGGATATATGCAGTATATCTGGTAGCTGCAGAAAATACCTGTTTGTTATCACTTACCATGGAGCACATGCCATGCATTTTTTTTCTACTCTAACATTTAGAATGTTTAAACAGTGTGTTTATTAACTAGTTTGTTGGAAGCATTGTTATCCAATAGGGCTTTTGTCTGTTTTTTATGTGACATGAACATGTGGATCTGTTTCACAAATGGATAAGAATCCAGTCTGATGTGATTAGTATCATGAAGAGATGAGATATTATCATAATTATTGTACACATATGTCTCAATTCTACTTGGAAACTTCAGCTACAGCCTGTTGATTTTAAGTTAGAATCTGCTTTTGGCCACAAACCAGGTTGATGCAGAGCTTTATGACTATCCAATGAGGAATGGAGAACTCCTGATTTTTCTGCATTTATTTTGTGAATAAGAAGGGAAGAAACCTGATTAAGACAAAAATCTATTTGGGTTCTTCTGTATTTCCAAGAACAGGACTCCCACTGAAGTCAGCTGGACTGTTTCCATGTCAGTTTCATGTCTGTACATACTACCGGATGAATCAGAGGGCTGGAGCAGAACATGTTTAGTGGTTTTTGCAGCTTGTTGAATGTATTTTTCTTCTTTTGTGTTGCCTTCTACTTTGTTTTAGGGAGCACTTTGAATGGTTGGTTACAATTTTAAATTCTTGATGTGATTTAAGCTGTATAATATGCAATAGGATAAATTGGTTTAAAAAAAAAAATATGTAAATTTGAAGGTCTGTAAGAATAAGGTTCTCAGGATGGGCTGTTATATCCTGGCGTTTCCTTCCACATTGTATGCTTTCTCCCTTGCTTGTATGTCTGATGAAGGCCACACAGAGCCTTCTTATAAGAGCAGAAATGCATAAATATGGTGAGACACAATGAAGATGAAAGATTGTATTGAAAGTTGGTATGCAGATTGCATAGGCAACATTGTACTTGATGGCTGTTCTGCTTTCATTTCTCGTCTGTTCCTTTAATTTGGAATAAAAACCAATTTATTGAGGAATAGTTTCTGTCCCTTGTGAATTTTATAGAAAATACTATTTACTGCAGAAAAGCATGTCTGTGTATTCTGAAATTAAATATCAAACAGCACTTTTCTGATCTGTTTTGCCTCTCAAAGACAAGCCTATATTTGTGTAATTTAGGTTATTTTTGATGATATATGTGAACCTATTTACAGTATATTTTGTATTCATTTGTAAAACAAAGAAAAAGTAAGAAGTGAAACCTAAAGGTATCAATGACAAAGTGTGATTTCAAGCTGGAGCTACAGTCAGTGGATATAAAACTATGAATATCAAATGTTATCAATAAAATGCTCAAATATTAAACAAATATTTTCCATTAAATCAGTTTAAGAAGTTGTCACTATTTTATTTTTATTTTTAATGATGCTAGTTACCAGCCAAGGTATAATGACAACTTTTGAGGCTATCTGTGACTCCAGGCCATACTTCTGAGATAGTGCAATCATTACTGACTTTTTTTTTTTTCCTTTCTGTTGTTGCTCTCTTTTTCAAGGTCTTTTATTGGATTGACTTGGTTTCCTTATCACATTTTTCTGCAATTATGCTGTCTGTTATGCTATCCTTAGTAATTTTTGAGCTTGTGGGGCAATTTCAATCACATTTGACAAAGTATAAAGTTGTCTCAAAGAGATAAGTTCCTCTATGTTTAGAGAAAACAGGCCCAAACAAGTGCTCCTGCAGCATGTGCTTAACCAGATTAGTGGATGTAGGAGTCCAAAGGAGAGTCACAGGAGATGAGACTTCTCAATTTTGTAATAATCCTTGGGTATTAATCAGATCAAAGAAATATACCTGCCTGTGCTACAAATTCCTTTGGTCAAACAATGGACTATATGAGTTTTAAGGAAATTTTCCTTTTGCTGATTTGAAAATTTAACCATAAATAAAGTTTTGCTGAAGTTGCTATCCTAATGGTTGTAGAATTTGAGGTTAAATAAGGTTTCTGAAATGCTAACTATATTTCTAAATGCCTGCAGAAACTAAAACACCAGCACACCTTTTCCTTTAATAGATTTGTTGTGAAATTAAGTAACTTGAGAGGAGTATACACATACCTGAACTGTAGAGTCAGGTCTATGTTAGGTGGCACTTGAGACTCCATTTGTTCAGAATTATGTTGAATAGCAGTAGCTGTAGATTGGGTTCTTAGCATTTTTTTGCCTGTTTGACATGAGCCATTGGTAACTCTAAAATGAGATTTAATAATTCTCACACAAGTAGGAACATAGAAGGAAATAAATATTTCATGTTTTAACATTTTGGCATCCTACTTATGCCTCTGGAATACCTCTGTGGCATCCTTTTGGAGATCCTTTGGTGTGTTTTAGAAAAAAATAATATTGCTTTAGTAGCATTCATCATAGCTTTAAGGCTATTTTCACACGCTTTCCCATTTACTCTCGTATCACCTCATATTAGCTGGAGGTAATTTGAAAGGAAAAAAAAAAAGAGAAAAAGCCATCTTAGAGTGTGTAAACACAGCTCAGCTAGCACTTATCTTTCAGAGTGAAATCCTGTCTAACCTCTCTATAAAAATTCTAATGTGTTTAATATAAGATATAGTAAAAGATAATACTGTACATATGATCGCTGAATCTTCAAAGACAAAATGTGATGAATGGCTAATCAGAAAACAGTGTGCTGGTGTTTTTTTGTTTGTTTGTTTTTTGTTTGTTTGTTTGTTTTTCCAGTGAAGGTGAAGGTGCTTGAATAGTGGGCGGAATATTCAGATCTAGTGTCCTCTGTCAGGGAGCAGGAGTTGAAACAGACTCTCTTTTTCTATTCTTCTGTTCCTCTTCTGGAGGTTGTGACTTTGCTTTTTTATAGGTGCTTACTAACTCATCCACGCTGTCACCATAGGTGTGATGTTTTATTTATGTGGGGTACATGTTCTTTGCAACATCCTATAACAGCATAGGATAGGACAAACACAGCTCTCGAGGTTGTACCCTTTTAGCATCTACTAATGAACTATTTGTGGTTTGTGTCTGTACCTTTGAGTGTTGCCCTGTGCCTGCCCTCTGAAGGCCTCTGTTGTCCTCTCTAAATCCCTGTTTTTCTTTATCATAAGCCTGATGTGGGTCTCCTTAAGCTTTAATCATCCATATGTTTAATGGTAGAACAAACTTATTTTCCACAGAACTGACTCTTAGAAGTGCTGAGCACAATCCCACAGGAAGTTAATGACAGTGTTAGGCACTTAGCGATTCCATAATATCACATCCCACATATGATGAGCAGTTGTGCAGAGGCAGTTATGCTTAGTAAGAGGTATAAGCACCCTTCAAGGTGAAGAACTGTACTTTATAGATGACTCTTAAAACAAAATCTCTAATGGTAAGTTAGATCAAGCTTCCCTTGGAGCATTAAATCTCTTTTATAAATAAAGAAATCAGTTATCACACTTCAGCAATTTATCATTAACATTTGTTCTGCATCACTTAAAATGTTGAACAATCGTATTTGTAAGCAAAGAACAGAAACAAACAAAAGCTGTCTCCTAACTCCCCAAATAATATTTTAATGAAATTTCCCACAAAAGGAGAATGACACATGACTATATATATAAATATACATGTATAAAATGAATCTCACTGTCCTTTTCTGTCACCTCAGTTATGAGATTTTTTATTAGTTATTGTTGACATAACTTCAATTTGTATGGCGTGTTTTTGAAATGCATCTTCTATCTTAATCTAGACAAGCATTTAGTCGGTATAATACTCTCCCAATATGTGCCCATAAGCTCTGCCAGGGTGGAAGTAGTCTCCATGCTATATTTTAATACATAGAGAATATTTCATCAGGGTAGTGTTCCTTAAGATGATCATGTTAATATTGCTTTCTTCAGAACAATATATATCTCACAAAAACCCACAGCATGGGTGCTGCCCCTTTTGAATTGGGAAGGGCGCAGGGTTCTTACAAGGTAAAGAAAAAAAAGGACATATTGTGAATGTGTTCATGTTTTCTTCATCAAAGAGTCACAGGTATAAACAAATGAATGCTTAGAAGTAAGTGTAGGAGAAGTTTTAGCTGATAATTCTTTAAGTTATGTATTATAAAACATTAACATTAAGGAAAGTGGTGTTTTAATGCATGCTAATTAATAGCAGAGAACCTTATGATCCCTTTTTTTATAGAGATTAAACAAGCTCAAGGTTTTGCCAGTAAGAAAGCATTGCTAATGTTCTGGCTAAGTCTGCACTGATGGTTTCACATCATTACTCTTTCAAATGCTGCCTTGTACCTGCTTGGCAATTCTTTATCCTTTTTGGTATTCAAATCTTCCCATTGTTAATCACTTATGAAAGCTTATGCAATGCTGAATTTGCTATGCATGGTTTGATTAGACCAAGGTGATATAAAAGTGTCACTTTTAAAAGATTTTACTGAAAAGAAGTTTGCATCAATGACATTTGCTTGTTTAGTTTAAATAAATAATGGCAGAACACTACATAGGTGGTTTGTTTCTCAGAGATAGCAGATGCTCGTTCCTTTACAACTTGGTTTCCAGTGGAATCAGTGGCAGGAGGTTTGGGTGTATTCTGGGTGCAGTTTGCTTTCTTTTGTTGCACTCACATGGACTGGTTCTGGAAAAAAGTCACAAAGGTTTTGTAAAGTGAAGTGACATCAGATTGTGGGCTCTTAAATCAAAAGAGTGAAACTCCCTTCAGTTTTGTCACAGCTTCTCACTTTCACCCATACATCCAAAGCAAATGGATGGGAGGTGTGCTTGTGTGTTGAGAGGTGGGCCTGTGCAAACCTTATTAGGTTCAACAAGGCCAAGTGCAAGGTCCTGTACCTGGGCTGGGGCAATCCCAAACAAAAATACAGACTGGACAGAAAATGGACTGAAAGCAGCCCTGATAAGAAGAACCTAGGGGTGTTGGTTGATGAGAAGCTCAACCTGAGCCAGCAGTGTGTGCTTGCTGCCCAGAAAGCCAACTGCATGCTGAATCAAAAGAAGCATGGCCATCAGGGCGAGGGAAGCGATTCTCTCCCTCTGCTCTGCTCTTGCGAGACCCAATCTGGAGTGCTGTGTTCAGCTCTAGGGGCTCCAGCACAAGGACATAGAAGTATGAGAATGAGTCAGAGGAGGGCCACAAAGATGATCAAGGGGCTGGAGCACCTCTCCTATGAAGACAGGCTGAGGCAGTTGGGATTTTTCAGCCTGGAGAACACAAGGCCCCAGGGAGACCTTACAGTGTCCTTCCAGTACCTAAAGAGGGCCCACAGGAAAGCTGGGGAGGGACTCTTTGTCAAGGAGTGTAATGATAGGACAAGGAGTAATGGCTTTAAACTAAAAGAGGGGAGATTTAGATTAGATGTTAGGAGGAAATTATTCACTCAGAGGGCGGTAAGGAACTGGAACAGGTTGCCTAGAGAAGTTGTGGATGTCCCATCCCTATTAAAGGCAAGGTTGGATAGGACTTTGAGCAACCCGATCTAGTGGGAGGTGTCCCTGCCCGTGGCAGGGGGTTGAAACTAGATGATTTTTAAGGTCTCTTCCAACCCAAACCATTCTATGATCCTAAGTAATAACTCCCAGTATGTGTTGCCAAGAGTGAAGGATTTTGCTTGGTACACAGGGAGAGACACCTTGGAAGGTTTTACGTGGCAGCACCAGTAGGAGACATTTGCTGTAAGTAGTATGTTTGGAAAAACTCATTTTAAATGGTTTCAGTGGGAAAATATGAAAAACACATAGGAGCATTCAGTCTTGATGTTAACAGGAACAATTCTGTAGAAAAAAAAAACAGGTAACACCACCAGCACAAGGTTTAATTTGGTGTTTTGAACTTTGAGGTTCAACTTCAGCATTCTGTTCCACCCAGTAATATGCAATAGGCCTTAATTACTCCATAAGTCTCTGGCTCCCAAAGGAATTTGAAACAATTTATGACACTGCAAACAACTGAGGGGGGGGGGGGGGGGGGAGATAAGAAAAAAAAATATGTAGACCCTGAATTAACACAAACTGGCCTTGCTGTTTTTGACAGAAGTGACACATTGCTGAATTGCTTAATAATATAGTTCTAAATAACTTTACTCTTCCCGAGCCAGAGGATTTACTGGAATGAAGCCATGTGCAGAGGGTAATATTATAATTAAAGTGTTGTAGATTGTAGTGTAGGACAGCATTTGTTCTGTGTTATATTTTTGTGTTTTAGTGCTAAAATTCTATGTATGTTTCATGTACATATATTAAAGAAGAGTGGAAAGAGACTGAGTAAAAGCACTCAAGCTTCTTTGTCTTCTGATGTCTGTGAGATGCCTAAGGTAAGAGCATAGCCCCTGTAATTTTCTCACACAGTAGGTACAGAGAAAGAGAGAGAAAGAGGCTTCTGCAAAGGGTGATTCAGAGGTTAAGTGATCAGAGCTGGCTTTGGAAGAAGTGACTCTTTCTACTCCATAAAGGAAGAACCTGGGGCAATCTGCTCCTAATTTGAAGGGCTCAGTATGATGACTACTTTGAAGAAGTGGCTCTGGGCCTTATAAGAGGTGGGTATTTTTTTATTTTTTTTTGGCATTGGTGGTTTGTTTTCAATAGTTTCCTAAGGCCAACTCACCTTTGTTAATTAAATCATGGCAATTTCCCTCAGATTCACAACATGAAAAAATTCCATTATACAAACAGAAAAACAAAAGCTTTTGGCACTAGTACAAGGCTCATGTTAGCTGTTATGACTCCTGTTGTGATCCCCTGCTCCTATAAATAGTATATAATGGGAAATGAACCATGAGACAAAGAAATGTTAAGGTGAATATCACCAAATTTTACTCAGTTATTGGCAACTGCCTTCATCCCTATCACTGTCAAAGGGAACTTCTGATGTTTGTGTATGTGTAACTTGTGGATGAGGACTTGAATATCAGATTTTTTTAAAAAAAATTTGTTTTCTTGTCTTACTTGTATTTCAGATTTATTCTCAGACTGGAAAATAACGTACTTTTAACAAACTGAAAATCAAAAAACAATAATTATAAAATGTTACTGAAAAAGATGTAGGCATGTCGAAAATTAATGCCAGTTTTCCTCTTGGAGTGTTTTCTTAAAGGGACTAATCTTGCTTTTGAAGTCACGTCCATTCACCAGTTTTTGTTAATATAATTTATATATATGTTTTTATGGACTGGTATACAACTATTACAAAAAACAAATAATATCCTAAATCCTTTTATGCTATTCTCTCAGAAATGAGACTTTTAATATCTAATATAATACTAAGTTGTCTTCTGCTATCAGACTCTTAAATATTGGGAGAATAACACATGAGAAGTGATGCAGTTATAATGAATTTGTAAATAAATCAGTAATGGGTTTGTGAAATATTTCACATGGACAGGATATAAACAAGCATCCCAGGGTTACTAAAATAGACTGTCACTTTCAATTTTATCACAATAAAATCAGTCTCAGGTGCATTAGAAAAACACTGCTTAATTATGAAAGCTGAGGTCTGTATTTACATTGTCCTATGGTTAAATTGAGTCTCTTTTCATGCCAGATGAAGAAAATGATACTTGATAACATATTTTATCCCTGAACTACAGCATAAATGTGTAAAAACAAGGCATGGAATTGACACTAAACTGGTATACTCTAGGGCAACAAAAATAAATACATAAATAAATAATGAATGGACCTCAGAAATCCTTGAAACTCAAACATGGAAAAACTTTTAAGCTCCAGGCTGATATCCATTCACGACAAGAGAGGGTTAACCCAGTAAAACTGAGAAAACACTAGACACCAGCCTCTACTAGTCCTTCTTTAATGTACAGCATGATAGAATGACAGCCAGTAGTTATTCCTTTCCATCTGGATTGCCTAGCTGCCTCTCTGAGGAACAGCATTTACTCTGTGAATCCTGAGGTTTTGTTTCTCTTTAAATTTGCCTTTCTGTGTGTCTTTTAGGAGAAAAAAGAGCCAAATGATTGGTGAAAGGGAATGATTTGGGAAAGGAGGGTTGGTGGTTTTTTCTAAGGGAAAGACTTTAATCTTGGAGGAGTGTGTTGAGGGATTTGGTTTATTGACAGCTATTCTTAAGGACTATAAATCATGGACTGGGATAGACTAGTAATCTTGGGAAGTCAGAAATGAGTGTTTTTGAAAGAAAGCCATACTGTTGCCTCTGTGCAAGGTCAACAATAAAAGAAAATGGGGAGCAGATATTCTCTTCTACCATGGGTGTTGTTACAGGGAGACACTAATATGAGTAATATGATATTGTCTGACAGTGGTTGTTCTGGGGAAACTTCTGTGAAAGAAAATAAAAATAATAAAAAATTTGCATTTTCTCACTGAAAGTGCAAGTCAGAGGCCCAGAGTTCTAAAAGCTCCTAGATACCATAATATGTCAACAACTAACTATGAATTCTCCAGGCACGATCCTTAGGTTGTAAATATGGCTATTTTTATTGGGTTCCAAAAGTATATTGAGCAGTAATCTTGAGATTTCTGGAGGCCACTGTTGGAAAGATTTTTGTGAAACAGCAAAAGCTTTGAAATTACCATGCCAAAGCAACTTAATAGAATATATCCACCTGCTTTCCACCGTGATGTTTCCAAAGCTCTTTGATTCTTGAAAAAGTCAATGCTTTGTGTTCTTGCAGTTACAGCATAGGAAGTTGTGATTTTTTAAGCAGAAGTATTGTTGCCTTATTTTCTCGATTTTTTTTTTCTATGAGCTTGTTTCGCTTCTTCTCCTCCGAAGTAGAATGCTAATGTAGGGAAGCGAAGACAGAATTTCTGCTACTTAGCTGCCTGTTTTTGTAAGACTGTTAGGAACTTAGGAATGGGGTTTCAGAAATAGCTTCAGACAATAATTTCATAATGTATTGCCAAGTATCAGTCAAATTTGAGCATGACAGATAAATTGACCACTAAACTATGCACCAAATCTGATTTCCTTGAGAATGAAAAATCAACCAGGACATATAAAAAGCTTAAAACAATAAAATTATTTATGTTCAGAAAAGAGAGAGAGAGAGGGCTAATAATTATATCATGTTTTATTGTCTCTCTCACCCCAGGGCCTGATTTAAGTCTGTCAAGATCAATTTGTGAATACATTTTAGCCCTCTCTTTTTGACCAAAATTTCTCTTGAATTCTCTCTTGAGATGAGTGACAATCTAGTTTTATTTTGTTTCCCTAGTGGTTCTTCAAAACAAAATCCCAAAAAATTACATTTATTTGTCGTCATTGTTGTTTGTTTGTTTTATTCAATTGTATAGAAGTTATGTTTTACAGGGGTAGGTTTACTGGATTCTCAGTGGACGGACATTCTTGAATTTGTCTAGACATGCTTCATTATGTTTTGAGTAAAATAAAATTTCCTGAGATTGCTGAATCCCTCAGAAATACTTACAGATTTCCAGTTGTTGTATACTGTTTCATGCCATGAATATAACTTGGTTTTGAGAAATACAGATAAGATGATCAGCATAATGAGTGATGTGATGGTTTTCAGCCATTGAGGAAGAGCCAGATGACAGGGGTCTCATGTAAGGATCAATGGTCTTCAGAGATCAGCTGTGGTTCTAGAAAAGAGGGCTTGAAGGTAAAGGAAGGACTAACTCTTTAATTATAGCCTCACTGTGTGATCAAAGGATGAGGTTTTTCTTTTCTCTCATGTTCCTGTCTGGAAAACTCAATGACTACCCTAAACAGGTCTTGACATTTGGAGCTGGCTTAGTTAATAATAATCTGTTAAAATGTCAGTTTTCCCTACTCTCCACTGCTAGCAAAATAACTCGTGGTTTCTGAACAAAATTAATTAAAATAATATAATTAATTTAAACTATGTTCTTGGATGTGTATGTATTACATTAACAAAGCTCTGCTGCTGCATTCTACTTAGTTAATTGAGAATAGTTCACACACGAAAAAAGAATAAGTATATCTGAGATTGAAATGTCAGTTTTATAGTACCAAGTTTTTAACTTTGGACTCTCTGGTTTATTTTTTCCCTAGCAGAACTATTAGCCTCAAAAGAAAAGTGTGAAGTAAATGGTTATTTACAATACAAAGAATCTTACAACAGGAAATCAAAATACATTTTTATCAGAAAAAATGATAAAGGTGTAATAATGAGAAAGCAATGATAATAATAGCAGTAAATGGTGCTAGGTATTCTGGCTGAGCAGAGGAAATTACACAAGACTAAAGGAAAACTGCCAAAGGGTCTAAGCTCTGGCATAGCATATGAATAGAAATTTAAATGACAATAAGAAAA